>NC_084802.1:108080447-108726574 GCF_963169125.1 Humulus lupulus | reverse complement strand
TACAATCTTCTACTTGGAACTCCATATTTCTGCATTTCAAATAAACAAAACTTTTCCATTTACTCCGAGAAGTGAGCATCCAAGCTCTAACCTTCTAATAATCTCAATGATCCCCTGAACTACCTCAGGATCCAGTTATAACATCTCATCCATCTCATTCCAATGAATGGGTGATATACATTCCTTACTATAGAACGTTTCATAAGGTGCCTCTCCAATACTGGATAACTCTCTCTCTGACTTACCATCAGTCTGA
Organism: Humulus lupulus; assembly: GCF_963169125.1. Taxonomy (NCBI): domain Eukaryota; kingdom Viridiplantae; phylum Streptophyta; class Magnoliopsida; order Rosales; family Cannabaceae; genus Humulus; species Humulus lupulus. The sequence continues at coordinate 108,726,318 of NC_084802.1, read as the reverse complement.
AGATAATCAACTATACTAAGTTCCAACTATATACTCATCGCCTTCCTTAACCCACCCAAGACTTGGAAGTAATAATAGAGTCTTCATCTGATAAGATAGACCTTGAATTCCATGAAGGTGTACGATCTCTCTCACATAGAGATCTGAATACTGATCATCTGTATTACTCGTCCTTACTGATAGAAATGAGCTGACTTAATATACTGGCTCATAATGACCCAATCCAAGTCACACTAGCGCACTATCTTCGGCAGCCCCACTGCGAAACCTATTGCGATGTTTCCTTATTTCCACTATGGAATACTCAAAGGCTACAATAGCCTTACTGGTTTCTGATACTCTATCTTGACTTGCTAACATGTTAAGAACTTTGCCACATATTCTGTAATATCCCTCTCCATCCCAGGCCACCAATATAAAGCTTTCAGATTCTATTGCATCTCCCATGATGCCTGGATGAAGAGAAAAAGAGAGTAATATGAGATTCATCCAGAATCCCTCGTTTAATCCCAATGTCCATTGGATCCCAAGTCTGATCCTTATACCACAATAAACCCATACCTGACACTGTATAATCCTTAGCTAATCCAACTAAGACATTGCCCTCAATTATCCCATCTATGGGTCACTTAACTGTTTTCCTTTAATCCTCTTTGAAAGAGTAAACTTAAGTATACAACTGGCCACCTGGACCACTAGGCACTCTACTCTAGTTCTGGTCAGATCCTTTAACCAACATGATGCATAGGCAACCTCTTTTTACCTATCACTGAGGTGTCATAACAACCTGCAAACTGATTCTGATCTGAAGAAGACTCAGAATTCTTTTCCAAATCACACATAATATCCTGCCCGTCCAAGGAAACTCCTGCCCTCTAAGGTGTTCCTTGACCTTGGCAATTCTCCAACTGAGAGTATACCATAATACTGTCAATCAAGACGATCACATATCCAATTCAGATAATCTTTGAATACTCTGTCCATTTGATTCATCAAAACAGCTTGGCATTAACCAAATCCTCAAAACATAACTCACCACTCCCAGTGTCCTTATCTAATATAAAAGCAACCTTTTGCATATCCTTTTCCCTGATCGTTAGCTGGTACTAACCAGATCAAAGATCCACCGTGGAGAATACTATCTTACTCAATAACTGAGCCTTTAGGTCTTACAACTTTGCTGAAGACATTCAATACAGTGCCCTAGACCTGATTCCATCCCTAGCACCAATCCAATTACCATTCTATCTCTTTTTATGTAAACATAACCCTGACAAATCCCCTGGAAATCCATCCAGAAACTCACAGATTAATCCAGTCTGTCCTAATCCTACTGGCATGACCTAAGTGGTATCCACCACACTAGCTAGGAGTTCTATGCACCCTCCAACAATAGATCTCTAGCTCTAAATACAACTGTTATCATCATATAAAATCCATGCACAGTGCCAACCATTACAAGAGTTTCCCACTCTCAAACCCAATAGTTACTATCCTTTCCTTACAAGCTATCAATGCCTCACACTTGGCTAACCAATCCATACTCAGGGTCATCCCAAAGTCAGTCATAACCAACTTTATCAAACCAACTGATGAGTCCTCTCCACCATAACCTAACTCATCACAACATAACCATGTAATCTGCATAACAATTCTATGCTTCTCTAGATGCAACAAACAAAGAAACAACATGGTACCAAAACTAGTAAGCATAATACAAAAATCAGAACTAGAAAGCTGACCTGCCACCCCTGAGGAACTAGTCTCAGTCTCAGTCTCTGGCTGCATAAGAGCGAACACTCTAGTTGGAGTTGAGCTATCCACCCCCTTTTGCTTATCCTTCCTTTGCCTTGGGCAATCCTTCTTGAAATGCCAAACATTTCACATAAGAAACATGCCTTTTCTCAACATTCTCCCAGATGACGCCTCTTACACCGAGTGCTTTTTCTTACTCGCTCCAATAAATGGAGGCATCGCTGCTTGAGCTCCATGCTCTCCAGCACTCTCCTTCTCAATCTGACTTCCTATGCTCTCAACAACAAAAGCCTTCCCTACCACCTGAGCATAGGTAGAGGTTTCATGCACTGGGGCAACTCTAATGCCCTTAGCTATTCTGGGATTCAATCGCAGGATAAACCTTTCCGTCCGAGCTACATCCGTGGGTACCATGTCAAAAGAAAACTTGGCTAACCCATCAAATCTGTTAATATACTCGGTTACTATTGTATTTCCTTGAACGAGGTTTAGAAACTCATTCATCTTAGCAGTCTTGGCTGCATCGCAGTAATACCTTTCATTGAACAGCTGCCTAAATTCTTTCCAGTCCATCGCAGCTGTATCTCGTGTTTGGGATACTACTTTCCACCATGTCTGGGAATCATCCCGCAATACATATGTAGCACAGATCACCCTATCGTGACCTGCCAGTCCCATACTGTCGAGGATGGAATTAATCATGCCCATCCATTGCTCAGCTTTGAATGGATCTAGGCCTCCGTCTAAGACTGGAGGGTAATACTTCTGGAATCTTCCACAGAGAAATTCCCATCTGTTCTCAACCCTAGGCTGAGCCAAAACTGGTGCCACTCCTGGCATAACAAAGGAAGAGGTGCTTCCTGACAGGTTCCGCTGTTGCTTCAAACACCTAATCTCTTCCTCTTGCCTCTGCATTCTTAATTACAAATATGTAAACATTTGCTAGAAATTTCGAGGGGCAGATGAAGAACTCAAACCCTGGCTAAAACTCCCAGCCTCTATATGACCACCACCGGGTTTCATAATCTGTCTTGGATACATACTTGCTGGTTGAATCTACAGTCAATAACTTGACCCATTAAACATAATGAGCATATCAAGAGCTTTCCCCATGGGAACAATCTTACCACACTACATTCACAAACCCACTGCAGTGGTAAACACATCCCCATATCATTCATACATCAATCATAATTCCTGCTCTTCCAACATACCTACCATGCCTCCAACTGCAGCATGAAAATATCACATTTATATAACCACGGAGCAGGTATTCATATAATCACATTCACATATGTTCACGAAGCATGTAATCATATAATCACTTAATAGTCAAGAGACTGGCTCTACTAGAATCTTATGCTCCCTAATAGAATGTGCAGGTAAAGCATTTACATTCTATTTAAGCAGTTAAGCGCATAACTACAGAAATAGTTACCATACCCTGAGTGAAGCTATCTTTAGTGACGAGTGTACATGCCCAACTTGTCTTCAGGAACCCTTAACCTTGGCTCGCTCTGATACCAAGTTTGTAATGCCCTACTACCCAGGGACAGTTATGGTGTGCATTTTAAACAGTGCTAAACTTGCTAATCGAGTCATTTGGCCATAATCGTGTAACTAAGTATGATTAGCGGTTTAGGGTTAAATTTTTTGGTTAAGATACAACGCTTCACTAAAACGTTTACTGTATACATTGGGATCCAAAAAATATAATTTAAAGGATAATTACAACAAAAGATTTACAACCAGCCGACCTAAGCGGCAAAATAGGGTTTCACCCTAGTTCCTCTTTAAACCCTCGGTCATGGCGGTCGAGCAGCCGCATATGTACACATCGTCACCTAAGCTCTCCAACTCAAGGATGGTCCAACTTTCTTTTGCCTTTACCTGCACCACATAGCACCCGTGAGCCGAAGCTCAACAAGAAAACTCAATATGCTCATGAACAGTAATAAAATGTTTCTAAGTCATATTGCGCATGCCTAGCAATAATAACCCTATTCATGCATGCAAATAAGTCCAGATAACGATTTTGGGCCCTGCCCTTTGTATGGATGACTATCAAGTCAATCCTAACCAGATGAGTGATTAACACTTTGAGATTATGATAATCATGTTGGGGCGTATAGCCCTAATTAGATGAGTGATAAACACTTTGAGGTTCTGATAACCATGCTGGGGTGTGTAGCCTTAATCAGACGAGTGACTGATGAGTAAGTCACTAACTTAAACGAGATGAGTGACCGATGAATGAGTCACTAACATAAACCAGATGAGTGACTAATGAATGAGTCACTAACATGGGCTCCAAACCCTTAGCCATGTGACGTGCAGTCACCTGGGCCTTCTGGCCCTAGCACTAAGTGACTAGCCATTAGGCTAGACAAGCACTTTTAGTTTTCATCGAACTTGAGGACGGTCAAGTATCAATGCTCATGACGAGTCATTCAATGCTCATGTTGATTTGATCTAATCATTTCAGCTTGTGTTGAACACATCAGTGCCATTCTTGACTCGTAAGCCAATACCATACGGCTCGTGTCGATTTCTGACTCATGGGTCAGTGCCATACATAAGTAAGCAATGCAACCAGGCATATATCATGTGTCAAATATCCAAATGTAGGGTATTTAACATGCTTACTTAACAATTATTAGTATAATTATTATAGTGCCCCAGATTCCCTAATATGGTTTAATGGCTGGATTAGTAGGCCAGGAGGGCCATAACTGTTTAATTATGCCATTAAATGAAATCATGCATGTTTATATGAATTATATTATAATATGATGTTAAATGCATGCATGTGAGTCCACATTTGTTTACAGGAGTGTGTTGGTAATTTGGCCCGTTGAGGGTATAATTGAATATTTGTTTGCATGTCAATGATATATTGTGAGGTCACATTATAATGTGGCTTGGTTCGAGTATCTTGGCATGAGACAATCTTTAATTATGATTTATCGGTTTGGTCATAACAGGTTTAAGCTCGGGACTCGGGGTGAGTCTCGGGGTGTTTTTAATGATTAGAGCGTTCCCGGGAATTATAGGGTAACGGGATATGTATTATTGACGTTTGAGAATATTGAGATTAGCAAGAATTGGGAAGCGTTAATTATGATTAACGAGATAAGTGGAAAGTACCAATTTTACCCTTGAAATGGTTTTAGAAGCCTTAAGTGACTTAAGGGTATTTTAGTCATTTGGGTTTGGATTTATATGACCTTAGATGGCTGTAGAAAAACAGAGCAAAAACAAGGTTTCTCTTTCTCCTTCCCGTGCATCAATTCCTTCCCTTTATTCTTTGGAGTTTTTGAGCACAAAGTGAGGTTTCAAGCTAGGAAATCAAGGGGCTGGATTTGTGGACTTGGTTCAGCCATTGAAGGAGGGTGTAATCTCGAATTTGAGGTAAGTTCAGCCATACGTTTCTGGTTTATACTCTGTTTTAGTTTAAGATTTTAGTTTGTGAATTCTTGTTGATAGTTTGGATTTGAGGAGGTTTTGATTGAAGTTTAGCTTGGGTTTTGATGAGGGAGAGTTATGGGTGATGTTTAGAGGTTAAATTGAGTGTTTGGAGGAGGTTTGGAGCTGGTTTGAAGGCTTGGTTCCAAGGGAAAATGCAGGGGAGAGTTTGCTGGTGTGTGCTGTCATTTTGGCAAAACTGGGTATTGAGCCGCGACATGGCTGTGGTGCGCCGCGGCTCATGGCGTCTGGTAGAGAGGGTTGTCTCTGTCTGAGGGGCGTGCCACGGCGTAGCTAGGGCGGGCCGCGGCCCTTAGGGAAATTTGGCCAGAATGGAGTTTTTAGCTTGGGGATTCAAGCCTTAGGCCTCGGGGTTGAACCTAGTACCCGGATGAGTAGTGTTTGATGTCTCAGAGGCTAGATTTTGGTTTGGGAACCCTCTGTTATCATTTTTATTGATGAATCCTATATTTTTGGTTATGATCAGGTGACCGTCAAGGAATTTAAAGGTTGATCGTTCTCAGGGGTCGTTCTTATAATAACTTTCACTCGAACCAAAGGTAAGAAAACAGTGTATGAATACAGTTGCACCTTGTATAGGTATATGACATGCATGGTTTGTTATTGAAGCATGTTGGTTGATATATGTGGACATGGATTGCATATTAAATGCTAGCGAATGTTGATTACTTGTTTATGGCACTGACTAGTCAGGGACCGACCCTAAAGTCGAGGAACATGCATTGAATGGCTCTATGGCATTAATGCTGGACCGACCCTAAGGTCGAAGAACTTATAAGTGCTTGCCTGGTCTAAGACCAGATGTTCATAGCCAGGGCATATGGCCCTGGTGACTGTTTGTCACATGGCTAGGGGACGTTGTCCATAGTTACGACTCTAGAGTCGGGAGGAAGGTTATGTTGGTGACCATTCACCATACACCTATCCTAATCAAACTTATGAAAGAACCACTTATCAGTTAAGCCCTGGTGACCCTATCGTCGCATGGCTAGAGGGAGCTGTACCCATTTTTGTGACTTTTGGCTATTGTCACCTATCTGTTTTGGACTGTTGGTCCTGATTGATTATTATGATCATTGTTGATATTATATCATGCTTTATTGTGTTTTCTTGTTGGGTCTTGGCTCATGGGTGCTACGTGGTGCAGGTAAAGGGAAAGAGAAGCTCACCCAACCTTAAGTGGAGAGCTTAGGTGGTGTTGTGTACATATGCAACTGCTTGACCACCACGGCCAAGGAGTTCTCAGAGGAACTAGGGGTTTACCCTATTTTTGCCGCTTAGGTCGGTGGGGATTGTAAATTTGAAACCATAGCGACCTTTTTGTATTGCAAACATCTTGTAAACGTCTTTAATGGCTCATGAGCAGTTTATATACCTAATGCAAAAGATCCTTTCCTTTTTATTGGTTTTCACCTTAACCTGATAACTACACTTAGATCACGTTTTTACCCAAAGGACTCGGGTAGCGAGTCAAATTTTCGGTTCACTTTTCACCGTAACTGTTCTGGGGTAGCCAGGGCGTTACAATTATGATCATGCACAAATACAGAGACTGAAGCTCGGATCAATCTCATAGTCAATATTCATGTCATGCTCTCATCACATGTTTCTCATGCATCACATGCATCACATACTGGGTGCAGTTTTCTTACCTCTGGTTCGAGCGAGAAATAACAAATGAACGACCCTTGAGAACGATAAATCCTTTAATCCCTTAGTGGTCACCTAGTCATAACCAAATATGGAATCCAATTAATGAAATCAACAATAAAAGGTTCTTGACCTAACCCTCACTCCCAAAACCTCGAATCGTACTCAAACGGTTAGTAGATTTGATCCTGAACCTTAAGAATTGAAACCTCGAGCCAAAAACCCTCAAAAGTGCCTAAAATGTGAATCAGGAAAAGTAGGGTAGTGCTATAGCGCGACCCCCTTGGCGCCCCAGTGCTACAACCAGAGCAAGTCTGGCCCTGGACAACGCTGTAGCGCCTTCCCTTGGGCGTTATAGCGCTAGGACCAGGCTGAAACAACCCTGGTTCTTTCTCCTTCGAGTTTTCCACTTCCAACCTTAAAAGATTGATCCCGAACTCCATCCAGACCCCCAAATGAACCCAAATATCTACTCTACTTGTCCTAGGCATCATAACCCAAGCAAACTTTGCCAAAAACTTGCATCAATTATCATCTATCCAAACTAGAAATCAAGCTGAAAACCAAAAGGAAAACTGAGCATAAACTTGAGTTTCAATGGCTAGAAACTTACCTCAAGCTCAGTATCACACCCTCTTCAAAGGTGGAATATACCCCTAGACCATCAAGGCTCAATTCCCTAGCTTGGTTCCTCAAATAGAGCTAAAAAATTCAAAGAGAAAAGGAAGAGAAAAACTGGCGGGGAGAGGAAGAAGAATTGCTTTGTTTTGGTTAGCTTTCTACAACTTTCTTAGTTCATATATATCCCTTAAGTCAAAAGACCAAAATGCCCCTAAGCCTATTTAAAACCCTTAACAGCCACCAGGGGCAAAATCGTCCTTTCCCGTCTATCTCGTTAATCATAATTAACACCCTCCAATTCCCGTTTTTCTCAATATTCTCAAATGCCAATAAATCATATCCCATTACCCTTTAATTCTCGGTAATGTTCTAATCACAAAATTACGTCGAGACTCACCCCGAGCCCCGAAATTAACCCCGTTATGACCAAATCGACAACTTGCATTCAAAGATCGTCTCATGCCGATTGGCTCGAACAAATCCACATTATGATGTGGCCTTACTCATAATTCACCAACATGCATGAAAATATACAAATATGCCCTCAACTGGCTAAATTACCAAAATGCCCTTATAATGAAAAATGAACCCATATGCATGCATTTATCATCATATAATAATATAATACACATAACATGCATATAATCATTTAATGGCATAATAAATCAATTATGGCCCTCTTGGCCTCCTAATCAAGGTCCTAAACCTTATTAGGAAATTTGGGTCATTACAAGAACCCATAAATGGAGGTCCCATCCTCCTAGTGTCTCTCCTGGCCGTGTTCTCGTGCCAGATTTTGTTTTCTGCACCCTCTGCAGTAAGGGCCTTCTCTACCACCTGGGCAGATGTTGTCACCCTAGGAACGGTAGTAATATGAACATCCCAGGCTATCATAGGCTGTAGAACCTAAAGGAGCCTTTCCTTCCTTGTCCCATCAGTGGGTACCAAGTCTGCAGCAAGCATGGCCAGTCTATCAAACCTTAGTGCATACTCTGTCACTGACATGTTTCCATGTAGCAGCTTACTAAATTCGTCTTCCTATGCAGCCCTAACTTCATCATTGTAATATTTTTCATTGAAGAAAGTGATGAACTCATCCCAATCCAGGGTATTGACATTGCTGGTTTGGGATATCACTTCCCACCAAATTCTGGCATCCTCTAGAAACATATATGTGGCACAGGTCACCCTCTCATTACCAACTACCCTCATGAAATCCAGGATAGTGGTAACCATGCTTATCCATTGCTTGGCCTTGGCCGAATCTGCACTGCCCTAAAAAACTTGAGGGTGCTGCTTTCTAAACCTTTCACAAAGAGGTTCCCATTTGTTCCCAGCCTCTGATGGCCGTACTACTGCTAGTACCAACACAGGTGGCACCTTTGGATGAAAATTCCCTATTGGAACCTGTTGCTATCGAAGCAGGCAGATCTCTTCTTCCTTCCTCTGTAATATGGCTTGCATATCAACAAGCACTTGCTTCTAGTTATCTGGAGCTGGCGGAGGGGTCTGACCTTGATTATCATTCTTGGTCGGCTACTGGATTTGACTGCCTTGCAAGCATACTTCCATGCTTATATCTTTCTGTAGTAATCCATTTAGTCTATTAGGTAGTAATAACAACCAAGACTGAACAAACAAGAATTCACACTCAACAATCATGCTAATAAGCATGTCGATTCATATCCATACTCAAACATGGTGCTAATAAAAACTTCCTAACATTTATAAGCAGATAATGATGCTAATAAGCATTTTCTGGCATACATATGCATATAACAGCGCTGATAAGCATTTCCTTAGGATTCACAAGTAATAATAGCACTAATAAGCGCATCTGTAGCATACACACAACAGTCAAGGGCCAGGCCCTATCAGAATATCTCATTCTCTCTAATAAGGTAGACAAATAAGGTATTTATATCCTATTTAAGCAGTTAAACACATAACCACATAAATATTTACCAAACCTTGAGTCGAGCTTGTCTTTAGTGGCGAGTGTACATGCCAGCCAGTCTTCAGGATAGCCAAGACCATTACACTGATACCAAGCTGTAACACCCTGGATAGCCAAGATCATTACACTGTGTATTTTAAAGAGTGCTAGACTCTCTAAACAAGTCATTTGGCCATAAAGGTGTAATAAAAGTGATTAACGGATTAAGGTTAAAAACTTTGGTCAAAGGAATAATCATTTCATTAAAATGTTTATGCTCGTACAGGGGAACCCAAAATAAATACAGGGGATCTCAAAATAACATTTCCAAAGTCATTTACAGTTCAAAAGGGCAATTACAACATAAGCCGGCCTAAGTAGCAAAATTAGGGTTCGACCCTAGTTCCTCTGTGTATCCCCGACCGTGGTGGTCAAGCAAGCTGCATATGTACACGTCGCCACCGAAGCTCTCCAACTCATGGTTGGTCCAACTTCCATTTCCTCTTTCCTACATAACATAGCACCCGTGAGCCAATTCTTAGCAAGAAAACTTAAACATGCTCATAAGCAGTTAACAACTACTACAGAGTCATAATTACCATGCCTAGTAGTAATAACTCTACTCGTGCATGCATTCTATTCAAATAAGTGACTACAAGGTCACACCGAGTGCCTGTTACCCTAAATAAGTGACCATAGATTCATACCAGGGCTCGTTGCCCTAGGATAAGAGACTATAGAGTCACACCGGGGCCCATTGCCCTATCCTTTATATAACCAGCCTTAGGGTTGGCCAATCGTACCTAGCGCCAAAATTTGCAAGTGACCATGGGGTCGGTCAAGCATATACCAAGCTCCTGATTAGGCCTAACCATATAGGCCTACCCTAGTGCGCTATTGCCGCACTTGTCTTATAATTCAATCCTTTTGACCAGCGCTCAACGCGCTATTGCCGCGCTTGACTTATAAGTCAATCATTTTTAATCAGATGCAGACAAGCATAAATCATTTAACAATTATCTAGATACAGAGAATTCAAGCATGCTTAATCAAACAATCACGAACATAATCATAATCATGCTCATTCACAGGGGCCTAAGCCCTAATCAAAACCATGTTCAACAACCAAGCCAAGCCCTAATCACATATACCACGTATTGGGTGTAGTTTTCTTACCTCTGGTCCAAGCACAAGCTAAATAAAAACCACCCTCGAGCATGATCCCCTTCCGAGCCCTAGCGGTACCTTAGTCATAACAATAATAAATTATATCCATCAATATCGAGTAAATAAAAGCTTCCGGATCGAGTCCTGGCATCCGAGACCTCGAGCCCTTAGGTTTGAGTCCTCGCAACTCAAAATCTAAGCTGGCTATTTTCCTCAATTTGAGCCGCGACGCCCTTCACCGAGGGACGCAATGCTCTACAAGTTAGAGAGCCCGTGCCCCCAAATCACTAGAAACGTGTTGCGACGTAACCTGTCTAGCGCAGCGACGTAAAGGCAGTTTGAGGCACTTCCCCTGCTTTCTTAGTTCATGAGGGTCGCAATGCGACCCTGCGATCCTAGATTCCCAGTGATTTTAAGAATCTCCCAACCTCCTACAATCATCCCAACATCTGTTTTTACTCACAATTGACCATGGAAACGGTCTCAACAGCCCAAAAACATCAAAACAATTTTTAGAACTCAATCAAAATCTCTTACACTTAGGATTCCAATGAAACTTTAAAAACCAAAACTAAACTCAACAAAACTTGAATTTTACCTCTGTTGAAATCGTTCCCAGCTATTTCCTTAAGCTTATAAGCTTTCACTTCTAACCACAACTTCAATTTCCAAGTTTTTCCTTCTCCAAAAATCAAAAATTGACTAAGGCATCAAGAGGAAAAGAGTGGAACGAGAGAGAGAGAGAGAGAGAGAGAGAGAGAGAGAGAGAGAGAGAGAGAGAGGAGTGTGTGCTGGTAATTTGATGTTGGTAAACTCTAGAGGTCAGCTGACTAAGTTATCTCCCTTGGCATAAAAGACTAAAATTCCCTTTTGTCAAGCCTTACTTCTTTAATGCCCCAAGGGCAATATCGTAATTTGCCACATTTCCCGCTAACCTCAGTTAACACCTCCTAATTTACCAATTAATTCCAATATCATCAAGTAATCCTAAATAACTTCCCATTACCTGATAAATCCTAGTAATGTACTAAATTACCCAAAATACCCCTAGGTTCTCCCCGAGCCGGGTATTTGACCCCGTTGTGACTAAATCGCTAACTTTCTCACTAGGATCGCCTCTTGTTTAGTAACTAAAATATATCCACATAATAATGTGGTCTCAATCATAAAACACACATACATTTACAATTATTCCCTCAACGGGTCACAATTACGAAAATGACCTTCTAATAAGAAACGAGCCGACATTCATGCTTAATACACCTAATCATGCAAACATAGTCATATTTTAATATGACTCACATAATTCACATAATCATGCATATAATCCCTAGCCTATCCAGCTAGGACATCCCCTCAAATCTTCCTCAGCTGTGGATCATTCTACTGACTTTCCTCTATCCTCTCTAGAAGAGTAGACTTCAAGGTGATGTTGGCTAACTGGCCCACCACTAACTCTATCGCTGCTCTGGTCATCCCATCTGCCAATTCCTTGGATATCTACCTCGAACTGCATATTTGTCCCAGAAAAGTCCGGCTTAAGGCATCTGCCACCACGTTGGCATTTCCTGGGTGATACAGGATTTCATCGTCATATTCCTTCACCAGCTCTAACCAATGCCTTTGTCTCATGTTCAAATCCTTCTATATGAAGAAGTACTTCAGAATCTTGTGGTCAGTGTATATCTGACACTTCTCGCCATACAAGTAATGCCTCCATACTTTTAGTGACAAAACCACCACTGCTAACTCCAAATCAAGCGTAGGGTATCTCTGTTCATATTCTTTCATTTGACGTGATGCATAAGCAATCACCTTCCCTGCCCGCATTAGAACACAGCCCAAACCCTATCTCGAGCCATTACAGTAAACCAAAAATTTCTCTTGATCTGTTGGAAGACTCAGTATTGGAGCTATAATCAACGCCACTTCAACTCCTGGAAGTTGTTCTCACACCTATCTGACCACACAAACTTTTGGTTCTTGTGTGTCAGTTCCGTCAGTGGGGTAGCAATCCTAGAGAACCCATCCACAATGTCTAAAGCATTCCTTTGCCTTGCCAATCTCTGACCGCCTCAATCTTAGCTGGGTCCACCTCAATTCTATCTCTACTGACAATGTGACCAAGGAAAGTCACATGTGGTAGCCAGAACTCACATTTCTTTAACTTCACATCAGTCTATGTTCATTCAGCCTCTGTAAAACCTACCTGAGATGTTTCTCATGCTCTTCCTCCCACTGAGAATAAACTAGAATATTGTCGATGAAGACGATCAAAAACTGATCCAGATAATCCTTGAATAGCCTGTAATGCCCCAAAATTACCTAATAAGGCTTAGAGCCTTGATTAAAGGGCCGAGATGGAAATATGTGAAAATATGTGTTTAATTTCTATGTTGATTTTAATTTTGTGAATTACGTGATAATATGACTAGATGTGCGTATTTAGGGGTATTAATTATGCATGTGGGCCCGCTTCTTATTAGAAGGGCGACTTTGGTAATTTGCCCCATTGCGGGCATAATTGTGTATTTATGTGCATATATATGATATATGTGAGAGACCACATTATTATGTGGGTTATTTTGGGTTACTCGGCACGAGGCGATCTTAGGGAGCAAGTTAGAGAGAAAGTCACAACGAGACCCGATACCTGACTTGGGGTGAGTCAAGGGGTATTTTGGGTAATAGACATTTATTTGGGTTATTGGGTTATGCAAATAAATAATTGGAGATATATTTGAAGTTAGAAAGTTTAGGAGGGAATATTGGTGAAATTTACCATTTTTCCCTCGGGGACGTTTTTGGTACCCCGAGCCTTGGGATTAACTTAAGTTAGAAAAAACAGAAGTTAGAAACCCATAGAGTGTTCAGCCAAGACCGACTCTCTCTCTCTCTATCTCTATACTCTCTTCTTTTTCTCTCATGGACTTCCAAGCTTGAACCATTGAAACTAAGGGATTTTTGGGCTAGGTTCACAAGAATTGGAGCTATAGATTTGGAGATTAGCTCAGTGTTTGCTTGTTGATTCAATCAGCAATTGAGGTAAGTTTTAAATTTCATTTTTCTAGCATGTAAATTATGTATTTGCTGGCTGGTTTTCAAGTGTCTTGAGCCTTTGAAGTTCAAAGATTGACGTGTGATTTTGATGAGTTTCTAAGATAGTTTTATGTTGGGTTTTATTGCTGGGAACATGTTAGAGTGCTTGGGATAGTTGAACTATGTTTAAGGGTGAAATTTGGTATGGTTAGGATTGAATTTGGCTATTGAAATGAAGATTATTTTTTGGTTCGAGGGGCCAAGTCGCGACCTTGTTCTTGACAAGTCGCGACTTCGCTTGAACCAGGCACCTTGGGAGGCCTCTGTCTGGGGGGCGCGCCGTGACTTGATAGGCCAAGTTGCGGCCCGTGCCCTTGGACAGAGAGGGGGAAAGAGTCTAGCTAGGGGGCGCACTGCGACCCACAGGGGGGCAAGTCGCGGCCCGCCTGGGCAGTTTTGCCTTAGGAGTTTGTTTTTAAAATAGAACTTTTTCCTTAGGGCTCGGGATTGTTTCCACTACTCGGTTTGGTGGAACCCGAGGCCCCGGAGGCTAGGACTTGGACCGGAAGCCTTTAATCCCTCGATATTAATAGAATCCTATTTTATGGTTATGGATTAGGGTATCACTAAGGGCTTGGAACTGGGATCGTGCTCGAGGGTCGTTCTCGTTTACGCTTACTTGGACTTAAGGTAAGAAAACTGCACTCGGAACGTGTTGTATGTGATTACGGCTTGGTCCGTCTGTTGTATATTAATATGATTAGGGCTTGGGCTGCAAGATTTGATATGTTAGGCTATTGTTCTAAATGCTTAAAGTGCTTATATTCGTTACATGAATTCTATGGTTAGGGCATGTGGCCCTGTTAAGTGAATTTGTTTAGGGATGTGCCTATCCACATCTGTTCCTTATAAGTAAGGTATGAAATCCTAGATCAGAGCTTGACTTATGAGTCAGGGACGGCAATAGCGCGTTGTGCGCTGGTCGAAAGGCATTAGCCTAAACCAGCAATGTATTATTACGATGAACGACTCTAAGGTCGAAGGTGAATCACGGGGGTTGGGCTAGCTCTATGGCTAGTGAGACAGAGCTAAGGGTGAGGCCCTAGGTGACTCTATGGTCACATAGCTAGGGCATAGGCCCGAGAGTTGGCTTAAAAGCCAACTGAATAGGGCGATGGCCCCAAGTTGATCCAATGATCACTCGATTGAACTTATATAAAATTGGTTAGGAATTGATGTTGCTGATTTTGTTGAATGGTTATTTTAAGTTATATTCTCTGTTATCGTATGTTCTGTTTTCTTGCTGAGCCTCGACTCATGGGTGCTTTGTGGTGCAGGTAAGGGAAAGGGAAAGCTTGACCATCCATGAGTTGGAGAGCTTCGGTTGTGGCATGTACATATGCGGTTGCTCGACCATCACGGTCAGGGTTATCTCAGAAGAACTAGGGTGATAGCCCTATTTTGTTGCTTAGGCCGGCTGATGTAACTTTTGTTGTGTATTTACCTTTTTAAACAGTTGTGTTGCAATATTTTGGGATCCCATGTTGTATAACACTTTTGAAATAAAAGTCAATGGTTCTTGACCAAAATTTTTAACCCTAACCCTTGTCACTAACCTTAGTTAAACGATTTAAGCCAAATGACCTGATTAGCAGGTCTAACACAATTTTTAAGTACATAGTGTAATGGTCCTGGATTAGGAGGGCGTTACATAGCCTGTTCATCAGATCCATAAAATTTGCAGGGGCATTAGTCAAACCAAATGACATAACCAAAAACTCATAATGCCCATATCTGGTGTTAAAAGCTATCTTCGGTATATCTTCCTCCCTGATCCTCAGCTAGTGATAACCAGATCGAAGATCTATCTTTGAGAATACCGTCTTACCCTGCAACTGATCAAACACGTCATCTATCCTTGGCAGAGGATACTTGTTCTTAATGGTTAACTTATTCAGTTCCCTGTAATCAATACACATACTTAGAGAACCGTCTTTCTTCTTTACAAATAGAACTGGTGCGCCCCATGGAGAAAAATAGGGCCTAATAAAATCCAAGTCTAGCAACTCCTGTAAATGTACCTTCAGTTCTTTCAACTTTGATGGGGCCATTATGTAGGATGCCCTAGACAATGGTTTTGTCTTTGGTGCCAGTTCAATGATAAACTCTTTCTCTCTGTGTGGCGACAACTCTAGAAAATCTTCTAGAAGCACATCTAGAAACTCATAGACTAGCCTGTTCTTTTCAGGTCCTATTGGCACGACCTGAGTGGTATCCACCACAATGGCTAGGAATCTTATGCATCCACCTCGCAATATGTCTCTAGCCCTCAACATCGATATCATAGGTACACGGGGTCCATGCATAGTGCAAACAAATACAAAGGGATCCTCACCCTCAGGCTCAAAGGTTACCATCTTCTTTTGATGTCTATGGTTGCCCCATATTTAACTAACCAGTCCGTACCCAAAATCATGTCGAAGTCATTTATAACTAACTCAATCAAATCCACCGACAATTCTCTACCATCCACTGTCACTGGCAATGATCTAACCCACCTCTTGGAAACTACCAATTCCCCAGTGGGCAGTAAATTTTCGAACCCCACAGTATAATAATCACAAGGCCTACACAGTCTATCAATTATCCCACTAGAAACAAATGAATGTGTGGCACCAGAATCAATTAAAACAGTATAATAGGTTCCAGCACTAGAAAGACGACTTGTCACTACTAAGGGACTAGCCTCAGCCTCTGCCTGTGTCAATGAGAACACTCGAGTTGGAGTCAAGTTGTCCACTCTCTTTGGTTCCTTTTTATTCGCTCTTGGGCAGTCTTTCTTCAAGTGTCCCACTATCCTGCATAGAAAGAAGGCCTTTTCCTGACACTCTCCCACATGGCACCACTTACACCTAGCACACTTTGAGAAGCTCCTCCAAACCTCATTGCCTCCCTAGCGACTTATCTGTATACCACGTTGCCGGCTGTTGGGGCCTGAAGTTGAAAAATAATTTGGAGCCTTCCTTTTCTGGTCACTAAGGCCTCTGCCCCTCCCAGAACCCATAAATGCATCCCATCCTCCTGGAGTCTCTCCTGGTCGCGTTCTCGCACCAGATTTTATTCTCTGCGCCCTCTGTAGTAAGGGCTTTCTCTACTACCTGGGCATATGTCGTCACCCCAGGCACGGTAAATTCGGATGTCTCTGGCTATCATAGGCTGTAGCCCCTGAAGGGACCTTTCCTTCCTTGTCCCATAAGTGGGTACAAAGTCTGTAGTAAACTTGGTCAATCTATCAAACCACAGTGCATACTCTGTCACTGACATATTTCCTTGTAGCAACTTACTGAATTCCTCTGCCTTTGCAGCCTTAACTGCATCATTGTAATACTTTTCATTAAATAAAGTTTTGAACTCTTCCCAATCCGTGATTTTCACGTTCCTGGTCTGGGATATCACTTCCCACAAAATTCGGGTATCCTCCAAAAACATGTACATGGCACAGGCCACTCTTTCATTACCCTCAACCCTCATAAAATCCAGGATAACGGTAATCGTGCACATCCATTGCTCGACCTTTGTCGGATCTGCATTACCCTCAAAATTGGAGGGTCTTGTTTCCTAAATCTCTCATAAAGAGGTTCCCATCTGTTCCCATCCTCTGGTGGTTGTACTACTGCCGATACCAACTCAGGTGGCACCATTGGCTGAACGTTCCCTGTTGGAACCTGTTGCTGTCTAAGTAGGCAGATCTCTTGTTCCTGCCTCTGTAATTTAGCTTGCATATCAGCAAGCACTTGCTGCCAATTCTCTGGAGTTGGAGGAGGGGTCTGATCCTGATTATCATTCTTGGCTTGTAGCCGGCTAATGGATCTGACTGTCCTGGAAGCATACTTCCAAATTTACCTCTACAGTTAACAATTCAACCTATTAGGTAGTAATAACAATACCTCTTGCTGCCCTACGGTCCAAGTCCGAACAAACAAGCCTTCACACTCAAAAGTCATGTTAATAAGCATGTCGATTCATATTCATACTCCAACATTGTGCTAATAAGCACTTCCTGACATTTATAAGCAAATAACAATGCTAATAAGCATTTTATGACATTTATAAACACATAGCGATGCTAATAAGCATTTCTTTAACATTTAACAATATTAACAACGATAATAAGTATTTTTTGGCCTACATATACATATAACTACGTTGATAAGCGTTCCTTAACATTCACAAGCAGTGATAGTGCTAATAGGCATATCTTTAGCATGCACACATTAGTCAAGCGCCAGGTCCTATCAGAATATCTCATGCTCCCAAATAAGGCAGGCAGATAAGGCATGTATATCCTATTTAAGCAGTTAAACACATAACCACATAAATAGTTACCAAACCCTGAGTTGAACTTGTCTTTAGTGGTGAGTGTACATTCCCAGCTCGTCTTCAGGAACCCTTAAACCTTGGCAGCTCTGATACAAGGTTGTAACGCCCTGGTTAACCAAGACCGTTACACTGTGTACTTTTAAATAGTGCTAGACTCTCTAATCGAGTCATTTGGCCACAAATGTGTACTAAAGGTAATTGATAGGCCAGGGTTAAAAATTTCGGCCAAAGGAATATTTACTTTCATTAAAAGTTTAAGTTCGTACATGGGATCCCAAAATAAACATTTAAAGAGGTCATTTACAACTCAAAAAGGTAGTTACAATATAAGTCGGCCAAAGCAGCAAAATTAGGGTTTAACCCTAGTTCCTCTGCGAATCCTCGACTGTGGTGGTCGAGCAAGCTGCATATGTACACACCGCCACCGAAGCTCTCCAACTCATGGATTGTCCATATTCCCTTATCCCTTACCTGCACCACATAGCACTTGTGAGCCAAGGCTCAACAAGAAAACTTAAACATGCTCATAAGTAATTAATAACATATCACAACATCATAATCAACATGCCTAGCAGTAATAACCCTACTCAAGCATGCATTAATCCAGATAAGTGACTATGGGGACACACTGGGCCCATTTCCCTATATAAGTGACTGTACAGTCACCTCGGTGCCCATTGCCCTAGGATAAGTAACTGTAGAGTCACCCTGGGGCCCATTTCCCTATCCTCCATATAACCAGCCTCAGGGCTAGCCAAGCGTACCTGACGCTTTATTTTCCAAGCGACCATAGGGTCGGTCAAGCGTATACCACACTCCTGGCTAGGCCTAACTATATCGGCCAACGCTCAGCGCGCTATTGGCCCTTGACTTATAAGTCAAGCCTTTTCAATCAGATAATACAGACAGGCATAAATCATTTAAGAATTATCTAGATACAGAGCATTCAAGCATGCTTAATCAAATAATCACAGGCATAATCATAATCATGCTCTCATTCATAAGGGCCCGAGCCCTAATCATAACCCAGGGTGCAGTTTTCTTACCTCTAGTCCAAGCACTAAGAAAATCAAAATGACCCTCGAGCACGATCCTCTTACAAGCCCTAGCGGTACCCTAGTAACAACCATAAAAGAGGATATCCATAAATATTGAATAGATAAAGGCTTCTAGACCGAATCCTAGTCTCCGGGGCCTCAAATTCTACCAAACCGGGTAGTAGAATCCTTCCCGAGCTATTAGGTTTGAGTCCCTGCAACTCAAAACCTCACTTGTCCATTCTTTCCCATTAGCGTTGTGGCACACCTCTAAATGGTCGCGGCGTGCCCCAAAGCAGAGAGCCCTAACCCTATTTTCACTGGACACACACTGCTGTGTAGCCCACTAGGCGCTGTGTCACTATGGTAGTTCAAAAGAACCCCAACGCCCCTAAGTTCATGCGGGCCGCGATGCTCCAAGAACAGGGCCGCAGCGTGACCACACGAACCTAGAATTCCAAAATTTTCCTCCGAGCCAAAACCCTCCAAATTCATTCCAAATAACAACCAAAGCCATAATTGAGTTCTAAACTCATAACAACACAACACAAGCAGCACATAAACCCCAAAAATCCAAGCCAAAACCTCACCAATCTCAACTTCCCAACCTTGAGTTTAAAACTCAAGAACACAAAGACAAGTAGTAGAAATTCCTCAAGAAAGTAGAGTATAAACCTTACCTCAGCTGAGAAATTCGACCCTATGCTGTCCCTAACCCAATTCTTAGCTCCAAATTCCTTCAATTACCAAGCCAAGATCACCTCCAAATTTCAAAACTACCTTAAAGTGAGAGGGAGGTAGAGGGATAGCGAGAGAGAGAAACTGAGCTGAGTGTTTTAGTATCATCTAGGTTCCTTCTGATAGCTTCTAAGTGATTAAGCTATTTCAAGGATAGGGAAAAGACCAAATTACCCCTAACCTTTACCTTAGTTCTCTAATGCCCCCAAGGGAAAAATCGTCTTTTGCCACCTTTTCCCACTAATCTCAATTAACACTATATTTCTCAATTAATTTCATTATCCCCCTGTAATCACCAAATAACTTCCCATACCCGATAAATCCAAGTAATGTACTAAATTACCAAAATACCCCTGAGCTCACTCTGAGCCGTGTATTTGATCATTTTGTGACTAAACCGCTAACTTATTCACTAAGATGGTCTCGTGCCAAATAGATCCATATAATAATGTGGTCTCAATCATAAACACATATATATTTACAACTATACCCTCATAGGGTCAAATTTACAAAAATATCCTTCTAATAAGAGACGGTCCCATATGCATGCTTAATACACCTAAACATACTATAATAGTCATATCATAATATAACTCACATAATTCATATAATTAATCAAATTATTGCCATCCTAGCCTCCTAATCAAGACACTAAGTCTTATTAGGGAATTTTAGACGTTACATTATTTATGTAATTTATAGCAATAATACTGATGACACGAGACAATGTTTCGTTTTCTATTTTTTGTTTCTACTAAAAAAAACACCTATAAATTAAAGCAGAATATATTAAAAGAATATAAAAATATAATGTTTTGGAACATACTTTTACTTTCTTTTTCCATAAAATCTGATATCGATTTTATATTTTGTATATTAAATAATTGTATAGGAACATAAAGTTGTAAAGATTTATGTGTATCAATTTTCAATATACCTGATACCAACGTATATCGCTATAAAGAAATAATAATGGATATTGTAAAGGATCATAACAACCAAAATAATATTGAATTCTATTACTAAATCTAGAATGTTAATAAACAATAATATCACGATCTTTATGTTCTTTTGTAATATCATCATCTCCATCTAACCATATTGCAGCGACTTGGGAAACTGAAGGACAATTATATACCCTTTGATCTAATTGAGGATATCATCTGATACAGATTTTATAACTTTCTAGATTTGTTATATTTTTAAGACTACGAAAGACTAAACAATATGAATTAACTTTTAACACATCAATTAATAATCGTACAGTATTACTATTAAGTTTGGACGAATTATACAATCGATTTTCTACTTCATGTTCTGAATCATAAAAGTAAAGATATAAAATTGATGGATGCTCGTGTGAAGAAGTAAAATCATTTATGTAATGATAAACTTGTCCTTGAACCCGAAATGTATAAATACCTTTTTGATTTTTACATAATTTTTTATCATATTTAGCACCAAAAGATGTACATGCAAAATAATTATTATATAGTTGTATATATTTATGAAATTTTAAAGCATCATGATGTGGAAATACATAATTCATATAATTCTTAAGGAGAATCATTTTCTCGTAAAAGTATTTCTCCATTTGAACAACAAAATGGTTTAGATTCATGAAAAAACAATTTAGCTTTGCAATATTTACATATTGTAACTTTAATTTACTTGGTTCTTTAGATAGGTGTTGGAGTTGTTCAATTGAATTTGTAGAATTTTTCCAGCTTATATCTGTTAAAAATAGTACAATATTATAAATTTAAATAAAAAAGGTAAAAAAATATTATAATAAAAACTGTCAAAGTTCAAACTAATTTGTTCTATATTGTAAAGTCTTTCGACTGCTTTGAACTGTCACCTGAAAAAAAAATCCCATTTTATTTACATATATTTATTTATATATAAATCTATCCATAAATATTAATACCAAGTATTTTTACCAATTTCAAAAGTATGAATACCCTCATCATTTTTCTTTTTTGATTTAAAATATTAATATTTTCGCATTCAACCCTAATACCAGCGCCAAATTTATATAATTCATTTGCCATTTCTAATTACAAGAAAATAATTAAATATAAGGTTGAATATTATACAAATATCTAAGTTTGATATTATTACTGATGTTTGATTTTTCTTTGAGTGACACATTTTTTCTATTTATTTCTCACCTGTGTTTCTTGCATTTTCTTTATATTTTGTTGTTTCTTCACATACAATTCTCTTTGTCGCTTTCTCAATTGTTCTTTTTTTACTTCATCCATGTTATGTTTTCTCTTTCCGTATAATTCTTTTCGGCGCTTTCTTAATTGTTCTTTCTGTACTTCATTCATATTATGTTTTCTCTTTTCATATAATTCTTTTCGACGCTTTTTCATTTGTTCTTTTTGTATTTTATCCATATTTTGCATTATTTGTTCATATAGTTCTCTCTGGCGTTTTCTTCTATTCGCAATTTCATTATTTGTAGCGGTTTCTTTTCTACATGCACTGGAAGTACTTTTTCACGTGCCACAAATATGTATAAGAAAGTTTACAATAATAAAAATCTAATAATTAATGAAATATTGAATATGACAAACAACATGAACGGAAGACTGTTTCAAGGAAAAATGAGTATTTAGTGAAAGTGAGAAGGCATAAAGCAATACATATGATTAAACATATTTATTCATGTGAAAGTTGCAACATAATCTTTAACTCACATTTAGTGTAGATATATAATTCTAGTAAGGTAGTCAGACAAAATCAAAATCAACACCAAAGGCATATAGAATTCCTCTTGCATATACATATATATTCTATATCTATACATTATACATTCTAATTCCCCGCGGTAACCAAATGAAGCACAATAAGGGGCATAATACAAAGCATAAGATATTAGGATATGGCAATAGAACAAAACCAGAAAGAAACACTTAATAAGTGACTTTAGAAGACTTCCATTGTTAATTTAATTGACATGAAAGGATAAAAATTGTTCAATCCTAACTGTTAGAATATTCATTAATGTTAGTTTTTGATAATGTGATTGACATTACATCGGAAGCATACGATAATATTTCAATGCGATAATAACAATTATTAAAGCATAAGAACGAATCACTCTATGAACCTTAACTAGAATGAGATATTTCTCATGCGCATGAATCTGAATAAAATAGAAATTTATAAATACATTTTCTAGATGTAGAACATGTGTAGATCAAATAGTGTCTTAGCCTCCTAACCCACAATTTTCCATACTATGGCTCGCACAAAGAGAATGAGACAGGTGGATGTCTATGCTATATGATAGGATACACAAGAACACACTTTTGAATCTCAACACATGAGAGAGTGTTCTTCTCACAATTTAGAGAGAACAAAGTTCTCTATTTTTCTCTCTTGACATAATAATGTGAAAATGCATATGATGTCTTCTCATTTTTTTTTCTTGATGTTATATTCTATTAAAATAACAATAGAAATAAGACGTAACCCTAATCTCATTAGGCCTTTGCATGGGCAACATTCCATTTGGACTGTGGTTGACACCAACTATAGAACTTTGTGTCATGTGGTATTTTATCTCAATAAAATGTTATTTGTTGGGCCTTTATCATATTATTTATGTAGTATACAATTATACCACAAAATTAAATATGATTAAATTAATTTTCAATAAAAATTAATTTCACATAATTATCAATATAATTTTATTTTCCATTAAATATTATTTCACAAATAATATTAATTTGTGAGATTAAAAATAAGCTATTTAGCATTTTTTCCATTGAACTATGACCTATATATTATTGTGTCCCTTGATTTTTTCGGGCCATTAAAATTCTCCCTGAACTATTCACAGTGTTGTAAAGTAAGACTTCTGTCCAATTTTGTATGATGTGGCTAACGGTATGTTGATGTGGCTCATTGGTTGCTGATGTGTCATTGCCACATTAGCGTCACATGTGTAATTTAAAATAAAAAATAATTTAAAATTAAAACAACCAATTTTCTTAGTAAAAATTAATAAACAAAAAGTAAAATAAAATTAATAAAATAAAAAAAATAAAAAAATGTATAAAACCAAATTTAAAACCATATTATTAATAAAATAACTACATTTAAGATAAAAATAAATTTAAATATTATTTTCTAAATAAACATTAACTAAACCCTAAAGTATATTTTCTCCTCTTATTTGTCTTCTTCTTCTTCTTTCTCAGGCTAGGTGGATGGGAGGCGAATTTATGAAGCTCATCAGATTTGCCCAATGCTCACCGTCGACTTTGCAACCTGTTCTCTTTCGCCACCGCGAGAGCTCAAATCTGGGTGGGTGTTTTCGGCAAGTTTGTTCTCTTCATATATGGGCTGGGGACATTTGGGCAATGAAGGGTCACAGATTTGAGATCGGAGATCTCACTAGCATAAGCGTAACTCCGAAAGTTGGGGCTCGGGTTAGCAGGCGTGAAAGAGAGGAGAATAAAGCACCAAAAGATGGTAAACATCGAGGCTAGGGACAATGAAGGGTTGCTACTTAATTTTGTCTGTGTTTGAAGGAGGTTGACTTATAGATCTAAATTTATTGGTGTGTTATTACGTTTATGGATTTGATTTTTGGTGTAAAAATGTATTTGTGCTATTGTGTTCTTCATTAAGATTTGATTTGGATTTAAATAAAATTAACTTATGTTAGATTTGGATTGTGTGTTTTGGATTTGAATGAAATAAATCCGTGGTAGACTTTTTTGTTTGGGATGTCATGAAAATTGGTTGGCTTATTCAAATCAGACCTAAATTGTAAAGAAAATATTAAGATATGTGGAAATTTTAAATTAATCTTGGATAAATATTAAAATTGTTTTTAGTTTGATGAAAATTTTAAATTTATTAATTTTTACTAAGAAAATTGGTTGTTTTAATTTTAAATTACGCATGTAACGCTGATATGGCAATGACATATCAACAACCAACGAACCACATCAGCATACTGTTAGTCACATCAGACAGAATTGAAAGGAAATCCTAGTTCGGGGGGAATTTTTAACGGCCCAAAAAAATCAAGGGGCATAATAATGTATAGGTCATAGTTCGGGTGGAAAAAAATTCTAAATAACAAAATCCTACCTCCGTTTTATCGAGCTAGTACGGGGACAATATGGACCCGTAGTTCTAAGCTCCAATAATTTAATTAATTTTACTAACTCTTAGTTCCATTAATTAATTTATTAACTTTGAATTATTCCACTAGAATTCGTAGTTGAACTCTCAAAACTACAGTCTTATATTATTAGAAGCTATAACTATAAAGTCAACCATTGATTTAGTCATTGCATGAGTTATGACCCTATGCTAGTTGTTCATAATTAAAGATAGGTCTTAATGTTTGTTAACCTCTCTAATTATGTATTTATCAATTAGTTCCATTGATCCTCTAATGAAAATTATTCTATAAATTTAATTATAGAATGAAATTTCTATTATCTAACAGAAATTGAGCGCTCTTTGTTCAAGCCCCGAATAAACACTAAAAGGAACAACAAATTTGCTTTCATTTAAGTAAGGAGCATATTCCATATTTGTGAAGTATGTTCCCAACCACTTGTAGTTCTATGACTTCAAGATATCAAGAATTCGGTCGTAAAAATATTGAACCTTACCCGATAAGTCACAAGTCATAAAAGCACAAATATGAGTTCATTAATCACTTCAGGATTGATGTCAAGTCTCAAATGACAATCGATTGATGAATGTTGAAATTCTATATTTTAACAAAGATTATCAGAAGTTCTTTCTTTCATCATGTCCCAGTCTAATACAATATATATTGTATACGGTTCCTTTATCTCTTTGTGTCGCTACACTTAACAGTCTGGATAAACTGCTTTGTCTTAAACAGAAGATAGACCGTATTCATAATCTTTATTAAATAAAGCTCCCACTTTATTTAGCGATTACAGACAATTTTTATATTATTATCTGGAATTAAATCCTCTTGTATATATATCATTATACATATACATAATTCAAGACCACATCAATAATATGGGATTTTCATGATAAATGACATGTATAATTAAATACAAATATGAGTGAAAAATATTAACTTTATTTAATTAACAGTAATCGTTCATACAAAAATACGCTTTGAGAGCACAAATCCCAATAATCTCTCACTTGCCCTAAAGCATACGAGACATGTTGCATAATCCTAAATCTATGAAATGAATATTAAAACTTGTAGAATGCAACATTTTGGTAAATGGATCAGCATGGTTGTTTGCCAATTCAATCTTTTGAACGATTACATCCCCTCTTTGTACTATCTCTCTTATTAGGTGGTACTTACGCTCTATCTGTTTGGCATTCTTATGGCTTCTCTGTTCTCTTGAGTTGGCAACCACTCCGCTGTTGTCACAGTAGAGTACAATTGGTTTATCCACGTCTAGAAAAATTTCCAGATCACTCCAAAACTTCCTAAGCCATACAGCCTCCTTAGCTGCTTCACTTGCAGCAATGTATTCTGCTTCCATGGCAGAGTCCGCAATGCAAGATCGCTTTGTACTCATCCATATAATTGCTCAACCCCAAGTGTGAAAACAGATCCAGATGTAGATTTTTGAGAATCTTTGTCGGATTGGAAGTCAGAATAAGTATATCCAATTGGAATCAAATTCTCTCCGAAATATACTAGCATATATGTAATGCCCTACTACCCAGGGACCGTTACGTTGTGCATTTTAAACAGTGCTAAACTCGCTAACCGAGCCATTTGGTTAATATCGTGTAACTAAGTATGATTAACGGTTTAAGGTTAAAATTTTTGGTTAAAGATACAACGTTTCATACATTGGGATCCCAAAAATATATTTTACAGGTTAATTATAATAAAATATTTACAACCAGCCGACCTAAGTGGAAAAATAGGGTTTATACCTAGTTCCTCTTTAAACCCTCGGCCGTGGCGGTCGAGCAGCCGCATATGTACACATTGTCACCTAAGCTCTCCAACTCAAGGATGGTCTAGCTTTCTCTTGCCTTTACCTGCACTATATAGCACCCGTGAGCCGAGTCTTAGTAAGAAAACTCAATATGCTCATGAAAAAGTAATAACATGTCACCAAATCACAATAGGCATGCCTAGCTATAATAACCCTACTCATGCATGTAAGCAGGTACATATAAATGTTTGTACAGTCCTGCACTCTGAGTAGATGACTAATAAGTCTCTCGCTCTGAGGTAGATGACTAATAAGTCTCTCTGAGGTAGACGGCTAATAAGTCCCACTCTGAGTAGAAGACTAATAAGTCATACTCTGTATAGATGACTAATAAGTCTATCCCTGTGTAGATGACTGATAAGTCTATCTCTGTATAGATGACTGATAAGTCTATCTTCGTATAGATGACCGATAAGTCTATCTCCGTATAGATGACTGATAAGTCTATCCCTATATAGATGACCGATAAGTCTATCTCCGTATAGATGACTGATAAGTCTATCTTTATGTAGATGATTGATAAGTCTATCTCTGTATAGATGACTGATAAGTCTATTTCTGTATAGATGACAGATAATTCCATCTCTGTATAGATGACTGATAAGTCCATCTCTGTATAGATGACTGATAAGTCTATCTCCGTTTAGATGACTGATAAGTCTATCTATATGTAGATGACTGATAAGTCTATCTCCGTATAGATGACTGATAAGTATATCTTTGAGTATATGACTGATAAGTCTATCTCTGAGGTCCCACGCCCTCCTAGCCATGTGACATATCAGTCACCTGAACTTATAGCCCTGGCTCTATGTAACTAGCCCTTAGACTAGACAAGCGTTTTTGTTTTCATCGAACTTAAGGGTCGGTCAAGCATTTCATACTTATGTTGATAATGCTTATGTCGATTAGATCTAATCTTTTCGGCTTGCGTTAAACACGCTAATACCGTTCTTGACTCATAAGCCAATTCCATACGACTAGTGCTTAGTACTACTGCCGAACTTGACTAGTGAGTCATAACTTCACAATCAATACTGACACCATTGTCGTTCTCTGACTAATAAGTTAGTACCATACACAGATAAGCAAAGCTGCTATGCATTCACTATGAAATCAATGTCCATATATATAGCACTCAACATGCCTCATCAACAATTACCAGCATAATTATAACCATGCACCTTGAAACATCCAGATATAAGGCACTCAACATGCTTAATCGATAACCACAAGCATAGTCATAATCATGCACAATTACAGAGACTCAAGCTCTGATCAATCCCATATTCAACATTCATGCCATGCCCTAATCACATGTATCTTATGCATCACATGCATCACATACTGGGTGCAGTTTTCTTACCTTTGGTCCAAACACAGGTTACCAATAAACGAGCCACAAGCACGATCCTGTTTCCAAGCCCTTAGCGATAACCTAGTCACAACCATAAATGATGTTTCAATGAGTTCAAGTTCCAAAACCCAATCCCGGGACCAATTTCGCGCTCTCGGGACCTCCAATCCCACCAAACAGGGTGGTGAAATCATCCCCCGAGCCCTCGGGTCAAAACCCCCAAAAAGTACCAAAAAACCAAGTTCTGAAGACTGAGTAGCGCTACAACACTACCTATGGGCGCTACAGCACTATAGGCAGAACTTCAACCCCTAAATAGACAACCCAACGTTGTAGCACTACTAACCTAGCGCCACAACACCCAAACTAGATTTCTGGGTTCCTCAACTCGTGTTCTTCGAGCTTCAAAGCTCCAAATCCAACCCCAACAAGTTCCTAGCCCCTCAAATCAACATTTTAATCCCCCAAACAGTTCACCCAATAACTTAGCAACATTAAAACAACAACAAATACCCAAAATCCCCATAGGAACTCATAATCCAAGTCTTGAGTTTGAAAAACTCAAGAACACCAATAACAGAGAATAAACTCAGGAATTCAAAGCTTGAATCACCTCTGATTATGTCGTTTCTTGCTAAATCCTCCACCTAAAAAGCTTCTAATCTTCCCTATAATTTCCATGCCTTGACCCTCGCTTGAATCCGAGTCCTAAAACTCAAGTTTCCTTTGAAAATGCTAACGGTGTCAAAAATGGAACTGGAGAGAGAGAGAGAGAGAGAGAGAGAGAGAGAGAGAGAGAGAGAGAACATTCTGAACGTTCTTTTTATGTTTCTGACAGGTTACTTCGAGCTTAAGTAACCTCAAGCAAATCCTAATGCCCAGGGTCTCGAAAACACCCTCGGGGGTAAAATAGTCAAAATTCCCATAATTTCCCCCTGATCTCACTAACTCCCAATTTATCACCAAATATTTATTCCCATTTTCCAATATCCCGGTAATGTACTAAATACCCAAAATATCCCTCGACTCACTCCAAGTCAAGTATGAATCCCGTTGTGACTTTTCCAGTAGCTTGCTTCCTAGGCTCATCTCGTGCTGAGTAACCCAAGCATAACCAAATAATAATGAAGCACTACACACATACCTCACATATTCCAAATATATCCGGAATGGCCAAAATATGAAAGTTGCCCAATTAAATAGAAATGGGCCCACATGCATATTTAATACAACTAAACATGCATATCTAGTCATATTATAATATACCTCACATATTCACATAATGATACACATAAATATCACATAATCATATGACATCCTGGCCCCCCAATCAAGGCCCTAAGCCTTATTAGGAAATTTGGGTCGTTACAATATTGTCTCTTGTTCTCCTTTGATACTTGAGAATGTGTTTGACTACTGTCCAGTGATCGAATCCTAGATTTGACTGGTACCTACTAACTATACCCACATCATAGCAAATGTCAGGTCTGGTACATAACATTGCATACATTAGGCTTCCTACTACGGAGGAATAGGGTATTTGTCCCATTACCTCTTCCTCTTGGGGTGTCTTGGGACATTGGTTCTTGGAGATGTGAACACCATGACAAGATGGGAGGTTTCCTTCTTGGAGTTTTGTATTGCATACTTCGCAAGTATTTTATCTATATAAGATTCTTGAGACAGTGCCAACTATTTCTTCTTGCGATCACAGATTAATAATATACCAAGAACATAGCTTGCCTCTCCCAAATCTTTCATTTGGAATTGGTTGGCTAGCCAGACTTTTACGTCAGATAATTTGTTCACATCATCCCCAATGAGTAATATATCATCTACGTATAAAATTATAAAGACACTCTGTCCTTGTTCATTTGCTTGTATACACAAGGCTCATCGACATTTTGATCAAAACCATAAGATTTAACAACTTGATCAAATATTATGTACCATGATCTGGACGCTTGCTTAAGTCCATAAATGGACCTTTGTAGTTTGCAAACATTTTGCTCTTTGCCTTGTTCTATGAAACCCTCTTGTTGTACCAGAAAGATACTTTCATCAAGGTGAGCATTCAGAAAAGCCGTTTTGACATCCATTTGCCAAAGCTCATAGTCAAAATGATTGTCAATGGATAAGAGGATCCTAATGGACTTTAGCATGGCCATAGGGGAAAATATTTCTTCATAATCCACATCTTCTTTCTATGCGTAGCCTTGCTTTGAAAGTCTCTACTTTCCCATCAACTCATTTTTTTCTCTTGTATATCGATTTGCACCCAATGTGTGTATATAAGGTAGATCTACAAGTTCCCAGACTGAGTTGGAGTACAACGACTCCATCTCGAGTTTCATAGCTTCAAGCCATTGTTCCTTATCAGGATCATTCATCGCTTAGACGAAAGTCAACGGGTCATCAACATGGTCATTAGATATTGCAACTTGTGCTTCTCCAAACTCAGTGTAATGAACATGTTGTCTTACAACTCTCCCACTATGACAGACGACTGTAGTATCCTGGTTTTGAATTGTGATTTGTTCTGTTCCAACTGCTAAAGCCGGTTGTGGTGAGATCTTATCACCAAGTAACTCCTCGTGTACTACCTTACTTCAACGTTTGAAGTCCTTCATATATTCTTCTTCCAGAAAAGTAGCATTTGTTGATACAAATATTTTCTTTTTTGTCAGACTATAGAAGTAATCTCCTCTAGTGCCTCTAGGGTATCCAACAAATAAACATACATCAGATCTCGGTTCCAACTTCCTAGTCTTAGCTTTTAGCACATGCGTTGTACATCCCCATATACTCATATGCCTCAAACTAGGTTTGTGACCTGCCCACAATTTTGAGGGTGTCTTAGCTACAACCTTAGATGGAACTAATTTTAAGATGTATGCATTTTTTTATAAAGTATATCCCCAAAATGATAGGAGCAACGATGAGTAACTGAACATTGATCTCATCATGTCCAGCAAAGTCCTATTCCTCCTTTATGCAATACCGTTTTGTTGCAGAGTACCTGGTACAGTGAGTTGTGAAACAATTCCACGCTCTATCAAGAAATCATCGAATTCTTTGTCAAGGTATTCCTCGCCTCGATCTAATCATAGTATTTTAAGGGTTTTGCCTAATTGACTTTCAGCTTTGGCTCGAAATTCTTTGAACTTTTAAAAGTTTTCTGATTTCCTTTGCATCAGGTATACGTAATTGTATCTTGAGTAGTCATCAACGAAGGTGAAATAATACTCATAACCACCTCGAGCTTGTACATTCATTGGACCGCAAACGTCTGTATGAATTAACTCGAGTGGTTCTTTGGCTCTAACACCTTTAGAGGAGAAAAGTCTTTTGGTCATTGTTCTTTCTAAACAATATTAACAAATAGGTAGAGTTCCAACATTTAACTCACTTAGAGGCTTGTCCTCAACTAGTCTTTAAATCGTATCTAGGTTAATATGACCTAGTCTTAGGTGCCAAAGATATGTATCATCTTTAGGTACTCTTTGTCGTTTAGGCTTTGATTGTTCAGATTTGAACATTTCAATATTAAGTTGGGAAGACATTTCAGATCTGTAAAGCGTCCTATTGTATTACTTTGTAAAACGTGTCACAACTCATAAATAATTAGAAAATACCACTTAACATATGAAATTCAGTGGGGCCTTGATAAAACATGCAAGTTGGGCCAAATAGTTTAAAATAAAAACAAAGTGTTCTTATGCATCGTTTAAAGAAAATAAAATTTAAGTCTCACTGCTAGTTTTAAAACTAATGTCCATAACATGATTCTTTAAAACTCGACACTTATGTTGTTCCTTTATTCATTCCTAGGATACCCCCACGCGATAAACACCTAGACATCGGAACTCCCCACATCACAGTGTGTGCCAAAGAGAAAAACTAAGGGGGTGAGCTAAAAACCCAGTAAGAAAGTAAAAACCAATACAAAAATATTCAAGGAAACACAATAAGAACATATTCATATCGTAAAACTCATAGCATATCATATCATAGCCATATCACATTCCTTTCATAATCATAATCATAGCCATATCACATTCCTTTCATAATCATAATCATAGCCATATCACATTCCTTTCATAATCATAATCATAATCATAATCATACGTCATAACCATACATCATAATATACTCTTTGTGATCATGGTGTCACTATTGTCCACGTCACATCTTGAGGTAACCAGTAAAAGCAAAAAAAATGGAAAGACATCCTCTGTGAGGTAAACAGGATCTCAGGTCCTTGAATAACCTCAGTGCGTCCACCCCATGAGTTATGTCATATCCTTAGTAACTCCTTTGTTGTGTCGCGTTCAGCACGCTAGCAACCATTTCATTTTTCATACAACATACAAATACATGCAATCCATTTCATATCAAAACAAAGGAAACACATGTTGCATCATACTCATCATAACATTTCAAGATAAAAATTCCATATTTCATATTACATGGTCCATTATTATACATAGCACATCATTTTCCTCATAACAAACCAATCTTACCATTTCATAGCATAAACATAGAAATTCTATCTAACTTCCTTACTTTAGGTCCGAGCAAAGCAAAAATGAGAAAAACTTCACAACGTGCCTATAATCATAATCAAATATCATCTCTTAGAATCACATGTCAATACTCTTGCCTAACACAGATACCCCACGTGCGCATGGGCCATGCACACGTGGTAGAAGTTTCCCAATAATTCCAAACATACACATTTTCACATAAAATCATAAAAGAATAATGCTAATTCTACCTATTAACCCTTCATGGTTACAAAGTAAAAACTAGATGTTTGAATTATAGGCATATATTTGAACGTAAAAATATATTTGCATGCGACATGCATATGTGGGAGCATTGTTAAAATGTAAGGTTTTAAAACGATAATCCTACATGCTAATTTCTTGCTTTTTCAACTAAATTCAGCAACATTATTACTTTACCATTATTTGCCTCTTTAAGTCCCAAAGTTTGATTAAACCATTTAATACATTATTTTTACTCTATTAAAAAAATTAATTCATTTATATTTTTCTTAATTTCTCATAAAATAATAGTCCCATTTATTATTTTAAATAACAAAACTTGTAGTCATTTGGAAATATTTAATAAATTTCTTGTTTCCTTTTGAAAATATTTTTTTTCTAAATTAATAAAAATTGCATGATTAAGTGTGATAATTTATAATTTAAAGTGTGGGAAAAATATATTTTCACTTTGTTGTACCCTAATTTTAGCTCGAGTCATTCACTCAGTTTAGGTACAGCTGGCAAATAAATATACGGAGAAATAACCAAGGGAATGATATCTGCTTATTATCCACGTAAACAACTCCAGTTTCACATAAGCACGTGTGGCATTAAGCGTCCTGGGTTAAACCCAAGTTACAGACACGAAGGTTGTGAAACGTGAGCTCAGAATATTCAAACAGTTGTCAACATACGAGCTAGAAGAGATATCCAGCTTGTGATAATTCAAATATATTGCGTACCCGTGGATCCCCAAAGAGTTTGGTACTTTTATACGATTATTTATGACCAGCTTGTCATATTTAATGTCCCGAATATTAGGAGACCATTTATTTTGTGATCAACTCATATCCCAGTATAAATAAGAATTGTTTGTATTAAATGTAACAAATCTGTGATTGACTCACGCGGTTACCCAAACCTGTCCATGGAATTTCATTATAAATACTGGAAATATTAGACAGGGAAGGGGACGATTATTCTGTAATACTGAAACTCTGCCAAAATAGAGAGAGAAACATGAATAATATAGACTCGTGGACTAGGTGGATTTTAACCACTGAACCACATAGAAGATTTGTGTTCTTGTGAATCCATTTCATCTTTCGTTACGGTTTATTTCAAAGCACTAATCAACCTTATTGTTTCTTAATACATTGTTGGCAAAAAATTGGGTCAACAGTTTAGTGCTTTCATTGAGAGGAAAATTAGTGCTTTCATCAAAATCCCAATCAAACCTCACCACAGTGATCACTCGCTCAATGCGCGACAATGAGATAGAAGAACCTGGTGGGCAGGAGGCCCATCATGCCGCTGTTTTAAAAACGAGCATTGCCCTGAAGTTCAGTAACGTCCAGGAAAGCAACCGGCGGGTCACGACGATATTGGGAGTTCTGCGTCATTGCCACCGAATCCAA
Source organism: Humulus lupulus (assembly GCF_963169125.1). Lineage (NCBI taxonomy): Eukaryota > Viridiplantae > Streptophyta > Magnoliopsida > Rosales > Cannabaceae > Humulus > Humulus lupulus. The sequence goes on along the minus strand of NC_084802.1, from coordinate 108,691,970 downwards.
ACTACTTAACTGCAGTGGAATTGGAAAATATGTAGTTAAGAAGCCATCTTGCTAAGGAAAACAAGCAGATTGAGGAGGTTTTGGCTCAGTTACCCCCTCTTTCAACTGACGTTAATGTCGGAAAGAGGCAAAGTGGGTCTCATAAGTCCCACAGGAATAATCGACCAAAACCAAGTCGGTCAGTCAGAATTGCCAGCCCAAGTTCTATGCCTACAGCGTGAGACCACCAAAATGCTCAACCTACTGGCCCCCATAGGGGTCAACAACATGTTAGTCGATCAGTTAGAACTGCAACCCCAAGTTTGGTGCCTCCTTCACACGCACCTGGGAATACCCATGGAAACCCATGAGGAGGGGCTGGGATAGGCTCACAAAGACAGAATGTTCCAGCTAACCCTCATGTGTCACAATCGGATCGTCACGTGCAGAGAACTAGAAATAATGGGGCAGAACAGAGGAGGGCTAATTTAGTTCGCCCTGATGGGACAAGGATTGCCTCGCTAGTAAGGCATCCCCCGTCACCTATTAGACATCCAACACCACCTCGGCCTACGCGGGACATTCCTGCTTATGGAGACAGTAGGAGAAGCCCTCCTTCGTCTGCCCATACCTATGTCCCACGGACACGTGTTGAAAATCCAGATCCTCGGCCTTAACCGCAAGCTGTAAGCTTCGCAAATGGAAGTTATTGGATTGAAAGTAATCAAAGTGGTAGGTCTGAGGGCGATCTAAGAAATCATCTAAGTTCGGCACAAAGCCCTTGATACGATTCACAGCCTGATCTGCGTGATCGCTTGAAATCGCAGAGAAGAAATTCAGCTCGAGATGAGGGCGTTAGTCATACTCATCAAGAGGGAGGTTCTTCCATAGTACATGATAATGGGAATGCCCCACCAAACCAAGCTCGAGCTTGGAGGGACAACAACCCATCAAACGCGTACGATAGGATGAGAGCTGTTGAGCAGCCCCAAAATAACCTAGGGACTAGGGACCAAGTCCTCGAGAGGTTAGCTCAGATGGAGGAGCAAATGAAGAAGCTTCTATCTGAAAAAGACAAAGACAATGTAACTCAGAGGATGAGCTCGAGCTTTTTGCTCCAAATATTACGGCGAACACATATCCGGGGGGCTTCAGAATGCCACACTTGTCAAAGTTTGACGGAGATGGGGATCTGTTTGATGATCTTGGGATGTTTAACACCATGATGATGGCCCACAACGTCGAACCTGATCTAAGGTGCATTTTATTCCCCTCAACTCTGATTGGGCCAGCCAGGTAGTGGTTTAAACAATACAAAAGGCATTCAATTAACTTGTGGAATAGGTTTTCTGCTGATTTCAAGAGAGCATTCAGGGCTTCCCAGACAGCTCGGGTTAAGGCTGATTCATTGGCTAATATAAAGTAGCAACCTGGCGAATTGTTTAAAGAATATCTAAGTAGGTTTGCCAATGTCGCTGCACGAGCTAGAGATGCCGACGATAACTCCAAGCTCATGGCAATGAGGACGGGAATCCTTGTTGGAGGCGATTTGTGGCAAGAATTACAGAGAAAAGGAGTTAATAGTGTGGAGGAGTTCTTGGCATGAGCTCAAAGTTGGGTTAACCTAGAAAAGGTGTGGGCATTTGTCACAGGAACCAACAATCCCTGTCCAGCTCGTTAGAGCGGTAACGGATGTTGCAGCTACGGCTTAAACCGTTGCCCAGAATAACCAAGGGGGAAATAATAAGAGGAAGGGAAATGGTGAGGGCGACCAGAGCGGAACAAAGAAAAATAAGTTCGGGGAGAAATTCAAGCGTGTTTACGCAACTTATACTGACCTCACGGATACTAGAGAGCGCATCTTCTTAGCCAATTCTACCCGCCTTCCATGGAAGAAGCCAGAACCATTGAAAAACCAAAGAGCGAAGATAGATCCTTTGAAGTTCTGCAGATTCCACAATGATATCGGTCATAACACTGATGACTGTAGACAACTGAAGGATGAGATTGAGACTCTCATCAGAGCAGAACCTTTGGCCCAATACTCCTGAAATCGAGTGGTCCCCATTCTGCTCACTGGACAAAACCCTCCGTCAGCACCTGAAGCTCCAATGGATCAAGCCGGAGCTCGAGCGAATCAGGATGACCCTCTTCCGATAATAGGGGGGATATAGCAACCATTTTGGGAGGAGATCATCTGGAAGGCACAAGCAGAGGTGCCTAGAAGAGGTAAATTAACGAAATGAAATCCCATAACAGAGTGGAATTCGTCCCAGAACAGCAGTTATCAAAACAACAGCGATTGGAAAAACAAGCAATCATTTTTAAAGAAGAAGATGCTAACCATGTCCAGTTCCCACACAATGATCCTTTGGTCGTAATCATTCAGATCACTAACCGGAGAGTACGAAAGACACTAGTAGATAACAGGAGTTCTATGAATCTACTTTTTAGGTCCACCTTGGAAAAAATGGGGTTGTCTGTAACCGAGTTGAAGGAAACCTTAATGGTTCTTTATGGGTTTTCTGGTGAAGGGTCGGCTGCCATCGGAACGATTGAATTAGTGGTAACATTGGGAGAAGGTTCACGAACTGTCTCCAAGCTGCTTGAATTTGTGGTAATCGATTGTCCAGCCACATACAATGTGATTTTGGGTTGTCTTGCGTTGATGTCATTTGAAGCCATAACTTTTATCCACCACCTAGCAATCAAGTTCCCCCCAGTTGCGGGAATATGCACCATCAGATGTGATCAAATTTCTACCAAGGAATGCTATAGTATTTCTATGAAGGGAAAGTCACAACCCGGGTAGCAAGCTATGACCATAAGTGACGGAGGTGAGGAGTCCTAGGAAGTGGAAGCTGCTCGTGGGATAGAAGAACCTCAAGAAGCAAAGGATAGCGACATCACCCCACGTGAGGACATTGACCCATGAATGGGTGAGGACAAGTCAGAGCTCCAGGAAATTGAGAAGCTCGAGGAAGTAAATATAGACCCCAACGAAACTTCAAGAGTTGTTAAGATTGGGAAAAATCTTGATGATGAAAGGAAGAATAAGCTGGTCAATTTCTTACAAGAGAATCTGGACGTCTTCGCCTGGTCACATGAAGACATGGTAGGAATAAGCCTGAGTGTAATCATGCACACTCTAAACTTGGATAAGAACGTGGTTCCAAAATCCCAAAAATAGAGGCATTTGGGAACAATCTGAGCTGAAGCACTAGAGGAAGAAGTAGCTCGACTGTTAAAATACGGGTTTATTCGTGAAGCAAAATACCCGATCTGGGTTGCCAATCCCGTGCTAGTCCCAAAACCAAACAGAAAATGGAGGACTTGCATCGATTTCTCCGACCTGAACAAAGCTTGTCCAAAGGATTGCTTTCCACTGCCAAGGATTGATTAGTTGGTAGATGCTACGGCATGTCACGGGATCATGTCCTTCATGGATGCATATTTCGGATATAACCAGATCGCGATGAATCCAGCAGAATAAGAGCATACTAGCTTCATGACCCCAACTAACGTACACTGTTATAAAGCCATGTCCTTCGGGCTGAAGAATGACAGAGCTACATATCAACAATTAGTAAACAAAATGTTCGCTAATCAGATCGGGAGAAATATGGAATTGTATGTCGATGGTATGCTTGGAAAATCATAGACTGTCGATAACCATGTATCTAATCTAGAAGAATGTTTTGGAATCTTAAGGAGGTATAGCTTGAAGTTGAATCCCCAAAAGTGTACTTTTGGAGTAGCATCAGGAAAATTTCTGGGATTCATAGTCAATACAAGGGGAATAGAGGCGAATCCTGATAAAATCAGGTCATTGTTAGAAATTCCCTCGCCTAGGTCGCGTAAAGAAGTCAAACGCCTGACTGGAAAGGTGGCAGCTTTGAATCGTTTTATTTTGAAATCCACTGACAAGTGCCTGCCATTCTACAACTTGCTCAGAGGAAACAAGAAATTTGAATGGACTGAGGAGTGCGAGCAGGCATTCCTCGACCTAAAAACGCACTTGGCCGAACCCCCAGTATTGTCTAAGCCTATGTCTGGAGAACCTCTATTCCTTTATTTGGCCGTGATAGAGAATGCAATCAGTGTCGTTTTAGTTCAAGAAGAAGACCATGCTAAAAAACTGGTGTATTATATAAGCAAGAGACTTCTCAGAGCTGAATCATGGTATCCACTGATAGTAAAGATGGCATTTTTTCTGATATTGGCATCCAGGAAGCTTCGACCATATTTCAGTCCCATTCAATCAATGTCATGACCGACCAACCTTTAAGGTAGGTGTTGCAAAAACCTAAAACATCGGGACGTCTTTTAAAATGGGCAGTCGAACTCAGTCAGTTCGAGATATTGTACGTACCATAGACCTCAATCAAAAGTCAGGCCCTTGCTGATTTTATGGCTAAATGCACTAGGTTTCAAGAGGATCTTTTGAAGGAACCGATGTAGGAGTTGTGGAAAATATTCGTAGATGGATCATTGAACGAGAGCGGATCGGGAGCTGGGATCATATTAGTCTCCCCAGAAGGACATCGATTCCATACAGCTCTAAGATTCAGGTTTGAAGCATCTAACAAGGAAACCGAATATGAAGCCTTACTAGGCGGACTGAGAGTAGTGAATGAGCTCAAAGCAAAGGACGTCCAGTGTTATAATGATTCTCAGCTCATGGTTAATCAGGTGTTGGGAGAGTATCAAGCTCGAGGCACCAAGACGGCGGATTACCTAGATAAGGTGAAGGGGGAGCTATCCGAATTTGAGTACAGTACTGTTGAACAGATACCTCACGAGCGAAATTCTAATGCTGACGCTTTGGCAAGGCTTGCCACCACCAAGGAAGTTGAGACCTTGAATGTAGTGCCAGTAGAGTTCTTGGAGAGTCCGAGCGTGACAAAAAGGACGGTAGAGGTCGAGATGATCGACACAAGACCGACCTGGATGACCCTCAAGAAGGTTACCTGAGGATAGAAATGATGCAAGAAAGATACTATATCAAGCTCCGATGTATGTGATAGTAGATGGGACATTATACCGACATGGTCATTCATTGCCTCTCCTACGATGTGTTCTGCCCAAGGAGGCTAAAACCATTTTATAGGAAGTGCATCAAAAATTTTGTCGAGATCATGCTGGGGGGCAAAACCTAGCATTGAAAATATTGAGGCATGGCTATTTTTGGCCCACTTTGACAAAAGACTCCATCTTGTATGTTGAGAAATTCGACAAATGCCAACGCTTCACCATAGTTGCCCGAGCTGCTCCAGTCGAGCTAACGATGATCTCATCCCCGTGGCCATTTGCGGTCTGGGGAATTGACCTAATAGGGTCCCTACCTATGGGCAAGGGAGGAGTTTGTTACGTGGTGGTGGAAATCAATTATTTTACGAAGTGGGTAGAAGTCGAGCCTTTAGCAACCATCACTTCAAAGAAAGTCCTGGACTTTGTGGTAAAAAGTATTGTATGTCGGTTTGGGTTTCCTAAAAAGATCGTGTCGGACAATGGGACACAGTTCGACAGTGATCTCTTCACTAACTTCTGTGAAAAATACGACATTATTAAGAGTTTCTCCTCAGTAGCATATCCACAGGCCAATGGGCAGGTCAAGGCTGTGAACAAAACCCTAAACGAGAGCCTTAAGAAGAGGTTAGTCGAGGCCAAAGGAGTATGGCCCGAACAGCTCCCGCGAGTACTTTGGGCATACCGAACTTCTCACAGAATCTCCACAGGACACACTCTTTTCTCCATAACTTTTGGAAGCGAGGTCTTCCTTCCAGTCGAAGCTATGGTAACCACTCATAGGCAAAGGACATTTAGCCAAGAACAGAATGATGAATTACTTAACGCATCTCTCGACCTGATTGATGAGAAATGAGAGGATTCACAGTTACAGCTCACCCATTATCAACAAAAAATCACTCGTTACTTTAATTCTAAAGTCAAGAGGCGTAGGTTCGGATTGGGCGACCTGTTTCTCCAAAGGGTCTTTTTGGCGAATAAGGATCCCAAGGACAGTGTCTTAGGTCTGAACTAGAAGGGACAGTATCAAATCGTAGAGATTCTACGTGAAGGAACCTTCAAGATAGCTCGACTGAGTGGGGAAATAGTTCCACGGACCTGGAACGCCATGCATTTAAAAAAATATTATCAGTAGTACCATCATCCATGTAAGGCTTAAGTATAAAAGCCATTTGATTAAATAATAGATGGATTTTTAAATAATTTTTCTTGTTAAGGTTGTATCAGCTCGCGTATTTAATGTTTGTAAAAGCAACCGAGAAAGTTTCTACATTCTGGTTACTTGGGGGGCATATAACCCAAGAATAACCCAAGATGGGTAAGATCGCTGGACAAGTTGAAAAATTATACAACCAGGTCCGAAACTTAGAAGCTTGGAAAATTGATTATTCAACGACTTTTTAAGAGCTCGAGATGTCGATAAACCTAGCACGAACTAATTTTAAATCATTTAAAACCCTGGGTACAACCAGGTCCAAAACTTAGAAGCTTGGAAAATTGAGTATTCGGTGGCTTTTGAAGAGCTCAAGATGTCAATAAACCTAGCATGAACTTAGTTTAATCATTTAAAAACCCTAGATACAACCAGGTCCAAAACATGGAAATTTGGGAAAATTGTTTAAAATCATGGGCTTTTTAAAGCTCGAATTATCAGTAAACCTAACACGAACTAAGTTTAAATTATTTAAAATCCCGGATATAACCGGGTTCAAGGCCTGATTCTTAATCGGTATGATATAAATCTATACATAAAGTTTGGATATAACCGAGCTCAAAATATCTATCTCGATATAAAAATCAATTCCTAAAATGTCGAATGTACAAGTCTAAGGAGTCATAAACATAAGAGATAATAAAGGAAGGATAAATTGATAAAAAGTTAGATATATAAATTGAAAATAAATTATCCCGAGCAGGAAAACCTCGAACTGAGCCCAAGGCAATTGTTTAAAACCCAAAAACAAAAAAAACAAGGAAAAATGGTGTCACTGAGCTCCTCCAAGTCCCTCTGAGGATGTAACCTCCTCGCCATCCTGTTCGCCCACCGCAGAAGCATCCCCCATTTCTGATGGTTCTTGCAATATCCAAGCCTTGAATTTTTCAAGGTACAGATCCCACAACTCGGGAGCCGTGAAAGAAAAGTTCCCATCCTGGTTAAAGGCCCAGCAATGGTACAACATATCCTCCGTGGATGACAATGAGGTTGCCTTCTCTTCTTTGACTACAGGCTCGGCCTCGAACAATTTTGCTTTGGCTGCATCAACCTCGGCCTGAAGTTGTGCAGTTTGAGCCTGGAGGGAAGCCAAGGCAATCTTTGCAGCTTGCTCGCTTTTCTGGGACGAGGCGAGGGCAAACTTGGCATCATACTCGCTCTTTTGAGCAGCCGCAAAGGCAGCTTTGGCAGCCTGCTCGCCTTCTTGAGCAGCTGTCAGGGAAGTCTTGGTGTCGTTTACTTCAGCCTGGAGCTCATCATTTCTAGCCCTAGCCCGGGCTATACTGCGATATTGAGCCAGGGCAGACTGCAAAATAACAAGGCAAGTCAGATATATCCTTAGACACGATAAAAAGAAATATGTCACCAAGGAAGGATAACTTACTGTAAGGTTCATCCCAATGGCTGACTCCAGGACATTCTCTGAGCTCCCCTCCTCAATAGTCCTCAAGTCTCTCGAGTTGGCCTTATAGGAATGCCCAGCCATGTGGCTCGCCGTCTCATAAAGGATCCCCCGAAAGGCTTCAGGAATTTTCTCTAGATCCTGGGGATCTACTGGTGTTCGGACGGTCACAGCTGGGACAGGGGGAGTTGGAGAATCACTTTGTATCACTTGGGCAGCTTGGGGAGGTGCGAATCAAGGCGGAGGAGGAGGATGAGGAATCCTCCTATCAATAACAGAAGACACCGGAGCTGTCGAGCTCGTGCCTTTCCCCTTAGTAGGGGATTTTGAGACATTTCCCGCTGCCAGACGGGCTTTCTTCATAAATCTGGCCTCTTCACAACAAGGCCCGAGCCGGTTTTCCCAGCCTGGAAAGCAGTATAGAGGTCAGGAGCTCCAGTTTGTTCCATCTCTTCGCCTGAAAAGAACAAGAGGGGATTAGTTCTAAAATAAAGTAAAATACATACACAAAAAGAAAATAAATAAATATCCTACCCTCCTGGTTGGGGGATGAGTTTATTATCATGACCTCCAGCCTTGGGAATACTGGAGATGAGGGAGAGTCTACGACTAGTATTTCTTAGATCCTAGGAGGTTTAGGCTCAGGTTCTACCTTAGGGATGGACTCATCTACGTACTGCCTAAATCCAGGGGCAAAGGCGCCATGGAGCAGAAAAGGCCAAGTCCTACGGTTTGTTACATACTCCGCAAAAATGGCAGATCTAAAATTTAAAGTGTTGTCCACAATAATTGTGCCCTTTGGGTAACTATTGTCATGACGCACCACTAGGTTGTCTACACATTGGAGCAGGGTTATGTTACGATCTGGGTCATGAGGATGACGATGGACGAGTTGATTTGGATTAAACCTAACTAATCTAAAATCGGCAACAATCCTATCTAGTTCCCTATAGGGGTATGGGTTACCTTCGCCGGAGGGGCCGACTGCTGTCCTTGACGTAGCACGATCTAAATCAGGTTCCGAAACAGCCTCGAGAACCCGCCTTTTCCGCACAAGACGCACCTCGTCCTCTTCCTCATCCTCGTCTTCGGTGGCTGGTAAAGCTTCCTCTTGAGAGGATGGGAGCTCACGGATTACCGGGAGGGTAGCCTGGGTCCTTAAGGACAACGTCTAGCCTTCGCTAATCAACTGACATGCCAGCATCGTGATGTCGTTCACGACTTGGTGATAATCCTTTTTACTAGGGGGCAGCCCAGACAATCTCTCATATTGACCCCTAAGAGTCGCAGACTTCGCCGTCCTCGCAATTATGGCTGCACGAGAAATAAACTCAGTTAATACATGTACAAGGGAAATATCTTGGTAAGAATAAAATTTCATGAGCTGAGGTTAGAGAATAAAGAACTTATGAGGATGGTTGAAATATCTGTGTTCGCATTTTCGGAACCCATTCGGCATAAAGAACAAGTCTTTATAGTCGTTGGGGGTGGCTGGGAAGATCGATGACAGGAGTATAGTTGGGGAATCTGGTGAGATAGTAGAACCTGTCACCTCGACCTCTCTGTTCTGGGCTAGCCTTGAGGCAGAAGAAATAGAGGATGTCTGCCGGAGTGGGGACCTCCCACTCATGCTTTAAAAATAAATATTTCAGCCCCGCCAAAAGCCTATAAGAATTTGGGGTGAGTTGAAATGGAGCCAACTTCACGAAGTTCAAAAAGTCCGCGAAGTATTGGCCCAAGGGGAGGAAGGCTCCTACCTTCTGAAGCTCATCAGTCCAGGCTGCGAATTCGTCCTGGAGAGGGGACCAGCTCTGTTCCCCTTCAAAGGCAGGTCGGTCAATGAGAACTCCAGTCCCGACCTCGATGTTGTGGCTCAACATGATTTTTTTTACCCTCCCTTGGGTCGTAATCTTGGATACGATTCTTTCAGCCTCGAAGTAGGCGTTGGGGTCAACCACCACCTCCTTCTCCACCACTGGACCGAAGTGGGGAATGGGGGATTCTGAGGCTATCTGCTTCCCCTTGTTCTTTTGCTGAGTAGACGAGCTGGGACTGTTCTTTCTGGATGCGTTCTTGTTGGGAGCCATCAGATCGCCTAACGAACAGAACAACCTAATTAGTTGGCGACCTAAGAGGATTTAAAGGTTATGATGTGGAAGTACGGAGGGGTAATGGTTTACTTTTTATATACAAGCTGAGTAAGCCTCATCCCCATCGCATGATGCCACGCGCTCCCCTAAGTTACGCACCTCGGTTTCTTAACAGACCCCTGATATTTAGGGATTCGTGTGTTAGAAAATCAGACCACTACTTTCCTTGGGAGGCGGTTTAGTGCAAAACCATCCAAGAAGCATGACCCCTAAGCAACCTAGTTTGAACCCTAAAAAATTTTCGTCTCCTATATCCCGAATGGGAATTTTATAAATTCATCATGGAGATTACCCAAGTTTACCTAGAAATTACCCAGTTTTATGAATGTCGTAGTTCTAAAAGATATTTTAGGACCTACCCATTGAACCTAAGTTGAGGCCTATTCACTAAAAACACTTGGAAAATAGCCTAATATTGACTGTAGTGAACAGTGCGGATGAGCAGGGTGAAGAACAAAAGACCAGTAAAAAAAAATTCAAACCAAGATATCAGAGGTACTTATAGTATGTTCTTCAACGGTAAGACATAAGATTTTGTAGAGGAAAATTCTTGGAAAACTCCTGAGTGATGGGATACAGTGAATGGTTTTTGGAGATTTCTAAGGAAGAAGAGGGATTCGGAAATGCAGAAGAGGAAAAATTTCAAATGAAAGGTGGTGAAATCTGAAAATTGCCTATCCTATTTATACGTAAATTGCGTAAATTAATTTGGGCCATCCGATTTGGTTCGTATATGATCCAAAGGCCAGGGTTAAAAAGACAAAACGACAGCAAAAAGGTTACAAGAAAATTATTTTAGCCCTCGAAACCCGAACAAATGCTAATTGCGGTATACCACGTGTCTAGTACTCGAGTAGTGGGCAAGCATGGTTTTGTGTAACAGAAGACTAAAAGTCCCAACTGTATAGGTTAAAAAATGACGACTTCATACATGAGCAGGAGCTTTGGGGGCAAATGTTGTACCCTAATTTTAACTCGAGTCATTCACTCAGTTCGGGTACAACTGGCAAATAAATATACGGAGAAATAACCAAGGGAATGATATCTACTTATTATCCACATAAGCAACTCCAGTTTCACATAAGCATGTGTGATGTTAAGCGTCCTAGGTTTAACCTGAGCTACAGACATGAAGGTTGTGAAACGTGAGCCTGGAATATTCAAACAGTTGTCGACGTACAAGCTAGAAGAGATATCCAACTCGTGATAATTCAAATATATTGCGTACTCGCAGATCCCCAAAGACTCAGGTACTTTTATACAATTATTTATGACCAGCCTATCATATCTAATGTCGCAGATATTAGGAGACCATTTATTTTGTGATCAAATCATATCCGAGTATAAATGGGAATTGTTTGTATTAAATGTAACAAATCTGTGATTGACTCATGCAGTTACCCAAACCTGTCTATGAAATTTCTCTATAAATATTGGAAATATTGGACAGGGAAGGGGACGATTATTCTGTAATACTGAAACTCTGCCAAAATAGAGAGAGAAACTGTAATAATATAGACTCGTGGACTAGGTGGATTTTAACCACTGAACCACGTAAAAGATTTGTGTTCTTGTGAATTCATTTCATCTTTCGTTATGGTTTATAACAAAGCACTAATCAACCTTATTGTTTCTTAATACACTGTTGGCGAAAAATCGCGTCAACACACTTATATTATTTGAAACTTGAATTATGTAGGACTAAGACCCATTAATTTTAAACAAAATAGTTATTTTAGTTTAATTACTCAAAGTTTCAGCAACTATTTATTAATTTTAAACAAACATATCACTTTTACATATACATAACTATGGGTATAATTCATTTGGTGCACTAACATTATATATCTCATTTAAAAGACATTTTTCATTTTTAATAAAAAATTCTAGCAACTAATAATTCATTCAAAATCACAAACTTGGATTAAAATTTACATTTTCTTCATAAAAATCAGCATGTGTTAATTTGATAAAAACACCATTTAAATGTGAAATGAAACACCCTTTTATTTATTTAAAATCAAATATCACTAGAGCCATCACATGTGTATTTTAAACATTGTTTCACCAATTATATAAAAAAAAATCAGCAACCATAATCAACCTGAAATTCATCTGTAATTCATGCTTTTAAAAAAAAAAATCAAACCATAACCTTCATGTATCGCTAAATTATCATTTATAAAAGACTCAAGACAAATTCTCAATTTTACTAATTAACCTAACATGTTCCTAATTTGTATAGGTGATACAAAATAAAAAACAACACAACATGCATCACCACTCTACAGGCTGAAACCCTCATCATCATCCCATATTTTCTTTTTGCATTTTACAAGAACATGAAAGAAAACATCACAAACCCTAAGCATACTCCTATTTCTCAAATAACATGACCAAGTTCATAGAACATCAAGAGATACATATACAAAACCCAACATGAAATACTAAAATCATCATATTTAGTGGATCAAAACCAAAACCCTTGCATGCTTTTACATAGAACCTTAAAATCAAACAAGCCATAACATCATATCTTAGGGAAAAGCCCTAGGTGTCATAACATCAAATATCACCATGCTCGTGATTCTAAGATCAAACAATACCTATAACAAGAGATCAATATAGTTTCCTTATCAATATCAATCCATACTGAAACCCACTTACCATTATTAACACCAAATCAAGCACAAGAAAAATAAAAGTTGATCCATTACCTCTCTTGATTGTAGAATCAAGAACACAATAGTGACAACAACCCAAACTATGGCCACCACTTGTTCAAGCCTAGGGTTTCGAAACCCACATAAAGAAAGAACAAAATATTAACACGAAAGCTTAGAAATAAAAAAGATGAGGATATGGATTAGAGAATTTAAATCACTTAAGAACCAAGAACACCAACCTATGCCTTTTTCGAAACCTTCTTCTTCCTCTTCTTTCTTTCTTTCTTTCTTCTTTTCTCTCTTTCTCTCTCTAGCTCTCACACACTCTCTCTCTCTCTCTCTCTCTCCTCCTAGCCGACGGCACCAAAGCATAAAATGGCCTCTTCTTTTCTTTCTTTCCCTTTTATCTAACCTAAGACAATAACTAGTCCTAATGGAAAAAGGGTAAGCTTACTCTTTGTCTTTATTTTCATTCACTTTTGTTTTTATTTGACTTTTCTTAATTAGAGGAAATAAAGAGTGCATAAAAGATGATAGCTCTTCTTCCTATTTTAGCTAAAATCATCAAATCAATTAACTAAATTTCCAAATCAAAAAGGAAAAGAAATCCTCCATTTCCCACTATAGTCCACACGCCCACTCCTCTCTTTCCTCTTCTTTTATTTTATTTTTAATTGTTTTAATAAAATAAAATAAATAAAATAAAAGAAAATAGTGTGTAGGAAATCTATTGCATGCTCACCATGCAACCATGCACATGCACACACACAAGTGCTAAGGTGCATCACTACCTACCATGCACCTTGGTGCATTCAATCAAATCTCATTTTCTTTATTAATTAAATTAATAAATAAATAAAACAACACACAATTCCTACCAAATAATTCAAACAATTAAAATAATTCCTAACACTTAACAATTATTTTTTAAAAAAACAAAGCACAAAATTAATAAATATAAAAAAAATTGGTGCACTACAATATACCCTCCTTAAAAAGAATTTTGTCTCGAAATTCTTTCTTACCAACTAACTCACGGTATCTTTCTCTCATGTCCTCCTCCAACTCCCATGTTTCTTCTCATTCCATGCTATTCTTCCACAGGACCTTAACTAATTGAATCATTTTGGATCTCAGTTCCTTGATTCCCTTTTCGATAACACGCTCAGGTTGTTCATCATAACTCAGGTCCTGCTCAAAACTCAGAACATGAGAGGGATCTGATACATACTTACGCAACATTGAGATGTGAAAAATGTTATGCGTTTCGGCTAGTGCTGGGGGCAGTGCTAAACAGTACACAACTTGCCCTACTCCGTCCAAATCTCAAATGGACCTATATATCTCGGGCTCATCTTCCCTTTATTCCCAAAAACGCATAACACCTTTCATCGATGAGACTCTCAAGAGCACAATCTCGCCTAGTGAAAACTCAATGTCCCTTCTCTTAAGGTCTGCGTAACTCTTTTGCCTACTTTGAGTGGTGAGCATTCTTTGGCAAACTTTCTCAATCGCCTTGCTGGCTTCACTAACTGCCTCGGGGCCTAATATTTGCTTCTCCCCAACCTCACCCCAGTGCAAACGAGATCTACACTTGCGCCCATAAAGCATCTCATAGGGAGCCATCCCAATAGTGGACTGATAGGAGAACTCCATCAGGGGTAGATATTGAGTCCAAGATTCTGAAAAGTCCAATGGACAACATCTCAATGTATCCTCTAGAATCTGAATAATCCTCTCAAACTGCCCATGAGTCTGGGGATGAAAAGCGGTACTTAACTTCAACCTCATACCCATGGTTTTTTGTAATCCCTTCAAAAATTTTGATGTGAATAGTGACCCTCGATCAGAATTAATCGACTTTGGAACACCATGAAGTCTCACTATCTCGCTCACATACAATTTTGCATACTGGTCCGCCGAGTAGGTGGTCTTAACTGGTAGAAAATGGGCGGAATTAGTGAGTCTATCCATTATTACCCAAGCAGAATCATGTTGTTTTGGTGTCCTAGGTAGCCCTACCACAAAATCGTTTGATATATATTCCCAATTCCATTATGGAACGTAAAGCGACTGAAGTAGCCCTGCTGGCCTTTGGTGTTCTGCTTTGACTTGCTGACATGTCAAACATCTGGCAATAAACTCAGGAACGCCCTTCTTCATTCCAGGCCACCAATACAATGCCTTAAGATCTTGGTACATCTTTGTCGACCCTGGATGTAAGGAATAGGGTGTTGTATGCGCCTCCTTCATAATACCCTCCTTAATCTCATCATTGTTAGGCACACAGATCCTATCCTTATATTATAGCAATCCACCGGTAGACATAGTGAAGTTGCCGCTATCACCTTTTTGTACCAATACCTTCTGCTTTATTAAGGCTCCATCCACTTTCTATCCTTCTCTAATCTGTTCCAATATGGAGGATTGTAATGTGAGGTTTGCTAGGCCTCTTGTCACGAACTCAATACCGGCATTTATAATCTTTCTCTACAGAGGCACCTCTATTGTGCTTAGGGCTAAGGCACTCCCATGTCCTTGCCTAGTCAATGCATCGACAACTACATTGGCCTTGCTCGGGTGATACAGAATTTTGCAATCATAGTCTTTCACTAGTTCTAACCACCTCCGCTGTCTCATATTCAGTTCTTTCTGAGTGAAGAATTATTTTAGACTTTTGTGATTATTATAAATTTCACACTTATCCTCATAAAGGTCATGTCTCCATATCTTTAGTGCTAACACCACTGCTGCTAACTCAAGATCATGGGTGGGTTACCGTTGCTCATAGTCCTTAAGTTGTATGGAAGCATACGATACCACCTTCTCATCCTACATCAACACCATTCTAAACCGTTCTTTGATGCATCGCAATACACCATGAATTTTTCGCCTTCGGTGGGAACACAAAGGATAGATGTAGAGATCAAGTTATCCTTCATAGTCTGAAAACTTTCTTCACATTTCTCGGTCCATGTGAACTACTGATGTTTACGGGTGAAGTTGGTCGAGGGTGTGGCAATCTTTGAAAAACCCTCGACAAACTTCCGGTAATAACCTGCTAACCCTAAGAAGCTTCGAACCTTTGAGGCATTATTTGGCGGGCACCAGTCGCTAATGGTCTCGATCTTTAACGAATCCACTGCTATTCCATTCTTGGACACTATATGCCCTAGGAAAGTCACTTGTTCCAACCAAAATTCACACTTACAGAACTTAGCATATAATTGATACTCTCGTAGTCTATTTAGGGTCAACCTCAAGTGCTCCTCATGTTCCTCCTTGGTCTTTAAGTAGATCAGGATATAAACACTACTACAAACTTATCCAACTAGTCCTTAAATACCCTGTTCATCATGTCCATGAATGCTGCTGGGGCATTAGTGAGTCCAAAAGACATCACTAGGAACTCATAGTGCCCGTAGCGAGTGTTGAATGTCGTTTTAGGAATGTCTCCCTCCTTGACTTTCAACTGGTGGTACCTGGATCACAGATCAATCTTTGAGAATACTGTTGCCCCTTGCTGTTGATCAAAAAGGTCATCTATCCTAAGCAAATGATATTTTTTCTTAATGGTGACCTTATTGAGTTCTCGATAATCGATGCACATTCTCATGCTTTCATCCTTCTTTTTCACAAATAGGAATGGTGCCCGCCCATGGCAAATGAATAGGTCTTATGAACCCCTTATCCAACAATTCATGTAGCTGGGTCTTGAGTTCCTTCAACTCTATAGGTGCCATTCGATAGGGTGCTTTAGATACTGGTGCTGTTCTGGTGCAAGTTCGATCACGAATTCGATTTCTCTGTCCGAGGGTAAACCTGGTAATTCCTCGGGAAACACTTCTGTAAACTCACAAACGATATGAACATTCTTTGGTTTCAACTTTTTCTCCTTGGATTTATCCACCACACTAGCTAGATATGTCGAGCACCCATGCTGCATCATATTCCTTGCTTCCAATGTCGATATTATGGGTGTACGAAAACCCGCCACTTCTCCCTTAAAAGAAAAAAGTTCTCCATTTTCTAGTCTGAACTTCATAGTCTTTTTCCGACAGTCAATCGTCGCTCCATGTCTAGATAACCAATCCATGCTAAGTATGGCATCTTAGTCTGGTATGTCTAATTCTATAAGATCTGTCGAGCACTCCCTACCCTCTATCGCTATAGGTGCTGACTGTAACCACCTAGTTGAAAACATCATGTTTCCTGACGGTAACATTGTAATAAAACTACGCTCAAACAATTTACAAGGCATACCCAATTTATCAATCATATTCATAGCAGCATAAGAGTGAGTCGCTTCAGAATCAATAAGGACTCTACACATCATACCAGAAATAGGGAGCTAACTTGTGACCATGATGTTACTCTTGGCTGCTTCCTTTTGGGTAATTGCAAAAACCCTTGCTGACACTAGGTTGTTGTTACTACTCTATCTTGCTTTCCACTGTGGGCAATCTTTCCTTAGATGGCTTGCCTGATTGCACTTGTAACATTTGTTAGTGTCGGCCTAAAATTCTCCCACATGTCGTTGCGAGCATTTAGGACAGCTGGGGGTGCTCAACTCTGCTGTTCTAGTGATTCCCGCGGTTACGATAATTATTGTGATTGTTGTGGTTGTTGTGGTGGTTATGACAGTTGTGATTGTTGTTATTTGTGGCCGGGGTTCTAGGCCTCTTTTCAGTGCCACTGTTATGCCCTTCATTATCTTTCCTCTAATTGCCCTTAGGGAAGCCCTTGTGTAGAGTTCCATAATATTTACTTAGCTATCTAGCTAGTAGTAGTAGTTAGTATTAGTTTGTAGTATGTTAGTTACCATGGATTTTAGTTCAAGTCGGGACTTAGTTGGAAACTCATAACAACAGTTATGGATTTTATAAGTTTAACATATAGTTTAGAACTATTAATTATAACATAAGGTTTGATTAATATTGCTGGTCCTAGAAATATATTTATTATAATGTAAGGTTTGACTAATATTGCTGGTCCTAGAAATATATTTATTATAACCTAAGGTTTAGATAGAACCATTAAGAGCATGACACTTGTCATAATCATGTTTATTAAGGATTTAAGTATTTTGATGAATAATTTAATTAAAAAGAAAGATCTAGAAGCTCTAGAACCTTCCAGAAACTGTTAGGATCGTATTATGACTCAGTCAAAGCTGTTTACTCAATTCAAAATATGCTGAAAAAGTGCAATTATGTGTTTGATATATCAACGTATGCCAATATATCGCAGCTATAGGGGCCGATATATCACCTACGGAAGATACGGAAAACACGTCGACTTTGCACAAACGATCGAACGGGGCTCGGGAATATAGGGGGAGGCGATATATCGCCTATGGGAGGCAATATATCGGCTCCAAGTGTGATTTTTGATAAGTTTGTGATTTTGATTTTAAAAAATAGCCTTACCCACTTAGACCTGCCTTTGAACGATATTGACCGAGTTCTGGGTGTCTGTTGAACGAAAATTCAAATCCTTTTCAATTTATATTCATTTATTTATTCAAATTAAAAAGGGTCAGTTTCACTCCTTGAACTCTATAAATAGGACCTAGTACTCAGCCATTTTCTTCATTCTTCAAGCATTTGATCAGAGCCTCCAAGGTGCTAGTGTTACTGTAGAGAGATACACTTGGGAAGTGAGAAAAAGTGAGATTTTGGTATTGAGGTTTAGATCAATCCATAAGATCATTCAAGGTATTCTTATTCCTAAGTTCAATTCTTTATGGTTCCTTAGTTTTCTTTAGTTTTCTTTTATTCAGATCCTAACTTTTGTTTATAATTCTTGATTAGGTATTTAAGTTCTTGAAACTTAAGGTTCTTCTTGGTAAGTTTCTTCTTGGATGGTTTAGTGTTCTTTTCATCTCTTTTTCTTTAGATTCTCACCATTTTTATTGTTGGTTTATAGGAGTGTTCTAATTCTGTTCTTGTTCCCAAATATCCCGACTTTTAGTAAGGAAAATAGGATAGATTTTATGTGCTTATATGTTATGATATGTATATGTATAATATGTCTTGTAGTCCTTGGGCATATGATTTGTTTAGATAACAAGCCCCAAGAATATGTTTTATAGTCCTTGGTCATATGACTTGTTTAGCTAGCAAGCCCCAAGAATTTATGGGCATATGACTTGCTTAGGTAGCAAGCCCCACAAATTTTTTTGGGCATATGACTTGCTTAGCTAACTAGCCCCAAGAATTTATGATGGCCATTAATATTGTAGTCCTATACGATATATGTTTTTTTTTTATAGTCATATGTTTTATAGTGTAGGTTTATGATATAGTCTTATGCTTATGATTTATGTTATATGTTGATTAGTAGATTTTCCTTACTGGGCATTAGGCTCACTCCTTTATTTTTAGTGTGATGCAGGAAAATGATTATGGAAGGCAGAAGGATTCTTGGCAGCTTGGCTGCGTGTCGATCGAGGATGACGTTATTTAGTCTTTTGAATTATACTTCTTTTGTAATTCCGCAAATAGTATTTAAACAATTGAATTAAAGTATATGTTTTATGTTTTGTAAACAGTGGGATCCCATACCATATCACATTTTATTTTATACTTTTATGTTATTGATACAATATTTATTTTGGGTTTCAATAAAGTTATGTCATTTCCTATGTTTGTATCAAAATAATAGTAGCTATTCCTAGTAGTTTTAATGGTCCAAGGTTTTAGAAATAGTTGGGTCATTACACCTTGTTTCTGTTGGCCTCCCTTCTGGCAGCATTATCATTTCATATACGATCCTCCAAGTATTCCCCTTCGAGTGCCTTATCCAATACCTCAACATAATTTACCACCTCAACACTGGTCATCTTAACATCCCTAGAAATCATTGGCCTGAGTCCTCTCATAAACCTTTGGACTCGTATGGCTTCGGTTGGTACTACTTCAGGTGAAAATCTAGCCAACCTATCAAACTTTTGTGCATAGTCAGTAATAGAGAGGTTCCCCTGAACCAAAATCACGAACTCGTCCACCCTGGTTGCCAATACTCCTGCATTGTAGTACTTCTTGCCAAATGCCTGAACGAAGTCTGCCCAGGTCATAGTATTCAGGTCACAAGTCCGCTTGACCACATCCCACCATATCCTTGCATTCAACTTGAGTAGGTGAGCTGCACATGAAATTCTCTTGTGGTCATTCAACTCCATGTGATTGAAGATGGCCTCTATTGATCTCAACCAACCCTCTGCCATCATAGGGTCAACTTTCCCTTCGAAGATAGGTGGAGCTTGCTTCCTGAAGTGCTCATACACTGGCTCAAATCCATAAGCCATAAGCAGTGGTGTAGGTGGTGATACTGGAGGCTCAGGCTGTGCCACTAGTAGTTGGGACACTTGGAGTACTTGCCTAGCTTGATCCAACTCCTCATCTCTTTGTCTTAGTTGTTCCCTCAACCTTGCTATCTCTGCAGCCAAATCCATAGTCGCTGCAGCTGGGGCTGCTGGTTGGGCTAGCGGCATTCCCAAATCAGGAATTGTTGTGGCGTTAGATCTTGTGGAGACACCATTTCCTTGGACTCTCCCTCTTCCTTTGCCTCCTCTTCCTCTTGTTGACATTATGATATTCTAAGGCACCAAAAGAAAATCATAAGAGAGGATAAATCACATAATGGTTTGGTTCTCATAGATATTCACAAAAATTGTTACATATTCCATATCCACACCACTTAGAGTTTGCAAGAGAAAAATTATTAAACCATAACATTCAAAGTTTGTTAAAAAATTGTAGCGCACCAATTTTTATTTATTTATTCAAATTTTGTGCTTTATTTTATTTAATTTTTAAGTGTTGTGAATTATTTTATTTATTTGTTTAAATTAATTGTGAGAATTGTTTGGTAGAATTTTGTGAATTTAATTATTTATTTTTAATATGTGAATAATTGAGTTTTGGTTTAATGCACCAAGGTGCATGGTAAGTAGTGATACACCCTAGTTATTAAGTGTGTGCATGCGCATGGTTGCATGGTGCACTTGTGTAGAATTTTCTACACACTTTATTTTCCCTTTAATTAGATTTATTTAGATTATTTAATTAAAATAAAATAAAAGAAAGGGTAACAAGAGTAGTGTGGACAGCAAGTGGGAAAGGAGGGAATGCGAGTTGTCCATTTATATATTTTTTTTCTTCAATCAAATAAATTAGAATTAAAATAAAATATGAACAATTAGGAAACTTACCAATTATTTTCCTTAGGCTATTATGGATAGATTAGAATAAAAAGGGAAGGAAAAAGGAAGAGAGCATTATGCTCATTTGGGACCGACGGCCTAGAGAGAAGGAGAGAGAGAGAGGGCATGTTCTAGAGAGGGAATGAGAGAAAGAAAGAAAAGAAAGGAGGAAGAAGAAGAAGGTCTTGGGAGGTCATAGGTATGGTTTTTATATTGTTGATCTTTTATTAATTTCTAAGTCTAAGGTTTCTTTTCCCCACCATCCTAAGATTTTGTGTTCTTCTTTTCATGGGTTTCGAACACCCTAGGGTATTCAAGAGTGATTGTCATTTGGGTGTTGGTTCTTGTGTTCTCTCAAGGAAGGTATTGGAATCCTCCATCAACCTTGTGTTGATTTTGTTTCTTGGGGAGATTAAGGATTTATGAATTGTATAATATGTTGTCTTGTTTTCCTTTTATTTTATTGGTGGTGTGTTATTTTGATCATGCATGAAGGGTTTTGTGGTTTAATGCATGAAGGGATTTGGTTTTGATTTGCTAAGTATGATGATTGATGATATTTTATATTTGCGTATATGTGGGTTTCAGTCAATGCATTTCTTGGGATCCCCTTTATATTTTGTTATTTTTATTGTGTTTTTATATTAGATCCATGTTCTAGGACCCTATATAATTTTTGGTATAATAAATAATTTGGACTCTTGTTATTGAATCCATGAAATTTGATGAATATGTTTATGAGATTATGCATCAATAAGTTATTGTATGCATGAATGATGATAGCAACATGCTAGGATCCATGTTGATGTAAATGAGAATTTTGTTTTATATTTGAAATTCCGTTTTTTATGATTACCAACTTAATTATTCAAATTAAATAATTAATTGTTGAACTGTTACAGAAATGTTTAAACAGATACAAAGACTGTTTGAACAGAAACCAGATATGTTTAAACAGTTTGTGACCAGAAGATAAAAACGAACATAAAGTAAAGAACACACGAATTTTTACGTGGTATCAGCAATCTTTGCAGATTGCTACTAGTCCACGAGGCCACGCCCAGAGAATGAAATTTATTAGAAGAATATCTAAACGATTACAAAACCAAATTGACTTATACAAATAAAGACTCCCTCTTGAATTTGTCGCAACTGTTGTAATCTAAACTCCTAATCAAATTTCTGAAGTGCTAAGATCTTGAACTCCCTTCAAATCATAACACTTGCACTTTTCCTCCCGAAAAGTGACTCACGAACAAGACTTCTCCCGAAGCTTGATGACCAATGTCCAAGTGTGTTCAACCTGCACAATTAACACAAAGAAAACAATACAGAAGTACACTGTAATAAACCACTAAGAACTTGCTGGACTCAAGTTCTTCACATAATAAAAAGTCTCTCTAAAAACTTGAAAAATATTTGGAAAATAATACACCAAGAGAGATAATAAAAAACCAACGACCTAAGGATGATTATATACATTTTAGAATCCCTTTAGGTCGTGGAAAACAAATCAGGAATCAAACAGCCAATAAATGGAAAATCTTCCAAAACAGGAAAGTCATAATCTGTTCAAACAGACTGGCAATCCGTTCAAACAGATTCATTGAACCTGGACAGATTTTCAACCCAGTTTCCTTAAATAAATAAGGAAACAATATATCCTTTATTATTGCAAGCTGTACACGATTTCTGGGTAACCAATTCAGATAAATAAAAATAAATAATAATTTTCCAATTCAATAAAAAGATATTCTTTTATAGGAAAATATATATTTATTTTATTAACACATAAATAAAAATCTGAATATTACAAAACAAGTAACTACCCATTTTCGAAATTCACCACAAAATATTACAAAAGAGGAAACTACTAATTTCGAAAATATCCTTTTAATTAATTTTCTCATAATTATCAAAAATGCCAATAAAGGATTTTACAATCTCCCCCTTTGGCAATTTGATAGACAAAATTAATTCAAAAACCTGCAACACAAATGTTAGTGATAAGTAAAGAGAAAGAACTCCCCCTGCAAACATGCATGAACTTATAACAAACATATAAAGAAAATGGACTTAACTCCCCCTCAAAATAAGAAGGTCCAGAGTTAAACAAAACAGCAGACAAGCAGGTTTTGGAAAGTATATACTCTCCCCCTTTGTGTCTTTCAAAGAAGCCAAAGAAACACGAGAGGCTCGAACACCAGCAAGTTCTGAAGCAACAGTTCCTGAATCTGGGGGAACAGATGAGAATTCAGGGGGAATGTCATCTGAGGCAAACTTCAGAGATTGAGTAGCAGGGTTCTTCTTAGAGGAAGCTCCACGAGTTTTCACCATTTTCTTCTCTGTAAAACAGCAAACACTTACAGAAAAATGTGAGAAAGAAAAAAAATAGAAGAAGAAGAGATAACTGAGTGAAATCGTGGGTGAGAGGAAATAGGGTAATGGCATGCCTTTTTTAAATATATTACTTACCCAAAATGAATACCCACGGCAAAAAGAGGTTTCCCTTTTTTAAAAAAATATTTTAATTTAAACAAGAAAAGGAAACAATCTTGAAGACACACGATCTTCATACAACTTACCCCTTTTTTTTTTTATAATTTTCAGTTTATTCATAAAATCCCAAACCAAAAAAGGTAACAAAAAAAAAAAATACCCCACACGATCTCCTTATTGACTTTTTCTTTTTTTTTTAAAAAAAAAAAATATATATATATATATCTTAAATAAAGTACAAGACAATAAAGATACAAATCATGATATTCCAAAAATGAGAAAGAAGACAAAAATAAATTCCTTGGAGACAAAGAATATATTAAATCACACAATTAAATGCATAATTTCTCATAATCACCACAATGATTCGGTCCACCATGTATTTCCTTGATTATCATTTTTTTTTTAAAATTTTATAGATATGCACAAAAATAAAAAACTCAACCCAAAAAAAAATGCTTTGATCAAAGAAAGTCAACCTGATAAGAATAAAATCAAGCAAATGAAAATAAGTGTTAGTGTAAACCGAAGATAAGAACACTTTTGAAAATGAAAAATTAGAAAGAATATTCGAGAGAAATAAAGCACAATTCAGTCACAAGCACATATTCTTAAGTGAATCAATCAACATGTATGAGTCTTACACACATTTTTTTTTATAAACTGTGTACAATTTTTATTACATTGTTTCAAGCATAAGTGTGTGACAGTGTATGCAAGGGAACATTGCCCAATGACAAATAAGTCTTTTTCGAAATTAAAATAATTGTAACCCATGAAGACGCTGTCACACTACACCAGTGGTAGCCCTTTTCTATGGTAGCGTATCCTCTTCATAACTCCGAATTACAAAGTTCCAACTTACTCAAAAGACGGCTTTCACACACTGATGCAGGTAGCTCTATTCTTGCACAGGAGCTTGAAACAATGCTACACAAAAGGAAGCTCAAACATTAAACATTGATTAATTTACTCGAATATGCCTAGGAGGAATTGATTAATTTTCTCTCAAGAATATACAACCAAAGATTCATAAACACAAGACAGATTATCCAGCTTGACACACAACAAAATTTTCAAATTGATTGACATTTTTCTTAACCAAGAATAACACACAATAGATCAAGCGGACAACACCATGACAAGAGAATTTAAAGAGAACAAACCCCCAAAGATTTTCGGAGGAAATCAAAGCGAACCGAATCAAGAGCTTTAGTGAAAATATCTGCAATTTGTTTATGTGTTTCAATATATTCCAAGACAAGAACTTTATTTTCAACTAATTCTCTTATGAAATGATGACGAATATCAAGATGTTTAGTACGGGAATGTTGCACAGGATTTTTTGAAATATTAATAGCACTTGTATTATCACAAAAAATAGTTAAAGTGTCAAGATCAAACCCATAATCCATCATCATTTGCTTCATCCACAAAAGTTGTGCACAAGAACTTCCTGCTGCAATGTATTCGGCCTCAGCTGTTGAGAGAGAAATAGAATTCTGTTTCTTGCTGTGCCAAGAGACTAGATTGTTTCCCAAGAAGAAACATCCTCCACTAGTGCTTTTTCTGTCATCGGTGTTACCTGCCCAATCAGCATCACTAAAACACACTAGATTAGGGTTAGTTTCTTTTGAATACCAAATACCATAATCAACAGTCCCATGAACATATCGAATGATTCTTTTGACAGCTGCAACATGAGACTCCATGGGATTTCCTTGGTACCTGGCACACACACCAACACTATAACTCAAATCAGGTCGACTAGCAGTGAGATAAAGAAGACTACCAATCATGCTCCTATACAGTGTAGGATCCACTTTGACACCATTTTCATCTTTGGATAGCTTTACAGTTGTTCCCATTGGTGTTTTGGCAATCTTTGAACTTTCAAGTCCAAACTTTTTCACCAAGTTCTTAGCATATTTGCTTTGAGAAATAAATGTGCCTTCATCTAATTTCTTGACTTGCAAACCTAAGAAAGAGGTCAATTCTCCCACCATGCTCATTTCAAATTCTTCTTTCATTTGCTTCACAAATACCTGCACCTCATTGTCAGAAGTAGAACCAAACACAATATCATCAACATAAATCTGAGCAATAATTATGTTAGATTTAATATTTTTGATAAACAAAGTTTTATCTACTCCACCCCTTTTGTATCCATGAGAAACAAGAAATTGAGAGAGTCTCTCATACCAAGCCCGAGGGGCTTGCTTCAAACCATATAGAGCTTTCTCCAATTTGTAAACATGATCAGGTGCATGGGGATCTTCAAACCCTTTGGGTTGTTCAACATATACCTCTTCATTCAAGATCCCATTGAGAAATGCGGATTTGACATCCATTTGGAACAACCTGAAACCAATTAAGCAAGCAATAGACAATAATAATCTAATTGATTCAAGTCTTGCAACAGGTGCAAATGTTTCATCAAAGTCTATTCCTTCCACTTGTGTGTACCCTTGTGCCACTAATCTTGCTTTATTTCGCACGATTGTACCAAATTCATCAGATTTATTTTTGAAAATCCATTTTGTGCCAATAATATTAGTATGCAACGGTCTTGGCACAAGGATCCACACTTTGTTTCTAAAAAATTGTTCCAATTCCTCCTGCATAGCTTTAATCCAATTTTCATCAGTTAAAGCTTCTTTCACATTTTTAGGCTCAATTAGAGATAAGAAACAAACAAATTGAACAACATTACTAAACCTTCTTCGTGTTACCATACTGTCTTTTGGATTTCCAAGTATTAAAACTGCTGGATGATTTAACTTAACTTTGGTTGTTGGCTCCTTTTGGACTTCATCCAAAATAATATCTGGAAATTTCTTTTCTGTCTGTCCAAAATCTGTTTCATCGGATTCGCGATTTGTTGGAACAGATGGACAAGACGTTGCAACAGTAGTATCACTGACAGAAACTTCTTCGTGTTTTTCAGTAGGTTC
Organism: Humulus lupulus; assembly: GCF_963169125.1. Classification (NCBI taxonomy): domain Eukaryota; kingdom Viridiplantae; phylum Streptophyta; class Magnoliopsida; order Rosales; family Cannabaceae; genus Humulus; species Humulus lupulus. The sequence goes on along the minus strand of NC_084802.1, from coordinate 108,665,873 downwards.
ATCAGTAAACCTATCAATTTCTTCCTCAGTAGAAAACTCAGAAAAATCCCTGGCATCATCAATAACAACGTTAGCTGACTCCATTACAGTTTGGGTTCTCATGTTATACACACGATAAGCCCTACTGTTAGTGGAGTATCCAATAAAAACACCTTCATCACTCTTAGCATCAAACTTACCAAGATTTTCTCTATCTCTCAAAATGTAACAAACACATCCAAAAACATGAAAATAAGCCACACTTGGTTTCTTACCTTTCCAAATTTCATAAGATGTTTTAGATGTACCTGGACGGAGAAAAACACGATTTATAATATAGCAAGCAGTGTTAATTGCTTCTGCCCATAACCGTTTGGTCAATTTTTTGCTATTTAGCATCACTCTAGCCATTTCTTGAAGAGTGCGGTTTTTCCTTTCTACAACTCCATTCTGTTGAGGAGTTTTGGGAGCTGAAAACTCATGAGAAATACCTGCAGACTTGCAAAAATCATCATAGACAGAATTCTCAAACTCTTTACCATGATCACTTCTTATACGAACAATTTTTCCAATGTTGCAATCTTTTTCAACTTTTAATTTCAAGCAAAGAGTTTTAAATGCATCAAAAGTATCAGATTTTTCTTTCAAGAAATCCACCCAAGTATATCTAGAAAAATCATCCACACAAACAAAAATATACCTTTTCCCATTTAAACTCTCAATTTGAATTGGACCCATAATATCCATGTGAAGCAATTCTAAAACTTTCGAAGTGTTTATGTCAGAAACACTTTTATGTGTAATTTTTAATTGCTTGCCAAGTTGACAACTCTTGCACTTACCATCAGATTCTTTACCTAGCTTAGGTAAACCACGAACAATCCCTGCATGTGACAATTTTTTCAAGGCTTTGAAATTTATGTGACCAAGTTTAGCATGCCACACATCAGTGTTATTTCTCACAATAGATTGACACATAATAGAAGGCAAAAAAGTATAGCAATTGTCATTAGATCTAAAACCTTCAAGAACATTCTCACCATTCTTGTTTAAAACAAAACAATTCTCTTTATCAAAGTTAACCGTATAACCTTGATCACAAATTTGTCTTATGCTTAGAAGATTAGCTTTAAGACCTTCCACAAGTAACACTCTTTTGATTTTAGGCAACCCTTCAAAGTTAAGAGTACCCATACCAAGAACATTACCTTCAATTCCATTGCCAAAAGTAACAGACCCACAATGCATAGGTTTTATGTCTGTAAGAATAGACCTGTCACCTGTCATATGTCTTGAACAACCACTGTCAAAATACCAAAAATATGAAGAAGCTGATCTATCATATTTACTAGTAAAACCAGCAAAACAATTATTCTTTTTTATCCATATTTTCCTTGATTGAATATTTTTATTTTTTTCTCTTTTGAAATAATTGAATTTCTCAAAATATTCATTTTTGGAAAAATTCATAAGAGTAAAACACTTAGGTCGAATATGACCCTTCCTACCACAAAAATGACAAATTGGAATGAAATTTTCAAACTTACCATTGGATTTATCTGCTGACTGTGTCCTTTCTGTTGGAACAACAGATTTCAGTGAGGATGACATAGGCACATCAGACGATAGCATCCCAGCCGAGATAAAGACAGTTTTCTTTGATTTTTGAGAACTTGAAGCACCAAGTCCCACATGACTTCTTTGACCTGCATTCTGTATATTCTCAAAAACAGTTGAACCGGGGTTAAGCATCCTAACATTTTTCTCAAGAGTATCCAAATCTTTAGACAACTTATTAATTTCAACATTTTTTGAAATTATTTCTTTTTCAAAATTTTCATTTAAGTCAGTAAGTTGTTTAATTTGAAAGGATAATTCTTTATTTTTGCTTACCAATGACCGATTTTCAGAACACACTTTCACCCATGAACCATACATCTTTTTGTAAGATTCACACAAAGACTCATCATTTAATTCAGATTCATCACTATCAGAATTTTCTTCATCTTTTGAAACATTATTCAAACAAACAATTTTTTCATTTTCAGATTTAGAAACAGGTAAAATAGAAGTGAAAGCGACATTACCTTCCTCATCTTCACTACTTTCTGAGTCATTATCACTCCAAGTAGTAATCATACCTTTTTTGTTCTTTTTCAAGGTGTTTGCACATTCAGACTGGATGTGGCCAAATCCATCACATTCCTTGCACTGAATACCCTTTTTATTAGTTTGAAAATGATTAAGAGAAGAATGATTACCTTTTGACGGCTTGCCATTGAACTTCTTATTTCCTATCTTTTTCATATATTTTAGAAAATTCTTTGCAAGCATTGCCATTTCATTATCACCATCTTCATCATCTGATGCTTCTTTTTCAGTACTTTTGAAAGCTATGGTATTCTCTTTCTCTTTGGAAGTACTTGGCTTTTCTTTTTGACGAATCTTTTGATTTAACTCAAAGGTACGAAGTGACCCCATCAATTCTTCTACTTTCATAGTACTGAAGTTTTTTGCCTCTTCCATAGCAGTGAGCTTAACATTGAACCTGTCAGGAAGAACTCGAACGATTTTTCTAACAAGAACAGAATCATCAAGTTTCTCACCAAGTGCAAAATACTCATTAGAAATATCAGATAATCTCTCATAAAATTCAGAAAGTGTTTCAGAATCAGACATCCTAAGGTCATCAAACCTAGTTTGTAACATAATAAATCTAGATCTTTTGACATCTATATTTCCTTCAAACTGAGTTTGAAGAATTGTCCAAGCATCTTTAGCCGAGACACATGTGGAAACAAGTTTAATAAAACTTTCTCCAACACCATTGAAAATGGCGTGAAGAGCTTTATTATTATAACTGGATAATTTTTCTTCTTCTGTATCCCAAACAAGTTCAGATTTTACCTTTGTGCCTCCATCTTCACCTTTTTCGGTAGGAGGTGACCATCCAGACAAAATTGCTCTCCATGCTTTCTCATCTTGAGCTTTTATGAAAGCTCTCATCCTAACTTTCCAATATGGATAGTTTGAGTCATTAAGCAATGGAGGTCGAGACACTGAACTACCTTCTGCAAAGAAGGACATTTCACACAAAACAAATCAAACGGAAAATAACCACAAGATCTCACTAAGAGTTTAGTGAACCGCTCTGATACCAATTGAAATTCCGTTTTTTATGATTACCAACTTAATTATTCAAATTAAATAATTAATTGTTGAACTGTTACAGAAATGTTTAAACAGATACAAAGACTGTTTGAACAGAAACCAGATATGTTTAAACAGTTTGTGACCAGAAGATAAAAACGAACATAAAGTAAAGAACACACGAATTTTTACGTGGTATCAGCAATCTTTGCAGATTGCTACTAGTCCACGAGGCCACGCCCAGAGAATGAAATTTATTAGAAGAATATCTAAACGATTACAAAACCAAATTGACTTATACAAATAAAGACTCCCTCTTGAATTTGTCGCAACTGTTGTAATCTAAACTCCTAATCAAATTTCTGAAGTGCTAAGATCTTGAACTCCCTTCAAATCATAACACTTGCACTTTTCCTCCCGAAAAGTGACTCACGAACAAGACTTCTCCCGAAGCTTGATGACCAATGTCCAAGTGTGTTCAACCTGCACAATTAACACAAAGAAAACAATACAGAAGTACACTGTAATAAACCACTAAGAACTTGCTGGACTCAAGTTCTTCACATAATAAAAAGTCTCTCTAAAAACTTGAAAAATATTTGGAAAATAATACACCAAGAGAGATAATAAAAAACCAACGACCTAAGGATGATTATATACATTTTAGAATCCCTTTAGGTCGTGGAAAACAAATCAGGAATCAAACAGCCAATAAATGGAAAATCTTCCAAAACAGGAAAGTCATAATCTGTTCAAACAGACTGGCAATCCGTTCAAACAGATTCATTGAACCTGGACAGATTTTCAACCCAGTTTCCTTAAATAAATAAGGAAACAATATATCCTTTATTATTGCAAGCTGTACACGATTTCTGGGTAACCAATTCAGATAAATAAAAATAAATAATAATTTTCCAATTCAATAAAAAGATATTCTTTTATAGGAAAATATATATTTATTTTATTAACACATAAATAAAAATCTGAATATTACAAAACAAGTAACTACCCATTTTCGAAATTCACCACAAAATATTACAAAAGAGGAAACTACTAATTTCGAAAATATCCTTTTAATTAATTTTCTCATAATTATCAAAAATGCCAATAAAGGATTTTACAATATTTATGTTTAATTCATGAGGGTTTTGGCTAAAAGGGTGTAATGCATGATGAGTTGTTTGATTTTGTGTCACCCATGCATATTAGGAACATGCTAGGGTTTGTGAATTAATTTTATAGATTTAAACATCTATGGTAATAATGTAAATTTTTTGAAGCATGATGTAAAAGATGGATTTTTGATTTGTTAAGCTTGCTGATTTTGGGGTTTAAATGGTTTAGAATATGATGGAAATAATGTTTTTGTATGCTTAAATAATTTTGCAAGTGCTATGATGTTTTTAAGAAATTAAATGGAATTTTAATATAGATTAAAATGATATTTTTACTCAAATAAATACCTACATATTTTTATATATTCTTTTTTTGAGAAAATATGAGGTTTTAAATTCAATATGGTGATTTTTTATAGTGTATATGGTTGCTGGAATTTTGGTGAAATATTGAAAGATTTTTTTATGAAAGAAAAATTTGTGTGTTTGTGAAATAATATAACCCTAAGTTATGTCAATATTAACAATTGTATGTTTAAATGTAACCATGAGTGTTCATTTTAATATATATGATTTTTCTTTAATTTAATTAAGAAAAGTGTTGAGATTAATTCACTTGTGATTTTTAATAAATTAAATGGTGGGTGAAACTTTAGTTTAATAATTTAAAAATAATTATTGGATTATCACTTATGAATTTATTTTACTTAAAATTAAGTCTTAAAAATAGTACAAATAAAAATTATATTTTTCTCACACCTAAAAATTATTCTCACACTAAGTTTGTAATTTTATTAATTTAAATTAAATTGTTATTTTCTAAGGAAAACATGCTAATTATAAGTATTTCACATAATTTCTAGCCTTTATTATTTTTATTTAAATTTAAAAATAAATAATGGAATTATTATATTTTTAAATGGCTAAATAAATTATTTTATGAAATAAAAATAATGTTTTAGAGGTTTAATCAACTTAGTGATTTTAAAGAGATAAATAATGGTAATAAAAGTATGTTACTAAATCTTTGTTTTGAAAACGATAGAAATAAGCGCATAGGAATTATCATTTTTAACGTCACTTTTTAACAACGTTCCTACGTATGCACGTCGCATGCAAATGCACTTTTACATTAAAAAATTTGTATAATATTCAAACATATGATTTTTATTTAAAAACCATGCATGTAACATAGGTATAATTTGCATTATTCTTTTTGGTGATTTTATATGTAATTATGCCTATTTGGAAATTATGAGTAGTTTTTACCATGTGTGTGTGGCCCATGCACACATGGGATATATGAGTTGGGCACAAGAAAGTCTTATGTGATGCTAAAGAATGTTATTTGATTATGGTATAGGCTCGTTGTGAAGTTTGTCAGTTTTATTTTGCTTGGACCTGAGATAAGGAAGTTAGATAGTATTTTGGTTGTTTATGCTCTGAATGGTAAGATTGGCTTGTTTATGGATAAATGATATATATGAAAATGTACCATGTGATATGATGTGTGAAATGCTGTTATGATTTGATGATGAATGTAAGGAATCATGTATCTGTCCTTGGCTTTGATATGACTGAACTAAATGTATTTATGTGTGTTGTATGATATGTAATGGTTGTTAGCGTGATGAATGCGCACAACAAAGGGGTTGCTAAGGATATGAAGACGTAACCCGAGTTACTAAGGATGTGAAGATGTAACTCATAAGGCGGACGTGCCGAGGTTATTCAAGGACCAGAGATCCTGTTTACCTCAAGATGTGACATGGAAAAGATAGCGGGCCATGTTCACAAGTATATGATGATGATGCTTATGATGGTAATGTTATGATGATTATGTATATAACGATGATGTTTATGATGATAATGCTTATAATGGTTATGTTTATGATGGATATGCTTATGATGATGGTGGTTATGATAAGAATGTTTATAATGTGTAACGATGTATGAATATGAATATGTTTTGTGTGTATTCTTGTGTGTTATTTGTACTTCCTTACTGGGCTTTTAGCTCACCCCCTTACTTTCCCTTCCAGGTAGCAAATAGGATTTCTCTGTGGCACGCGTGGTGATGTGGGAAGTTCCAACATCAGGATGTGTATGGCATGGGGGCATCCTATGGACGAGAAAATGACCAGTTTAACGCCAATTTCTAAATAATACTGTTATGTTTATTTTTAACTTTTAGAACTTATTAGTGGGACTTGAACTTTAATTATTTTTAAAACGTTGCATAAAAACTATTATTTTCTTTTTAAACTATTGGGTCCAACTTGCATGTTTTTAGCAAGGCCCCACTGTGACTATTATAATAAGTGGCTTTTCTTCTATAAACTTATGTGCATGCAAATATTTTACAAAATATAAGATTAGAGCGTTTTACAAAAATTATTCCCAAAATTTTAAACATCCCATAAAGTGTTTAATAACCATAATTGAAAAGCCATAAGTTCTTAAGGGTTCTTAAGAAAAGTCCCAACTTATTTGTTAACACTTTATTAAAGGAAATACGTGACAGACTCTAGTCCTCAACCGTGGACTCGTCCCCTGAGCTATAGTTGAAGAAGTCCTCTGAAATATGGAAGTAATTAGGAGCGCTCGCCAACGCCTTCATCCTAGCACTTACTTTTTGTATGGCGTGTGTTGACCCGGTTCTTCGCCAACAGGAAATTAAGAAAATAAGAGGAAGGGATTAGTGCTTATGTTGAACCGAAATAGATGAATGATCTTTTTGGAAATGGGCTCGTGACACAATTACGTTTTTAGGTTGTTCAAAGGTTAAAATCCTTCTACTCCACCAGTCAATGTTATTGTCTATATGCTTGATATTCTTTACCGGGTATTTCTTACACCATAGAATCCAACCCTTTGTAACTCCTAGGGTATCCATATTTATAGGAGAGGGCACCTGGGAGTTGGTAAGAAGGTCATCCCGTGACCTTCTTACCTATCATGTCAACTCTGTGACATTCATGATTAATTCCTAAAACCTGACACATGAAGTGTGGTCTAATCAATAGGTAAGGGGATAATGGGCCGCACGGCCCAACCCAGTCGTGGGTGTCTAAATACGCACGTTCACGCTGCGTGTCCGAGAATTCAGGGATATATCAGACACGTGATGTCTGATATATGCACGTTTACCTTGCATGGTTGACTTTATAAGGGGTCACAGTCTCCACCTCTAGCCCGTACCACGAGCTGAATACCTTCCTCGACCTGTGGCCTTCAAAGTCCACACTCAGTCTAATCTTGGGGAACCCTTAGGTTATCTCGAGCTGAGGAGGTAGGATCTTTCTATGGCAGCTCCGGTCTTGGGGATGTCCACGTGGTAGACATGATTAGGTCGTATCTCAGCTCGCTAATAGCTCGTGGGAAAACCAGGGCGTACACTTGCCCCCCAAGCCCCTGCTCGTGGTACACGAAGTCGCATAGGGCCACAGTAGGGGCTTTTAGGCTTCCCCATGAACTCTTCATATTCCACATTCTACGCAGGCGCCGAATACGTGGAACATCGTGGTTGGTGACGGTAGGTCTTTCGAGAACCGCATTTAATGGCCTGGAATATGCTCAGCCGTCGTTTCGTCTTTCGAGTGGAGGGTCTTGGATCCCACATCAGGGCAATCCAACGGTCCTCCTCACGTGGCCCTTCACGTATATAAAAGGGGTGGCCACCTTACGCATGGGCCACCCGTTCATTTGAAATTTTCCAGAAATTTTCTTCTTCTTTCTTCATTTTCAAAAGAGAAAACTCTCTTCTTTTCCGGCTGTCATTCCCAGCACTCAAGAAGTTCAGGAGTAAGGGCTCCTTCGAAGCTTTGGAATCAACTACTCCGGTGAAGCCCCAACCTAGGCGATCCCTTCACCCCCTACTCAACCAGAACACTCAGTAAGTCTCCTGACCGTGCATGTTTTGAAATTATTTTTCACTGTAGCTTAGGTAAATATTTACTGTAGCCACATGCAGGGTTTTGTTGGTTTTTTGTGGGCATGAAGGGTAAAATCCTTTTAGGTTAGGGTATCGTTTGTGGTAGGAAGCCTTTTAAGAACACGGTTTATAGGGTGCGTTTTCTGGGGAAATTTTCTGGGTAGGATTTTTGGTAGGCTTGTTCAAAATATCCAGTATTTTGGGTGCAAAACCGGGTAGCTTAGGGGACACGCTTCATAGGCGATTTTGCCTCTCTTGCCTACTAGAACTTTCCCTCCAAGGCAAAATTCTATCCTGACCCTCCTGACACACGAATTCTGAGTAATCGGGGATTTGTTGGGAGCATAGGCGCGTGTTCATAGAACCGCGTGGTCTCACTCTCCACGGGCTGGGCTTACCTCAGCTCGTGTCAAAGAAACATATTCAGATTCTCCTCCCTTTTAGGTCGTCTTTTTCTAAAATTTCTTCTTTTTGTTCGCTAGGTGACCAGATGGGACCCAAGAAGAATGCTCCCAAGAAGCCTGTAGGCAGCTCGTCCTCCTGACAAGACAAAGGAAAGGAGGTGATGGCTGAATCCCCGATCCCCAACTTCGGGCCAACGGTGGAACGGGAGCTCGAGGTGGCCCCCGATGCATTCTTTGAGGCGGAGAGGATCGTCTCGAAGATTACTGACCAGGCGAGGGTAAACAAAATATTCCTCTCCCATAACATCGAGCTGGGGAGGGGAACCGTGGTTGCTCAACCTCCCTTAGAAGGCGAGCGGAGCTGCGCGCTGCTTGATGAGGTGTTCTCGAGCTGGAGCGACGAACATTTCAAGGCGGGGGACTTCCTCCCGTTGGATCAGTACTTCGCCGATTTCCTCAACTACGTGAGGTTGGCCCCATTCCAGCTCCCCCCCAACTCTTACCGTTTGTTGGCGGGGTTAAGGTACTTGTTCTTGAAACAGGAGTGGGAGGTCCCCACTCCTGCAGACATTCTGTATTTCTTCTGCCTCAAGGCCAGCCCGTAGCAGCGGGGGCGAGGTGATGGGTTTTATTACTTAACCCGGTTCCCCAACACGGCCGCGGTCATCGAGCTGCCCAGCCACCCCAACGACTTTAAAGATCAATTCTTTATGTCGACGGGGTTTCGAAACTGCGAGCTGTACTACTTCAATCGACCTCATAAGCGCCTTTCAACCTTAGCTCGTAAGTTAAGTACCATTTAGCACCTCCTGTTTCCATTTATGACTTAGATTAATTCTGCAGCTATCTTTGGGAGGACAGAGAAATCTGTGATCCTTGGGAGCCAGTATGAGACACTGGCGGGCTCACCCCCTAGTAAAGAGGACTATCGCCAGCTCGTGACAGACGAGACGATGCTAGCCTGTAAGCTATCTCCCCAGGCCAGACTCTGAACCTGAGGAGGCCCCGAGTGCCTCCCCCAGCTCGCGATATGAGGCCTATCATCATGGAGGAGGTCACGGGGGATGAAGATGAGGAGGACGAGGAAGCGAGCGTTGAAGGTCGCCCAAAGAACGGACGAGGAGAGGATCTGGTACGGAGCAGCTGCAGGTCCCTCCGGCCAAGGTAACCCTTATACGTTTAGGAACTTAGATAGGGCCACTGCAGACCCCCGGCTAGCTAGGTTCAATCCTTGACAGATCGTCCAACACCATCGAAGTGACCCAGACTTAGATGAAACCCTGCTTCACTACGTCGACCAGCTCGTGCTGGACTACGAAAGTAGCCGCCCTAGGGGGACTATAGTTGTAGACAACACCCTAGCTTTTAGGTCAATCCTATTTGAGGAGTATGGGACTAACCTTCGGTCATGGCCATCACTCCAGGAGGGTGCTGTAGCTCCAGGTCTTAGGCAGTACGTAGAGGAGTCTAGTCCTGAGACAACCTCGGATCCAGAACCTGCGCCAGCTTGAGAAATAATTGCCTTAGATTCCCCCGTGGGAGCTCCGGGGCCGATGGTCGTAACCATAGACTCTTCTTCTAGCTCGAGGGGTAGGATTCCCTTTAGTACATATATATACTTGAACTTTGCATTTTTTTTTTCCCTTTGTTTTTGTGTTTGCATGATTGCTGACTTGTGTACTAACCATATATTTGTTTTGCCAGAGGAGATGTCTCAGTCCGGGGGAAAAAATCTGCGGGCTATGTTCGATGGGGGGAACTCCTCAGCTGGGGCCTCTGGGTCCAAAATGAAGAAGCTCCGGATGGCGAAGAAAGCCGCCGGGACCCCAACCAAGTCTCCTGCAAAGGAGAAAGAGCAGCCTGTGGCCGCCCAGGTTGAGAAAACCATACCTCCTGCTGCAGGAGGGAGCATGCCCCCACCCCCTCCGCGAGCTCCGGCCTTCGTCTGGAGCACAGGGGCGGAGCCCGGGACTTATTTCCTTGTCCTTGCGCACTTTAGTTACTATTTTGAAAAAACTTAGTTCGCGTTAATTTTTATCAATATCTCGTGCTCTTTAGGAAGAACAACAATCAATCGATTTAAATTAACTTCCAAGTTTTATGACCTGGTTATATCCAGGAACTTAATTTGAAAACTTAGTTCGTGTTAACTTTTATCAATATCTCGTGCTCTTTAAGAAAAGCAACAATCAATTGATTTAAGTCAACTTCTAAGTTTTATGACCTGGTTATATCCAGGAACTTAATTTGAAAACTTAGTTCGTGTTAACTTTTATCAATATCTCGTGCTCTTTAAGAAAAGCAACAATCAATCGATTTAAGTCAACTTCTAAGTTTTATGACCTGGTTATATCCAGGAATTTAATTTGAAAACTTAGTTCGTGTTAACTTTTACCAATATCTCGTGCTCTTTAAGAAAAGCAACCATCAATCGATTTAAGTCAACTTCTAAGTTTTATGACCTGGTTATATCCATGAACTTAATTTGAAAACTTAGTTCGTGTTAACTTTTATCAATGTCTCGTGCTCTTTAAGAAAAGCAACAATCAATCGATTTAAGTCAACTTCTAAGTTTATGACCTGGTTGTATCCAGGGTACAGCTTAGTTCCCGTTAATTTTCATCAATATCTCGTGCTCTCTAAGAAGAACAACGATCAATCGATTTGAATTAACTTCTAAGCCTTTTAAGGTGACCTGGTTATATCCAGGCACCATATGCCCCCCAAGTAACTAGGAAAGGGTCTTTCGTGGTTACTTAAGATTACACTCGTAAATATGTACAATCATAAACGAAAAAGTTAATTCTCATTGCGCAATTCATAAAAAATGACCTTTTTGGCCTTACAAGGGAATCATTGATAATATCTCTTCAAATGGATGGCGTTCCAAGTCCGTGGGACTGCCCCTCCATCAAACCGAGCTAATTTATAAGTTCCCTCTTTAATGACCTCAATGACTTGATATGGTCCTTCCCAGTTCGGTCCTAATACTCCATCTTTGGGATCCTTCCCAGCCAAGAAAACTCTTCTAAGGACCAGGTCGCCAATGCTGAAGGCGCACTTTTTGACTTTTGAGTTGAAATAACGAGTGAGTTTTTGTTGATAATGTGCGAGCTGGAGCTGCGAATCTTCTCGTCTTTCATCAATCAAGTCTAAGGAAGTGTAAAGTAGGTCGTGGTTGCGATCCTGGTCATATGCCTGGATCCTATGCGAAAGTACCTTAATCTCCATGGGGAGGACTGCCTCACTCCCAAAGGTCAAGGAAAAAGGAGTATGACTCGTAGGAGTCCGATGCGAGGTCCGGTATGCCCAGAGAACCTGGGGGAGCTGTTCTGGCCAGACCCCCTTCGCTTCGTCTAGTCTCTTCTTGAGGCTCGCCTTCAGAGTCTTGTTGATGGCCTCGACCTGGCCATTCGCCTGAGGATAGGCCACGGAGGAGAAACTTTTCACAATTCTGTACCTTTCGCAAAACTCGGTGAACAGGTCACTGTCGAACTGAGTCCCATTGTCGGAAACGATTTTCTTGGGCAGCGCGAATCGGCAGATAATGCTCTTAACCACGAAGTCGAGGACTTTTTTGGAAGTTATCGTTGCCAAAGGTTCTGCCTCAGCCCACTTCGTAAAGTAGTCGATGGCCACCACGGCGTAGCGGACCCTGCCTTTTCCAGTAGGGAGGGCGCCGACTAAGTCGATCCCCCAAACTGCAAACGGCGATGGGGAAGAGATCATCTTCAGCTCGACTGGGGGAGCTCGGGCAACTGAGGCGAACTGCTGGCACTTGTCGCATTTTTTGACATAAGAGATCGAATCCTTGGACAGAGTGGGCCAGTAATATCCTTGCCTCAGGACCTTTAGGGCCAAGCTTTGCCCCCCAGCGTGATCCCCACAAAAACCCTCATCCACTTCCTGCAGGATAGCCTTTGCTTCGCCTGGGAGAACACATCGCATGAGAGGTAGGGAGTGTCCATGTCGGTACAGCACCCCGTCTACTATCGTATACCTAGGAGCTTGATACAACACTCGCCGCGCATCATTTCGCCTTTCAGGTAGCTTTCCCTCGGTGAGATACCCAAGGATGGGGGTCATCCAGGTCGGTCTAGCGTCAATCATCTCGACCTCCGTCCGGACTTCTTCTATACTTGGTTTTTCCAAAAATTCTATTGGCACTAACCCCAAGGTGTTCGTTTCCTCGGAGGTGGCGAGCTTAGCAAGAGCGTCGGCGTTAGTGTTCTGCTCCCGAGGCATCTTCTCGATTGAGCCTTGTCCAAACGCGGACAGCTCAACTTTTACCTTTGCCAGGTAGGCAGCCATCTTGGGTCCTCGTGCCTGATATTCGCCCAGAACCTGGTTTACCACGAGCTGAGAGCCACTGAAGCACTGAACGGAGCTCGCCTTCAGCTCCTGGGCTATCCTCAGCCCGGCCAGTAAAGCTTTGTATTCGGCCTCGTTGTTGGAGGCCTTGAATCCGAATCTCAGTGCCGAGTGGAACCTGTGTCCCTCAGGGGATATCAAAATGATTCCAGCCCCGGAGCCATTCTCGTTGGATGAACCATCCACGAAGATCCTCCACAATGCCTGGGACGAGGTGACCTGGGGTGAGTCTTCTGCAGGATCCTCCCGGAATCCTGTGCACTCTGCTATAAAATCGGCCAGGGCCTGACTTTTTATGGCAGTTCGTGGGGTGTACAAAATCTCGAACTGACTGAGTTCGATGGCCCACTTTAACAGATGTCCCGATGCTTCAGGTTTTTGCAAAACTTGCCTTAAAGGCTGATCGATCATGACGTGTATTGAGTGGGACTGGAAGTACGGCCTGAGCTTTCGTGAGGCCGTGATAAGGTAGAACGCCAATTTCTCCATCAACGTGTACCGGGATTCAGCTCCGAGAAGTCTCTTGCTGATGTAGTAGACTGGTTTCTGAACCTGGTCTTCTTCTCGGACTAATACGGCACTGGCTGCATCCTCCATGACAGCTAAGTAGAGAAAAAGAGGTTCTCCTGCTTTTGGTTTGGATAATACGGGTGGTTCGGCCAGATGTGCCTTCAGGTCGAGGAAAGTGCTTTCGCACTCTTCTGTCCACTCGAACTTCTTATTTCCTTGGAGCATGTTGTAGAATGGCAAGCACTTGTCGGTGGATTTTGAAATAAACCGATTGAGGGCCGCCACCCTTCCTGTTAGGCCTTGGACATCTTTGCGCGACCTGGGTGAGGGAAGCTCGAGCAATGATCTGATCTTGTCGGGGTTTGCCTCGATTCCTCGAGTATTGACGATGAAACCCAGGAATTTTCCCGACGTGACTCCAAAAGTACACTTCTGTGGATTAAGCCTCATGCCATACTCCCGTAGTATCTTGAAGCATTCCTCCAGGTCGAAAACATGGTTATCGGCAGTCTTTGACTTGACTAGCATGTCATCAACGTACACTTCCATGTTCTTCCCGATCTGGTTTGCGAATATTCTATTTACTAACCTTTGGTACGTAGCACCGACGTTCTTCAGTCCGAATGGCATGACCTTGTAACAATAAACGTTAGTCGGGGTCATGAAGCTGGTGTGCTCCTGGTCCGCCAGATTCATGGAGATCTGATTGTAGCCTGAGTACGCATCCATAAAGGACATGAGCTCGTGCCCCGCCGTGGCATCCACCAATTGGTCAATCCTTGGCAATGGAAAACAATCCTTGGGGCAGGCTTTATTCAGGTCGGAGAAGTCGATGCAGGTCCGCCACTTCCCGTTGGGCTTTGGGACCAGCACGGGGTTGGCGACCCAAATCGGAAACTTAGCTTCATAGATAAAGCCGCATTTCTTGAGCAGGGCTACTTCTTCCTCTAAGGCTTCAACCCGGGTTGTTCCTAGGCGTCTTTGCTTCTGGGACTTTGCAAGAATGCTTTTATCCAGATGAAGGGTGTGGATGATGACACTCGGGCTGATTCCCACCATGTCTTCGTGTGACCACGCAAACACATTCAGGTTGTCCTTACAAAAATTTAGTCAGCTCTGCCTTCCTCTTGCTACAGAGGTTTTTCCCGAGCTTGACCATCCGTGAAGGATTCTGCGGATCAATGTTTATTTCCTCGAGCTCCTCAGTGGCCTGGAGCTCGGATCTATCCTCGCCTATTCGGGGGTCAATATCCTCACTTAAGACGATATTTTCCCCTTCGGCGCTCTGAGGTTTTTCAATCTCAGGACCAGCTAAGGGTTCCTGAGATTCCTCTCCACCACCTTGGATGGCCATTGCTAGCTGCCCGAGTTTCGATTTTCCCTTCATGGAAATGTTGTAGCATTCTCTGGCAGCGAGCTGATCGCCATGGACAGTGCATATTCCCGTGGAAGTAGGGAATTTCATCGCGAGGTGACGAATGGAAGTGACGGCCTCAAAGGCTATGAGCGTGGGTCATCCCAGAATTGCGTTGTATGCAGCGGAGAAGTCGATGACCACGAACTCGAGGATTTTGGAGACTGTCCGAGGTCCTTCTCCTAGGGTGATCACCAGCTCGATAGTCCCTATTGCCGCTGATCCTTCTCCCGAAAAACCATACAGCATCATGGAGGTCGCCTTCAGCTCGGCGATAGTCAAACCCATCTTCTCCAGTGTGGATCGGAATAGAAGGTTGACCGAGCTCCCATTATCAATCAGCACCCTCCTAACCCTCCGGTTAGCGAGCTGAACTGCTACGACCAGAGGGTCGTTATGAGGGAACTGGACATGGTCCGCATCTTCTTCTGTAATAATGATCGGTTGCTTCTCCAATCGCTGCTGCTTTGGCAGGCGCTGCTCCGGGACGAACTCTACTCCATTATGTGTCTTGAGTTCGTTTATGTACCTCTTCTGGGCACCCCTGCTCGTGCCAGCCATATGCGGACCTCCAGATATTGTGGAAATCTCTCCTCCTATCACGGGAGGAGGGACGTCTTGATCTACCCGAGACCCGGGCTGACTGACCGGGACCTCCGGAGTAGGTCGACTTGCTAGAACCCTGTTCCGCGCGTACTGGGCCAAGGGGCCGGCTCGGACGAGAGTCTCGATCTCATCTTTCAAATGCCTGCAATCATCGGTATTGTGGCCGACATCATTGTGAAAACGGAAAAATTTGGAGGTGTCTCTCTTCCCCTTCTGGTGCTTCAACGGCTCCGGCCTCTTCCAGGGGAGGCGAGTAGAATTTTCCAGGAAGATATTCTCCCTAGAGTGGGTGAGCTCTGTATAAGTCGCGTAGACGGACATAAACTTGTCTACGGGCTTATTTTTCTTCAGGCCATGCTGGCTGCCCTCGCCATTTCCCTTTCTTTTGCCTCCACCGATCTGGTTGTTCTGTGTGACATTTTGGGTCACATCCACAACCTCCGTCCCCACTCCCGCGGGCTGCTCAGGGACCTGGCTGGTTCCTGCAGCTGAGGCTTCGGCCTCCTCCAAGTTGATCCATTCCTGGGCCCTATTAAGGAATTCGTTCACCGAGCTAACTCCCTTCGTTTGTATATCTTTCCAGAGCTCCCCTCCGACGAGGATTCCAGTTCTCAGGGCCATGAGCTTGGAGCTGTCGTCCGCGTCTCTGGCCCGAGCAGCGATGTTCGCGAACCTGCTCCGGTAAGCTTTCAGAGTTTCGTCGGGCTGCTGCCTCACGTTAGCCAGAGAATCGGCTTTGACGTGGGTGGCCTGGGAGGCTCGGAATGCCCTTTTGAAATCAGCTCAGAATGCTTTCCAGGAGCTGATTGATTGCCTTTTGCTTTGCTTGAACCACTGCCTGGCTGGTCCAGTCAGTGTGGAGGGAAAGATTAGACATCTCAGCTCGGGGCCAATGCTGTGGGCCATCATCAGGGTGTTGAACATCCCCAGATGATCTGACGGATCTCCGTCTCCATTGAACTTAGACAGGTGCGGCATACGGAAACCAGGTGGGTAAGCCGTTGCTGCTATGCTGGGGGTGAAGAGCTCCATCTCGTCCCCTGAATCATATTCATCTTTTTCTTTCTTCGACAGGAGCTTCCTCATCAGCTCCTCCATCTGAGCCAGGCGCTCGAGGATTTTGTCCTGATTTCCTTGGTTATTCCGGGGCTGCTCAACAGCTTCGGATCCATTGTACATATTTGGTGGGTTATTGCCCCTCCTATCTTGAGATAGGTTATTTGGGGCATTCCCACCGTTACGTACTTCGGACAGGTCTCCCCCTGAACGAGCATGGCTACCACCTCCCACTGGCTCTCCTCTGTGAGAGTTAAGGCGATCTCGCAGGTCGCCCCCTTGGGTGGCTCGAGGACTTTGCGCTGTGCTTAAGCCCTGGCGCAGGTCTCCGCCAGAGAGGTCGCTCCAGTGACTGTCGGTCCAATAGCTCCCGTTAGAAAGGCTCGGAGTCCGTCTTTGGCGGTGAGGATCTGGGCTTTCTCTCGATGCCCTGCTACGTCGGGAGGGCCCTACAGAAGGCGGGTCTCTCCTGCTACTTCCATAGGCCGGAATACCTCGGACGGGCTGAGGAGGAGATGGATATCTTATTGGAGAGGGAGGAAGCTTGACCGGAGAGGCGATCCTGGTTCCGTCAGGACGGATGAGGTTAGGTGGGGGCCTCTCGGCCCTGCCAACCTGCGGGTCCCGCACCTAGCGATCAGGACGAGGCGCAGGACGGCTGTTGGGGACGGGCTAATGTTGCGAGCCCTCCCCGTATCTCCTTCTGGAATTTTTGCAAGCTCTTCTGGGTGCGCTCGAGGCTGGTTGAGAGCTGGGAGTTGAAGTTCTGACTGAACGGCTGTATTGCTGCTGTTCGGCTCTAGGCATTTCTCCGAAGTTTGCCTCTCGATGGTGCGTTGAAGGAATGGAGTTGGCTGTCGGAGGTCTGTCCGAATGGCTATGTCTGGACCGATTACCCCGGTGGGACTTATGAGCCTCGCCTTGTCTCTTTCCGACGTTAGCGTCGGTTGTAAGAGGGGGTAGTCGGGCCAACACATCCTTGATCTGCTGATTTGTTGTTGCTAGTTGGCTCCTCAGCTGAGCATTCTCCATCTCCACAGCCGTGTAATAACCTGGGTTTGGATTAGGTGGCCTGGGCGCCGAACTTCCAGTGTCATCTTGGCCCACCGGCTGTTTTCCTGGCCGCTGTTGGACCTCAGGAATTTGTTCGTCGGGGATGGCGACATGATGAGCCTCCTGCCCATCATGTCGTTCCGTCTCATTACCGTGTCTGGATCGAGTAATCACCATGGTTGGATGTTTACGACAGCACCAATCTAACTTGCTCTCAATGAAAGCACCAAACTGTTGACGCGGTTCTTCGCCAACAGGTAATTAAGAAAAGAAAGAGGAAGGGATTAGTGCTTATGTTGAACCAAAATAGATGAATGATCTTGGAAATGGAATGGTAACACAAAATACGTTTTTTTTAGGTGGTTCAAAGGTTAAAATCCTTCTACTCCACCAGTCAATATTATTGCTATATGCTTGGTATTCTTTTACAGGGTATTTTTTACATAATAGAATCCAACCCCTTGTAACTCCCAGGGTCTCCATATTTATAGGAGAAAGCACCTGGGAGTTGGTAAGAAGGTCATCCCGTGACCTTCTTACCTATCATGTCAATTCTGTGACATTCATGATTAATTCCTAAACTTGACACATAAGTGTGGTCAAATCAATAGGTAAGGGGATAATGGGTCGCACAGCCCAACCCAGTCGTGGGTGTCTGAATACACACGTTCATGCTGCGTGTCCGAGAAGTCAGGGGTATATCAGACACGTGATGTCTGATATATGCACGTTTACCTTGCGTGGTTGACTTTATAAAGGGTCACAACCTCCAACTCTAGCTCGTACCACGAGCTAGATGCTTCCCTCGACCTGTGGTCTTCAGAGTCCAAACTCCATCTATTCTTGGCGAACCCTTATGTTATCTCGAGCTGAGGAGGTAGGGCCTTACGATCCCAGCTCCGGTCTTAGGGATTTCCACGTGGTAAACATGATTAGGCCGACCCTCAAAATTAGGCCTTGTTCTCAGCTTGCTAACAACCCGTGGGAAAACTAGGGCGTACACCATGTTTTAGTATCAAAGTCAAACACCTATAACAATTACCCATGATTTGGAATGTAGTGTTGGTTAATGGTGGAAGGAATAGATCACGTGTTGGAGTTAGAAAGAGCAGAGAGAAGCATAAGGGAACTTTTGAGGATGGTTACTTTGTGGTTCAATTGGAACACTTACTAATTGCTTCATCTGATGGAATTTGCTTGAATATGTTATAAATTGGCACCCCTCAGTCTTAGCCATCTCCATTCCAGAAGCTTATTTGATGATCACCAC
The DNA here is from genome assembly GCF_963169125.1 of Humulus lupulus. NCBI lineage: Eukaryota > Viridiplantae > Streptophyta > Magnoliopsida > Rosales > Cannabaceae > Humulus > Humulus lupulus. Next base: position 108,647,011 of record NC_084802.1, on the reverse strand, counting down.
AATAGGTTTGGTAAATTTTTGTGCTATGAATCAATGTCTTTAAACATTACTTTTTGCATTTTTCATTTTTCATTTTGTATTTTGTGGTTATAAGAGTATCTAATAGAGCTATTATTGGGTAGCTTATCCAACCAAACACATAATTGGTAATGTTTATTTAAAATGATGATGTCTCTATCTCTGTTCTTTTTTGTTTGTTTTGGTGGTAAGGGTGAAAAAAAAATGGCTTTCCTATATCATTGTTGTTTATTTGAAATTATACTTGCTTCTAATGAAAGAATATTTTTAGATCAACAATTTAATCATGCTCACTAAAAGAAAAACCTTTCATTAGGCTTGGCATTTGACTTAGAATTCCAATTTACTATGAAAAACCATTTTTAATTTTGAATAAGTTTTTTGCTCACTAGTTATTGCCTTTGAAGTTAAAGAATTACCTACTGTAGAGTTTGAGTGCTGACATGAAATTTAACTATCAATTTGCAGTCAAGTTGGACCTATAGATTCTATGGTTTGTCTAAGAACACATGGAGCTGTAATAGGCGCAAGGATTATCGCTCGGCCAATGCCACCTGACTTGAAACTTGGTAGTTACGGTTTCTATAGTTTCCTATTTCTCATATATCATTATAGCACTTCTGTCTTCCATTATCTTTTCATCTGTTTGATAGATGAATATGTGCATAAAAAGAAGATAAATGATTTTTTTTTACTAAAATCTAGATCCATAGAAGTACATGCTAGTGCAATAGCAGTCCGTAATCATATTTGGCAAATGGAGGGTGTCTAAACAGAATAAATAGTTACTTGAGCAATGGCATGTCAATTCCTATATTCATTTGGGGGAATTCCTATATTTAATATAATATTTATTATTAAAGTTCTAACATTATCTCAATATTCTCATAATGCAATAATTTTTGTTTCAATGTGGTGGGAATAACTCTTACACAAAGGAAGATATCAATGAAGTACATGAAGAATGGGCACAATACGTCATGGAGTTTTTAAATACTACATAATAAGTCTATTCATATTATTGCTAACTAATTAAAATATGCATGAGACTCATTATTTTGGATAATTAGTTAAAATTTAGTCATATTATTGTAATTAACAATGTTCTGGACGTTTTGTATTAAAACAAGATTTTTTTAGGATAAATATGCATATAATATATATATATAGAAAATATTAACACCATAATTCGGTTGTACAACCGACTTGTGATACAAAACACCTTAGGTCGGTTATAACCGACCTACCATGTGTTACAACATAGGTCAGTTGTACAATCGACCTAAGGTGTGTTACACCAAAGGTCGGTTATTGGACCGATCTACCGTGTGTTACACCATAGGTCAGTTCGATAATCGACCTACTGTGTGTTACACCATAGGTCGGTTAGCCGCCAATCAATCTACCATGTTTTGATATTGTAAGTCACTGCATAGAAGGTCGGTTCTAAACCGACCTATGAACGTTTATAGGTCGATTTGTAACCGACCTCCCATGCATTTTTTGTACTAGTTATTTAATTTTGTGCTTTATTTTATTATTAATTGTTAAGTGTTACAAATTTACTTTTAATTGTTTGAATTGTTTGGTAGAAATTATGTAAATTAAAATTGTTAATTGTATTAAATTGTTAATTTTTTAGATTTGGTTGTGTGCACCAAGGTCCATGATTAGTAGAAATGCACCCTAACACTTGTGTGTGTGCATGTGTATGGTTGCATGGTGAGCATGCAATAGTTAATTCCCATGCATTATTCTATATTATTCTTTTATTTATGGTTTAGTCCCTTTTTATTTATTTAATCAAGAAAGGGAAATAATGGGAAATTAAAAAAAAGAGGTAACCGAGAGGGTGGCATGAGCATTAGAGTGGGAAACCTCTTCTAGTTAACTATTTATTTTTATTTATATTTTTCTTTCCTTGGTGGAAATTAGAGGTAACTAAATATGGAGTCAAATTAGGTTAGGTATCACTTGGTGATTTGAACTAAATAAGGAAAGGAAGGATTGAGATGAGAAGGTGTGAGTTGGCTCTAGGTGACCAAGTGACGAGGATAGAGAGAGAGGCTATGAGGTAGTCGGTCAACTAGTGAGGGGACTTTCCCTTTTTCTTGATGCTATGCACTTGATTATGGTGAGTGAACTAAGGAAGGAAAATCAAGCCATTATTGGAGATTATTTCCTTTAGGGTAACACTTTGAGATAAAAGGAAAAGATAGGGTTTTCCCTTGCTTTTTTGTGTGCTAGTCGACGGCATAGGGAGGGAGAGAAAGAGGAGGCATGAGGTAGAGAGAAGAAGAGATAAAGAAAGGGAAGAAGGAGGAGAAGAAGGCTAGGGTTAGAAATTGCTAGGTGTGTCTTGAATTAGTTTTTGATTTTGATTCTTAAGTCTAGTTCTTCTCCTTAACTCTAAGGGTTTGTTTCTTTCTACTATTTGTGATGGTGTTCGAAAATTGTAGGTGCCAAAAGTATGTTCTTGCTTTTGTGTTGTGAACATAATCAAGGAAGATATTGGATCCCTCCCTCATCGATGTTTATTTTGATGCTTGATTTTGTTGTAGTTTTGAAATATGGTTTGGTGTTTTGCAAGAAATGTTTTGTTTTGAATCTTTTGTTTATTGATTTATCTTGATGTTAGAAGCATGACCATTTTGGTTTTGATCATGCATATTTTTTTTGGGATTTTGAAAATCCTTGTGGGAACTATGATTCTATGTGGAAGTTTGTTGTGAGTCTTTGATGTCTTAAAGATAAAATTGAGATTTTAATGTTTATAGGTTTCACCCAACATGTATAAAGGCTTAGTTTCATCTTTTTCTTATGTTGCTATGATATATTTAATTAAAGGCATGAAAGAGTTGTGGAAACATTGTTATTGGAAGTAGGAGCATGTTAGGGTTTCATGAAATTCTTTAAGAGTCTTGATTTTCATTCTTGAAAGATTTATATTGGGTTATTGTTGTTTCAATAAGTCTTGATGTCTTGTTAATAAAATGTAAACTGGACATTAGAAGCATTATATTAGGGTTTCGACCTAGGGTATATTAACACGTTGTGAAAATTTGTTTTGGTTTCTTTATTCTTCATTTTAAACTATTGATTATGAGCATGTCAAATTTGTAATATTTTATGTATTATGCTATATAGAAATTTGGCATTCGGTGTGTTATATGGTTTAAAATAGCTTAATTTTGGTGTTGTTGGTATTGCATGCTAATGATGTTGTTAAATCTATGAAGGTATACAAGCATATTAGAATAATTTGATAAATTGGTTTAATAGAAAAATTATGAGTTATGAATATATATTGCTTGCTGAAATTTTGATTAGTAATATCGATTTTTTTTTAAAAGGATAGTAAAATTATATTTTGAAAACTCATGCCTTAAAATTAATGAGATGACATGCTTGCTTATTTTTATTTAGTTTCATGAAAAAAAAAATAATCTCTTTTAATTAAAGGATATTAAATATATGTACGTAATGATTTATGCCCTAATATTTTTATATGATAAATGTTATTTTTCCATACTTTAATGAGTATTTTTCTCACACATATTTATGCATAATTTATTTACAAAATAATTAAGGAAAGTTATTTTTTTAAGATGACTAAATAATTTAATCAATGAACTGTGATATTAATTATTGTACCATTTTTAGATCACAAACTAATATAAATTTTGTGATCTAGAAATGTCATTTTTTTTAAAGGAAATTAAATATGTCACGTTTTATTAGTATTATTTATTTTGTTTGCCAATTGAGAGGAGAACTTTTATGAAATTAACTAATTATGCCAAATTAATTATTTTAAACAACTCTACAATTTTGTCACATTTTAATTGCTATTAAATAATAAATGAGATTATGGAGCTAAAGAAATATTTTAGTAAATTAAATATTTGTAATAAAATTTATGGATAACAAATGTATGATTTAAATGAATAAAGTAGTAATAATCGAATGACTATTTATTTTATACTTGCTGAATTTTTGTGAAATTGACAAGAAAATAAAGGAATAAATATTACCAACTTCAAAGCAAGTTTTAAGAACTGTCCCACGTATGCATGTTACATGCAAGTTTACTTTTACGCTCAAATATATGTCGTTTAATTAAAGTCATGGTTCCTGATTTGAAATCATTGAGAATAACTTAGTAGAATTGGCATTATTCTTTTATGATTCTATGTGATGTTATTGTAGAATAGACTTGTGGTGCAACTTGTGCCACGTGTGCATGGCCCATGCACACGTGGGGTATGTATGTTGGGCATGTGTAATCTTACATGATTTTAAGATGAATGTTTGGTTGTGATTCTAGGCTCGTTGTAAAGTACCCCGAACCTTATTTTTGCTTGGACTTGAGGTAAGGATGTTAGTTATAATTTTCTATGATTTATGTTATGAAAGGTATGGTCTAATGTTGCAAAGTTATAGTGTCATGGAAAATATAACTTATGGTAAGCTAAAGTGTTATGAAAAGTATGAATTACTATGTGATGTTATGGATTGTTGTATTTCTGCTTGTATGATGTATGAGAAAGCAGTAGGTTATTAGCGTGCTGATTGCGACACAACAAATGAGTTACTAAGGATATGACGTAACTTATAGGGCGGATGCGCCAAGGTTACTCGAGGACCAGAGTTCCTATTTACCTCATAGAGGAGGTCTTACAAGTTTATGCTTTTGTTGGTTACCTCACAATATGACATGGAAAATAGGGGTGTCATGCTCACATGAAGTATGAAGTGTGATTATGATTATGGATATGATACGTTATGATTATGAATATGATACATTATGATTATGAATATGATACAATATGATTATGAATATGATACGATATGATTATGAGATGGATGTGGTATGGTTATGTTATGAGTTTTACGATACGTATGTAGTATTTCCTTGTTATTTCTTGAAATTATTGCATTTTTTCTACTTCCTTACTGGCTTTTTTAGCTCACCCCCTTACTTTCCCCCTTTCAGGTAGGCAATAAAGTTTCTCCTTGGCACGCACAGTGATGTGGGAAGTTCCGATGTCTAGGAATGTATAACGCGGGGTGTCCCATGATCGATTAACGACCTAGATGAGCACCAAGAAGTTTATGAATTTATATGTTATGCGTTATTTTAGACACGTCAGTGGGACTTATTATCTTATTTATTTTCTTTTAAAGTCTGCATAAATATACTACAATTTTATTTTAAAATCAATGGGCCTAAATTGCAAGTTTTATCAAGGCCCCACTGAATCTTTACACTAAATGGTATTTTTCTAATAAATATGAGTTGAGCGACGTTTTTTTAAAGTAATAGATTAGGGTGTTCTTACAGTCCCGCGCAACTGCGCCAGGCCCACGACCACAAGCGGCCAGCAGCACGGCCCCAAGGCCCCATTGCCCTGCGCGCTGGTGCGTCTTCCCAGCTGACCCGTGCCCCTCCGCCTAGGCGCAAGCCTTGCATGCACACCATGCCTCACCTGGTTCCCTTAGTGCCGCCGACCCTAAACCTAGGGCACCAATCTTGGTGCCCAATCAAAATCCCTAATTTTGTTTTATTATCTTATATTTAATTGATTTTTTTAAATTGTTTGAATTTGAAAAATTAATTATCTTATTTTATTTTTGTTAGAAAAATAAAATATCTTTTAGTTGGTTAAAATATTATCTTAAGTTTAAATAATTATTTGAATTTGATTCTTCTAGTTATTTAAATTCAACTAAATTAAAAAATGACAAAATGGTTATTTAATTTAAAAGTTAGTTTGAATTAAATAAATTAATTAGAATATTAGTTTCTAAATAATTATTTTGGCCTAATAAATTCATAAGAATTATAAAGATGGACCAATATGAGAAGAGAAGCATTCTTGGAGTCTGGCAAACAACTAAAGACCATTTTAAAAATTTATTTCTATTTTTTCAAAGGGTTGTAAATTTAGAAATACCCAATAGTACTCGGTTCATCATTTATTGTTTATTTATTGTATTTATTTAAATAAATATTAATTAATGTTTGATTGATAATATGATCATACATTAGTCAATTCCATGTCATTCATGAAACCCCACACAGTTTTGATTAATCATGCATCTTTTAGAAACATGATTATTCAGGATTGTCTTAAGTGTTTATATGAATTGATTTAGAGAAATCAATTGCATGCAAAATATTAAGTCTTAAATTAGTTAAAACTTGGTAAATCACACCATAATAAAGGCAATAGTTTTTATTGGCCTTTAAGACAACCAACTTTATTTAAAAAATATTTTAGTAATGTTAGATGAATGTAATGGGTTTATCTAGATCACATTAATTGTAGAAACATGTTCTTTTATAATTAAATGTATTTGTAATTAATTACAATCATAGGGTTATCAATAAACTAGTAATTAATTTATTAGTTTTAATAAACACATTTATTCTAAAATAGTAAGTGAGAGAAGGTGAACATCTCAATGTGATCTATGGTCTCCATTATTAGTACAACACCGTGAAATATTAATAGGGCCTCGAGGCGACTTTATTTCTGTCCCCCTAAGGAAGGTTTCTAGACATATTAATACAAAGGTTGACTTATTACGAATATAGAAAAGAGTGACGTATTTTAGGCTTGACCGACACTAATGCAACACTCTCTACATTAAGTCATGAATTCTGAAATAATGGGTTACTCTTACAAAATGCAATTAAGTTTTGCGGTGGATAATTGTATCTTGACAAAACCAGTGATACTTTATTTTTAAAATAGAAAATAAGAGTTATTTTAGGTTTTAAATAATAAAGATAAGATTGTCTTATAAGCTATCTGAATTTAACTTGACTGACCTTAAGACGACACTTTATTTGCTGGGTAGTTTTATAGTGGAATAGTAAATGATAAGTTTATGTGTTTTAATTGTTTCATTCATGCACCATATTTACTTTTCAAATAATTGATATTTTTTAAATAGTAATATTATTGTATTTTATTTCTTTTAGTAATGTCGAACGTGAAAATCCAATTACTGCTTTACTTTTAATTTTATAAGATGGAAGTCGAATATGAATTTAATGTTAATCTGTGAGAACCATGAATTTGTCCTAACCGGGGAGTGTCCTCAAGAGCCTGCTGCCAATGCCCTGAAGAATATTTGGGACAAATATGATGCCTGGATAAATAATGCTAAGTGTTACATGCTTGTGATCATGAATGAGGTTCAGAGAACAAAGCATAAGCCCATGGAAACTACTTTTGAGATAATGGAATCTCTGCAGGCCATGTTTGGGCAGCATTCTGATCAAAGTAGACATGAGGTTACTAGAACCTACATGACTACTAAGATGAAGAAAGGTGTTTCTGTGCATGAACATATCTTGATCATGATCAATGTGAAGCATGAGGCAGAAATACATGGGGCTGCCATTGATGAGCGTACATAAGTAATCATCATACTTGAATCGCTCACTCTTGCTTTCTCTACGTTCACAACGAACTATATTATGAATAAGATGGAATCCAATATGACCCAGCTGCTGAATGAACTGTAGATATTTGAGTCTCTTAACAAATCCATAACCAACGAGGCTGAGGCAAATGTGATAGATGAGAAACCTTCAACCTCTGAGGATAAAACCAAAAAGAGGAAGAACAATAATGACAAGGACAAAAGTAAGGGCAAGAGTCCAAGAAAGGCAAGAAACCACCAAAATCCAAGGAGAACAAGAATGAGAACAACTCCAAAAAGATGGAACCAAAGGGAAAGTGTTTCCACTGTGGAGTTACAGGTCATAGGAAGAGAAACTGTAAAAAGTATCTCGCTAAGCTGAAAAAGAAAGGTAAATATGATTTATTTGTACTTGAAGCTTGTATAGTGGAAGACGATATGTCATCCTAGGTTTTAGATTTAGTATCAAATAACCATATTTATTCTTCTATGTAAATACTTGAGCAATCAAGGGAACTTGCTGATGGCGAGGTTACTATGCGAGTTGGAAGTGGAGTGCTCGTTTCAACAAGAGCAATGGGAACAATCTGTTTCTTTTTTGGGAACAATTATCTTATTTTGAATAATGTTTATTTTATTCCTGTATTTTCTAGAAACTTAGTTTATTTATATATGTTGCATGAACAATCTTTTGACCTTTCTTTTAGTAATAATGCGATTGTTATTCCGAAGAATGGTTTCAAAATTTGTGAAGCGGAACATACAAACGAACTGTACATGCTCAAGCCAAATGAACGATCGTTAAATAACTCAGAATTATTTAAAGTAGCTAAACCGAAAGGAAACAAAAGATAAAAGGTTTCAAATGAGGATGACACATATCTTTCGAATCTTAGACTTGGTCATATAGGACTAGATAGGATAAACAAGTTAAAAAAAGATGGACATTTGAGAGAACTAAAAGTTGGAACTCTTCTGGTTTGTGAGTCTTGTCTAGAAGGGAAAATGGCCAAACGTCCTTTCTCAGCGAAAGGCAATAGAGCTAAAGAGCCTTTAAAGCTTGTACATAGCAATGTTTGTGGTCCAATCAACGTACAAGCTAGAGGTGGATATGAGTACTTTGTCACCTTCATTGACGATTACTCAAGATATGGTCATACTTACCTAATGCTTAAGAAGTCTGAAACCTTTGTCAAGTTTCAAGAATTCAAAGCTGAGGCTGAGAAGTAGTTACGTAAGACAATTAAAACACTTCGATTAGATCGAGGTAGGTGAATATTTGCATTTAGAATTCAAAGATTTCATGTTGGAGCATGATATTCTATCCTAACTCACAACAAAATAGTGTTTAAGAAAGAAGAAACATGACCTTGTTGGACATGGTCAGGTCTATGTGAAGCTACACTTCACTTACTCTCTCATTCTGGGGATATGCACTTCAAACGACGACTTACATTTTGAATGTAGTCCCATCTAAGACCATAAGAAAAACCCCAATGGAACTGTGGAAAGGTAACAAACCTAGTTTGCACCATTTCCGCATTTGGGGCTGTCATACTCATGTTCTTAGACCTAAATCAGGGAAACTTGATTCAAGGTCTGAAGTATGCATTTTTGTGGGCTACGCTCCAGAAATAAGAGGCGGTTACTTCTATAATCCCAAGGAACAAAAGGTATTTGTTTCAACAAATGCGACCTTCCTTGAACACGACTATATGAATAACTATAAACCTCAGAGCAAGGTAGTTTTGGAGGAACTCACAGCTAATAAGATTCCATCACCTTCTTCGTGATCATTAAACGATAAAGGACAGACCGAAGAAACCACTATTCCTGAAAAGGAAACCCCAGTGCAACATCCTAGTGGGAGGATTGTGAGACAATTTGTTTGCTACGAACATGAGGCACATGTCCTTGTTTTTGATACAGACAAGGACGATCCATTAACCTTCCAAGAGGCAATGGATGATCTTGAAAAAGAGAAATGGAAAAAAGCCATGAACCAAGAAATAGAATCGATGTATTCCAATTCTTTCTATGAACTTGTAGACCCACCTGAAGATGTCAGGCCCATTAAGTGCAAATGGATATTCAAGAAGAAAACATGTGTAGATGGGAAAGTAGAGAATTTCAAGGCAAGTCTAGTAGTCAAAAGTTACACTTAGAGAGAGGGTATTGATTATGAAGAAACATTTTCTCTTGTGGCCATGCTAAAATCCATTCACATCCTCTTATCCATAGTTGTCACCTATGACTATGAGATATGACAAATGTACGTCAAGAAAACTTTGCTGAATGGCTATCTTGATGAAAGTATCTATATGACACAACCAGAAGGGTTCATTAAGAATGGGGAAGATCATAAGGTGTGTAAGTTGCTAAAATCCATTTATGGATTAAAACAAGCATCTAGATCTTGGAATATCACCTTCGATGAGACAATTAAAACATACGACTTCGAACAAAATGTTGACAAAGCTTGTGTGTAAAAATATGTCAAAGGTAAAGTGGTGGTTTTCTTAACTCTTTATGTGGATGACACTCTCCTCATTTGTAATGATGTAGAGACACTATCAAACTTGCAGAAGAGATTAGCTGAAAAGTTCCAAATGAAAGATTTGGGTGAAGCAAGCTATGTTATGGGAATCCAAACCCTAAGGGATAGGAAGAACAAGCTCTTGGCACTTTCTCAAGCTAATTATGTAGATAAGGTGCTTAAAAGGTTCTTTATAAAGAATTCCAAGAAAGGTCAGTAACCGACCAGACATTGAATTACTCTTTCAAAGAGCAATGTCCAAAGACACCTCAAGAGGAAGAGGACATGAGAAAGTATCTCTATGCTTCAGTAGTTGGGAGTTTAATGTATGCTATGCTATGTACTAGGCTTGACATATGCTATGCACTAGGGATTGTAAGTCATTGTCAATCAAATCCTTGTTTGGAACACTGGATTGCAGTAAAGCATATTCTCAAGTATCTTAGGAGAATGAGAGATTATATTCTTGTATATTCATAGGGTGAGCTAAACCCTACTAGATACACTGATTCTGATTTCCAATCAGACAAAGACAGTCGTAAGTTGACGTCTGGGTCAGTGTTCACTCTTGGTGGAGGAACTGTAGTCTGGAGAAGTATTAAACAATCTAGTATTGCAGATTCACCCATGGAAGTCGAGTATATAGCAGATTTTGAAATAGCTAAGGAAGCGGTTTGGCTTAGAAAGTTCTACACTGATCTGGAAATAATTGCAGATATGGAGAAGCCACTAATCCTGTAGTGTGACAACAGTGGAGCAGTAGCTAACTTCAAGGAACCCTTAAGCCACAAGAGATGAAAGCATATAGAAAGCAAATACTATATGGTAGAGAGATTGTGCACCGAGGTAATGTGACTGTTTTGAAGATAGCATTGGAACATAACCTGACAGACCCGTTTAACAAAACATTTCCTGCAAAATTATTTATGGGTCATGTACGTAACATGGAATGGAAAAAGAGGCCTCACTTTTGCTTTGATGGAAAGTGAGAGATTTTTAGGATTTATACCCTAAAAGCATGTAAAGACATTTTATTGATTTAAATAAAAGTACAATTTTATTATATTTGAATGTTAGAATTATTATTTGAATAATTTATATGAATATCAAGAAAATTCCATATTCATTTATGAGGATATGATCTTGTATTAGTACGAGAGAATTAAGATCATATACAATTAATAAAATAGTTAGTAACATATTAAAGTAATGAATCTTTAATGAATGGTTATTATTACAGTTTACTAAGCGTACATGATGCAAGTAGTCTAGATTTGTATTAATGATGTGGATAGACATCTTGGTAAATGTACTGTATATAATAGAGATTATACATGACAAGACCGAAAGAATTAAAGAAGGGGAGAATAGATAAAAAAGAAAACATAATCACAAGAACACTTTAACCAAGAGTTTTTGAAACCTCCTTCTTCCATTCTCTTCCTTCCTCTTCCTCTCTTCTTTTCATCTCTGTATTTTTGCAGCCCCAAGGAAAAATGAATCCTCAATATTCATTTTTTTTCCATATATACTTACCCTAAATCAAAACCCTAAAATAATCTCGCAGCCCAAAAATATCCCCTAGCTTGGGCCCCAATTTTAACTCTTACTCGTTGCGTTTTAGGAAAAAATTAATTTCACAAAAGTTGTAGATATTTTCACTAGCTTTCTAACGATATCAAATCCATCAAAATCAGACTCATACAACTCATGTTATTGTCATTTTACTGAAGCTGGGTCTAGAGTTACGTGAATTTAAAAATTGCAACTATTTTTCTTGCTCACCACTTCTCTCTCTTTCTCACTATCTAGTCCAAGTTTACACAAAGAAATAAAAGGAAGCAATATTCTCTCATGATGTCATATCGTCTAATTTTGAAAACTCATTAGTAGATTGTTCTTGGTCTTAAAAGAAACTACATTCATGCATACTCATATTTCATTTGTTTCCTTTTCTCTATGTGAAGACAAGTCTCTCTGGAACCTTCCCCTTAATTGCTAGAATTCTCTAAACAAGGAAGCATTCTCTTCCCACAATTTACTCTTTTGCATGCTTATCATACTTGTCATGCACTTGCACACACAATTATGCATGTTCACTTACTTGCCATGCACACACACACACAATCATACCTACTTGCACTCACGAACAAACAATAAAAATAAAACAATTAAATCAAACTATTATTCAATGTAACATAAAAATAAACAAAATAAAACAATTAACTAAACAATAATTTTTTTTTTGGTACACTACAACAACAAGCTGTACAAGTACCAAGCCACACCTGAAAAAGGTTGGAACAACAATATAATGAGCTAACGCCCAGTAAATAAATCTCATGCAATGCATGTATACATATAACACAGCATGAGCATAAACATACATAAGACATCATTTGAGTCCACATTTCATCAACATTAATTAAACCACTATAATGTCATGCTCTAATAATCAATTATACATTTTACCAAGTAGTGCCTACAATTATTAGCTACAAAAAGAAATAGCATAGGCTTATGTTCATTTGATATCACAGTATTAAGCAAAACATAATCCCTTAAATAGGGTTTAGCTATAGGCTTTCACTAAGGTGTGTCAATAGGTTTAGTAATTACGGTGATGCCACACCCTCAAGATCACAATAGTCAAAACATTATTCTGTGCAAACACCATGGCTGGTAACAATCATTGGAGCACCCATGTGTATAGACAATCAACAATAGACCTTTATCTTTCTACCCCTCTAGACATTTTGTAGCTATCAATTGACTATGATCTTCCTCAACGAATCTTGTTGATTATGCCTTCCACTGTAACAATCTTAACTCTTAGTCTTAAACAACTCATAACTTGATATTGGTCATGTGCCAGGACCATTACATTCTCCTCACAATACCGAGCTTTGATATTTCTCTTAAATCTATCCTAGCTTTTAACATGCTTTCACCGCCCTCTACCTTAGTCAAAAACTTATCTTGGACCCTTAATACTTAGGTTATATTTAGCATGCCTTTATCTTATACTTAGGTTCACTCAGACCACCCATGGGTTAACTGGTTTGACTATTTATCTTGGTTTTACTCGAGTTCCCACTATCCTGTATGGAGATAAGTAACTCCTTATAACCCTAATTACTCTTTAGTAGAAACGTTTATCGTAAAATTTTACTAGGATGATCGGTTAACGTATCATGCACTTAGTCTCACGAATTTATCTCTATTATAACTCATGACAACTTATTTAAAGTTTTTAACTGCCCTATATGTCACAACTCATGTCAAATCTTGTTAATCAACCTTCATACTAGTGTATTGAATGCTAACCTTATACGTTAATCACGAGGCCAGAAAAGGAAGACGTAATTAGGTAACAAGGTCAACTAGGCAATCATAAACTACAAGTACTTTCTATAGTACTAATATTGGTCAAGACCATAACTAAACCCTTTTACTGATCACATTAATTAAACATAAGAAATTCTTGATAATATAATTATTAATAACAATAATTATACTCAAAATAGCGAATTTCCTTTTCAAAATCCATCTAGATGCTAATTTATGTTCAGTTATGTAATTAGCCTTTATAACTTGCCTCTCATGTTCTAAATGATTTCTATCAAAGTGCTCGAGACTTTAAACGATTAACTTTTAAGAATTAACCGCCTACCAATTTATAACTCTCAATTAACAAATTTGCTTTATGTAAAGATTATGACTTAGCTTTAAAATTCTGTCAAGGATTTAAAAAATCACAATTTACTCTTTGATAACAATTTTTAACACACTATCACAAAAGTTGCACTAATGGCTCATAATATTCTATCGCTTATAATACTTATTAATAGAGTACTAATCTAGCCTCGACCAATAATAGAATAAAACTTTAAATTCATATTCATATTTTGCTAATCTTTAGAAATCCTTATTCTAATTGATTCTAAAAAAATGAGTGATATTTTTTTTATATAAAAATTAACTCGACACGAGTCCGTAAATTTCTAAAAAGCAGGCAACATAATGGATGCAAATTGGACATCCCCAAATTTTAAAACATGCACACATAACATAAAAACAGTACCAGAGTAGACATACATATTGCAGTTCAATTCAGTATACTAATTAGCTCTTAATATACTATGAAAATACATAATTACATAGTTTCCTAACTCAAAATTAATTTAAAAAACTCTAGAATCAATAAAATTGGGGTTAGAAATTTATTCCCACTACTGAAGATAGTGAAACGAGGTTTGATGTTGCCATTTGGAGCTCAAAATGAGCCTCAGAACACCCAAATGTGGCAGCTGGCCAAGACCCTCACCGAAGCTCCGGCAACGATGGAGACACCCCCACCCCACAGTGGTGGTTCAGGAAAACAGTGACTGGGCTTCGAAGCCCAATTATCAGGGAATGTCATGGTGGTGGTGGTTTCTCTTGGAATAGCCCAAACAAGCTTAGATCTACTCTTAAAAAGTTTGTAATCACCATGGATTCCGGTGAACCTTTCCCTCAACTCTGGTGACTTTCAAGGCCAATCCTTGGCAGGGTACTTGTGATCTTGTCTCCCTCAACTCATGCACACCATTCATTATCCTAGAAAACGTTGCAGATTGCCAGAAAATGCATAGAAACTCTCAAAATTCATGGAATTGCTGTAAATTCAAAGGCTCTGTTGGAGGTCTTAAGAGCGAGAGTGAGGCTAGCTGCTAACGATGGTCGAAGCTTCGGTGGCCTAGGAAGCACCTGGGCTGGCGCGTGTAGGAGAGCGGTAGCCAGAGGTGGCCGTCGAGGATGAGGTAGAGGCAATACGACAAAGAAGATTGTGAGAGAGAGTTACAGTTGGGGAAAGGGGAGAGAGAGTGTCTGTCCAAGAATTTTAATAAAATTAGGGTTTTCCAGCATTATTTTTATAATATCATTTAAGATTAATTTAAAATAAAACTATTTATCCAATTAATTAATTTATAAATCTAATTTTTAATATGTATTTGTTTAATTAAATTATCAACTAACTAATAAAATTCTTTTACTAATTAACACCAAATTGTTATAGTAGATCCTTTAAAATTAAACTTATATTTGTTTAATTTATCTTTGAACCCCAAATATAATTAGATAGTATTTTAAACCAATTTATCTTTATTAATAAATCGAATTATCTTTTTATTGAAATTAAAACATCTTGATATTATTTCACCTTTAAACCCCTTTTTAAAATAAAAGTTCTTTTTCATTTAATTTTTTGAGTTTAGAAAATGCAGGATGTTACAATATACTACTATTATAGGAATTTTATCCTCAAAATTAAAGTACGACGTAAATGTACAGAAAATACTTGTTAACGCGGTTTTTCGCCAACAGTGTATTAAGAAATAATAAGGTAGATTAGTGCTTAATAAACCATAATGAAACATAATTGATTTCACTCAAGAACACAGAACTTTTACGTAGTTCAGTGGTTAAAATCCATCTAGTCCACGAGTCTATATTATTGCTATTTTTCTCTCTCTATTTTGGCAGAGTTTCTATATTACAGAATAATTGTCCCTTTTCCGCCCAATATTCCCAGTATTTATAAGGGAATTTCATGGACATGTTTGGGTAACCGCGTGAGTCAATCACGCATTTACATAATTATTACATTTAATACAAATAATTCCCATTTATATTGGGATATGATCTAATCACAAGATAAATGTACCCCTAATATCTAGGATATTAAATATGACAACTTGGCCATAATTATGCGTATAAAGGGATCCCGAGTCTCTGGGGGATCTGCAGATATGCAATATACTAGTGTTTACCCAAAAATGGCTCCTGATGACGTGGCAAGAATTTCTTACACATGGTTGGCACGTGGTAGTTCTGAGTGAAGGGATCCTGTTCGATCATCGACCAGATAATTGTTGATTCGTCAAGTCTCGCGGTTAAGTGCGACCAGTTTGGTCGCATACTTCCATTTACTTCCTTTGACTTCCTTTGAGATGCGCAATCTTGTAATAATTACATTCATTATATTTCCTTTTATTACCTTGGTACGCTGATCTTAATGGTAATTAAGGCCCATCGGCCCATGTAACCTCCTTGAGCCTATAAGTAAGAATGAGAGGGCTCAAGGAAGGGACTTTTGAACTTTTAATCTTTGGATTCAGAGAGAAAAGCATAGTGTGAGTATCCACCGAAATTGTAATTCTCCTAAGACTGGTGAAACTCAAGAACCATAGTTCTTTGATCACAGTATTGGGATTCAATATCAATAAGAACACTAAGTGGACATAGGTCATTACCACCTAGTTGGGGCCGAACCACTATAAATCGCTCGTGTTACTTTCTTTCTATTTGATTCTCTTCTTGATTTCCTTTTTGTTCTTTGTCGTTTTATTTGACTCCATGTCGTTGACCAAATCAAGGGTCAACATTTTGGTGCTTTCATTGAGAGATTAAACAAAAAACTTTAAGAAGATCATATGGCGAAGACATCCAAGAGAGCTGCACAGGCTGCTGGCACTGCATCCTCTCAACCTCCTCCTTCAAATGTGGCAGAAAATGTGCCACACTTGGATTTATAGGAGGAAGAAATGGATTCTAAGACACTGAGGACAACACTGAGTGTGTTGCAGGACGAATTTTCCAATATGAGGGCTGTTTACCGAGTTTTTCGGAAACGAATAACTAACAGAATAATAAAAAGATAAGAACTGTAAAAATGCTGAAATGTAACTAAACAAACAGTGTTTTTACGTGGTTCAGGCGTTAACAAGCCCTAGTCCACGAGTCGATGTTATTATACTTGGAAAAGGTTACAGTAAGATGGCTGGTGCACAAGAACTTCACACACTCACAGTGTTTCTCTCGGGTTCTCTTGAAGAAGATGAAGCTAGAGAGATTTTTGTAGAGTTTTTGCTATATGATTTGTTCGTCCCTCTTCTTATAAAATGAAGGGGTCTTTATAGCTAGGGTTTTGGATTAGGGTTTTTCTCTACGTACATGAGTCTTAATTACACCAGCCATAAATAGGGATACAATTACTGTAGTAGCATGGCTACAAGACTCTATGTGGGTATATTTACGTGAAAGTATGGGGAACACACAAAGTCAGCCGTCTTTTCCAAGTTGTCAGCGGAACAGTAGGCGAAAAGGTACCCTTAGGCGTGCTGGGATGTGTGCGGCTTTGACCTGACGGGCATGTCAGGCAGGATCCTGTGTCAGGCGGATATCATTCCAAATATGCCTCCTTCAGGACTCGACCGTTTGGCTTTGTTCCGTGCGAGGCACGGAACTGCTTCCGCGGAGACCACTCGAAGAGCTTCTCCTGGAAGGAGCTTCCCCGAAGGATACCCCTTCGGGAGTCCGGGAGAGTTGACGAGTTTCCGTATTGTGTTTGCTTGGAAGAGTAATCCGGACACTAAACGGGAGAGGCGAAGCCTTTCTGTTCATCCGCGAGCTCTGGTCACCTACCGTGAAAGACATCGATAATTCTGCTTCCCCGAGGTCATCAATCTAAACGCTATCCGGAAATCTGGATAACATTTACCCCCCAAGGTCACGGAGCTTTGAGAGATCCGGGAGCTTGTACAATCGGTTTCTTAGATTAGGCGAGGGGGCACCTTCTGTGTTCCCGGAAGGGTTCCTTTTTCCCGCCTGAGTGTTAGTATGAAAAAGAAAGGGAATTTCTTCTGTTTGAGATCAAGTACTCAAGTGCGGCAAGGACCACGTGTCATTCTGGGAATGGTTCTGCGACCAAGACGTGTGCGTGAGGCGACTGGTTGAGTATGCGTGCGTCAGTCATCTGACTAATGATTTGACGATTTTTAATGGTACTCCGGGCCCGAGGTGGTGTAATGATGGGAAATAAATACTTTATTCCCATCCGAGGAGTCATAAATAGGATCGTCGCTTCCTCTCCAGCCGTTGGATCTGATGCACACGGAATGGGAAGATCGGGACCGTCCACTTGAGGAATTCGAAACGGCTTCTTCCCTGCTATAAAAACGAGGAAAAGGACCTTTCTTCCTCTTTACGCTTTCAGATTCTCCATCTTTAGGATTTTCAGATTTCCAAACCTTCGAACTCTCAGGCTTCCCAGCTTACGTTCCCCCGAACTTGCCATTTCTTTTGGTAAGTATCTGGAAACTTTTCTTTTTGATTTGGCAGTGGGTTTATTCCCCGAAGTTCCTGGTTTGAATCGTCGTTCGTCTTTGCAGCTTTTACTTCTCGCGATCGTGCTGTGCAGTGATCCAGTTACTCCTTCAACCTCCAACTACCCGAATATCAGTAAGTATTTCTACTTTGCTCTTTCCTCCCAAACCTTAGGTTGTTGGTAGTTGTTAGAGTAGAGGTTTCTGCCATTATTGCTTATGTGCATGTGTGAATAGGGCTTTGGTAGGCATGTGATTGATTGTGAGTCGATAAGTAGCCTTTTCTGCATGCTTTGGCGATTTGCGTTTGGAAAGTCGTCCCTTGTTTTGCTGTTTTAGGGCATAAGCATGAACGCCTTTAGGGTGTCTTTCTCTGGAAAAACACTTCTTTTGGTGGGCTTAGGCTCGGGGTCTGAGTCTGGTTCCTTGTTGCCCTTCGGGTGGCATGGTGCCAATCCCTCGGTAAGCTCGGTGGGAGCCTCTCCAAGCAGTTTTCGGGGAGGGTCTCCCCGACGCCTTTGATACCACTAGGGTATGACAAGGGTGCTGACTGCTTAGAGTGTTTTCTTCTTTCTTTTCTTTTGTCCAGTGACGAACATCTCAAAGGAACAACTCCTTGCTGTGGGGGAGGCTGATTCTGCCCAAGAGAAGGGCTCTCCTGTCGCTGGTGGAAAGGGGAAAGGAAAGGCGAAAGTGGTCGCGGCTAGCCCACCAACCTCCAATAGTTCCATCTGGGAGATGGACCAAAAGCCGAACCTTTTCAGGAATTATGGCATGCTGGAGCTGTATTCCTCTGAGGCAGGCCTGAAGAACATCCCAGGTCTGATGTGGCACCGTCTGTCGGTGCTGGGCGAGTCAGCTAGCCAGAGTCACGAGGGCTTTGGTGCCTGGAGCTGGGCACACATAGTGTGTGGGGCGCACTTGCCCCTAAGGAGTTACTTCGCCAATTTCTGTGTGAAGGCGGGGATTGCCCCCTTCCAGTTGATTCCTCCCAGCTACAAGCTCTTAGCAGGGTGGTTCATCTTTTGCAAGTCCCGGAGACTGGAAGCTCCTACCCCGGAGGAGGTGCTGTACTTTTACGGGTTGAAGTCTCAGCCTATGAGGGGTCATTCAGACAAGTGGGGTTTTACAGGCTGGAAAGGCACCCGGACGTGATGTGCCCCACTTGTCATACCGCGAGGGTTCCAGACCTCCGGGAATACTGGTTCCTGACGACTGGCTTCCCGCTGAAGAGGGTGCCAGCCCTATCTTTGGACTTCAAAATCCCTGGTAAGTGCTCCTTCCTCTCTTTTTCAACTTTGTTTCTTTGCGTTTGATTTGCCTTTTGGGAGGATCTCTAACGCTTGTATTTGATTTTTGCAGAAGTCATTCCGCGGACACCTCGCTGCGCGGAGATGATAAGGAGGTCCAAGTTCTACGAAGGGCTTTCTGAGGAAGAGTTGAAAGTGGAGGGACTTGTGACCTCCGAATCATTGAGGGAGTATGGGTTACTTGCCTCCTTCCAAAACATCGAGCCAGTGAGTGGCAGGGGGCAAACTCAGGTGTCAGCTGACATCCGGGAGCAGATTTCCCTGGAGCTGTCTAAGGTGATCACCCAAGCAGCCCGGGACGAAAATACTTTATCTCCTAGTTGGGCGGAGAGGTTCCCCGACCCCCAGCCGGAGGAAGAGGAGATCAAGGCTCGCCACGCCGCGGCTTACCCTAACGAAGGGGCTCCGGGGGCCAGTACCTCCGGGAGAGGTAAGACTAGTTTTCGATTGATCCACACCCCCAGCCTGTCTGAGGTTTCCCGGACCTCTCAGATGGGGTTTGATCCCCGTTTCCTTAGGCTAGATCCGCGTAGGATACCCTTCGACAGTTATTGCGATAGGGTAGATGAGCTCCTCTGGTGTTTGAGTGACGGTAGTCTGCCAGAAGGTGTCATCATGGTTGACCCTTCTTCTCTCAGCATGTCATTCCCGGACTTCAAGGAGTACGAGAGCTTCCTGGAGCAGGAAGCGATGTTTTGTTTTGCTCGGGGGAGGCCATCCACGTTTCTCGTGCATGGTCGTCCCTTTCAAACTTTTCTTTTTCTTGTTTCTTGTTCCCTGCTGGCGGGCTTGCTTGTGCTTTTATGTTGTTGATTGTCTTGTCTTCCGCTTATCTTCTTTCTCATTGCTTGTTGGTTCGTTAACCTTGCTTTGTACGTTTCTTGCAGAGTATCCTGAAGCCAAGATGTTGGGGAGGGTTACTTTGCTTATTAAGAAGGCTGCCACCAGCCAAGACCCGTCCACGGGGAAAGGACGGAAGACCAAGGCTGGTAGGGGAGGTAAAGCTGCCTCCCCCAAGAAGACAAGTGGCGAGGCGCAAGCGTCTCCTGCTGACGGGCCTTCGAGACTATGATGGTCTCGAGTAGCAGCAGCGACGGGGAAGGGCTTGTGTTCCCCGTGAGGACAACTGGGGTGAGCAAGCGTCCCGGAGAAGATGCTGAGGGCGCTAAGAACAAACACCTTAGACACTCTTCTCCCGGTCGAAGGCAACAACAACAGCAACGACAGCAACCACAACTACAACAACAGCAGCAACAAGAACAAGAGAGACAATCACCAACGCCGCAGCAGCAGCGACAACAACATCCAAGCCAGCAGCAGCAACAAGGGCAATTACTTCTGCTGCCGCAGCAGCAAAAGCAACAGACCGGGGCCTTAATACCCCGTCTGCCTCCTCCTCCGGCTCAAAGGGGGTCCACCCTTCCGGGGTCTCCTTCTTCTCAGACAACCAATCTTCCCCTGCCTGGCCTGAAGTTCCACTTTCCGCGGAAGCCAACCAGTTTCCCCGCTGCCCTCCTGGAGGGTGTAAGACGGGCCGATAGTTTTTTGAAGAGGCGGTTAGAGGCGGAGAAGGCTGTTACTCAGGGAAGGGCAGATAACTTGTCTGCCGTGAAGAGAGCTGAGCTGGCCGAGGGGGTGAGATCTCTTCACCCTGCCGGAGCGGTTTTGGATGGTCCAGCCTTGGAGAAGAGGCTGGTGCCTAGGCTCGAACGTGCATTGGCGCCGTTCGGAGCTGAGATGATGGAGGACATGGCCCTGAGCTTATGCGAGCTCAATTCTTAGAAATGGGCCATCAGTAGCAGTAAGGATCCGCTGTTACTGACACACGCTGTGAAGCAGCAACTATCCGGGGTAAGCCGTCAGTTGTTATTTTTTGGGATCATTTGTCTTTTTGTCCGGCTTTAGCTCATTCTGTTGTCTTTCCTTGCAGGCCTCTATGATCGCGGAACGCTCGTTCCGGGAGGTTGGTGCAGTTCTGGTTCAGCTGGAGGAGAGCCAGCTGGCTCGCCAGGCCTTGGAGGCGGAGAAGCAGAAACTGACCCAACAGGCCTTGGAGGCCTCGGAGAAGATTGATCAGGCCCGGCGCACGACTGAGGAAGAGGCGGACAAGAAATACCTTGCCAAATATCAAGAGTACCGGGCCAAGGCAGAGAATGAGTTTAGACAGCGGTCGAATGGGATGAAGGCCGAAAACTCCAAGCTCCGGGAAGAGCTGTCCCAAGCCAAGGTGGAGAAGGATACCCTGGAAGCTCGCTTGCAATCAAAAAATGATCTCCTCCTTAAGCGGCAAGAGGAATATTCCACTCTTCAGAGTAAGCTGCACGAGGAGGAGCAACTCCATAAGAGGAGCAGGGATCTCGTGTCTATGCTGCAGTTGGGGCTCGCCGAGAAGGATAAAGAGATCGGGGCCTTGCAATTCACTACCAGGGGGCATGTGACCGAGAAGCAATCCGTGCTGAACCAAAATAGGGAGCAGCGCAAGGAGATTGATTCTCTTAAGGGGGAGCGGGATGCCTCCAAGGCCGAAATGGAAAAATTGAGGGCTCAACTAACTGTCGCGGAAGCACAGCTGGCAACTTCCGAGGCGGAGCGCTTGAAGGAGAAGGAGGATGCTGAGGTGATACTGAACAGGACGATTAATATATCGCATGTGGTCCTCATGCATCAACTCTGGAAAGTGAACCCGGAGGTATTAGGCTATCTGGGAGATGATGCCGAAGCCATGAGGGAGAAGCTACTCGTGTGGGATCAGGGCCCAGAGGCGTACGTCCAAACTTACAACATTGACGAACGTGCTGAAGCTCCTGAGGCGGGAGATCCCGGAGAGGCGGGGACCTCCGAACCTTCTCATGACCAAGTTCCGCCTTCCAATGAGCTGACTCCACCAGCCTCGGTTGAAACCGATGCCCCCGAAGCTGCGGTCGTGGAAGCTGTAGTTACCCCCAATGCTTGAAGGGGTTTTATCTTTAATTATTTTTCATTTTGAGTTTTTCCTTGCGGACATTTTTTCCATAATCATAGCATTCTCCTTTCTTTTCTGCCGAGTTCTTTATTTATCTTTGCGCTTAGGGTAGACATTTATACGGTAGAAACTGTTGTAGGGGCGTATGGGGTTTTGGTTCCAACGGCCAAAACCTATGCACTTCCCACTTGAAGCTTTAACGGATGATGTCTTTTCCCACGTAGTTTCTAGGTTACGAAGGTTTCCTGGTTCCAACGGCCAGGGTCCTTTCACCGTATTTTAGCTTTCCTGAGGCAAATAGCCAATCCCGGGACTTGTAGTTACACTGTTCGCTGGGATTGCTAAGGTGAGTCGTTCCATTGTTTGGAACGGGAGTTCTTTTGGTGAGCGTCGCTAGACTTAAGGTTAGATCTTTGCGAAGCAAAACTAACTGTTGTTGCGAACCTCATGGTGGCTGACTTCAGGGATCTGGCATGGAGCCCTGCGAGGCAAGGCTCATTGCTGTCGGGGAAATCGCCACGCCCACCAGGTGTGATCCTGGAGCAGGGGCTTTGCGAAGCAAGGCCGGCTGTGAGTGGGGGATCGAGCATGTCTGCTTCTGGAGCTGAAACTTGCAATGGCCATGGAGCTTGCCATGCATTATTTTGTGAGATCCGGATTTGGAGCCTGCGAAGCAAGGCTTACAACGGTCGCGGATCTTGCCATCTTTCGCCTCGCGGGACCCGGAGCTGGAGCTTGCGATGCAGAGCTTTACAGCGATCACGGGTCTTGCCATCTTTCGCCTTGCGGGACCCGGAGCTGGAGCTTGCGAAGCAAAGCTCTACAGTGCTCGCGGATCTTGCCATCTTTCGCCTCGCGGGACCCGGAGCTGGAGCTTGCGATGCAGAGCTTTACAGCGATCACGGGTCTTGCCATCTTTCGCCTTGCGGGACCCGGAGCTGGAGCTTGCGAAGCAAAGCTCTACAGTGCTCGCGGATCTTGCCATCTTTCGCCTTGCGGGACCCGGAGCTGGAGCTTGCGAAGCAAAGCTCTACAGTGCTCGCGGATCTTGCCATCTTTCGCCTTGCGGGACCCGGAGCTGGAGCTTGCGAAGCAAAGCTCTACAGCGCTCGCGGATCTTGCCATCTTTCGCCTTCCCAGACCCGGAGCTGGAGCTTGCGAAGCAAAGCTCTACAGCGCTCGCGGAGAATTCTGCAAAGGACCTGTCAGGGAGTTGGGGGTGTTTTGGCGTAGCTCTATGAACGTGCCTCATCCCCCAGTCCCGTCCATCGCTGGGCTACACAGAAGATAATTTTCATGATACATAATGGCAGGCATTTCCATGGCAATTTTCATATAAGCACATAATGCACATAATGCACATATGACACGTAATGCAAGCATGTTCATGGCAACAAATAAACCTAAGCTTAACAATTTAAACATTTCAAACAATTTAAAAATTTCAAACACAATGCTAGCACATAAGTGGTGTTCTGTGTACGTTTTGTTCAAGGGGCGTATGGCTATGCCTTAGCCATGTATACCCCCCAAGTGAACATGGGGTCCGAACGTCTCCAGACCGCGTGGTCACTTGTTAAAACGCAGCTTTGAACACAGGGATAAAAAGTGCAGTAAAAGCGGAGTGAATCTCTCCGTGTTTCATTAAATTAGCCTGCTAGGCGTGAGTTTTACAACAGGGAGGATTATTTCCACATTTTTCACTTTTGCTAATTTCACCAAGGACTTCCGACTGGATGGTCCGGGGCCTACTGGTAGTAACGGCGGAGGTGCTCCGCGTTCCAGGCGCGCGGGACTTTAGATCCGTCGAGTCTCTTTAAGTGATACGTCCCATGGCTCACTTTTTCTTGGACTTCGTAGGGGCCTTCCCAGTTGGGTCCGAGGACTCCTACTCCCGGATCCTGCGTAGCAGGAAATACTCTCCGTAGGACAAGATCCCCAACTTCGAATGTACGGCTCTGGACTCTCGTGTTAAAGTGTCGGGCTATTTTGCCTTGGTACATTTTTAGTTGGACCTGCGACTGCTCCCGGAGCTCTTCGATCATGTCCAAGGACTCCTGGAGAAGGGCATGGTTCCGGGTAGAATCGTAGGTATCTTGCCTGTGAGAGGGGATCATAATTTTTACTGGGATGACGGCCTCGCAACCGAAGGTCATGGAATAAGGCGTGTGCCCCGTCGAAGTTCTCTCTGTTGTGCGATAGGCCCAAAGTACTCGCGGAAGTTCTTCCGGCCAGTGAGCCTTGCAGGCTTGGAGTTTTTTCTTCAACGTGGTCTTTAATATTTTGTTTACAGCTTCCACTTGCCCATTAGCCTGGGGTCTGGCGACTGCGGAAAAGCTTTTGATAATTCCATGCGAAGCACAGAAGTTCGTGAAGTGTTCACTGTCAAACTGCTTTCCGTTGTCGGACACAATTTTTCGTGGAAGCCCAAAACGACACACTATATTCCTGATGACAAAGTCCAGTGCTTTTTTAGATGTGACCGTGCTCATAGGTTCAGCTTCAGCCCATTTGGTGAAGTAGTCTACCGCGACTATGGCGTACTTCACTCCACCCTTTCCAGTTGGGAGGGAACCTACTAGGTCAATGCCCCAAACGGCGAACGGCCAGGGGCTGGTCATTAGGGTAATTTCTGTAGGCGGCGCTCGCGGAACCTTGGCGTACCTCTGGCACTGCTCACATTTCCTGACATAATCCACACAATCCTTCTTCATTGTGGGCCAGAAGTATCCTTGTCGAAGGATCTTTTTGGAGAGGCTCAGCCCGAAAGTATGATCGCCACAGAAGCCTCCGTGAATCTCATGGATGATGGTGCTGACTTCGGTTCTGGCAACACACCTAAGGAAGGGTATGGACAACCCCCTGCGGTAAAGCTTTCCATCCATAACCACGTATCGGGGAGCTTGATATTGGAGCTTCCTTGCGTCAGCTTTATAAGTGGGGAGCTCTCCGGTGGTGAGAAATCTGAGGATGGGTCCTATCCAGGAGTGGGAATGGTCGATGATGGTGTTTATCCTTCGTGTCTCAGTACTGGGGGCTTCTAAGTGCCCGATGGGGACTAAGCCATACTGTTCAATCTCCGGGTCCGTTGCAAGCTTGGCCAGCGTGTCCGCGAGTGAGTTCTGGTCGCGGGGGACCTGGCGGATTTGGTAGCCTTTGAAATGCTGCAGTAGGTC
This sequence comes from Humulus lupulus, assembly GCF_963169125.1. NCBI lineage: Eukaryota > Viridiplantae > Streptophyta > Magnoliopsida > Rosales > Cannabaceae > Humulus > Humulus lupulus. Next base: position 108,621,425 of record NC_084802.1, on the reverse strand, counting down.
ACGGGAGAGAGACACGTAGGCAGCCATCCTTTCGCCTTTCGTCTGGTATTCCCCGGATATTTGGTTTACCACAAGTAGGGAGTCGCTGTATACTTCGATTTTTTGGGCTCCGACTTCTCTGGCCAGTCGTAACCCAGCTAACATGGCTTCGTGCTCTGCCTCGTTGTTGGATGCTGGGAACGCGAAACGGATGGCACTCTGGAGCTGATGCCCTTGGGGAGATATTAGGATGACCCCCGCCCCAGCTCCTTTTTCATTTGAGGCTCCGTCTACATAGACCTTCCAGGTGGGAAGTTCCGGGACAGGATCTTCCGGGAGGTCATTCATCCCCGAGCATTCCACAATAAAATCCGCGAGAGCTTGACCTTTTATTGAAAGACGTGGTTGGTAGTGGACGTCGAACTGGCTCAGTTCCATGGCCCACTAAAGCAATCTGCCAGAAGACTCGGGCTTCTGCAGGACTTGTCGGAGAGGGTGGTTGGTGAGTACTTTGATGGTGTGCGCCTGGAAATATGGCCTCAGCTTCCGTGAAGCAATCAGCAAGCAGAGGGAGAGTTTCTCGATCATCGAATATCTGGACTTGGCGTCCAATAACCTCTTGCTTACGTAATACACAGGGAGCTGGATACGGCCATCTTCCCGGACGAGGGCGGCACTCACTGCGTGCTTAGTCACAGCTAAGTATAAGAACAACGCCTCTCCTTCGACAGGTTTGGACAGAATGGGAGCTCGGGTTAAATGTTCTTTGAGGTGTTGGAAGGCTGCTTCGCATTCGGGGGTCCACTCGAACTTCTTGTTTCCTCGCAACACATTGAAGAAGGGGATACACTTGTCAGTGGCCTTGGATACGAAGCGGCTGAGAGCAGCTATCCTTCCGGTAACGCTCTGGACATCCTTATGTTTCTGGGGGGAAGGCATGTCTATGAACGCCTTTATTTTCTCAGGGTTGGCTTCCACTCCGCGGGAGCTGACAATGAAACCGAGGAACTTCCCAGACGAAACCCCGAAAGTACATTTCTTTGGATTTAGTTTCATCCCGTACTTTCGGATCACGGCGAAAGCTTCCTCAAGGTCGTCACTGTGGTCCCCGGAGGTCTTGGACTTTACCAACATGTCGTCCACGTACACCTCCATGTTCCTCCCCAGTTGGTCCTTGAACATTCTGTTTACCAGACACTGGTACGTCGCCCCAGCATTCTTCAAACCGAAAGGCATGACCACGTAACAGTAGACACCCTTGTCCGTGAGGAAGCTGGTGTGTTCCTGGTCCGCGACATGCATCTTGATCTGGTTGTATCCGGAGTACGCATCCATGAAGGATAAGAGTTCGTACCCGGATGTAGCGTCTACCATCTGATCGATTCGCGGGAGAGGGAAACAATCTTTCGGGCAGGCCTTGTTTAGGTCCGTGAAGTCAATGCACATTCTCCAGGACCCATCGGGTTTCGGGACCAGAACTGGGTTGGCCAACCACACGGGATAGTGCGACTCCTGGAGAAAGCCTATGGACATCAATTTGTCCACTTCAGCTTTGACGGCTTCGGCTCTCACTGGGTCCAGCGGCCTCCTCTTTTGGCGAATTGGAGTTGCAGATGGGTCTATGTTGAGTGCGTGGCACGCAACATTGGGATTAATCCCCGTCATATCAGCGTGGCACCATGCCAGGATATCCTGATTATCCTTCACAGTGGCCACGATCTTATCTCGAATGGCCGACGGCAGGTTTTTCCCCACCTGAATGACCTTGGTGGGTTCTCCCGGGTTGAGGATCACCTCTTCGACTTCCTCCATCGGCTCTATTGCTTTCTCGATTCCCACTCTTGGGTCGAGTTCGTCAAAGTATGCCTCCTGAGCACCCCCAGTTTCTGGTGAGTCTTCCGCCAAAGGAATGGCAGCAAACGTCTCTTGGACCGTGTAGACGGATCGGACGGAGACGTTATAACAGCTCCGTGCACTTCTTTGGTCTCCTCGGAGGGTGCCAATACGCCCATCGTCGCATGGAAACTTCAAACATAAATGGCGTATCGAGGTTATGGCCCCACAATCGATCAGGACCGGTCGGCCTAAGATGGCATTATACGCCGTGGGGCAGTCGACCACCACGAATGTGCTATGCTTGAAGGCACAAGCGTCGCTTTCTCCTCTGAGGGTGACTGGAAGTTGAATTTTGCCTAATGGCATGAGTGCGTCCCCATTGAAACCTTGAAGCTAGATGGGGCATGGGGCCAGGTCTGTCTCAGTCAATCCGATCGCGTGGAAGGCCGCTTTGAAGAGGATGTTCACGGAGCTTCCGTTATCGACCAATATCCGTGAGACCTTCATATTGGCAATCTGGGCTTTCACCACGAGGGGATCGTTGTGGGGGAAGTGCACATGTCGAGCATCGTCCTCCGTGAAGGTGATGGGAAGATCCATCATTCGGGGACGTTGAGCAGGTGATTGAACCAAGGCGCACATCTCCTCGGCGTGCTCTAACTCCCTCAAGTACCTCTTCTGGGAGTTGCGGGTGCTTCCGGCAAGGTGTGGTCCTCCGGAAATGGTGGCGACGTGTCCGTCAACGGGTGGCAGAGCAAGGCCGGGCGGATATGGGTTGCCTGGTCCTGGAGCCAACAAGGCAATGGGCGCCGGAGCGGGTGGAGCAGGAAGTGCTGGGAACTGAGACCCGGGAGCTTGGGGGTGACCGGCTCCAGGAGCGCTAGCGGCCCCCCTCTGTCCCGGGGAATATGCAGCTCCGTGAACCACCCCCTGTCCGGGATAGAGAATGGGTATCCTCACCCACTGACCGAGGTGTCCCGCTCTTGCCAGGGACTCGATCTCATCCTTCAGCTGAAGGCACTCATTCGTGGTGTGCCCCACGTCTCCGTGGAACTCACACCTCTTATTGGAGTCTCGCGGACGCCTTCCTCCGTGAGACACTTTCGGGGGCTTCCTGTAGTTGACCATATTACAGGTCGCCCGGTAGACATTCTCTCGCGAGTCTATCAAACTGGTATATTCCGTGAACTTGGGCTCATAGTCCTTCCGGGGTTTCTTTGAATGGTCTCCCCGGTTGGAGTTTCTTCCGCTTCGTTTGCTCCGCGATTAGCTCAAATTTCGTTATGGGGCTTCCGCTTGCGGCTGCGGCATGCCAGGAGCGATACTACATCCGGTTTGTACTGCTCCGTACCCAGAGAAATGGGTTTGACTCGGCGTCTGAGCAGACGCGGAAGGCCCATACACACTTGGAGTGAATCGAGCTCCTGGAAGCGTGAGGGCTGGTGCGGGAGCTTGCGAAGCAAAGCTCGGCGCAGTCACGGAAGGCGTTCGAGCCGGGGGAACTCCAAAGGCTGCTGGTAGGCATCCTCAAGGTTGATGATTCTCTGAGCTTTTGACATGAATTCGGACAGCGTTTCTGCCCGTCTCCTTTGCATTTCCCCCCATAGCAGGGAGCCGACAGTAAGGCCCGATTGAAGGGCGATCAGCTTCATGTCATCGCTGACCTTGGTTTTTGCAGCAGCTTCCATCATTCTCTGAATGAAAGCTTTGAGGTTCTCAGTGGGTTGCTGCTTGATGTTGGTTAAGGAACCAACCTCCATGTCGTGGTCGCGGGCAGCAATAAACTGCCTCCTAAACGCGGATTGTAGCTAATCTTTTCCACCAGTCCTCCGCAGACTTGGTAAGGGTGAGTGAGAAGCACATGCATTTGGCGTCCTCACTGACACGCGCCACTTGCATCATTTTATTGTATTTAGCTAGGTGGGTACGCGGGTCTGTCCTCCCATCATATAATTCTATGTGAGGCATTTTGAAGTTATCCGGGAGGGACGTTTCCGCGATCCTCCGAATACATGGTTCCGGCTCTTCCTCCTCAGAGTCTGACAGGGCCCCACTTTGCTTCCGGACCAGCTTGGTCAAGGCAGCAATCTGTTCCTCGAGCCTCTTCGTATCACTCTCCGGGAGGTCACGTCCCTGGAGCTTGTCATTAATATGATTTCGGAGGTCATCTCCGCGAGGCCGGGCCTTTTCTTCTTTGGCCTTTTCATACTTGGCCTCCAACCTTCTTCTTAGGTCCACCGTGGACCAGCTATCCTCGGAGTGCGAGTTCGCAGCCCGACCGTCCTGGTTGACGGAATCACTGGGGCGGTTGTTCCTTCCCCTAGGCCTGGGTGCCTTAGCACCGGGCCCTTTAGGCACAGAGTGCCCCCTTGGGGCTGAAGGACGTCTGGGCTTAGGAGCGCCAGAGACCTTCTGCGCGCGGGGGGGGGGGGGACAGTCGGCCTGGTGATTCACGCCTTTAGGAGGTGCAGGGGCGTCAGCGCGCACAGGCTCTCCAACTTTTCCTTTGCCCTTGTTAGGGGCGGCTTTGGATGGTCCAACAGCGGCTGGATCCGTCATGGGGGCATCAGCACCACCTAGAACAGAGGCATCCTCGTCCGAGTCGCCTAGGTCTCCGAACTTACTTTGGAGGCGCTCCATCATGCGTTGCATTCTTTCGGAGACCCGCTCCTGCTCAGCAAGCTTGGCCTTGGTGGCCACCAGTTCTTCGGCTACTTGGACCAGTTCTGGGTCCTTCTCGTAGTAGCAGCCGTCCTTGTAATAACCGTCTTGTACATACTCTTCTTCGTCTTCTAAGTATGTTGTATCTTCGGTACTGACCCGATCCTGGCGGGATGTCGGGTCTTCACCTTGGTAGTTCAAGGGTTCGCTTTGCACCACATCTTCCATCACGGTATCGGGGTTGACCGTAGCATTTTTGTCAATAGCGGATTTTCTCGTAGTCACCATCTCTTTAGCACGAAGTGAATACAAAAAACGTACACAGAAAAAGAGCTGACTAACAACTTCCTACAGCTCTCAATGAAAGCACCAAAATGTTTACCGAGTTTTTCGGAAACGAATAACTAACAGAATAATAAAAAGATAAGAACTGTAGAAATGCTGAAATGTAACTAAACAAACAGTGTTTTTACGTGGTTCAGGCGTTAACAAGCCCTAGTCCACGAGTCGATGTTATTATACTTGGAAAAGGTTACAGTAAGATGGCTGGTGCACAAGAACTTCACACACTCACAGTGTTTCTCTCGGGTTCTCTTGAAGAAGATGAAGCTAGAGAGATTTTTGTAGAGTTTTTGCTATATGATTTGTTCGTCCCTCTTCTTGTAAAATGAAGGGGTCTTTATAGCTAGGGTTTTGGATTAGGGTTTTTCTCTACGTACATGAGTCTTAATTACACCAGCCATAAATAGGGATACAATTACTGTAGTAGCATGGCTACAAGACTCTATGTGGGTATATTTACGTGAAAGTATGGGGAACACACAAAGTCAGCCGTCTTTTCCAAGTTGTCAGCGGAACAGTAGGCGAAAAGGTACCCTTAGGCGTGCTGGGATGTGTGCGGCTTTGACCTGACGGGCATGTCAGGCGGGATCCTGTGTCAGGCGGATATCATTCCAAATATGCCTCCTTCAGGACTCGACCGTTTGGCTTTGTTCCGTGCGAGGCACGGAACTGCTTCCGCGGAGACCACTCGAAGAGCTTCTCCTGGAAGGAGCTTCCTCGAAGGATACCCCTTCGGGAGTCCGGGAGAGTTGACGAGTTTCCGTATTGTGTTTGCTTGGAAGAGTAATCCGGACACTAAATGGGAGAGGCGAAGCCTTTCTGTTCATCCGCGAGCTCTGGTCACCTACCGTGAAAGACATCGATAATTCTGCTTCCCCGAGGTCATCAATCTAAACGCTATCCGGAAATCTGGATAACAAGGGCCAATCAAGAGAATGCGGCAGAAACCTTAGCGCGGCAGCATAGGGAGATTGAGCGTTAGCGTCAGGAGCTGAATTAGCGGTAGGCGGACATGGATCGTATCGTCGTCATGATCACTCTTGAAGTCGTCATTCAGTTGGCCCGAGGACAAGATGCGTCGGCCTCTCAACCGGATCAGCCACCAAATGCACCATCGCAATGGGCCCCAAATCCGAGTCCTCCACTCCAGCCAGCAAGACCTCAAAGGTCGGAGCAACTGCCTGTTGCTTAGGAGGATGTCCCAATTTAGGATACTGAGCAACAACCAGCCTCTCAAGATGGTCGCGTAAATCCCCAGCGCAGGAGGCAGAATAGGGCCAGGTAGCCTCCCTGAAGCCCTAGACGCCCAGGGGCGATGAGCCAAATCCACCGAGCAGGGGGCAGCGTCCTTATGCTAATAGAAGGCACAATGAGTCAGACTCTGTGGTCAGGGGCCCCCACGGAATAATAATGCATGGGGACCCATCGATCAACACAGGCCTTCCCCTGATGCTCAGGAGATGCAGGCTAGAGGAAGAAATAGCGTGACCAGTCGGTCGCGCCATAGTCGGTCGCAGTTTAGGGATGGCCATGACTATAATGAAGCCGATTCTGGCAGGAGGAATGTTGGTCGAGGGCGTGAGGAAAGAGGTGGAGACAGAAACCCCCCACCGAGAGAAAATAGGCCTGTGAGCCATAACGCTCGGGGGCAGCCCAGACAGCATAACGTATTTGATTGGCTGGGCGCTAGCGAACAAAGGCGTAGAAATGATGACCTGAGGGACGTGCTCAATGACAGGCGCGAGAGGTACGATGAGTACGGTCCTCCAACACCAGTCGCTCCAGTGATCCCAGACGATGTTCAGGCTCAAATTGATGCTCTGAATCAGGCGGTACAGTAGCTGGTGGGGAGTCGAACATCCCACATTGAGTATTGTTGACCCTGAATTTGGTCAACGACACGGAGTCTAGGAAACGATAGGAAAATGATATAGAGCTTGAAAATAATCTAATGGAAAGATAAAGAACACAGAGATTTATAGTGGTTCGGCCCCAGTGATTGGTAATGACCTACGTCCACTTGATATTATTATTAATATTGAGCTCCCAAGGTGTGATCAAAGAACTAGGGTTCCTGAGTTTCACGGACCTTTGAAGAAGAAAACAATACAATGATGGATAATAGTAATATAATTCTCCAAGAAAAAAGATCGATCCCCTTCCTTGAGCTATCTCTTGTGTATTTATAGGCTCAGGAAGAGTTACATGAATAAGGAAATAATATCTATCCTTAATGATCGGATCTGCAGGTCATAATGAAGAGATATTCTCGGATATCATCACAACTGTACAGATCTTTACATAAATGAGCGAAATATACGACCAAGCTGGTCGTATATAGAACTTGATCTCTTCGTGTAGAAATAATGATGGTCGATAGGCGAGCCGTATCTCGGCTACGTGTCTACCACGTGTCGAAAATCCTTGCCATGTCATCAGCAGCTCATTTATAGATAAACATTTGCCCCCCAAGTTTATTTATTGCGACCAGCAATAAGTAAACTTATGAAAATAACTTTTCGTATGCCCCACGAAATCTGTCAGAGCTCTCGTGCGTTCTTGAAAACAGTGACCTAATCACGTCCAATCATGCCTTTTCAGTTTTGAAGAAACCATTTTGATGGCTGTTACACTCCCCCTTGCCTTGAAAAAGGTAACTCATGATTACCCCTTTTCGGCACACCTCAGTTCTATAAATAATCCCCACATTCTTCTTTTAACTCTTTACACGCCATCTTTTTGCCAAGAACTCTCAAGAACCATATTCCAGAGCCAAGGACTTTAAGGTTTTCAGATGCTTTGCCGAGGATCTCTCACCTGCAAACCCAAAGCTTCTCCTTTTTAGGATCTCCAATCTTCATTCAGGTAAATTTTCTTTGACGTTTAACCCTTTGAGATGCCATGCATGCTGCTTCTGTGCTTTAAAACTTTTTGTGTTCTTGGGTAGAAATTTGCGAAGATTTTGCATATACCGTTTGATGCTTGATAGGGTAGTGTACTTTTGCTCTATATAAGTTAGGAATTATTTTGATAGTAAGAATCATGGGTTTAGGGCATAAAATCGAAGTAGAATTTTTAGGCTAGCTGAAAAACTGGGTTTTTCCCTCCCCTTTGGAGTTGAAAAAGCTTTTTTCAGAAATACTTTTTACTTTCACTTTTTGATCCATTTTTCAAACTGCTCGAATAAAACTTAGTGTTTCGGTTAGAATGCTGCTGGTCGATAGATGCGAGCAACGTTATTCCAACTTTCAACATAAGCTCCCGGGCTGTGTGTCTTATCTCCTCCTTTGTCTGTTTGCAGTTTATATGCAAGACCCGTGGAGAGGAGAAAGACCCATCGACGATGATCTGCTAGCTCAACTGCTCGAGGATGAAGAACAACCCTCGAAATTGATACCCAATATTCCCTTTTCTCGTATTAATCCAAACACTTCCCCAGTCTTGACCCGAAACATGGCTCGCACCAAAACCAAGGCCCAGAAAAGAAAAATCTCTGACACTTCTCATCAGCCTACTGCTGTGGCTGATGCTCCCTCGACCAGTGGTCAAGACGAAAATGTTCCTGATCCAAACATTCAAAGACATGCCCGCCCTCGACACGTTATTCAGCCGGATGTCGAGTGGCATATAGTCTCTGAAAGTAGGGTGACAGTCAGAATGATCGCCAACTACTTAAGGAAATACAGTCTACAGGGGTGACCCTAGTCAAGCCCAACCTAGACCAAAGGGCTAATCTACCTGGAGGCGCCTATAGCGCCTGGTCGCGGTTTCGTATTGAGGCAGGGGCCACCTTACCTCTTCACCCATTCTTTCAGGGGGTGGCCAACTATTTTGGAGTTGCCCCCTTTCAAATAACCCCAAATGGATATAGGATGCTTGCTGCACTCTATATCCTGTACAACCAGAAAAAATGGCCCGTGCCATCGCCTCATGAGGTCAACTACCTATTTGACCTCAAATCTAACCCCAACCATGAAGGCACGGGGTTCTTCCACCTTTGTCATCAGGAAACTGAGCGCACTTTCCTGACTGAAACGACCCACATCTCAAACGTGGGGAGGTACTATCAAGAGTACTTCCTTACAGCTGACTTGGTCGCGGACAACCTGGCTTTCGCGCGAGGAGATAAAACTTTCCTATCACTGGCTGACTTCTTCACTTAGTGTTTTCCTCCACAATGTCTTAAACTTTTGATGTCTTCCAGGCCAGTGGCTGCGACCGAACCCAACTCCGGGAATGGAGTCAAGATCGGGACTCTTACCAGCATGTCAGATGCTGAGAAGAGTGTCAAGAATCTGGTTACAAAGGCTAACCTTAGGTTGGTTGGCCTCTGGGCTCCTCAATTGGAAACGAGGGGGCCTTCGGCAGGGAGTGCTCGCGCCGAAGAGGAACCCGAGCAGCAACCTCAAGCGTCTCCTCCACGGAGGAGACCGACTGGGGTCACGATCAGAGAACCTGCTAGCACTCCTCGAGCAGAGAGGTCCTCGGCCCCCTTAGGGAAAGGAAAGCAGAAGGCCACCGAGCCTGCCGACATCTCTGACACTCGTCGGATGACAATGGTATAGTAATTTTGCTTTTAAACATTTTGCCAATTCCCTATCATTTATTCGACGGGGACGGCAATTTTAAATATGCTCCACACTTAGGGCTAGACTTCTTCGTGTGAAAGAATGAGTGTAAGACTATTAGAGTCTGTAGTGTAGCGACCAGTAATAATTGCTCGGGTATTGGACTTTGCAATCCTTCTTGGTTTCTTTTTCTGATGTAATGTGTTTGGCTATTCATGCTATCTCATTTTTTGACTTTGTTCTTGTTTTTCAGGCATGGACTCTACCAACGTGTTCGACCTTTACAACACCCCAGAGGCTGCTGCTACCCCTCCAAGCAAGAAGAAAACCAGTAAGAGACATACTGGGGAGAGCAGCAAAGAGCCTCAGGCGAAGAAGGCCCGGAATGCAGGCCCTTCAGAGGACGGGCCCTCTGCCACCGCGACTCCGCCTTCCCCCCGCGAGCAGCAAACTCCATCTGCTGCAGCCGAGTCGACTCCTTCTCCCGATGCCCCATCTGACCAACCTCAGCATGAGGACCCTGCCTCAATTGGGAACTTAATGTTTGGTTGTACCTTTAAGCTGATCAAGGAAAGGGTCACCAAAATCGTGAAGCACGAACGCTGCCGAGAGGCAATGGCAGCTACGGAGACGATGGGTGTTGACCCAATTCTGAACCGAGCCCTGAATGAGTTCACTAGTGTAAGTTGTCTCCTTTTGTGAGATCAGGCCTTCAGTAATTTACTATTTGTCTAATTTTTGTTCTGAATGCAGGCCATGCTAACCCTTACTGCCGGCCGCATCCATCTAGGTGTAGTCACCGAGCAGGCCAGGACCTCGGATCAACGGCACGAGGACGAACTCAAAGCTGCTGAGGCCAAACATGCCGATCAGCTGGCGGCAGTGACTGCGGAAAAGGCCCAACTGGCCAAGGAGTTGGAGGAGAAGCTGAAGTCTCTGGAAAAAGCCCACGGGCTGAGGGACCAACACAAGGAGTCCAACCGCTCCAGCTATAAAGTGCCTAAGCAGCTCGAGCTAGACTTGACCGCGAGCAGGCTAGAAACCAGAGACTTGGAGGACCGAGTTAAGGACTTGGAGAAGACTAATACTGCCAACTTAGAGAGGTACAAAAATGCCACCCTGAGGTGATTCTATGATTTTTGGAAGCACAATCAGGGTGCCAATTTTGACTATCTTTTTGAGAACGCGAGGGAAGCTGAGCTGGATCGCTGCGCGGCTCAACTGGCTGAAGAAGAAGGATCGAGGGTCCCTGCTTCCCCCGAAATCTCGCTGGCCATCGGGATGGAGGGTGCAGAAAATGAAGATGTCGACCAGAGCCTTCCCCAGGATCCTCTAGTTCCTCAATCTCCTTAGTTTTTTTCTTTTATATTTCTTTTTTAATTACACGACCTATAGGTCGTGAAGTAAAGACAATATAATTTTTCTTTGGTTTGCTGCACGAGAAGCTTTTACTTTCATTTTGAACAATCACATCCAAGAAGTTATTGCTTGCGGTGTAAAAGGATTGCTTTGATATTACAATATATTTGCATTTTATTATAACATCTAATTGTTTGCATGACCGAACTTAGCATAGCACTTTGGTTTGATTTAACAAAATATCAAAATTTTGAAAAATACTCTAAGTGCCCTAGCATGCTTTCTCTTATTTTGCTCATGTGTTTACATACCATTTAACGATATGATTTTGGTCAACGACAGGGAGTCTAGGAAATGACAGGAAAATGATATAGAGCTTGAAAATAATCTAATGGAAAGATAAAGAACACAGAGATTTATAGTGGTTCGGCCCCAGTGATTGGTAATGACCTACGTCCACTTGATACTATTATTAATATTGAGCTCCCAAGGTGTGATCAAAGAACTAGGGTTCCTGAGTTTCACGGACCTTTGAAGAAGAAAACAATACAATGATGGATAATATTAATATAATTCTCCAAGAAAAAAGATCGATCCCCTTCCTTGAGCTATCTCTTGTGTATTTATAGGCTCAGGAAGAGTTACATGAATTAGGAAATAATATCTATCATTAATGATCGTATTTGCAGGTCATAATGAAGAGATAATCTTGGATATCATCACAACTGTACATATCTTTACATAAATGAGCGAAATATACGACCAAGCTGGTCGTATATAGAACTTGATCTCTTCGTGTAGAAATAATGCTGGTCGATAGGCGAGCCGTATCTCTGCTACGTGTCCGCCACGTGTTGAAAATCCTTGCCACGTCATCATCATCTGATTTATGGATAAACAAGTACGATTGAAGAAGAGGCACTTCGTTTGTACAGAAGATTGCTGTGGAAGAAACCCCCAGCAAGTTCAAGATGCCAGTGCTGCCGAACTTCGATGGGTACGAGGATCCGGTATCTCATGTAAACAAATTTGATATATAGATGAATATTCAGAAGGTGTCAGACGATGCCCGTTGTAGGTTCTTCCCTGCCACCCTATCTGACACTGCTCAGGAGTGGTTCTTTAAGTTCCCTCCTGCTAGTATAGTATTATGGGAAATGTTCGTAAAGGAATTTTACAGACAATTCTACGCGGGTCGCGTACACCCCACTGAGGCCAACCAACTGGTCGAGATACGCCAAAATGAGGGAGAGCCCTTAAATGAATACATCCGGCGTTTCATGCGAGCTGTGGCTGGAGCCAAAACAGTGAGCGATGAGGCCCTAACTGCTGGGGTTAGGCGCCATTCTCCCATCTGGAACAACCTAAGAAAGAATGGGGTAAAAAGTGCCCATGAATTTCTTGGTCGAGCTGATCGATACATCAAGCTTGAGGACGCAATTGCCAACGAGGGGAAATCGCCTACGAAAGACAAGGGACGAAAGGAAGATCCCGCCAAAGCCGCCAATGGGTCGGATAAACCCAATGGCAACGACAAAGGCAACGGGAAGGGAAATGATAAGAATGGTGGAAAAAGGGCAAACAATGAGCCATCAACGCCCAAAAATAAATGCCCCAAAGGAAATAGATATGAGCAAAGATTCACCAACTATATGACCCTTGTCGAGAGTAGAGCAGAGGTCTATAAAGAAGGATATCTCCAAAAGAGATACAAAAAAATTCTATCGTTTTCACAATGACTACGGACATGACACCAATGAGTGTAACCAGTGAGATTGAATTCTTTATCAGACAGGGACACCTAAGGAGGTATGTATGAGCCGCAAGAGGGTCTCAGCGAGAGGATCAAGGAGGCAACGAGTAGGCGCCTGCACGCCAACGCTCACCACCTTTACAGCCAGCTTTTGTGGCATGTACGTTAGTCACCATCTGTGGCGACCCACACCTTGCAGAAGATAGTGGGAAGGAAAGAGAGCGATACGCTCGGACCTTACGCCACGACTAGGACATCGAGATGATGAGTGTGGAGGATCGGGCATCTTAAAAAGCTCGAACAGAGGAGGAGTTGATAACCTTATCTGAAGACGATGCTCAGCATGTCCGATTCCAACATTCTGATCCGCTGGTCATTGACGTCCAGATCACCAACATGATGGTTAAGAGGGAGTTGGTTGACACAGGGAGCTCAGTCAACATATTGTATAAGTCTTCACTGGAGAGGATGAAGTTCTCCGTTAAGGACCTGGAGACGTGCAACCAAACCATATATGGTTTTTCTGGCGAAGGGTTCGCGCCGACAGGGTCGATTAGGCTCCCAGTTACAGCAGGAACTGCGCCTGGAAACATGACATTACTCATTACTTTCATAGTAGTTGATTGTCCTTCTACGTATGATGCTGTAATTGGGAGGCCTATTCTGGTCGACCTGGGAGCTGTAACCACAGTTTGGCACCTTGCCATGAAATTCCCAACTGACGCAGGGGTAGGATGCGTATTGGGAAACCAATGAGAAGCGAGGGAGTGCTACAACACCTCGATATCTAAGGAAAAAAAGGTGGATTGAGGGATACCACCGGAAAAGAGTTGCAAACGGCCAATGAAGTGCAAGCCCAATCAAGTGATTTCACCAAATAGGGTGTTGCCCCAAGTTAGGATAGAGATTTGGATCCTCGCTTTGGGGATTGTGATGAAGAAGTAGGACCCATCAAGGACCTCGAAGAGGTCTAACTCGATGAAGCAGATCTGACCAGGGTTGTGAAAGTCGGTAAAAACTTAGAGACATCGACAAAACAAAAACTGGTGGAATTTTTAAAGAAGAACCAGGAAGTCTTTGCCTGGTTGCATAAAGACATGGTTGGGATAGACCTGACAGTTATCGGCCATGTCCTGAACATAGACAAAAGTTTTCCACCAGTACAACAGAAAAGAAGGTTGCTCGACAAAGACAGATCAAAAGCTCTACAGTAAGAAGTCGAGAAGCTAAAGGAGAATGGGTTCATCAGGGTAGCGTTTTATCCATCATTGGTCTCTAATCCCATACTAATACCCAAGTTGAATGGCAAGTGGAGAACGTGCGTGGATTTCACAGACCGTAATATAGCTTGCCCTAAAGATTGTTTCCCACTCCCTAGAATTGACCAGCTGGTCGATGCCACTGCAGGATACGAGATCCTGTCATTCATGGATGCATACTCTGGGTACAATCAGATCAGTATGCATCCATCTGATGAGGATCACACTAGCTTTCAGATCGATACAAGACTTTACTGTTACAAGGTAATGACCTTCGGTTTGAAAAATGCTGGTGCAACTTACCAGCGACTAGTCAATCACATGTTCAAGGAACTGATCGGTACAAACATGGAAGCATATGTTGATGACATGGTGGTTAAGTCGAAGAAGGCAGAAGGACACATAGGAGACTTGCAAGAATGCTTCAACTTCATGAATAAATATCAGATGAAGCTAAATCCCCTCAAGTGTTCCTTCAGAGTTGGATCAGGGAAATTATTGGGATTTATAGTAAACTCACGAGGAATTGAAGCTAATCCCGAAAAGATCAAGGCCCTGGTCGTTATGAAATCGTCAGTAAGAATCAAAGATGTTCAAAGTTTAACTGGAAGGATTGCTGCTCTAAGTATATTTATCTCCAAATCGACAGACAAATGCATCCCATTTTTTAATCTACTTAGAGGCAACAAGAAGTTCGAGTGGATGGAGGAGTACGAGCAGGCTTTTCAAGCTTTAAAGACGCACATATCGCAGCCACCGATTCTATCAAAGCTGGTTGATAAAGAAACCCTATTCATCTACTTGGCGATCATGGAATATGCTGCTAGTGCTGTTCTAGTAAGAGAGGAGGAGAATGTGCAAAAGATCGTGTATTATGTAAGCAAATGGCTAATAGGAGCAGAACTGCGATATCCTCCTATTGAAAAATTAGCCTACTGCTTGATTTTAGCCTCCAGAAAGTTGTGGCCATACTTCCAAGCTCACCCAATCACAGTTTTAACTGACCAGCCTCTACGGCAAGTTCTGCGGAAGCCAGAAGCCACAGGTCGATTATTAAAATGGGCGGTGGAACTTGGGCAGTTTGATATCTCTTACTTACCACGAGCAGCAGTAAAAGGACAAGCGCTGGCTGACTTAGTTGCAGAGCTCACTGGGCTTCCACACAACGAGCAGATAGAAGCGCCTGAACCTCAAAGCCAAACTCCCTCTTGGAATTTTTTTACAGACGGTTCTTCTAATGAAGATCACGCTGGAGCTGGAGTAATTTTGATAACGTCTGAAGGGCGTCGATTCCACTGTGCAATCAGATTTGACTTCACTACTTCTAACAATGAAGCAGAGTATGAAGCACTACTCGCCAGATTACGATTAGCCAGAGACATGAACATAAAGTCACTAGAAATCTATAGTGACTCCCAGTTGGTGGTTAATCAGATTATTGGAGAATATCGAGCCAGGGGCCTCAAGATGGTCGCTTACTTGGGTAAAGCAAAGGTTCTATTGGCATAGTTTGAAAAATATACTCTCTAGCAAGTACCTCACGACCATAATTCAAATGCTGATGCTTTGGCCAAATTGGCGAGTACCAAGGATGCTGACACCCTGAATATAGTACCTGTTGAACGGTTGTCCGCACCAAGCATCCAAGTAGAAGAAACCTCTCTAGTGATTCATGCGGCAAACACCTGGATGACACCTTACATAGAGTACCTGACGCATGGTGTGTTGCCGACAGAAAAAAATAAAGCTAGGACTCTTCAGCGACAAGCTGCTAGGTATATCATGGCCGATGGAATCCTGTACTGAAGGGGATACTCAATGCCACTCCTCAGATGTATTTCAAAAGAGAAGGCCAAAGAATTAATGAGAGAGGTCCACGAAGGCTTTTGTGGGGATCACGCTGGGGGGCAGAGTTTATCGAAGAAGATCCTAAGGCAAGGATTCTTCTGGACAACAATGAATGAAGATTTGATGGAATTTGTGCGAAAATGCAACAAGTGCCAAAGATTCTCCAAGATTCCATGAGTAGCCCCTAATGAGCTAAAGCAGATGCAAAGTTTATGGCCATTTGCAGTATGGGGTATAGACCTAATTGGATCTTTGCCTACAGGGAAAGGCGGCGTCAAATACGCCATGGTGGTTGTTGATTACTTCACAAAGTGGGTTGAAGCTGAGCCACTTGCAACCATAACGACCAAGAAAGTTCTGGATTTCGTGGTCAAGAACATTGTGTGTCGCTATGGATTGCCAAGAAAAATTATCTCAGACAACGGTACGCAGTTTGATAGTGATCTGTTCATGGATTTTTGCAAGCAACATGGAATTATCAAAAGTTTTTCTTCAGTTTCTCACCCTCAGGAAAACGGACAAGTCGAGGTAGTCAGTAAAACGCTAAAAGATACTCTGAAGAAAAGGCTTGAAGAAGCAAAGGGGGCCTGGCCGGAGCAATTGCGTGAAGTCCTCTGGTCATACAGAACATCCCATCGAACAAAAACAGGCCATACTCCATTCTCCTTGGGCTATGGATATGAAGCTATGTTTCCCGTTGAATTAGATCCGCCATCACATCAGAGGATGACCTACGATCAAGGCTCTAATAGTCAGTTATTAATGGAATCTTTGGATTTGGTCGATGAAAAGCGCGTGCAAGCCTTGCTCTGAGTAGCAGCTTACCAGCAAAAGGTCGCTCGATATTTCAATTCTAAAGTACGTGAAAGGAAATTTAATGTGGGAGATCTAGTACTTAGAAGAGTTTTCCTCAGCACCCACGATCAAGCCGCTGGAGTACTCGGACCTAACTGGGAAGGACGTACCAAATTGAAGAAGTCCTCCATCCAGGCACTTACAAACTTGCTCGCTTAAATGGAGATCTCATTCCTCGTTATTGGAATGGAGAACACATGTGCAAGTTCTATCAATAAACAATTCTTCTTAAAGAATTGGCTTGTATTAATTTTACTTTTTACAAGTTTATGAACAAGGGTTAGTCATTTTTGTGACTAATCGCTTATAAGTGTAAGATAATTTTATTGATCACTCGTTCAGACATGATTGTCCATCTATTACGAGAAATAAAAGGGATGTGCACAGCCAGTCGATCTAGCCAAACTATTTTATTTATTACAAGTATTTGCTCATTACGTGTGTTGTTTTGCTATATCATCATTTTAAATTTTCTACTACGAGCAGAAATGTTCAAACAGGTTTTGGTTAAGGCAAGTGACCAAGGACCTAAATATCTTCAATCACTTGGGGGCATACAAGTTATCTAGTAAGCAAAACATATCAACAGGTATGTAAACACATGAGAAAATAAGTGAAAGCATGCTAGGGTACTTATAGTATTTTTCAAAATTTTGTTATTTTGTTAAATCAAACCAAAGTACTATGCTAAGTTCGGTCATGTGAAAAAATGTTATAATAGAATGCAAATATTATAATATCAAAAATGAAATCCTTTCCACCGCGAGCAGTCACTGCTTGGATGTAATTGTTTGTTAAAAGGAAAAAAGCTGCCCGTGCAGCAGTAAAAGTAAATTGTCTTTACATCATGAACCGTAGGTCGTGTATTTCAAAATAAAAGTTAAAGTCAAAACAGATAAAATTTACGGAGCGGCCAGTGGATCCTGCTGAGGCTCTTGTGGCTGCTAGTCGATGGTAACTCCAACGTCTTCCTGGGCACCCTCAACGCCTGTTGCTAGAGAGATCTCAGGAGACCCTTGGGTCTTCTCTTCTTCTAAGCGAGCAGCACTACTCGCCAGCTCTGCCTCCTTTATATGATCTGGAAGATAGGAAAAATTGGCGTTGGGATTGCATTTCCAGAATATATAGAAACACTCAAATGCCGCCCCCTTGTAGTTTTTGAGGTTGAGGGCGTTCGCCTACTCCAGGGCAGCAGTCTCCTTGCGACTTATCTCTAGCTTTTCTTGAAGCTTGTGAGATTCCCGATAGTTAATAAAGAAGACCTCTTTATACTGCTCCTTGGAAGCAGTAATCTTGGAAATTGCTGCATCCTTCTGCTTCAGCTCCTCTCTAAAAGAGGCGAGTTTGGCCTCAGCTGTTTGCAATGCCTCAGTGTGCTTCG
This sequence comes from Humulus lupulus, assembly GCF_963169125.1. Lineage (NCBI taxonomy): Eukaryota > Viridiplantae > Streptophyta > Magnoliopsida > Rosales > Cannabaceae > Humulus > Humulus lupulus. The sequence goes on along the minus strand of NC_084802.1, from coordinate 108,603,584 downwards.
CCTCGACCTCCTTGAGCGACTTTGTATGCTTTGCTTCGACTTCTTTGAGATGCTTGGCATGTTTGCCTTCGGTCGCTTTAAGCTGCCCAGCATGTTGGGCCTTGGCTATGCCAAGCTGGTCGCTATATTTTTTCTCAAACTGAGCAGCCAATGTCCTCGAACTCTGCCAGCCGGAGCTCATGGTGAGAATTCCCCGCGATCAGAAAAAGATAAAGCTGTTAGTAGGAATAAGCTGACAAAGAAAATTAGTAAAGAATGGTAAAAATGGTGACTTACGCTAAGCACTTCGTTCAGTGCATGGTTGAAAACATGATTGACCACCATGGAGCCAGTCTCTTGGATGGCCTCTCGGCTGCGGCGCTGCTTTGTTATCTTAGTTAGCCTATCTTTGGCTGAATTGAGTACCACACTCGTAATATCTTCTCTTGAGGCTTTTTCTGGGCAACCATCAGGCATCTGGTCGGTGGAAGCTGGAGGAGTTAGGTCAGCAGGAGCTGTGGGAAGAGTCTGTTCGACTGGAGCTGGGGGGGTTTTGACCCACAGGAGTTGGTGGAGAATTTGTCTTTTTGGTGGGAGTTGGAACAGGAGGATCCCCTGTTTGAGCCTTCTTCACGGAGGGGTTGCTGTTGCCCTCCCCAGGCTGGTGCTTGCCTGACTTTTTTTGCTCGCTGATTTGGCGTACAGGTCAAAAGCTCTATCAGCAGGCATGTCTGCGAAGAAGAAAACATACGAACAGTCAGGCAATATAATAAAAGGAGCTTGCTAAGTTAAGGAAACAAGGGCAAAGAAATTAAAAGTATAATACCCGAGCTATAATTACTGGTTGCTACACTATTTACTTTACTAGTGCTACACTCACTCTCTGGCCTAAAGAAGTCTGAATTTAAAGTAGGGGTGTATTTAAAGTTGCTGTCCCCGTCAAATAAGTGACAGGGAATAGGCAGACTATCTAAAAGCAAAAAATAAGTACCGTTCTCGTTCGATGATTCAAGAATAGGCTCGAAAACCTTCTTCTTGCCTTTCCCTATAGGGACCGGAGCAGCGGTAGTTCGTGGGGCACCAGTAGGTTCGTTGATGGTCACTCCCGTTGCCTTCCTTGTCGAGGGTTGTGACACATCTTGGTGTTGCTCAGGGACCTCTCCACTGGTGGCACTCCCTGGTGTGGTTCCCTCACGTCCTGGTGAGGTGCCAAAAGGCCGACCAACCTCATATTGGTCTCTGTGACTAGCTCTTTGATGCTTTTTTCTACGTCGGTCATGCTGGCCAAAAGTGTCGCTCGTATCTCAATCTCTGGAGTAGGAACTGGTCGTAGCCATGGACCTGAACGACATAAAAGTTCTAATAAACGCGTGGAAAGTTAAAGGAATTTAAGCGACCAGAGAATAAAGAATTTACCTCCTTTAGTGAAGGCCAAGTTGTTGGCGACCAGGTCTGTGGTTAAAAAGTACTCCTGGAAGTACTTTCCTACATTGGATTTGTAGGAGGTTTCACTCAGGAAAACGCGAGTTGATTCTTGGTGGCAGAAATAAAAAAACCCCATGTTGTTCTGGTTGGGGTTGGACATGAGATCAAACAAGTAGTTCATCTCATGTGGTGTGGCAACATGCCACTTTTTATGGCTATAGAGGATATAGAGAGCAGAAAGCATTCTATACCCATTTGGAGTTATTTGGAAGGGAGCGACCCTGAAATAATTGGCCACTCCCTGGGAAAAAGGATGAAGAGGCAAGATTTCTCCTGCCTCGATATGGTATCTCGACCAAGCCCTGAAGGCGCCACCAGGCAGGTTTGCCTGCTGGTCGATGGTGGGTTTGAATAAGGTTACCTCACGAAGTTCGTACTTCCTGAGGTAATTGGTTAGCATCCTAGTAGTAATGTTGCTAGGAGGTGCAATGTACCACTCGACGTCTGGTCGAAGGATGTCCCAGGGTTGGGCTCGGGTTTGGATTCCTGGCTCATGAGTATTTTCAGCTCGACCGCTGGTTGAAGGAATGTCAGCCCGAGGAGCAGGCTGATTTGCTTGAGGGTTGGTTGGTTTCTTTTTTTGGGTGGTGGATTTTACTCTACCCATGTTTGATGGACTGGACGAAGGTCTGTTGGATGGGGTATTGGAAAAAGGAATCCCTAAAATGAGTAGGGATGGATGTTCTTCGTCCTCGAGCAGCTGAGCGAGCAGGTCGTCGTCGATTGGCCTCTCTCCTCCCCACGGATCGTGAATGAAAATCTGCGAACAGAGAAAGGGAGATGAGAATCTATGGCCCTAAAAGACCAAGAGGTGTAAAGAGCTGGAATAACGTTGCTCGTGTATAAAAGTTAAGCTTTTATACGACCAGCAACATTCGAGCAGAAACACTAAGTTACATACAAAAAGTTTGGAAAATGGATCAAAAAGCAGAAGTAAAAGTTTTTCAGGAAATACTTTTTTGACTCTGAAGGGGCGAGAAAAACCCAGCTTTTCTACAAGCTTAAAAATCAAATTTTTACTTCAATTTTACGTCCTAAATTCATAATCCTAACTACCAAACTGATCCTTAACCCCTGCAAAATATGATTTCAAGCTCAAATCTATGTGCCCTTTTACCTCGAAACAAATTTTTTCAAGAACAATAAAATATATTCAAGAACTCTAAATAAAAAATGGAGATAAAACAGATATTGCATGGCATATCAACAACTGAAAAGTTTGAGAAACTTTCTTGTATAGAAGATGGAGTAGAGTTCTGAGACGCTAAGTCGATTTGGCTGGGTAGGAGCTTTGTGGATCGTCAAGAACCGTCTGAGTTTCTGGAGGTTTTGCGCCTTATTCTTTGGTTTTCTTGAGGATAAAGGTAAAACGTAAAATTTGAAAATTGATTCTGAGGGATTATTTATATTAGTCGAGGAGCAATTATTGAGGAAATCATGAAGGGTAACTTTTCAAGGCATGGGGAAGTGTAATAGCCGTTAAACCACTTTTGGGAAACTGAAAAGACTTGATTAGTTGTCTTTTTCGAGAAGGCATGGATGACTCAGACAGATTTGATGGGGCATGCGAAGGGTCGGTCTCCTAAGTTTACTTTATGTTGATCGCATTAAAATAAACTTTGGGGGCAAATGTTTACCCAAAAATGGCTTCTGATGACGTGGCAATAATTTCTTACACGTGGTTGGCACGTGGTAGTTCTGAGTGAAGGGATCCTGTTCGATCATCGACCAGATAATTATTGATTCGTCAAGTCTCGTGGTTAAGTGTGACCAGTTTGGTCGCATACTTCCATTTACTTCCTTTGACTTCATTTGAGATACGCAATCTTGTAATAATTACATTCATTATATTTCCTTTTATTACCTTGATACGCTGATCTTAATGGTAATTAAGGCTCATCGGCTCATGTAACCTCCTTGACCCTATAAATAAGAATGAGAGGGCACAAGGAAGGGACTTTTGAACTTTTAATCTTTGGATTCAGAGAGAAAAGCATAGTGTGATTATCCACCGAAATTGTAATTCTCCTAAGACTGGTGAAACTCAAGAACCCTAGTTCTTTGATCACAGTATTGGGATTCAACATCAATAAGAACACTAAGTGGACGTAGGTCATTACCACCTAGTTGGGGTCGAGCCACTATAAATCGCTTGTGTCACTTTCTTTCTATTTGATTCTCTTCTTGATTTCCTTTTTGTTCTTTGTTGTTTATTTGAATCTGTGTCGTTGACCAAATCAAGGGTCAACAACTAGATCTACCACGAGCTGGATATCTCCTCCAAGCTCGTGCTTCAACAACTGTTTTAATATTCTGAGCTCGCGCTTCACCGCCTTCGTGTCTATAGCTCAGGTTAAACCCAGGATGCCTAACACCACATGTGTCCACGTGAAACTAGACTTGTCTACGTGGATAATAATCAGATATCATTTCCTTGGTTATTTTTTCGTACATTTATTTGCCAACTGTACCTGAGCTGAGTAAATGAACTTGGGCTAAAATTAGGGTACAACATTTGCCCCCAAGCTCCTACTCGTGTATGACGTCATCACTTTCTGACCTACATTGTAGGGGCTTTTAGACTTCCGTTACACAAAACCACGCCTGCCCACTACTTGAGTACTGGACACGTGGTGTACCGCAACTGGTGTCTGTTCAGGTTTCGAGGACTGCAATAATTGTCTTGTCACCTTTTTGCCGCCATTTGGTCTATTTAACCTTGGCCCTTGGATCTTGAACTAACCCAATTGGATGGCCCAGATTAATCTACACAATTTACGTATAAAAGGGGTGGCCAAAGTTCCAATTTCACCACCTTTGATTGATTTTTTTTTCCTTTTCTGCACTTCCAAGTTTCTTTTCTTTCCCAGAAATCCCAAAAATTGTTCATCTTACCTAGTCACTCAGAAGTTTTCCAGGAGCTTCCCGTCGCCGAGTCTACATCTTACTGTCGAAGAACACACAGAGATGCTCCCCTCTCCAAGACGACTTTGTAGCTTGGAGTGATGAACACCTGAAGGTTGGGGCCTTCCTCCCCCTAGATCAGAACTTCATGAATTTTCTAAATTACATGAAGCTAGCTCCATTTCAGCTCCCCCAAAATTCGTATAGACTTTTGGCGGGGCTGAAGTATTTGTTCCTGAAACATGAGTGGGAGGTCCCCACTCTGGCAAACATTCTTTATTTCTTCTGCCTTAAGGCAAGCCCCGACTAGAAAGGACGTGGTGATGAATTCTACTACCTCCGCAGTTCCTCAACTCGGCCTCCGTCATCAAGCTTCCCAGTCATCCAAACGACTACAAAGACTTGTTCTTTATGTCGAATGGATTCTAGAACTGCAAACATCGATACTTCAACTAACCTCGTAAGTCTTCCATCCTTGTTAATCCAACTCATGAATTTTATTCCTTAAGATATGTATTTTTTTTAACATGTCTTAATTGCATTTTTTTAGGTGCGCCATATTTGTGAGGACGACAAAGTTCGTGACCCTCGGGGGTCAGTACGAGAAGTTATCTGGGCTTCCCCCCCACGAGAAAGACTACCATCGGGTCATGAATGATGTCATGATGCTGGCCTGCCAGCTGATTGGCGAAGGCCAAACACTGGCCTTGAGGACCCGGGCGAAGGCCAAACACTGGCCTTGAGCTCCTGTTCTCTCAAGAGGCCTTGCCAGCCATTGAGGGCAAGGAGGATGAAGAGGACGAGGTGCCTCTAGTGTGAAAAAGGTGGGCTCCCGAGGCTTTCTGGGAACTCTACCTAGAGCGTGGTGCGTCAGGGGCTGCAACCGGCCCCTTTGGCCAAGGTAACCCATACCCCTTTAGGGACTTAGATAGGGTGGTTGCCGATTTTAAGTTAGTTAGTTTTAATCCAAATCAGCTCATCCACTGCCATCATTATAACCCGGATCGAAATATAACTCTGCTCTAGTGCGTAGACCACTTAGTGGTACGCTATGACAATAGTTATCCTAAGGGCACAGTCATAGTAGATAACACTTTAAACTTTAGATCGAGCCCTAAGGAAGGACCTGAACCTGAACCCCTTAGGATCTCATAAATATTAGTTGTAGAATCCCCTTCTCCTCCATTAGTTCCTAGGCCGGAGGTCATGATAATAGACTCCTCCCCTAGCCCGGAGGGTAGGATCTTTGTTTATTTTCTTTATTTATATATTTTTGACAACCTTATTTATGAACTAATTCATTTTTGTTCTTTTCAGGCGAAGAGATGGAACAACTTGGAGCTCCTGACCTCTGAATTGCTTTCCAGACTAAGAAAGTCGACTTAGGCCCCGTCGTAAAAAGGCTCAAAATCACGAAGAAAACCCCCTGCAGCGGGAAACACCTTAAGATCTCCTGCCAAGGGGAAAGACACGAGCTTAACTCAGGAATCAGTTCCAGTGAGTTCTGTTACCGCTAAGGTTCCCCCTCCTCCTCCTCTGCCTCGATTCGTACCTCCCCAGGGTCAAGTGATACAAGCTGATGCCCCAGCTCCTACTATCCCAACTCCCACCGTCCAAATACCAGTAGATCCTCAAGACCTGGAGAAGATCCCTGAAGCCTTTAGGGGTATCGTTTATGAGACTGCGATCCATATGGTGGGGCATGCCTATAAGGCCAGCTCGAGGGATCTAAGGACCATCGAGGAGTGCAGCCCGGAGAAAGTCATGGAATCAACTATGGGGATGAACCTCACTGTAAGTTGTCTTTCCTTGGTGAAAAATTTCTTCTTATTATGATCAAGGGTATATCTCTGACTTGTTTTATTATTTTGCAGTCTGTCCTGGCCCAGTATCGCAGCATAGCCCGTGCTAGGGCTAGAAACGATGAGCTCGGAGCCCATATGAACGCTGACAACAATGCCCTGATTGCCACTCAGGAAGGCAAGCAAGCCTCCAAAGCTGCCTTGGCGGCTGCTCCAAAGATAGAGCATGATGCCAAGGCTAGTCTCACCTCGTCCCAGGAAAGCGAGCAGGTTGCAAATACTGCATTGTCTGCCCTCCAGTCTGAAACTGCATAACTTCATGCCGAGATTGATGAATCAAACCAAAACTGCTCGAGGCCGGGGCTGCAATCAAAGAAGAAAAGGCGGCCTCATCGTCGGCCATGGAAGAGATGCTATACCAGTGCTGGGCCTTCAACCAGGATGGGAACTTCTCTTTCATGGGATCCGAGCAGTGGGATCCGTACCTTGCAAGATTCAAGGCTCGACTCTTGCAAGAATCATCAGAGACTGGTGAGGCTTCTAGAGCAGCCGAGGGAGATGGCGAGGAGGTCAGCTCAGCGAGGCGAGCAGATGGAGCACAATGATAGCTCTTTTGTATTTGTTTCTAATTGTTTAAGAGTTTTTTTTATTAAACAATTGCTTTCAGGCTTAGTTCGAGGTTTTTTCTTCTCGGGATAATTTGCTTGCTTTATTTCAATATATATCTAACTTTTTGACCCATTTATATCTCCTTTACTATCTCTCATGTTTATGAATCCTTAGACTTGTACATTCAAGATTTTAGGAATCAATTTTTAGATCGAGATAGAATTTATCAAGCTTGGTTACATCCAAGTTTTGTGTGTTGATTTGTATCATACCTGTTAAAAATCAGGCCTTGAACCCAGTTATATCCAGGGTTTTTAATAATTTAAACTTAGTTCGTGCTAGGTTTATTGATAACTCGAGCTTTAACAAGCCCTTGATATTAATCAATTTTCCCAGCTTTCCAAGTTTTTGACCTAGTTACGTCCACGGTTTTTAAATGACTTAAACATAGTTCATGTTAGGTTTATTGATAACTCGATCTTTAACAAGCCCTTGAATAATCAATTTTTCAAGCTCTATGTTTTGGACCTGGTTACGTCCAGGATTTTAAATGATTTAAACTTAGTTCGTGCTAGGTTTATTGAAAACTCGAGTTCTTAAAAAGCTGTCGAATAATCAATTTTTTCAAGCTTCTAAGTTTTGGACCTGGTTGTATCCAGGGACTTTAATGATTTAAACTTATCAAGCAAGCTTAATTTTGCCAATCTTGGGTTATATGCCCCCCAAGTAACTAGAATGTAGACAGTTTCTTGGTTGCTTTTACAAATACTAGAACATGAACTCATACAATCTTAAAAATATTTAATAATCCACCTATTAATTAATAAAATGGCTTTTATAAATAAGCCTTACATTGATGGTGGTGCTACTAATAATATTTTTTCAAATTTAGGATGTTCTGGGTCTGTGGGACTACTTCCCCATTTAGCCAAGCTATTTTGAATGTTCCTTCACGCAAAACCTCTATGGTCCCTCCCAATTTGGGCCTAAAACATCATCCTTGGGATATTTATTTGCTAGAAATACCATTTGGAGAACATCGCCCAATTCAAATCTACGCATCTTAACTTTAGAATTAAAATATCGAGTGATTTTTTGTTGATAATGGGCGAGTTGTAACAGTGACTCTTCTCATTTTTCTTCAATTAGATCAAGGGATGCGTTAAGTAGTCCCTCATTCTTCTCTTTGTTGAATGTCCTTTGCCTATGAGTGGCTACCCTGGCTTTAACTGGAAGGAAGACCTCGCTTCCAAAAGCTAAGGAAAAAGGAGTATGTCCTATGGAGGTTCTGTGAGAAGTTCGATAGGCCCAAAGTACTTGCGAGAGTTGTTGGGCCATAATCCTTTTGCCTCGTCTAACCTCTTCTTTGGGCTCGCCTTTAGGGTTTTGTTCACAACCTCGACCTGTCCATTGGCCCACAGATATGCTACTGATGAGAAACTCTTAATAATGTCATATTTTTCACAGAAGTCAGTGAAGAGATCACTGTCGAATTGTGTCCCATTGTCTGACATGATCTTTTTAGGAAGCCCAAATTGACGTACAACATTCTTCACCACGAAGTCTAGGATTCTCTTTGAAGTGATGGTTGCTAGAGGTTCGACTTCTATGCACTTTGTGAAATAGTCGATCGCCACCACTGCGTAACGAACTCCTCCCTTTCCCATAGGTAGGGACCCTATTAGGTTGATTCCCCATATCGCGAATGGGCACTGGGATGAGATCATCATTAGCTCAACTAGAGCAACTTGGGAAACTGTGGCAAAATGTTGGCATTTGTCGCACTTCTGGACATACGAGATTGAATCTTTTGTTAGAGTGGGCCAAAAATTTCCATGCCTTAGTATTTTTAGTGCTAGGTTTTGCCCCCAGCATGATCTCCACAAAAACCTTTGTGCACTTCTTGCAAAATGGTTTTAGCTTCCTCGGGCAGAACACATTGTAGGAGAGGCAATGAATGACCACCTCTGTACAATATCCCATCCACTATCACATACTGCGGAGCTTGATATAGTATTTTTCTTGCATCCTTTCTATCGTCAGGTAGCCTTTCTGTTGTGAGGTATTCCATTATAGGAGTCATCCAAATCGGTCTTGTGTCGATCATTTCGACTTCTACCATTTCTGTTACACTCGAATTCTCCAAGAACTCCAATGGCACTACAATCAATGTCTCAGCTTCTTTTGTGGTGGCAAGTCATGCCAAGGCGTCAACATTTGAATTTTTCTCACAAGGTGTCTGTTCAACAGAACTGTACTCAAATTCTGACAGTTCTTCCTTCACTTTAGCTAGGTAGGCCGCCATCTTCGTACCTCGAGCTTTGTATTCTCCCAATACCTGATTGATCACGAGCTGAGAATAACTATAGCGTTGGACGACTTTTGCCTTGAGCTCCCTTGCCACTCTCAGCCCAGCTAGTAAAGCCTCATATTCGGCTTCGCTGTCGGATGCTTCGAATCTGAATCTCAGAGCTATATGGAATCGATGTCCTTCTGGGAAGATTTAGATGATCCCGTTCCCTATTCGTTCTCGTTTGATGATCCATCCACAAATATTTTCCATAACTCCTGCACCAGTTCCTTCAAGAGCTTCTCTTGAAATCCGGTGCATTCAGCCACAAAATCAGAGGTGGCCTGACTTTTGATTGAGGTCTGTGGCATGTACAATATCTCAAACTGGCTAAGCTCGATAGCCCATTTTTCAATACATGCCTTAAAGGTTGGTCGATCATGACTCTGATTGAATGGGACTGGAAATATGGCCGGAGCTTCCTTGAAGCCAATATCAGATAGAATGCCAGCTTCTCTATCAGTGGGTATTGTGATTCAGCTCCGAGAAGTCTCTTGCTTATATAATATATTGTTTTTTGAGCACAGACTTCTTCTCGGACTAACACGACACTGACTGCATTTTATGTCACGACAAAATAAAGGAATAGGGGTTCTCTAGTCATAGGCTTAGATAACACTATGGGCTTGGCCATGTGTGTTTTTAGGTCATGTAATGCCTATTCGCACTCCCCAGTCCACTCAAATTTTTTGTTTCCCCTGAGCAAGTTGTAGAATGGCAGGCATTTGTCTGTAGATTTTGAAATAAAATGATTTAAAGCCGCCACCTTTCCAGTCAGGCTTTGAACTTCTTTACGCGACCTTAGCAAGGGCATTTCTAACAACAACCTAATTTTCTTGGGATTTGCCTCTATTCCCCTCGTGTTGACTATGAAACCCATAAATTTTCCAGATGCCACTCTGAACGTGCACTTATGAGGATTTAGCTTCATGTTATACCTCCTTAAGATTCCAAAACATTCTTTTAGATTGGATACATGGTTATCGGCAGTCTTTGACTTGATGAGCATATTATCGACATACACTTCCATATTTCTCCTGATCATATTAGCGAACATTTTGTTGACTAAGCGTTGATATGTAGCTCCGCCATTCTTCAGCCCGAAGGGCATGACTTTATAACAATATACGTTATTTGGGTCATGAAGCTAGTATGCTCCTGGTCCGTAGGATTCATCGCGATCTAGTTATATCCAGAATACGCATCCATGAAGGACATGAGCTCGTGACCTGCTGTGGCATCTACCATCTGATCAATCCTTGGTAGTGGAAAGCAATCCTTGGGACAAGCTTTGTTCAGGTCGGAGAAGTCGATGCACATCCTCCATTTCCCGTTTGGCTTTGGGACCAGCACGAGATTGGTGACCCAGATCGGGAATTTTGCTTCACGAATAAACCCGCACTTTAATAGTCGAGCTACTTCTTCCTCAAGAGATTCAGCTCGGACTCTTCCCAAGCGTCTCCATTTTTGGGATTTTGCAGGCACATTCTTGTCCAAATTTAAAGTGTGCATGATTACACTTGGGCTTATTGCCACCATGTCTTCATGTGACCAGATGAAAATGTCCAGATTCGCTTGTAAGAAATTGACCAGCTCTTTCTTCCTTTTATCATTAAGATTCTTCCCAATCTTTACGACTCTTGAAGCTTCATTGGGGTCAATGTTTACCTCCTCAAGCTCCTCTATAGCCTAGAGTTCTGACCTGTCTTCACCTATCCATGGGTCAATGTCATCACGTTGGGTGTCGTTATTGTCCTCTTTTTGCTAAGGTTCTTCCATCCCACAAGTAACTTCTACTTATCGGGACTCCTCGCCTCCGTCATTTATGACCATAGCTTGCTGCCCGGGTTTTGATTTTCCCTTCATAGAAATACTATAGCATTCTCTGGTAGTGAGCTGATCACCTCTGACAGTGCATGTTCCTGTAGTTGAGGGGAATTTTATTGCTAGGTGGCAAATAGAGGCTATGGCTTCAAATGCCATCAACGCAGGTCGGCCCAAAATCGCATTGTATGCAGCTGGACAGTTGATTACCACGAACTCAATGTTACAACTAATTCGATCATTCTGATGGCTGATGACCCTTCACCAGAAAACCCTTACAAAGTCATTGAGGTCGTCTTCAATTCTGCTACAGACAACCCCGTTTTCCAAGGTGGACCTAAAAAGTAGATTCACAGAACTCCTGTTATCTGCTAGTGTCCTCCGGACCCTCCGGTTGGCGAGCTAAATGGTTATGACTAAGGGATCGTTATGTGGGAATTGGACGTGGCTAGAATCCTCCACTATAAAAATGATTGGTTGTTTTTCAAATTTTTGTTGGTTTGACAATCGCTAAACCGAAATGAACTCCACTCCATTATGGGATTTCAGCTCGCAAAATAGTGGCTATATCTCCCCCTATTATCAGAGGAGGATCATCCTGATTCCTTTGAGCTCCAGTTTGACTTACTGGAGCTTCGGGGACTAACAGAGGGTATGGTCCAGCGGGCTGATTAGAGACCACTCGATTTCAGGCGTACTGGGCCAAAGGTCCCGCTCTAATGAGAGTTTCAATCTCATCGTTTAGCTGTTGATAGTCATCAGTGTTATGACCGATATCATTATGGAATCGGCAGAACATCAAAGGATCTCTCTCCGCCCTCTAGTTCTTCAACGACTCTGGCTTCTTCCATGGAAGGCGAGTAGAATCTCCATCTCCATCAAATTTTGACAAGTGTGGCATGCTGAAGCCTATCGGATATGTGGCCGCCTAAAGGCTCGAGCTCATCCTCTGGGTCACAATCGTCTTTGTCTTTTCTAGGTAAAAGTTTCTTCATTTGCTCTTCCATCAGAGCTAGCCTCTCAAGGGTCTGGTCTCTGGTCCCTAAGTTACTTGGGGGCTGGTCAACAGCTCCTATCCTATCGTATGTGTTTGATGGGTTATTGTCCCTCCAAGCTCGAGCTTGGTTTGGTGGGGCATTACCATTATTGTGTCCTATGGACGAACCTCCCTCTTGTTGAGTATAACTAACATCTTCATTCCGAGCTGGATTCCTTCTCTACGAATACAGGCGATCACGCAAATCAGGTTGCGACTCATACCGAGGGCTTTACGCTGAACTCAACTGATTTCTTAGGTCGTCCTCAGACCTACCACTATGATGTCTTTCGGTCCAGTAACTCCCATTTGCGAAGCTTACAACTCGCGGATGGGGCCAAGGACCTGGATTTTCAACATGTGTCACTAGGACGTAGGTATTGGCAGATGGAGGAGGATTTCTTCTGCTATCTCAATAAGCTAGAATATCCCGTGTAGGACGAGGTGGCGTTGGATGTCTTATAGGTGACGGGGGATGCCTTATTGGGGAGGCAATCCTTGTCCCATCCGGGCGAACTAGATTAGCCCGCCTTTGTTCTACTCCATTATTTCTAGCTCTCTGCTCCTATCGATCTGATCGCGATGTAGGAGGGTTTTCTGTAACATTTTATCTCTGTGAGCTTGTCCCAGCCCTTCCTCGTGAATTGCCATGGGCATTCCTAGGTGTCTATGAAGGAGGCACCGAACTTGGGGTTGCGGTTCTAACTGATCGACTGACATCTTGAAGACCCCTACGGGGGCCACTGGGTTGAGCATTCTGGCGATCTCGCCCTATTGGCACAGATCTTGGGGTGGCAGTTCTGACTGATTGACTTGGTTTGGATCAGTTATTCCTATGGGACTTGTGACACCCACTTTGCCTCTTTCCAACATTAACGTCGGTTGCAAGAGGGGGTAACCGAGCCAAAACTTCTTCAATCTGCCCATTTGCCTTAGCAAGATGGCTTATCAATTGCATGTTTTCCAATTCGACGGTAGTTAGGTACTCTGGATTTGGATTCTGTGGCAATGACGCCGAACTCCCAGTGTCGCCATGACCCGCCAGTTGTTTTCCCGGAGGTTGCTGGATCTTAGGGCCATGTTCGTTTGAAACAACGGTGTGATGGGCTTCCTGCCCACTAGGCTGTTCTAACTCATTATCGTGCATCGAGTGAGTGAGCACCATGATGAGAATTGACTGGGATCTTGATGAAGCACTAATTTCCCTCTCAATGAAAGCACCAAACTGTTGACACGGTTTTTTTCCAATAGTGTATTAAGAAATAATAAGGTAGATTAGTGCTTAATAAAACGTAATGAAAAATAAATGATTTCACTCAAGAACACATAACTTTTACTTGGTTCAGTGGTTAAAATCCACCTAGTCCACGAGTCTATATTATTGTTGTTTTTCTCTCTCTATTTTGGCAGAGTTTCCGTATTACAGAATAATCGTCCTTTTTCCATCCAATATTCCTAGTATTTATACAGGAATTTCATGGACAGGTTTGGGTAACCACGTGAGTCAATCACGCATTTACATAATTATTACATTTAATATAATAATTCCCATTTATATTGGGATATGATCTGATCACAAAATAAATGTACTCCTAATAACTGGGATATTAAATATGACAACTTGGCCATAAATATGCGTATAAAGGGATCCTGAGTCTCTGGGGGATCCGCGGATATTCAATATACTAGATCTACCATGAGCTGGATATCTCCTCCAAGCTCGTGCTTCAACAAATGTTTTAATACTCTGAGCTCGCGCTTCACAACCTTTGTGTCCGTACCTTGGGTTAAACCCAGGATGCCTAACAGCACATGTGTCCACATGAAACTGGAGTTCTCTACGTGGATAATAAGCAGGTATCATTTCCGTGGTTATATCTCCGTACATTTATTTGCCAGCTGTACCTGAGCTGAGTGAATGAACTTGGGCTAAAATTAGGGTACAACAATACTATTAGAGACTTATTTTAGAAATAAGCTCATTTCACATAACAGAACATTCTACATAGAAATTCATCCCATAATCTATACCAAAGAATATATTTTGAAATCATGACCATGGCATGTCTCGCGCATGCCTCTCGTAATACTTTTTTACCATAAAAAAACTTTTAGAGTTGTCCCAAATCATGTAAAAAGTGACCTTTTGGGAAAGATAAAGGCCAAACTATTGAAGTTTTGGACTTAGCAGTTAACAATTAACCTTCATAACTAAACTCAACAAAGACATTTTAACTTTCAAAGCATTTTGTAAGTATACATTTCAAACACATGCCCTAAATGACAGGTTGTGAGACGGGCTATCCATTAAGTACCAATCTAGAAAGGCATGTCTCTCACTAGTTCTCAAAAAATCAATTTCAAAATCCGCTTCTAAAATTTCATATTTCACAATACAACGTCAGGGTATAGGTATATTAATTTTAAACATAATAACCCTGACCATTGGGTTGCTCATGTTCATCATTTTAATATTCCTCTATTAATTAGAACACAACACATATTCTAATAGGCGTAGTGACTCAATCGTAACAATCAAACATACACTTATCTCTCATGACATAATTTGAGTTCACAACTCAATAGCATATGACACATAGCATTTTCTCATTCAAATCCAGCAATCATGAAAGTAAATAGTCAGGAAATTCATTATTTCCATCTGAGCAAGTAAATTATCAAGTCATACACTTTCACAATCATTTAAAGAACCAATTTTCATGAATCTTTTCAAGAGAGTGGTCCTGAAACCTTAGATTTGAGCACAATATATAGACAACAATAGGAGACTCATTGTTCCAACATTCAAACACATCAATATCCATATAAAAAATTTATTCATAAAAATCACGTTGCGTGGTTCTTTGTCACGAAGACGGTTTAAATAAATATTGAATTTTGTGTGTAAGAAAAACACAATTCAAACAATTGCTAACAATGCACACTTCTAAAAGTACATTAAATATATAGAAGAATGCAATTCTAACTAATCCCCACTTTACTCTATAATAAACTCATCAAGCTTTAGTTGTTGCAAAATCTAAACACTAGTTCTTGCAACCAACTATTCATACTAGGTTTATTTCGAGTAAATGAATGGCATTCTCACTTCACCCGAATCTCGATTTGGGTTTGTTCTTTCTAGGGTAAAGAAACACCACTTGACAAACCTTTGCCACTACTTCTAGTGTACCAATTTACAAAGCATTCTAGAACAGGCAATCTAAGTCCTTAGAATTCAATATTTTTTGTTTTGTTTTGCTATCGTCCTCATAACTTCGAGTAATTTCATATTAGCTAGTAATCTCATTGCTAATACTATAGTCCACAATGTATGAGCATAAAGGGGTTACACACTTATCTTTGAGACGTGATCATCATAGTATAAAAAACTCTCTAGTTATTACTATTTATGTTGCAGCCCCATTCGTTAACCTATTGGTGCCTAAAGTAAAGTGTCTTTCGACTTGAACATTACCTTAGTGAAAGTACCACAAAGTCTTATCAAAATCATTGGTTGCTTAAAACCTTGAACAATGTCTTCCTTATGAAAAATCTGGTAATACCTCACACACCTCCACTAGATCTTTTGTTTTCTCACTTATCTCGCTTTAGCAATAATATGGCCATGTGCTATTCCCTTCATGAACTTTCTGGAGAGAAAATCCAACTCCCATGAGAGGCGGCACCACCTCTAAGTTCACATAGGTGAATTTCTTACATCATCTTTGATACCTTTATATATGTTTGTTCCAGTGAACTTCATTAAAAGCCCTAAGCTTAACCCTTGCTCGGTAGCAACCAACACTAACCATCTTGGATGGAACTCACCATAGTTTTTATTGTTGCAACTATTCACTCATTAATGACTTTTTCTTACCAATTAAACTCTTTCCATTTATGTTTACAAGTTTTGAGTTTGGCTGCAATCATTGGTGATTTTTTTTTCTAGGAGTATTAGTACCATCCCTTTTGAAGTAGAACTTACTAAACTTCTCACAAGAGGTTTTGTTAATGGATCTGCTAAGTTCTCACTTGTCTCAACAAAAGAGATTGATATGATTCCATCTTGAATTGATTGCTCACATAGTCATGTCTTAGACTAATATGTCTAAACTTCCCATTGTACACACTATTATATGCTCTATAAAGAGTGGATTGGCTATCACTACGTATTGAAATTGTTGATACAATATCAACTGTAAAAGGGATATCCAACATATTGATATATTACAAATGAGAAAGTATAATGAATTGTAGAGAAGAATTATGATATGTGGAAATGTGTGCTGCGAAGAAATAGGGGTGAAATTTATTATGATATTGTTTGATTATTTTGTTAATAGTATGTGGAAAAAGGGAAAGTCTGCCCATTTTTTAAAAAATATCTTTATGATTTTCATATACTTATTTCTAAAACAAATTAATTAATTTAAAAATTGTTTAGTATGACCATATACATATATTAATTTATAATAGTATTTGATTGTTTTAAGTAGTTTTAGTTTTAGATGGATTGCGATTGGAAAGACACAAAAGATTATCTTTCCAAGCATGTTATTACTTAACATATCTCTATAATTTCAATTTTGAATTTTCAAGAAGATACTAATGTATAGTTTCATATTGAATTTTATTTTGTAGTTTCATGTATAGTTTACAATTGAGTATATGCCGACATTATTATTGTAAAGACTTTCAATTAGCTTAGTTAATGGTTATCTACTGGAAATAGTTGTTAAAATTATTTTCACTTAATCCACAACTTATATACACTTTCCACGAGCTTTTGGCTAATATTTAGGTAGCATAATGTTATAAGATATATACTTTATATTATGTCTACATGTTCTAAATTATTTGGGTTTGCTATAAATATAGGATACAATCAATGAAATATAACTATGTGAAATACAAAAAAAATCTACTCATATTCAGCCCGTAGAGATTGAAGCCTATCTCGGCGGGGTCCAACAGGCCTATCGATATTGCCTCTATCTTGGCGGGCTAGGCCCGCCGAGATTTCTCCACAGATGATCAAAAAATGACCAATCTCAACAGTCTTTGATAAGCCCGCTGAGATCAAGTACCCAATCTTGAAGGGCTAAAATCGTCGAGATAGACCCTCGTTATCATTCTCGGCACTAAAATTTACGACGGGCCCGACTCATGAGGAAAAGGCATTTTTTAGTAGTGATATATTAAGTAATAAGGATTAATTTGTACCTTCTTCTTTTGCTTTATACTTTTTCTCCAAAGCTTCTTAAATCTCCTTGGCGGTCTTGGTGTTGGTGTAGTGATCGTACAACCGGTCTGATAGTGCATTTAGAATATGACCCCTACAAATCAATTCGTCTTCTTCGTTCTTCTTCCTTTCTATGATAAATTCTTGGGTGTCATCTTCCTTGGTGGGTTCTATGGCCTTTCAGTCTTCTCCAATACATAGAAAACCTTGAGTGTGGTTAGCTAGAACATAATCTTATCTAGACAACAATCAAAGTTAGTACCATCAAAACTATCTAGTCTCACAAAGTCTTGTGTCATGTATTTCTAAGTCGAAAATGAAGTAGATTCTTCTATAATGTTATACTCAGATAATAGAGAATTAGATTGTTGGGGGAGAGTGAGATTACACCACCACAATATTATGAATCTATACAAAATTATCCTTGATAGAGACCAAAGAAAGATTGAGTTAGATGATGCAAACCCTAGTTGTATGACAATATTCTTCAACATTGGTGAAGCTTCAAAACCCTTGTTGAACCACGAATTTGAACTTCTTCTTCTTCAATGCAAAACACGACGGAATGCTTATACATAACATGTGCCGCATCCTAATCCTCTATTTCCTTGCCGTCCAATGATGCTTGATGCCTTTTTTTTTTAAAGGAAATGGGAATTGGGATTAAACAAGCCTTAAACTCACAAAGCCAAGCACTTTCTTTATGAGTTTCTTGAAGAGAACTTGAGATCTTGAAAGCTAGAGAGAGAAAGGTTAGAGAGAGGTTTGAGAGAGTGATCAAGTCTTCCAAAACTCTTTAAGAGCCCTATTATAGAGTAGGCACCATAATTAGGTCTAATCAATTGGGTTAGAGACTTTTGACACATCATTAGGTCTAACCAATAGGATTAGAGACTTTTGGCACATCATTAGGAGCTTCAAACATGTGTATGTACGGACACGTCAGGCGATGCGTCGCCTGCCTATAGGCGATGTGTCGCCTGCCTATAGGTGATGCATCGCTTGCCATGCGATGTGTTGCCTACCAGGAGATACGTCACCTACCAGCAGGCAATGCAATGCCACCCTCTCTGCCCAGAGCCCCCATGAGGGACCCTTAAATTGTTCCAAATGCCCCCAAATTTTTTGGGCTTCATAAGATACCTCATCATATCACTTGGGACCAAAAATCCCAGTTTGTAAATGCCTACAATTGAATCTATAATTTCACATTTTCATTATGTGAAACTATCAAGTATTTTATACCTAACTTGTGTAACAATACTTATCATTTGTATTTAACCAATCATAACATTTCCCCACTTGGTTGAATACAAGATTCTATCTCAAGCTCAAAATAGTATTGGTGTCTAAAGTAAAGTGTCTTTCAACTTGAACTTTACCCTAGTGAAAGTACCACAAAGTCTTATCGAAATCATTGGTTGGTTAAACATTTGAACCAAGTATTCTTTATGATAAAACTGGTAATACCTCACACACCTCCACAAGATCTTTTGTTTTCCCACTTTTCTCGCTATACCACTCATATGGCCATGTGTTCATCCCTTCATGAGCTTTCCGGGGAGAAACTCCAACTCCCATGAGAGGCGGCACCACCTCTAACTTCACATAGATGAAGTTCTTACATCATCTTTGCTACCTTTGTAGGTGCTTTTTCCACTAAACTACATTAAAAGCCCTAGACTTAACCCTTTCTGTGTAGCAACCAACACTAACCATCTTTGATGGAACTCACCATCGTTTTTAGTGTTGCAACTATTCACTTATCAATAACTTGTTCTTACCCATTGAACTTTTTCCCTTGATGTTTACAAGTTTGGAGTTGGGTTGCCTTCATTGGTGAATCTTTTATTCTAGGAGTTTCAGTCTCATACCCTTTGAAGTAGAACTTACTAACCTTCTCACATGAGGTTTTGTTAATGTATCCGCTAAGTGCTCACTTGTCTTAACATTTGAGATTGATATCATTCCATCTTGAATTAATTTACTCACATAGTCATGTCTTAGACTAATATGTCTAGAATTCCCATTGTACACACTAGTATATGCTCTAGAAATTGTTGATACCATATCAGCTGTAAAATGGATATCCAAAATGAGATCCCTAAGCCACTCGACCTCTTTGCTGGTTGCTGCTAGAGCTATAAATTCTGATTCCATGGTTGAGTGTGATAAACAAGTTTGCTTCTTGGAGCCCTAAGAGATGGCACCTTCTCCAAGTGTAAACACCTAGCCGGTGGTGGAGAGATTATCTCCCACTCCCATTATCCAACTAGCATCGAAATATCCTTCAAGTATCATTGGAAATTTTGAATAGTGAAGGATAAATGCTTTGGTACCTTTAAGGTATGCAAGAATCTTCTCAGTATTCTTTCAATGCTTGATACTTTGATTGTTAGTAAACTTACTAAGTTTACTATCCGCATATGCAATATCCACTCTTGTGAAATGAGCGGTGTACAATTGGCTTCCTATTGCACTTGCATATTCTAGTTGAGCAACTGCTCTACCTTCATTCTTTTTAAACTTCATGTTTGAATCTAATGGTGTATTTTCCTCTTTGATCTTGAGATGACTATATTTTTCAAGCATTTTCTCAACATAATGGGCTTGACTCAATACAAAACCCGCCACAATTTCTTCTAACTTTGATACCGAGAATGGTATCGACCTCTCCAAGGTCCTTCATCTTGAAGTTAGAAGACAGAAACCTCTTTGTTTCTATAATGCCTTTCATGTCATTGCTCAAGATCAACATATCATGTACATACAAATACACTAATGTGACATAGTCATCACAAGTCTTAAAGTATAAGCACTTGTCTGCATTTTTGTGTCTAAATCCATTTGAAACAATGACTTTATCAAATTTCTCATGTTGTTGTTTCCGAGCTTGTTTCAAACCATATATTGATATGAAAAGTCTACTCACTTTATCTTCATTTCCTTGAACAAAACCCTTTTTATAGAGTTGGCACCATCATTACGTCCAACCAATAGGATTAGAGACTTTTGACACATCATTAGGAGCTTAAAACATGTGTCTGTATGGACACATCAGGCGATGAGTCGCCTGCCTATAGGTGATGCATCTCCTGCCAAGTGATGCATTGCCTACTAGTAGGAGATGCATGGCCTGTTGGGGATTTCAAATCCCTTTGAAAGGCAGGTGATGCAATGCCTTCAAGTAGGCGATGAAACGCCACCCTCTCTGCCTAGAGCCCCCATGAGGGACCCTAAAATTGCTCCAAATGCCCCCAAGCTTTTTGGGCTTCCTTAGAAAGCTCATCGTATCACTTTGGACCCAAAATCACAGTTTGTAAATGCCTACAATTGAATCTCTAATTTCACATCTTCATTATGTGAAAATATCAAGTATTTTACACCTAGCTTGTGTAACAATACTTATCCTTTATATTTAACCAATCATAACAGTTTGTGGTGAACGTTACAAAAGTAGGAGCGGGGCTATTCAGGATGAGCCCCACTTGAGTCTCCTCGTCTATGGTAGCTCCATGCAACTCAACCTCCTAAAAATAGTTCATCACTTTATGAACCTGAACATGCATCGTTAGTGTCATCCTAGAATTTGCATAATTCTTGGTGGCTTCAAAACAAGCTTGCCCAGATTTATCTCCAAACTTCTCTTGAAGTTGATCCATAATGTCAAATGCAGTTTCGACATCTTCCAGCTTCTTCCTCAGCGTGTCTGACATGCTAGCCAGCATGTACGCCTTAGCTTTGTTGTTTGCCTCCTACCAATGCTCATACTAGTCATGGACATACTTGTTAGCTCCTTCAGGGGACTCCTTGGTCATAACGAACTTAGAGTTGTCGTTGATCAACACGATGTTGATGTTGGACTTCCAATTCATTAAAGTCTTTCCAGTGAGAAGCTCTTTGGAGAGTAGAGAGAGGATGGGGTTGGATGCCATAAAGAACTACATTTTTATCAATAAATAGAAATCAACACATTTCTCAATAAACATCCAATCACTAAGTTTTAAGAAATAGCAAACATGTATCAAATATGTAAGATATGAAAAAAAATACTAAAAACAAATTGTTGACGCGGTTTTACACCAACAGTAGATTAAGAAATCTAATAGGGATATTAGTGCTAAATTGTAAACCCTAATGAAAAATAAGAACCTTTCGTACACATACAAATTTTACGTGGTTCAGTGGTTAAAATCCACCTAGTCCACAAGAAAATATTATTTCTTTTCTCTCACAATTTCTGCAGAGTTTCAGTAATACAAAAATGTCATCCCCTTCCTTGTCCATTATCCCTGATATTTATAAGGGAATTTCCTAGATAGGTTGTAGCAACCCAAATTTGCTAATAAGGCTTAGGGCCTTGATTAGCGTGCCTGGAGGGAAATAAGTGATTTATTGTTATAATATGTAAATTTTTGTGAATATGTGATTAGAGATGAATGTTTAGGTGAATTAAATATGCATGTGGGCTCCGTTTGGTTATTAGGGGCATGTTTGTAATTTTAGCCCGTTGAGGGCATAAATGTGATAATTGTAATAATTGTGATGTACTTGTGATATATCTATGTTGCACGATCCGAGACAGTCCTAGGGAGCGGTGAGCTAGAAAGTCACAACGGGGTCGAAAACCCGACTCGGGGCGAGTCGAGGGGTATTTCAGGTATTAGACATTTTATGGGGTTAACGGGTTATAGAAATAAATATTTGGAGATATATTTGAAGATAGAATGTTTAGGAAGGAATATTGGGAAATTTACCATTTTGCCCTCGGGGACGTTTTTGGCACCCTGAGCTTTGAGGTAACCTTAGAAGCTTAATTTGAATAAAACAAAGTTGAGGAAACATTCACAACTTAGGAACCGACTCTCCCACTCTATATCTCCCTTATCTTCTTCCTTGGAAGCTTGGAAGTTTTTGTGAAAACTAAGGAATCAAGTTAGAATTTTGGAGGCTAGGAGCTTGGAGCTTAGGAGATTAACTCAGAGACTCAATTAAGCAAGGGTAAGCTTTTAAATTATTTGAATTGTGTTTGAATTTCTGCTGGTGTGTTAAGAGTTTTGCATGTTGGAAAGATGAAGAATCATCTTTGAGTTTGATGAGGTTTTGAGTTAGAATTCTTGTTAGGTTTTGTTACTGAGACCGTGGTATAACTTCTGGAATGATTAAACTAAGTTGTTAGGTTGATTTTGGGGTAAATTGGATGGGTTTTCGTGGCAAAAATGGAGGATTTTTCTGGATTCGAAGGGTCGGGCCACGACATTGTTCTTGCTGAGCCGCGACCCTCTAGAACAAAATGGTGGCCTAGAAGAAGGGCGGGCCGCGGCATGCCCTAGCTTGTGCCGCGACGCTCCTACCCTGTTTTGGGGGGAGTGGTCTCTGGTTGGGGACGGGCCGCGGCATGGCCTCATGGGGCCGCAACGCTTAGTGCAATTTTGGGTTTTAAAGAGGTTTTAGGCTTGGGAATCCAAAAGTTAAGGCTCGGGATGGATATTATCACCCGGATTGATAGAATTCAAGGTCCTGGAGATTAGAATTATGACTCAAAGATATTTAATAGATTAGAACTTGATGGATGGATATTGTTGGTGTGTTGTGACTAGGATTTCAGCAAGGCTCGGACTAGGGGACTGTGCTCGGGACATCGGTGCTTGAAAAGCTCGGGACACAGGTAAGAAAACTTCTATTCCCGTAGAGCTTGTGTTGCAGGGCATGACCCATATGATTGTGCTGCAGGGCTCGGCCCTATATGATTGTGTTGCAGGGCCCAGCCTCTTTGATTGAGTTTATACGAGTTTAAGTATCTGCTTAATTATGTTGTGTGCGCATAAATGTGAATGAACAGCAAGAGCCATGAACGGCGAGGGCCGAGAACGGTGAAGGCCGGGAACGGCGAAGGCCGAGAGCGGCAAGGCCGAGAATGGCAAGGGGCTGGGAGCAGCTATACAAGTCATATGCCCAAGGTCTATCAATATACATAATATAACATTACATAGCATAACATAAGATAACATAAGATAACATATAAACATATCATATAAACATATAAAATTCTATCCTATTTTCCTTACCAGTACCGGGATATGAGAACAAGGACGAGATTTGGAACACTCCTAAAAACCAACAATGAGAAGGTGAGTATTTCTAAAAGAAGGAGATGAAAAAGAAATGGATCTAAACCACCCGGAAGAAACTTACCGACAAGAAATCTTAAGTTCAAAGAACCTAAATACCTAACCAAGATAATTGAAAACAATGAGTTAGGATTTGAATAAAGAAAATATAAGAAACTAATGAAGCATACATAAATGAACTAGGAGTAGGAATACCTTTGAATGCACAAGAACCGAACTATACCTCGATATCGAAAAACACACTATTAACCTTACTTCCCAAGTGTTTTTAAAGCTTAAAATGATAAAGCTTATAACCCAACCCAAGTGTTTATCACTCTAAAGTAAACCTAGCAGCTTGAAGGCATTGAACACAGCTTGAAGAATGAGAGAAATGGCTAGGTACTAGGTCCTATTTATAGAGTTCCAAGGAGTGTAAAGATCTTATTTTAGCTTGAATAAAAATAATGAATATTACTTGAAAAACATTTGAATATTCGTTCAGCAGAGGCTTAAGACTAAGTCAAAAGGTTCAGAGGCTTATTAAGAGGTTAAGGAATAAAATGAGCTCGGTTTAAAAAATATTTGAAATATTTGATCTAGGACCGATATATCGCCCATAGTAGGCGATATATCTCTTGGGCTTATATCCCGAGGCTCGTCGATGCGTTTGTGCGAAGTTACGTGTTTTTCGTATTCCTCGTGTGGTGATATATCGCCCCTAGAGCTGCGATATATCGGCATACGCTGAAATATTATACATGTAATTGCACTTTTTCAGCTTATTTTGAATTGGGTAAACAACTTTGACTGAGTCATATAACGATTTCAAAGTTGGTGGCAGGTTTTGGGGTTTTCAAATATTTCTCTTATAAAACCATTCATCAAAAATGCTTAATTTCTCAATGAACATGCACCCGACAAGTGTCATGATCTTATTGGTTCTATCTAAACCTTATAGTATAATAAATAACATCTTTATAATCAGCTGTATTAATCAAACCTTATGTTATAATTAATATTCTTAAACTATAGGTTAAACTTATAAATTCTATAAGTGTTGCTACGAGTGTTCAACTAAGTCTCGGCTTGAACCATAATCCATAGTAATAAATATACTATAACTACTACTAGCTACTACTACTACTACTACTACTACTACTACTACTACTACTACTACTACTACTACTACTACTACTATCTAACTAGTTAAGTAAAGTTCTGGAACTCTACAAGCCATTGGCAGAAAGGAATGGGCTGAGGCAAACCTTAACTCTGATGCCATGAAAAGAAAACTAAAACATCGATATTTTTTTGTGTATTTTCACTCTGCAACCAACCTAAAAAAATAGAGGATTATTAGAACAAAAGATCCCTAAATTCAATGGATGTTTTTTGAATAATACAAAATAAATAAACTGAAATAATGAAAGAAGAAATCTTCCTAAAAGTCAACTCTTCCTAGGATATTTTTAGAATAAATACAATATCTTCTACAATTTGTTATAGTTTTTAACACATTCTCACATTACTACAAATAAGGGTTTTAAGTAGGGGTGAACATTTGACCCGAATAACCCAAAAACCCGCACCACCCGCCCGACTAGTACTTGGAAAACCTATTTTTTTGAAACATTCGTCAAAATCGGGTCTAACCCGATCCGAGCATGATCATATTCTGATCAAGTTCGAGTTTAATTGTACTTGACTGTCGGGTTCGGGTTTAACCTGAAATCCAAATCCTTTATTTTTCTTATACATAAAAAAAGTGCTCATATGAAAGGCTCTTTTCAACCCCTAAATGTTATATCCCTAATTTCCTTCCCTTTCTCTTCTTATTTGAGCCGATACCCTCTCTAATCTCCATCCCTCATCTCACTCTCCCTCTATTCACTTTCTTACTCTCACTCATTGCATACTTCATAGCTCTCTGCCTCTCTCTCGTTCCCTCTCTCTAGATCGTGCACAATTTCTAGTTGTACTCTATGTGTTTTTAATTTTTATTTGTCACCTTAGGAGCTTGGTTCAGAGAGAGTTTATATGAGTTAGACGCTCTTATGAGTTAGACGCTCTTCTCTGTCATCTTTCTTTCCTTCGTATTGGTAAGTCCCTTTCTTTTGATATTCAAATTATCATGGAATTTTTTCCTTTTTTTAGTGCTTGGAATTTATTTTGTAGTTTGATGTTGAAGTTTTAGATGTTTCTTTTCTCCATATCTCCATATTTCAACTTAGCTAATTATCAGATATTTTTTTAAAATTTTATATTGAGATTTTCTTGGCACAAACTTAGTACACAAAAATTGCACAGGAAGGACATATTTATGAGCTTGCTATTATGACTTTCATTGCCTTATGCTTGCATTATGAGATTCTAACTGGACATATGATCTTACTTTAATTGCTTGCAGTCGGTAAAGATAGAAATGGTTGTGTAGAAATGGAGAGACTTGAGCAGAGTTGTCATTTAATAGGGGAACATAGGGAGAGTTGCAATTTATTCTAGCGTTTGCAGAATATGGCTTCTAAAAATTAGTTGTGGTTGAAGTTTCTATTTGGAGTTAATTATTTAACTTTTAGATGCCTATACATTTAATGGTGCTTGTGTATTTGTTGTATGTTTATTGAAGCAATCACAGTTTAAGGATTTTTATACACTTGTTTCCTAAAGTTTCCAGTTTTTCACTTTTAATGCTTCGCTTAACTTTTCTAATCTCCACCTATTATGACATAAGGTAGTTTTGTCATTTATAGAATGCTAACATCTAAAGTTTCAAGTGAACTAATTAAAGTTTTTTTTTGTCTTGCAGTTGACATCCATTCTTTTTCTAAAGTAAAAGAATATATACAGCCCACATATGGTTGTTGACTCACACATGCCAATTGATTTTTTGTATATTGTTGTATCCTAAAAACACGAGCTCAACTATCTTGCTCGGGGTACAGGTGGCACGTAATAAATAAAGGAGACAAGATTTCAGAGATATCTTGCTAACTCCAAGTCAGCTCAAAGCTGTGTCACTAAATCCACGACAGCCCAGGATCCTTCTGAATGTTTGAAGTGTGGATGACAGAGATCAAAGTATTCAATGTCCAGTGTCCAGATCGCCTTCACTAAGCTCGAGTATTATCTGAGGCAATGCATCCTGCTTCAGTTATATGTAGTTCTAGGGTGCTATCTAGCTCAAGGTTGTTCGAAGACGCACATGGAAGAATCCCTACAGACTCGGATGCCTGACATGCGCATTAAATGCACACGATCGTTATATACATTTATTGATTGAAGTAAATGGCAATAAGCTTAATGAGGATGTTTATATCCATTAATTTGGGAAGTTACCCAATATTGTACGTTACCATTTATAGTACGGTTACCCAATATTTTCCACCACAATTCCCTATAAATATAAGGGGAATTGACAGTAAAAAGGACCGACATCTTGTATGCCAAAGATCTACTGAAATTGTCATAAACAATTTCTTCAAGAGTTCCAAAGCAAGAATAAGAGTGACTCGTGGACTAGGTGGATTTTAACCACTGAACCACGTAAAATCTTGTGAGTTTATATTTATTGTTTGTTATCAAGCTTATTCTCTCTAATCGAATTTCTTAATCCCTTGTTGGTGAAAAATCGCGTCAACATATTGGTGATTTCATTGAGAGCAGATTAAGTTTGAAATTCGTCAAAAAATATTCGATACAACAATCAACATGGTTGTAACTCTTTCCATCTGTGGCAATGAATCAGAGAGACATGGTGATCATGGCGATTACCATGCAGCTGATCCAACTGGAGAGGGCACATCTGTGCAGCGTCATCCTAGAAAGCAGCATATGAACTAGGACGATACTGGAAGTTCGGCTTCATGCCCACCAAACCCAAACCATGGGTATATGACGGCCATTGAAATGAAAAATGCCCAGCTAAGGAGCCACCTCGCCTAGGATAACAGGCGAATACAAGATATCATTGCTCAACTACCCCTTCCTACAACCGACGAGAATTTTGGAAGGAGGAAAAGTGGATCCCAACAATCTCAGTCCCATTGAAATAATCAACCCAACGTGATCCTTTCTGTTAGAACAACAACACTGAGCTTTGTGCCTTCTAAACGGATTCCTAGAAAAAATCCTCCTGCAAATAATCGCAGGAATGAACAAGCAGCTCACGCTCGCAGAAATCAGCCTAGTTAGACAGGGCGAGCTGAGACCGCATCAACAAGGGCGGAGTTCCCTGTGAATCCACCAGCACCTCAACCATTAGCTTAGGTACAACGAAACAACTGTGTGATTCCACCAACTCGGGAAATTGGATTAGACCATGGACAAACTAATCTAGTCTGTCCAAATGCAACACAGACTGCTTCGCCAATAAGGCATCCTCCCTCACCTATACGTCATCCAATGCCACCACGCCCACAAAGGAATGCTTCAGTTTGCGGGAATGGAAGGAGACATACTATACCCGCAAAAGAGACTTACACTACAACAATTTTGAGTATATATTACAGTAAAAAATGACATATTTTAAAAAGCGTTATTAATAGGCAAATTAAAAAAAAAACACAGGCTTAATTTTTTTCTTTCGATTTCGGCGCCAAATGAAATAGAAAGAAGGCGCCTAATGAAAATTCTATCTACCCCATTTTCCTCCTCTGCCCCTCACGCGATTCTCCCTCACAGCATTTCTCCTACTGGAAGCAAGAACCAAGCAAGAGCACTCTGACCTCCGTTTGTCTATGTGAGGTATTTTTTGTTAATTCAGATTTCAATTTCATATCTTTTTTAAGTAAATAAGAAGTCTCCTGCCTATGGAAAGATCCCTTTCATTCCATCTGAACCTCTTTCCCCTTTCCCTTTTTCTCTCTTCAATTCCGAATGTGTGCTCCTCTCAGAAATTAGGGTTTTTTCTTTCCCTCTTTCCTCTTCAAAACCTCACAGCCGAAACTAAAGATGTTATATTCCCTAAAATTTTTGTTTCTCTTCATGTAATTTTAATAATAGTGTTGTGAAATTTGCCCACCTTTGAACCCTGGAACAGTGCGGCTGCCCACCCATTCCAGCATTTGTCCTTACTGACCAACCTTTTAGGGTTCATCCAATTTTATTTCTTAATCTTATTTAAGTCAATTTATGGTCTTATTACATATGAAAAACAACAACTCATTCCATCAACACTTTCAAGTGACAATAAGATTGTGTTCCTTTTCTGTAATACATACAATTCTCTTCCCATAATTAATCTTTCTTTAGTTTTCATGGGTCTAAATATTAAATCCAGGTACAATGACATTGCTAAGTATGGTTTTGAAGCCGCACAGAACTCTGGTCCTGTGAAAGTGATCCTGTGGGACAGGAAGAGAAATTAACCTTGCAAAATACAAGTCATGTTCGAAGACGTGATGGCCTGGGAGAGTAAGATTTGATTTTTTTTTATTTTTGCTTTTGATAGACTTGATTCATTCTGAGCTTTACTATTTTATTAATCTTTAGGCTCATGATTGTAATAGGAGAGCAGTTGTATTCTATACTTCTTTTAAGCTTCTTCTTCATAGAGGGAAAATATATCAGATATTGTAGTTTATATACTTTCTTGAGTGTTGCATTGTTCATATATATCTAAAATTCTAGCTTATATGATTTCTCCATTTCTTCGAGATTTATGCACTATTATATACTTTCCTCCATTGCCGCCATATTTTTTTGGGACAAACAAATTATCACCAGATATGCTTATTTGCAACATCTGGAAAGGAAAGAAAATGCAATAAGTTCCTGTATACAGTGGGTCCTCACATATAATGATATGGTATTTTTATATACAGGTTCCTGTGACAGGATTTGTACCCTACATTAGGACAACACTAAATTTTCTTCATGTCTCTTGGATGTATGCCTACTTCTGTTTCGAGTATGTGATGAGTTTTTTTCTTTTTCTGAGCTGCTCCACTTACTATTGCAGAGTGTTATACTAATTTCATCTTTGATCTTGTAAGGTACAAGTGGAACCTTCATAATTCAGATCTGGACAAACGGCTGAACTTTTTTGAATCTAACTGGGCATTCCTTTTAGGTTTTGGTAAAGTACTTTCTAACTTTATTATTGTTTTTGAGTCAGTTTTTTATATATATTATCTTCAATTTCTGCAGGTTAGGAGTGGTTTATTTAACATGAGAATTCATACTACTTGTTTCACATGGTTTCTATTTTATTGTTTCATCAATAATTGTGACCTCAATTTTAAATTGGTAACTTCTAAGTTATGTGGCCTTCCTATGTGAATGTTATGTGCTAAGCAATTGAATGTCATCATTAGAGTATATATTCACTTTGAATAATCATAGTTTGGTCCTATGAAACAAACATAAGAGCACTACAACAATTTTGCTTATATATTACGTTAAAATATTACGTATATTTAGAAGTGTTATAAATCTATCCTAATAAAAAAAACAAGCGGCAATTTTACCCAAAGAGGCGGCAAGTGAAAGTACTTAGCACCAAATGAAAATGAAAAAAATCATTTGGTTTCCTCTCTCTCTCTCTCTCACTCGGTTTTAGCCCATCTCTAATATCTGAACTCCATCACCCTAATCACGCCTCATCCTCTCTCTCTCGCCTTCACTTTATCAGTTCCCTCTCCATTCTCCATTGCTCTTTCTCTCACCGAGTCTATCGACTCTCTCCATCATGCCATGACCACGCCTTGCCAAAGCTATTTATTTAGGTGTTTAGCTTTGAAATCTGACCACGTCCATGCCTAGCTAAAGCTCTCTCTCTAACAGAGTCTATCGACTCTCTCTTCCTCAAGTCCTGATACTCTAAAGTCCGACTAAACAACAACACGTTTAGTCTCTCGTCACTCTTTCCCATTGAGTTGTTGGAGCATCACAAGCACGGAGCAGCTAAACCAAGACCCAGGTAACCCAATCACTCACGAAGTTGTTAGCTTCTTCTGTAGTTTTTTTTTCTTTTTCAGATTTCAAATTAATATCAAGAAAGTGTTTTGAATTTTGATTATATATATATTTGTTTCTAATTGAGATAACACAGAGAAAATTAAAACTAGAGAGGTTGTATGCTAGCTAATTCAAACACTCACAGGGCCTGTCTTTCTCACGCTCTCCTCTCTCAAATTCTCACCTCACTGAAGCCTCTCTCGGAGTAGCTCAAGAGGTATGGCATTTTGATTTTTTTTTTTAACTTTGATTTTGATAATTAGTGTTTTAGTTTGTTAAGTAAAACTTGTATTGATTTTTGTTTTGGTGTTGGGGTATTATCAGTGGGTATAAGTCTTGGTTTCTCCCCTTGTTGCTGATCCGGTTCTTCGATCCCCTATTTCACAATCAGGTAAGTCAAACTTCCATTTACATATTATTGATGAATAACCAAATTTCTGATATATATATAGTACATATTATACAAAGATAAATAATAGGTGCTTGCCATCCTTTTTTTTTTTGTCTATGTACATAAAGAAATGTTAAGAAAGAGGGTTATATTCTCTGTTTGTCAAAATGTGAATATTATATATAGATAAGATAAATTAAATTAAATATGATTTTATGACAGTTAATTAGATAACTCATGACACTATATTCTTATGAACTAATGTGTTGTTAATGGAAAATAGTTTTGTTTTGTTTTAGGTGTTTTTCACTTTTTAATGAATTTGTACCTACTTTTCTCTATCACTAGAATGGTCAAGAAGCTAAACCGATATTCTATATTATAATAGAAAGTATTCTTATATATTTTTAGGTATCTACAAGACACACAGTATGTTATAACTAATATAAATTTGATTTTTTTTAATACAGGTCTATTTGTTGTATTATGGCTATGGTGCTCCTTGCCTTTTCAACATTTTTTTTACATGTGTGGATTGTTCGCTTAAAATGATCCAAATTATTTCTCCATGTGTGTTCTTTGTCTCTACTCAACTTATATCAAGAAAACATTTTGAATATAGTCAATACATATATAATTTTTTGTGTTGGAATTATTTCTAATTGAGAGAATACAAAGAGAAAAATTAGAGATGTTGTAAGTGTGAGAATATGGTGCTTAATACTTAATGTTTGTGATTTGAGAATATGGATTTAGATTACCTTTTCTTTAGACCTTTTGTTGGCCTTTGTCTATGAAATTTGGATTTTACAGATTTGATTTATGCATATTCTAGAATCTAAATTTATCAGGCTTTTATTCATGTGAAAATTTATAATATTGATTGTATGGGTTTTGATCATAAATAATGAGATTTGTGTTTGGTGCTGTTATATTGTTAATATATGGCTCTATCTCTGTATTTTTATTCTATTTGTAATATAGTTAAAACTTTTCTGGATGGCTGCCTCCAAGAGAAGAGGCAAGATACTTTGTGTGCAAGCAATCTTTCACGGGAGACTCTTACTTTTGTTTTCATTTTGCAAGTGGTATGCCTTTTACCTTTGTTTTAATATTATGCTAATGTTAGATGAGTTTGAATATCTTAAATATTCATCCATAGTGAAGTAGGTTCTGAGATCATTGTTGTGTGTTGCGGTGGTAACAGAAGGTTGAGAACTTGTGTGTCTTAGTGAAGTAGGTTTTGAGAAATTTGTGTGTTGTGGTGAGATAAGGAAGAAAACATGCATGTGTTTTTTAATTAGTTGAATTGATATTGGCAGATGGTTAGTTTCTAGTCTAGGAGAAATGGTGTTTGATTTTATATAGACTTATCTAGTATTACTATTTTATAATTGAATTGTGTTTTCTTGGTTTGTTTGATGATTGGTACATTAATTAGATTGTTAAAAACACACACTTTTAAATGGTGTCATAATCTTTTTGTATAGATTTTGAGGTCCTTTTTAGTTGTATTGCAAGCAGCTTTCCTGAGTTGCTTCCTTTTTTAGGGTCCTTAAGCTTCTAAAAGAAACCAAAATATCATTTTGTGTTGGCACTATAAAAAAATTGGGTTTTAGAGATGAATTTTTTTGTCGCTAAAGGTTTCTAAATCCTCGCTATATCGAATAGAGATAACGAAATTGTCATTAAACTTCCTCGCTAAAACTTTGTTTCTATTGTTGAACTATAGAGAGGACATTTAAAATCCTCGCTATTACTCGGTAATAGAGAGAAAATTTTAGTCGCTATTTCATAGAATATTAGGTTTATATGCATACATATATATGGTATGTCATTAAACCAGCTTTTTTCTACTTCCTTGGTGATGTTAGGCTGTCATTTGGTGAGTGACTTTATGCAAAGAGTAGCAGCAAGTCTTTTCAACTGAGTAACATTTATGGATTTAATTCATAATTAAATATTTTGATACCAAGACCAAATCTAACACCAGAAGAAAGAAAACACCAATATTAGACATTTACCAAAACATATAACAAAAAAATAATAGAATAAATCAAGTGAGAATTATTTGTTGTTTTATCAAAAAGAAAGAAACGGTGCCTAGTTCCATTACCCAAGTGTGTAAACTTTGTTGAGACCCATGATTTAGTTTCTACGCCATTAATTTTTTAATGCTTTCCACTATGAATTGTGATAAGGTATTTCTTTTGTTTCCAAATGATCAAGTAGTTGAGTCTTTGGAGACCTTGAATTTGATTGATTTACTTGTGGCTTTTCTTATTGATGCTATACATGTTTAATGGAATAGTTAAATCCTTTTGTAAGGTACTTCTTTGATCACTCTGATCACAAAGTGATTGAATCCTACATTGCTTTGTTTTTTTTCACTATTAATGGAAACTATGAGGAATTGTATTGCATAGAGATACTCTTTAAATCTCCATAGAGTTATCTGTGTTTTTTTCTCTTCTGTATTTTAAATTCTTTCATCTCCCTTTATGGGCTTATTTTTCTTGTTGTATTGCCTCCTAGTGGTCGAACTCTATTGGATGGAGATACTATTTAATATTTTATTGCCTAATTGTGAATTGAAATATATATATATTGGAATAATATTTGCGTTGTGGCTATTAACAATCGTTGTTGTGTCTCTAGTTAGTTTTTTGGTTTTTATATTTTATTAAGTTTTTTTACTTATATTTCTATTTGATAGTTTTATTTATGTATAATTTATGCGTTTATATTTATATGAATATTATGGACTTGTGAAAATGGTAAATCAATGTATTTTATTGATAGATATTTTAAGAGCCTCTATTGTTAGACATAGGGCCTCATTTGATGTTATAGTGCTTGTAGTCTCTTCTAGTTTTGTACAAGTTAAGCATTGTCAAATAACCTTAATAACCTTTCATATTAGTATAATAAACATTCCACTAGAAACCAAAATAATTATACTACCAAATCATACGCATCAAAACCAATACAAACAATTTCTTTATCTCTCCCCACTTAAATGAGTCAAATAACAACAATATCAAAAAATTTTATTTAAACTAATAACATACAACAATTGAGATCAGTTTCTTAATTTGATAAAGATTAAATAATATAACAAGTCCTATCCCCTCTAAGATTGGGAGGCTCCAAAATCTTGACACACTTGATCTTTCCAATAACAACTTCAATAGTCAAATTCCCAACACTTTATCACACTTAAAGAGTCTTCAATACCTGTATGTAAACTCTGTTGATTAATTTTGAGTTAAATATTTTCATGTTAAGCTTGATGGTAATTACATGATTTGGAACTTGATCAGGTGACTGGACAATAACACTTTGAGTGGAGCAATTCCTGCATCTTTGGCTAACATGACACAACTTGCCTTCCTGTAATTCTTTTCAACTTTTAGCATTTTAATACTACTTGCAATCAAGGCTCCATCACAAGTTGAATAGTTTATAAAAAGGTTTTATGGGATTTTTTTTAATGGTATAGGGACCTGTCATACAACAATCTAAGTGGTCCAGTACCAAGGTTGCCTGCCAAGACCTTCAAGTAAGTCATTTTCTATATTGTAATTGTTCTTGTTGTTATTAAGATAGATTATTTGAGAGATTATTAAATAACATGTTACAACTGATCTAATTTGCTTCTTTATGCCACTTTTGAAGATGCTCAAACTACTAGGAGACCCAAAAACCATAAAATTGATTTAAGCCTGGGCTGCATTTGTCTACTAATTCTCGGGTTTGGTTTCCTTCTTTGATGGAGGTACAGACACAACCAGCAAATTTTCTTTGACGTCAATGGTTAGTAAACCTAACTCATTTTTTAAGCAATATCATTAAAAAAGAAACAGAAGAAGAAGAGATTAACAGTTGTAGGCTTTAAAAAATTTCAGAGCAACATCATGAGGAGGTTTGCCTTGGAAACCTGAGGAGATTTCAATTTAGAGAGCTTCAGATGGCAACAAACAACTTCACCAGCAAGTACTTGGTTGGAAAAGGTGGTTTTGGAAATGTCTACAAAGGCTGTCTCAGAGATGGTATAGTAGTAGCAGTTAAAAGGCTTAAAGATGGTAATGCCATTGGTGGTGAGATTCAATTCCAAACTGAAGTTGAGATGATCAGCCTGGCAGTTCACATGAACCTTCTTCAGCTTTACGGGTTTTGTATGACGGCCTCTGAGAGGCTCTTAGTTTACCTCTATATGTCAAACAACAGTGTTGCCTCCCGCCTCAAAGGTAAGCTGGCCTGTGATGTTCTATTTTTTTTTATCAAATTTATCTTATAATATTTTGCCAAAGCACTACTATCCAGAAATATAGGTTTTCATCACTAGTATCTTATTGGAAATAGATATTTCTACTTTGGTATCTAAGCTCATAATTTGTAATCATTCTATCATTTTTATCAAGTAGACATCTCTATTGAAAAGCCATTGATTGCCAAACCACGCATATTGGCAACTTTAAGTCTTGGAATCTTTTCATATTCTCTATGAAGTTAGGCACTCATGATAATTATCATGCAATCAAGGGAAACCATCCATGACAATTGTTGATTCATTTTTTTTAGTAGTTCTATTTGTTCTATTTTACAGTTCACTATCAGGTATGAGTTTGAGTATTAATCATTTAATTTCTTATGTAGTTGAGCAAGCTGATGTCACAATGGAAACACGAGCATAATGAATCAACTTTTTTTATGTACTCTTTTAGTTTACTATTAACTTTAAGTTGAAGCATTAATTATTTAAATTTTGTTGTAGCTAAGCATATGGACTCACAACAAAGACAAGTGCACAAAGGATGATGAATTGAAGGATGGAGCAAGTTTCATGCATGATTTACTTTTGTGTATCTTGTAATGTTTCTGTTTTTCATTTTTGAAGTAAAAAATGTTCAAGATTATAAAACTTTATTATGTTATGCTTTCAAACTTAAGTTAGAACTAAGATCTCATGAAGTAGACACATTCATGGTTTGAATTAGTTATTGTTTAATGTAATACTTGTGGTTTATCAATCTATTGAGAATTACATTTTATGATTAATTTTGATTTTTTTTTTATCAAAATACAATAATGAAAATCTTTTAATTAAAAAAAACCATATAGGTATACTTATCAAAATAAAATTTAAAATATATTATCCACACTAAAGTAACAAAATTTTATTACTAGACTTTTAATATGTTATGATTTAGAAACATATTATAAGCATAACAAATTGTTATGATTTATATAATATAACAAACTAAAAATGCTATCAAAAGAATCAAATGTAACAGTGGAAAAGTGTTATGCAACAAATATAAGATTAAACGTCAAATTTATAACCAAATACTCTAACTAAATGTTATAATTTGAATATTATAGCAACTAAAAATGTGTTATTGAATAGTTTAAGATAACATCGAACATAACATCCGAATACTGTTATAGAAAAGACAGGACTTTTAATAACAGGGGCAATGTTAGCTTTTTCAGAAGCGTTATCAATACTCCCGGTTAGCAATTTTTAAGTGTTATGAATACTGTTTTTTCTTGTAGTGTTATGCCCTACGACCTCATGGGAATAATCAAGTCCCGCAACCTCAGCCGCAAGCAGTAAGTTTTGTGAATGGTATTTATTGGATGTAGAGCCATCGTGGAGGCAGAGCTTGGAGTATATGCAACATGCCCTCCCAGAGACATGAGAACGACTTGAGAAATCAGTTGAGCTCCGGCCAAAGTTTGCGTTCCAATCCCCAATCTGATCTATGCAAACATCTAAATACGCAAAGAGGAGAGTCAGCCTGCTACAATGATCTGAGTTATGATTAGACCATGGGAGATCTGTCAATCATGTGCGATAATGGGAACATCCCACCAAACTGAGCTCTGGTTTGGAGGGATAATGACATACATAATGTGCAAGATAGGATGGGAACTAGTAACTAGTTCCAAAATAACTTAGAAATGAGAGATCCAACCCTTTAACGGCTGGCCTTGATGGAGGAAAAAATGAACAGACTTTTGTATGGGAAAATCGTGGACGGTTGTGATTCAGATGACGAGCTCAAGCCATTTTCTTCTCACTTCGCAGCCACTCCCTATCCCATTTAC
The DNA here is from genome assembly GCF_963169125.1 of Humulus lupulus. NCBI lineage: Eukaryota > Viridiplantae > Streptophyta > Magnoliopsida > Rosales > Cannabaceae > Humulus > Humulus lupulus. The sequence continues at coordinate 108,566,775 of NC_084802.1, read as the reverse complement.
TTCAAAATGTCAAACATGCCCTCGTAAGATTGAACCACCGATCCGTCAAACCACGTCAAGACCTTCAACACTTAGAAAAGACTCCACAATGTCGATATCGATATGCGTTGTCTCTTGTTCACAGCCACGTTGACAGGACCCACAAAATTATGGTTTAATGAGTTTAAGAGGCACTTAATCACTTCCTGGAAACAGTTATCGACAGAGTTTAAAAAGAAGTTTTGAGCAGTGAAAATAAGTTCGAATAGAGGCCAACTCCCTAGCCAATATAAAACATCAACCCAGTGAATCTCTAATGGCATATCTTGATCGATTCGCTAACATAATGGCACGAGCTAGAGATGTCGATGATAGCGCCAAGCTTATGTCCATGAAGACAGGGATCATTGTGGGAGGTGAACTATGGAAGGAACTCTAAGGGAAAGGAGTGAATAGTACCAACGAGTTCTTGGCTCGAGATCAGGATTGGATCAAATGGAGAAAGCATAGTCTTTAGTCATAGAAACTAGCTAGACCCCTATTCAGCTCGCTGGAGTGGCGATAGATGTTGTAGCTATGGCTTAGCTCGTGCTCCATAACAACCAGGTAGGGAATAACAAAATAAAAAGAAACAGTAAGGGCAACCAAACTAGGTCCAAGAAAAATAAGCACGGGGAAAAGTACACTCCTATCTTCACCACGTATACCGACCTAATAGATAAGCAGGAGCATATTTATCAGGCTAATTCTTCCCCTCTACCATGGAAGAAGCCCGAGCCCATGAAGCATCAGCAGACAAAGAGAAATACAACCAAATTTTGTCATTTTCATAGCGACATTGGCCATAACATTGATGATAGTCATCAATTAATGGATGAGATCGAGATACTCATCCGAGATGGACCGTTGGCTCAATATGCTCGGAATCGAGTAGTCCCTAATCAACCAGCAGGGAAAAATCCGCAACTAGCTCAAGGAAACCAATTCAATCCAAGAGAAACTTTTGTAGCTCCTGACAACTAGATCATATCTCCTCCTGTTGAAGGAAGAGATATAGTCACCATTGCAGGCGGACCTCACCTAGAAGGTACAATCAATGGATCTCAAATAAGAAATATCCTGGAGATAAAGATTCACAAGGGCACAATATTTACTCTAGAGCAGAGGTTATCTAAACAACAACGATTGGATAAACAACCAATCATTTTTATAGAAGAAGACAATACTCATGTTCAATTCCCTCATAATGATCCACTGGTGATAACCATTCAACTCGCTAATTGGAGGGTGAAAAGAATCTAGATTGATAATGGGAGCTCAGTGAATGTGATATTTAAGTCCACTCTTGAGAAGATGGTACTCTCTGTAACCGACCTTAAGGCGACCTCCATGACTCTTTATAGGTTTTCAGAAGAAGGAATGGTTGCAATAGGAGCGATCAAGCTCGTTGTAACCTTGGGAAAAGAAGTATAGGTTGTCGCTAAAATGATTGAGTTTGTTTTACTTGACTGCCCAATCGCTTTGAACGCAATCTTGGGGAGACTAGCACTGATGGCGTTTGAGGCCATAACTTATGTTTGCCACTTAGCCATGAAGTTCCCTTCATCCTATAGGAAATGCACTGTAAGAGGGGTTCCACTCTCTACTAGGGAATGCTACAACATTGTCATGAAGGGAATGTCACAACCCAGGAAGTAGGTCATGGTGGAAATTGAAGCAGCTCGGGGTAGAAGTTTTGTATAAATGTATCGCCATGCTATTAAGTATTTTGATTTAAGTTCTTTTCATTATAAGAGGTGGAATAGAATAACCAGGTTGAAGCGTAATGATCATACGTTTGTAATGCATTGTATGTCCCATAATAGGTCCCATTCTTCTACCCTTTCCCGGTATTCGATGGCTATATATAGCTATTACCTTGACACCAAAGAAGAGTTCGACCCAATGCTTTATTGCTATCTTAGTTGATCCTGATTCGACATTAGAAGTATATTGATTTTTCAGCAATAACCGAATACTTTTGTCTGTAACTACGAAATATTTGATTCCATCCTTAAATTTTATTCCCTATGAGTTCTAGTCTCAATAAAACTGTTAGGTCTTACTGTTCATATGTTATGATATGAATATACCACACCAATTCGTTATGTATGGATGATGAGATTCCATTGATACAGAGCCAATTCCAATAAACTTATTGGAGGGTCCCATTGGCGGACATCCAGTAGGAATTGAACCTACGAATTCGCCAATTATGAGTTGGGCGCTTTAACCATTTAGCCATGGAGGCTTAGCGGGGATCCTCGTACATGGTCAATAACCAAATTCCAATTGAAATGAAATCTTTAGGGTAAATCAATGCAATTTAGGAGGACTTAATCTTAATGAAAGGACATCAATTCAAATCCTGGATTTTCGAATTGAGAGAGATCAAGAATTCTCACTATTTCTTAGATTCATGGACCCAATTGAATTCAGTGATATCTTTCATTCACATCTTTTTCCGTCAAGAACGTTTTATAAAATTCTTGGACTCCCGAATTTGGAGTATCCTACTTTCACGCAATTCACATTTACAGGGTTCAACAAGCAATCGATATTTCACGATCAAGGGTGTAGTACTATTTGTAGTAGCGGTCCTTATATATCGTATTAACAATCGAAAGATGGTCAAAAGAAAAAATCTCTATTTGACAAGGCTTCTTCCTATACCTATGAATTTCATTGGACCCAGAAATGATACATTGGAAGAATCTTTTTGGTCTTCCAATATCAATAGGTTGATTGTTTCGCTCCTGTATCTTCCAAAAGGAAAAAAAATCTCTGAGAGTTGTTTCCTGGATCCAAAAGAGAGTACTTGGGTTCTCCCAATAACTAAAAAGTGTATCATGCTTGAATCTAACTGGGGCTCGCGATGGTGGAGGAACTGGCTCAGAAAAAGAGGGATTCTAGTTGTAAGATATCTAATGAAACCGTCGCTGGAATTAAGATCTCATTCAAAGAGAAATATATCAAATATCTGGAGTTTCTTTTTGTATATTATATGGATGATCCGATCCACAAGGACCATGATTGGGAATTGTTTGATCGTCTTTCTCCGAGGAAGAGGCGAAACATAATCAACTTGAATTCGGCACAACTATTCGAAATCTTAGTGAAATACTGGATTTCTTCTCTCATGTTTGCTTTTCGTGAAAAAATACCAATTGAAGCGAAGGGTTTCTTCAAACAACAAGGAGCTGGGTCAACTATTCAATCAAATGATATTGAGCATGTTTCCCATCTCTTCTCGAGAAACAAGTGAGCTATTTCTCTGCAAAATTGTGCTCAATTTCATATGTGGCAATTCCGCCAAGATCTCTTCTTTAGTTGGGGGAAGAATCCGCACGAATCGGATTTTTTGAGGAACATATCGAGAGAGAATTGGAATCGGTTAGACAATGTGTGGTTGGAAAACAAGGATCGGTTTTTAGTAAGGTATGGAATGTATCGTCAAATATTCAATATGATTCCACAAGATCTAGTTTTGTTCAAGTAACAGATTATAGCCAATTGAAAGGATCTTCTGATCGATCCAGATATCATTTTGATTCCATTAGTAATGAGGATTCAGAATATCCCACATTGATCAATCAAAGAGAGATTCAACAACTAAAAGAAAGATCGATTCTTTGGGATCCTTCCTTTCTTCAAACGGAATGAACAGAGATAGAATTAGACCGATTCCCTAAATGTCTTTCTAGATATTCCTCAATGTCCCGGCTATTCACGGAACGTGAGAAGTAGATGATTATTCATCTGCTTCCGGAAGAAATCGAAGAATTTCTTGGGAATCCTACAGGATCCATTCGTTCTTTTTTCTCTGACAGATGGTCAGAACTTCATCTGGGTTAGAATCCTACTGAGAGGTCCACTAGAGATCAGAAATTGTTGAAGAAAGAACAAGATGTTTCTTTTGTCCCTTCCAGGCGATCATAAAATAAAGAAATAGTTAATATATTCAAGATAATTACGTATTTACAAAATACTGTCTCAATTCATCCTATTTCATCAGATCCATGATGTGATATGGTTCTGAAGGATGAACTGGATATGGACAATTCCAATAAGATTTCATTCTTGAACAAAAATCCATTTTTTGATTTAGTTCATCTATTCCATGACCGGAACAGAGGGGGATATACGTTACACCACAATTTTGAATCAGAAGAGAGATTTCAAGAAATGGCAGATCTATTCACTCTATCAATAACCGAGCCAGATCTGGTGTATCATAAGGGATTTGCCCTTTCTATTGAGTCCTACAGATTGGATCAAAAACAATTCTTGAATGAGGTATTCAACTCCAGGGATGAATCGAAAAAGAAATATTTATTGTCTTAAGCAATGAAAATTGCTAAAGAGTTGGAAGAACCTCAGGAGGCCGATAAAGTGGTTGCCTAACTAGATGAAATAGACCCAAGGATAGGTGAAGACCGATCTGAACTCCAGGCTCTTAAGTAGTTCAAAGAAATAATTCTCAACCCATAGAAACCTTTGAGGGTGGTAAAGATTGGGATGAATCTTGGAGTCAAACGAAAGGAGTTGCTTGAGTTCTTGAGGAAAAATCTTGATGTCTTTTCCTGGTGATTATGCACACCCTAAACTTGGACAAAAACGTGCCTACGAAACAGCAAAAATGAAGGCTATTGGGGAAGGAGTGAGGATACACTTTAAAAGAATAAGTAGCTCGCCTACTGAAATGCGGGTTCATTATGGAGGCAAAATATCTGACTTGGATCGCCAACCCTGTTTTGGTTCCAAAGCCAAACAGAAAATGGAGGACTTGTATTGACTTATCTGACTTTAATAAGGCATGCCTAAAAGACTATTTTTCACTGCCAATAATATATCAACTGGTTGACGCCACGGCTGGCCACAAGCTCATGTCCTTCATGGACATGTATTCTGGATATAACCAGATCACGATGAACCCTGCGGACCAAGAGCACGCTGGCTTCATGATCGAACACAATGTTTACTGCTACATTGTCATGCCATTCAGGCTAAATAATTATGGTGCATGTATTAGAGACTAGTAAAAAAAATGCTTGTTAACCTGATCAGAAAAAACATGGAAATGTACGTCGCTGACATGCTTGTTAAGTCAAAAATTGCCAATAACCATGTATCCGACCTGAAAGAATGTTTTGGCATACTGAGGAAGTATCATATGAAGTTAAAACCCTAGAAGTGGACCTTTGGAGTCTCGTTGGGGAAATTTCTGGCTTTATAGTTAACTCGAGGGGGATCAAGGAAAACCCTAAAAAAACCATATCATTGTTACAAATTCCATAACCCAGGTCGCGGAAAGAAGTCTAGAGCTTAACTCAAAAAGTTGCGGCCTTAAATCGGTTTGTGTCCAAGTCCACATACAAATGCCTCCCCTTCTATAATTTGCTCAGAGGAAATAGATGATTTGAATGGACAGAAGAATGTGAACATGCATTTCAAGTTCTAAAGAAACATTTAGTTGAACCCCCCATTTTATGAAAACCAATTGCTAGGGATTGTCTATATTTATGCCTAGCAGTAACGGAGAACGCAATTAGCGCTGTGTTAGTTCGAGAAGAAAATCGAGCACAGAAACCAGTGTACTACACAAGTAAGAGGCTTTTGGGAGCTAAATCTAGATATCCACTGATCGAAAAACTCGCAATCCACTTAATCTTGGCATCGAGGAAGCTCAAACAACATTTTCAGTCCCACACCATACATGTCTTAATCGATCAACATTTAATGCAAGTCTTACAAAATCCTGAAGCATTGGGATGTTTGTTGAAGTAGGCCATCGAACTTAGTCAGTTTGAAATATTATACAAGCCATGGGAAGCGATAAAGGGACATGTGCTTGCTAACTTTGTAACTTAATGTACTAGGTTCCAGGAGGAGCCTATGAGGGAACCAGTATAAGAATTGTGGAAAGTCTTTGTTGATGAGTCATCTAACGAGAATAGATCTGGAGTTGGCATAATCCTAATTACACCTGAAGGAAACCGCTCCCATACAACTCAGAGATTAGGTTTTGATTCATCCAACAATGAAGCAAAGTATGAGGCATTATTGATCGGAGTTCAGGTAGAAAAAGAGTTGAAAGCAATGGAAATTCAATGTTTTAGTGATTCTCAGGTCGTGGTTAATCAATTATTGGAGGAATATCAAGCTCGAGGAATCAAAATGCCAAGTTATCTAGCTAAGGTGAAAAATGAACTGTCAAAGTTTGAATTCTACTCTTTTGAACAAGTTCCACGCGAGAAGAACACAAATGCAGATGCTTTAGTCCAACTCGCCACAACCAAAGAGGAGGACACATTGAATGTTGTCGCCGTAGAATTCTTGGACAAGCCAAGCATAGATGAAGAGCCGAGAGAGGTCAGAATGATTTGCGAAGAAACAACCTAGATGACTCCAATCATGAATACCTCAAGTCTGGGAAACTGCCTGAACACCAAAAGTATGCATAAAAAATTGATATGCCAGGTCCCGAGGTATATTATGGCTGAGGGGATCCTATACAGATGAGGTCACTCAATGCCTCTTCTAAGATGTGTCTTGCCTGAGGAAGAACATGTTATCCTCAGAGAGATTCACGAAGGGTTTTGTGGAGACGAGGATGGGGGGGCAAAGCTTGGCCCTCAAGGAGTTAAGGAAGGGCTACTTTTGGCCCACACTGAAAAAGTATTCGACCTCATATGTCCTAAAGTGTGACAAATGCCAATTCTTTGCCACCATCGCATGAGCTGCACCCATGGAGTTAACCATGATCTCCTCACCCTGGCCATTCACTATGTGGGGGATCGACCTAATTGGATTGTTACCAACTGGAAAAGGAGGAGTTCGCTATGCGGTAGTCGTAATCGACTATTTCACAAAGTGGGTTGAGGCCGAACCTCTGGCAACTATAACCTCAAATAGAATACTGGACTTTGTGATAAAGAACATAATATGCCAATTTGGACTCCCAAAGAAGATTGTGTTGAACAACGGGACTCAATTTGACAGTGACCTCTTCACAACATTCTGTGAGAAATACGGCATAATTAAAAGCTTCTCTTCAATTGCATACCTTCAGGCCAATGGGTAGGTCGAGGGAGTGAATAAAACCCTAAAGTAAATTCTAATGAAATAGCTAGAAGATGCTAAAGGGCTATGGCCCGAATATCTCCCACAATTACTTTGGGCCTACACGACCTCACATCACACTTCCACTTGACATACGCTCTTCTCTCTAACTTTTGGAAGCAAAGCAATGCTCGTAGTTATGGTGATGTCGGACAGGCAAAAGACCTTTGACCATGATCAGAATTAAGACATGCTTAATGCATCCATGGATTTAATTAAAGAGCAACAAGAAGAATCGCAGCTACTGCTTGCGCATTACCAACAAAGGGTGATGCGATACTTCAACTCAAAGGGTAAAGAACCGAGACTCATACTAGGAGATTTTTTTCTCTAGAGGGTATTCACAGCTAACAAATACCCTAAAGATGGTGTACTCAGACCAAACTAGGAAGGACCCAATCAAATCATGGAGAACTTATGGGAAGGAACCTTCAAACTAGCTCGATTAAACAAAGAGATGGTTCCACGAACTTGGAAAGCCTTGCATCTCAAGAAGTATTACCAGTTATAGGAAGTTTTTGTTACTTTTATGTAATTCATCTTCTGTAAGGCTTAAATATAAAAGTCATGTTTTCTATTGTTCAAATTTGACTAGTATAAGGTTGTTGTATAATTTAAACACGGTACCATAATTTTTCAATTTATCCTTGTCATTTAGCATGTATTTATTATGTAAGCAATCTATAATATTTATAAATTTTGATCCCTTAGGGGGGGCATATAACCATCGAGTCTATGAAATATTGTGCAAACTTAAGAAAAAAATTTGCAACTTAGAATATGGAAATTTTGAAAGTCTACGACTTTTAAAGCTCAAGTTTTCAAAGGAATTCAGAACACGAACTAAGTTCAGAAAATTCAAAGTAAAAATAAAACAGAAATCCTAGAACTTAACTAGGCACAAAAATTCTGGAGCCAAACCAGGTCTGAGGCCTGAATCCTAACAGGTATGCTCAAATAGGCGATCAAAACTCCTAGATATAACCAGGTCAACGACTAGAAATCAACTTGTTAAGCTATCAGGCACATGTCTCGAGCTAAAAAGCACTTCCTAAAACTATGCAAGTGTATAAAAGCTTCAAAAGTTTATAAACATGATAATAGTCAATGGAAAAGGGGTGCAAAAAGATTGAACAAATATATATATATATAAAAAAATGAACATGTGTAAGGAAAATATGTGTAAATTGTCTCGGCCTGAAAGGCCTCCTTACAAGGGTTTACAATACCTTTAAAATATAAATAAAAATTAAAACACATGGAGATCCTCTCATTCTTGAGCTCTGGCTGTTTGCTCCCGGGATGACACCTCTTCCTCCCTTCCATCAGCTTCAGCCCTAAAATCCATCTCCACTGTCTCCGCTGTCTCCTTTGCCAATTGGTCCTGGAACTTGATGAGGTAACGCTCCCAGACCTCGGCATCATGGAATGAGAAAACCCCGACCCGATTATATGCCCAAAATCGATAAAACATCTCCTAGAAGGAGCTCTCAATATGCGCCTCGTGGCCCTTCACTTGAAGCTCAAGCTCCTTGATCTGGGCATCATCCTCCTTAGCCTTGGACAGGGACTTCTCCTCAACCTCCAAAATATGCAGCTTAAGGACCTCGACCTTCTTCAAGAAGCTGATCGTGACTCTGGTTCACCTCCAAAGCTTCCGTCATAGCAATTATTTTGTTGTTCTGGAAGGTTCCCACCTCAACTCAGATCTGAACAATACCTCAGATCTGAGTCATGCAAGAGTACGACCAAAGATTAATGAGAGATTAGTTTTTGAGAACTTGGAACTAAGGAAAGAAGATAAGGATAAGACTTACAATCAGAGTCATCCCTAGCACCGAGTCTTGCCTATAGCATCCCAAATTTGCTAATAAGGCTTAGGGCCTTGATTAGTGTGCTGGGAGGGAAAAAATTGATTTAATTATGTAAATATATGAATTTAATGATTATGTGATTAGAAATGCAAGTTTAGGTGAATTAAATATGCATATGGGCCCCACTTGGCTATTAGAGGCATATTTGTAATTTTAGCCCGTTGAGGGCATAAATGTGATATATGTGTTAATTATGATTGAAACCACGAGTGAGTGGTGATATATTTGTGATGCATGATTCGAGACGGTCCTAGGGAGCACTTTATCTAGTAAGTCACAATGGGGTCGAATACCCAGCTCGGGAGGAGCCTAGGGGTATATTTGGTAACGTAAAGTCTATTCGGGATTTATCGAGTATCGGATAGTGGTTTAGTAATGATTTGGATAGGTTGGGATTAAATGGGGATTTATGGGAACACTCGAGGAATTAGTGGGATTTGGAAAATGACAAAATCGCCCTTGATGATACTTGAGGACTTAGATAGACTTAAGGGGAATTTGTGACTTTTGACAAAAAGGATAAACATAGTTCAGGGAGCTGAGACTCTAGAAGGACTTAGAGGAAATAGAAGGAAAAGAAAAGAAAGAATCACAAGAACCCACAACTCTATCTCTCTCATTCGGCTCACTTTCCCTCTCATTGAGGCTTGGAGAGTTTTGAAGGGAATTAACCATAAATTCAAGGATTCAATGCTTGAACTTGGGAGGCTAGAAGCTTAGAACTCAAGGAATCAATTCAAAGATTTAATTAAGTGCAGAGGTAACCCCTTGATCAACACGTTGAATTCTGCTGGTTTTTATTAGAACCTTAGGCTTGCATGAATGTTGAATTCAGGTTTGATTTTGAGCATATGGGGTTGTTTATGGATTTATTGTGATGTTTAGGCTATATGGATAAGGGTTTTGGGCTTAATTCTAAGGTTGGCTGAAGTTTGGGGTGTGAATTATGGGTTTAGGCTTGAGGGAAAACTTAAGGAATTGGCTGGTTTCTTGGTTTCTGGGACTCGTGCCGCGGCCTTGTTCAACAGGCGTCGTGGCCCATATGTACGTGAAGGCTTGGGGAGGCCTCTATCCTTCAGGCGCGCCACGACCCTAGGGATGTTGGTCGCGGCCTGTGTCCTCCACTAGGAGGGCCTAACTCTCTGACCAGGTAGCGGGTTGTGGCTCTAAAAGGCATGCCATGACCCTAATTGAAAAATAAGGGAGAATAGGGCTTTAAGGCTCGGGATAGATTTTACTACCTGGATTGGTAGAATCCAAGATTCCAGAGGCTAGATTTACATTCCAAGTTATTTAATGGTTTAGAATTTTGTGGATGGTTATTTAAAATGCGTTGTGACTAGGATTTTGTCAAGGCTCGGGATAAAGAGTTGTGCTTGTGATTGTGGTGCTCAATTAGCTCGGGACATAGGTAAGGAAATTATTGTACCAGTGACAAGCTCGACTCAGGGTTGGTTGGTATATATTGAATTATATGATTGATTGTTTCTTAAAGTGCACTGTTTTCCTAAATATTTTAATAGAGCATGATGAATGAGTTGGTATATGCAGGATGCTAGGGCATGGCCCCTTGATTGTTGTATGTTGCTTGTGATATGTGGATTTGTTGATTGTGATTGGTTGATGTGAATTTGAAGGTAGTTTTGGATGTTGTTATCATGCCTGATAAGCAGCATCATTGATTGCAGGCATATTCTGATAATGCCTCGGCGATTAATCAGACTCCGCGGCAATAGGGCCGAGGATGACAACCAGGGTCAGGACCCTCCACCTACCCCACTGAATTGGCAATAGTTTTTGCCGAGATGGAAGCTAGAATTCACCAAACGGAAGAAGAGCTTTGGCAGTTGAGGCAATAGACCCCTCCTCAGGGCATTGGACTGCAGGTTCCACAGGTTGTGGCACTAGTGCCAGCCCAGCCTGCTATGGAGAATAGATGGGAACCCTTGTATGAGAGGTTCAGGAAGTAGCATCCTCCCACCTTCAAGGGTGGACCAGACCCACTGCGAGCAGAGCAGTGGATGAACATGATTTCTTCCATCCTGGATTTCATGAGGGTGGAAGGGAATGAGAGGGTAGCCTGTGCCAGCTACATGTTAAGAGAAGATGCCCACATCTGGTGGGATGTTGTGTCTCAGAGAAGGAATATTGCAGTTATGACCTGGGAAGAGTTTAGAAACATTTTTAATTAGAAGTATTACAGTGTCGCAGGTCGACCTGCGAAGGTTGATGAGTTTACCAACCTGACTCATAATCGAATGACGGTTATTGAGTATTGAAGTTTGACCGGTTAGCAAAGTTCGTGCCGGATTTGATGCCGACTAACATGGCACGAAGAGATCAGTTTGTGCGGGGATTGAATGTCATGATCGTCCGTGATGTCAAGAAAACTTTGGATCTGGGGACTACAACTTATGCACAGGTAGTGGACAAGGCCCTTACAACTGAGGGGGCTGAAGATCAGATATTGAGAGAGGGTGGGGGAGACAACTGGAGGAATTTCCCAGTGTGCCCTCGATGCAGACGACGACATCAAGAAGAATTCGGGATCAAGGCCTACTTTACTTGTGGGAGCATTATCCATCTAAGGAAGGACTGCCCACAAGCCAGGAAGGAAGAGCCGAGACAGGGCAACAGTCTCAATCCTACTAGAGTATTTACCTTGACCCAGACTGAGGCTGAGGCTAGCCCCTCGGTTGTGACAAGTCAGATTTCTAGTTCTGGTTCTTCTTTTACTACATTTATTGATTCGGGGGCTACTCATTCGTTTGTTTCTGCTAGAGTGATAGATCAGCTGTGTAGACCTAGTGATTTGTATGCTAGGGGATTTCAGACTTTGTTTTCAACTAGGGAATTGGTAGTCTCTAGGAGATGGGTTAGAGCATTGCCAGTATAGATAGACTGTAGGGAGTTGTTTGTGGATCTGATTGAGCTAGCAATGGATGACTTTGATATGATCGTAGGGATGGATTGGTTATTGAAGTATGGGGTGACGATTGACTGCAAGCGTAGGATGGTGACCTTTGAACTAGAAGGGGAGGTACTCTTTGTATTCGTGGGGACAGTGAGTGGACTGCGAGTACCTATGATTTTGGCACTAAAGGTTAGAGACCTGATCCAGGAGGGTTGCATAGGATTCCTAGAAACATTGTGGATACCTCTAGAGTTGTGTCAGTTGGACCGGGTGAGACCAGACCGGTATGTGAGTTTTCTGTATTATTTTCCACAGACTGGCCAAGGTTGTCGTGATACCGAGAGATTGAGTTCGCCATAGAGGTTGCACCAGGGGCGGAGCCAGTATCTAGGACACCTTATAGTATGGCTCCAGCAGAATTGAAGGAACTGAAGATTCAGTTGCAAGAGTTACTGGATTTGTGATTCATTAGACAGAGTTTTTCGCCATGGGGTGCTCCAGTGTTGTTCGTCAAGAAGAATGATGGATCCTTAAGGATGTGTATCGACTACAGAGAGTTGAACAAGTTGACCATTAAGAACAAGTACCCACTACCTAGGATCGACGACTTGTTTTATCAGCTACAAAGGAAGATAGTGTTCTCTAAGATTGACCTTCGGTAAGGCTACCACCAGTTAAGGATTAAAGAGGAGGACATACCAAAGATCACATTTTGCACGAGGTATGGGCACTATGAATTCTTGGTTATGTCCTTTGGAATAACCAATGCCCTAGCAGCCTTTATGGATTTGATGAACAGGGTCTTCAAGGACTATTTGGACAAGTTTGTGATCGTGTTCATTGATGACATACTAGTGTACTCTCAGTCAGAGACCAAGCATGAGCAGCATCTATTCTCAATATTACAACGGTTGAGGGAATATAGGTTATATGCTAAGTTCAGCAAGTGTGGGTTTTGGCTACCGCAAGTAACATTTTTGGGTCATATTGTCAGTGAGGAGGGGATTCTGGTTGACCTAAGCAAGATTGAGGCGGCGAGGGATTGGCCCAGGGCGAGCAGTGTACAAATGGTCAGGAACTTTTTGGGATTGGCAGGGTACTATCGGTGGTTCATCGAGGGATTCTCTAGAATAGCCACATCATTGACCGAATTGACATGTAAGAAGACTAAGTATGTATGGACAGACAGGTGTGAGAACAGTTTCAAGGAATTGAAGCAGCGATTGATCACCGTCACACAATGAGAAGTTTGTATTTTATTGTGAAGCTTCCAAACAGGGTTTGGGATGTGTACTGATGGAAGCAAAAAGGTAATAGCCTATGCATCTAGACAGTTGGAGGAGTACGAGCAGAGGTATCCCACACATGATCTGGAATTGGCGGCAGTGGTATTTTCACTTAAGGTTTGGAGACATTATTTATATGGTGAGAAGTGTGAAATATACACCGACCATAAGAGTTTGAAGTACTTCTTTACTCAGAAGGATCTAAATATGCGCTAGAGACGTTGGTCGGAATTAGTAAAGGATTACGATTGTGATATTCTATATCATCCTGGAAAGGCCAATGAGGTGGCCAACGCGTCAAGTCGGAAGGGCCTAGGACAGTTGTTCAGTTCGAGGTAGATATCAGATAAGTTAGCTGAAGAGATGACTAGAGTAGGTATAGAGCTAGTGGTTGGTCAATTAGCCAACATCACTCTTTAGTCTACACTCCTTGAGAGGATCAAGGAGTCACAGGGGAAGGATCCCTAGTTGAAAGAGTGTAAAGAGAGCGTCGTAGCTGGAGTGGCTAAAGACTTCTCTATTTCGGAGATGGGACTACTGAAGTACAAATGTTAGATTTGTGTTCCGATGCATTTCGGTATCCGATGAGAGATTTTAGATGAGTCTCATACCACTCCCTACTCTTTACATCCGGGTACGACGAAGATGTACCAAGATTTGAGGATTCTATATTGGTGGCCGGGAATGAAGAGGGATATGGTGGATTATGTGGCCAAGTGTTTGAGTTGTCAGCAGGTCAAGGTTGAACATCAGAGGCCAGCAGGGTTGTTGCAGCCTCAAGGGATTCCAGAGTGGAAATGGGAGGATATCACCATGGACTTCGTGGTTGGATTACCGAAGACCGTGGGACAACATGATTTAGTGTGGGTGATTATGGATAGGTATACCAAATTCGCCCACTTTTTACCTGTTAGGACAACTTATACTGTGGAGTAGTATGAATAATTATATGTGAAAGAAATCGTGCGACTACATGGGGCTCCGAGGTCGATAGTATCCGACCGGGACCCCACCTTCACCTCTAAGTTTTGGGAGAGCCTACAGAAGGCTATGGGTACATAGTTACAGTTTAGTACCACTTATCATTCTCAGACGGATGAAGAGAGGACGATTCAAATACTAGAGGATATGTTACAAGCCTGTGTGCTGGATTTTGGGGGATCTTGGAGTAAGTATCTCCCTTTGTTTGAGTTTTCGTACAATAACAGCTATCAGACGACTATCGGAGTGGCTCTGTATGAAATGTTATATGGGAGGAAGTGCAGATCACCCATTCATTGGGATGAGACGGGTGAGAGGAGATATCAAGGTCCTCAGGTTGTTCACAGGACCAATGAGGCAATTGAAAAGATTAGATCTCGAATGCTCGCCTCCCAAAGTCTCCAGAAGAGTTACTCAGACTTGAGATGCAGGAGCGTAGAGTTTCAAGTCGGTGACCATGTGTTTCTCGGAGTTTCTCCCTTGAGAAGGGTGAAATTGTTTGGTGTATGGGGCAAGCTGAGCCCTAGGTTTGTTGGCCCCTTTGAGATTCTTGAACGGGTTGGAGAGGTAGCTTATAGATTTGCGATGCCTCCAGCTCTATCAGGGGTTCACAATGTGTTTCACGTATCCATGCTCGGAAGTATGTATCAGATTCTACGCATGTGCTAAGTTATGAGAACTTGGAGCTGGATCAGGATTTATCATATGAAGCAAAGCCGGTTCAGATTCTCAACTGAAAGGATAAAGTCTTGTGGGGCAAGACCATCGCCTTAGTGAAAGTGTTGTGGAGAAACAACAAAGTGGAAGAGGCGACATGGGAACTTGAGACAGATGCGAAATTGGTATCCCGAGTTATTCAGGTAATTTTGAGGACAAAATTTATGTAAGGAGGGGATAGTTGTAGCGTCCCAAATTTACTAATAAGGTTTGGGGCCTTAATTAGCATGTTGGGGGGGGGGGGGGGGGTAATAATTAATTTAATTATTTAAATATATGAATTTGATGATTATGTGATTAGAAATTAATGTTTAGGCGAGTTAAATATGCATATGGGCCCCACTTGGCTATTAGGGGCATATTTATAATTTTAGACCATTGAGGACATAAATGTGATTTATGTGTTAATTTTGATTGAAACCACGAGTGAGTGGTGATATATTTGTGATGCATGATCTGAGACGGTCCTAGGGAGCAGTTTATCTAGAAAGTCACAACGAGGTCGAATACCCAGTTTGGGAGGAGCCTAGGGGTATTTTTGGTAACGTAAAGCGTGTTCGGGATTTATCGAGTATCGAATAGTGGTTTAGGAATGATTTGGACAAGTTGGGATTGAACGGGGATTTATGGGAACACTCGAGGAATTTGCGGGATTTGGCAAATGACGGAATTTCCCTTAATGATACTTAAGGACTTAGATAGACTTAAGGGGCATTTTGTGACTTTTGACAAAAAGGATAAACATAGTTCAGGGAGCTAAGACTCTAGAAGGACTTAGAGGAAATATAAGGAAAAGAAAAGAAAGAATCAAGAGAACGCACAACTCTCTCTCTCTCATTTAGCTCACTTTCCCTCTCATTGAGACTTGGAGAGTTTTGAAGGGAATTAACAAGAAATTCTAGGATTCAAGGCTGGAACTTGGGAGGCTAGAAGCTTGGAACTAAGGGAATCACTTTAGAGATTTAATTAAGTGCAGAGGTAAGCCCTTAACTTGATCAACAAGTTGAATTCTGATGTTTTTTATTAGAACCTTAGGCTTGCATCAAATTTGAATTCAGGTTTGATTTTGAGCATATGGGGTTGTTTATGGATATATTGTGATGTTTAGGCTATATGGATAAGGGTTCTGGGCTTAATTATGAGGTTGGCTGAAGTTTGGAGTGTGAATTTTGGGTTTAAGCACGAGGGAAAACCTGAGGAATTGGCTGGTTTCTGGATTTCTGGGACTCGCATTGTGGCTCTGTTCATTAGATGTCGCGGCCCGTATGTGCGTGAAGGCCTGGGGAGGCCTCTGTTCTTTAGGTGCACTACAACCCTGGGGATGCTGGTCGCGGCCCGTGTCCTCTACGGGGAAGGCCTAGCTCTCTAACCAGGTAGCGGGTCGCGACTCTAAAGGGCATGTCGCAACCCTTATTGGAAAATAAGGGGGAATAGGGCTTTAAGGCTCGAGAACTCAAATGTTAAGGCTCGAGATGGATTTTACTACCCGGATTTGTAGAATCCAAGGTCACGGAGGCTAGATTCACATTCCAAGTTATTTATTGGTTTAGAATTTGATGGATGGTTATTTAAAATGCGTCGTGACTAGGATTTCGTCAAGGCTCGGGATAGAGGGTTGTGCTCGTGATCGCGGTGCTCAATTATCTCGAGACACAGGTAAGGAAATTGTTGTACCCGTAGAGAAGAGCATGGTCCCATTGTCTGTATTGCAGGGCACGACCCTAATGCTTGTGCTTAACGTGTGATTAAATTTATCTGTGATTATTATGCCATGTGACCCATGTTTGTGATTGAATGACAATGGCTAGGAATGGCGAAGGCTGGGAACGGCCAAGGCGAGGATCAGCGTTGAGACCCTCGAGTAAAGGTCGTTAGGGCAAGACTTTCCTAGGAGGTGAAGGCCGGGAATGGTGAAGACCAGGAATGGCCAAGACCGGGATCTGCGTTGAGCACGCTGAGTGAAGGTCGTTTGGGCGAGACTTGCCTAGGATGCTGGAGTCATCCTCATGGTGAAGACCGCGAACTCAGGGCCTGGTAAAGCGCCTGGGATGGCGATGGCCGCTATGTGTTTAGCCTGTTGGCTATCTTGTTGTATATTGTTGACTATTGTGCATATGTTATATGTTATATGTTACATGAGAATTTTCTTGCTGGGCTTCGGCTCACTGGTGCTCTATTGTGCAGATAAGGCAAAGGAAATGTCGACCTACCATGAGTACGGAGAGCATGGAGCAATGAGTACATGTTCGACGGGTTATTTTGGAGAGATGTAATGTATTGGTAGATTTGTCTCCTAGGTCGACCTTAAATGTATTTTGAGATGTAAAGTATTTTCTAAACAGTATTTTTGGATCCCAAATGTTTAACTCTTTACGTTTTCAATGAATGACCACATTTTTATATTAAATGCCTTTAAACGACTTTTATTACAGTTTAGCTACACTTTTATCCTAAAACCTCGATTAACGAGCTAATGGCACGTTTTTAACTCACTTAGTAATGGCTCTAATGAAGTAGGGTGTTACATTGCCTCTATGTCCTGCAACTCTTTAGTGCTGACCAAGTTCTCATGTTTCGTCATATTGCTCATGATATCTTAGAGGGAGCCACGTAGGGATTCTGGATGTTTCCCCAACTTGATGAGAGGACCTGGGATTATGGTAGGTGGGGCTGCGACTTGAACGACTTGTGGGACATACGAAGGAACACGAGGAGCTCGGGGAGTGACATCTCAGGTCATAACTGCATAGGGCTGGAGCTACTTCTTAGTGGAACTGGTCCCTTAGC
This sequence comes from Humulus lupulus, assembly GCF_963169125.1. Lineage (NCBI taxonomy): Eukaryota > Viridiplantae > Streptophyta > Magnoliopsida > Rosales > Cannabaceae > Humulus > Humulus lupulus. The sequence continues at coordinate 108,549,076 of NC_084802.1, read as the reverse complement.
CTTGGCTGGAGAACCAGCAGCTGATCCAGTTCCAGAGGTAGTTTTCTTCAAATTCCTCGCTTTCTTGACGGTAGGTCCGGTGCTGAAGATGTCCTTGAGGCTCATATGTTCTTCTGCAAGGAAGAACATAAAAGTTAGAATAGAGTTTTATAATTCTAATTGTGCAAGCAACAAATAGCAAAAGAACAAGGGCCCTACCCTCCGAACTAGAGAAGGAAACTACTACGATTGGATCTGGATTATGGACCGAGTTGGACATAACCTCTAACTCTTGGATTATTGGGGGAGGGGGAAATTCTAACATTACTACTTCATGGGACCTACTAGGTTCGGGCTCCTCATCTGGACTAGGCTCATATTTGGCCTGCCTAATACCCGGGGTAAATGAACCATGACATAAGGAACACCATGATAGAAGGATTTTACCATACTATGCAAAAATGGTGGACCTAAAGTGTAAAGTGTTATCTACTACTACGATATATTTAGGGTATGAAAAATCATGGCGAACAACCAATTGGTCGACACACTAATGTAAGGTCACATTTAGGTCCGAGTCTTCAGTATGTCGGCTCATGAGTTGCCGCAGATTGAATCGGGTTAGTGCAAAATTGGTAGCAGCTCTGTTTATTTCCCTATGTTTATTAACTTGGCCAGAGCTGCTGGCTGTTGCCCCCGATTCGGTACTACCTTGGTCAGAATCGTGCCCGCCTTCAGAGATTTTTCTTTTACACACCAACGGTGTAACCTCCTTCTCTTCCTCAACCTCCTCAATGATTTAAGGTATCCCCTTGGGAAGACCTCAAGGCTTGATGGCTAGTGTCTGATCTTCCATAGTCAGCTTGCAGGCCACCATGGTGGCGTCATTCACCACTGCCCTAAACTCCTTCTCTTTAGCGGGAGCGTTGGCCAAAGTGTTGTATTGACCCCTAAGGGTCTCATACCATGTTGTTCTCTTATAAATAGCTACACAAGATAACAACTCGATCAGAATAAGTAAAACTTAGCAAAAGAGAAGAATCCATATGGAGTACAAAAGAAAAGATACTTACGAGGTTATTTGAAATAACGGTATTTGCAGTTTTGGAATCCGTTTGACATAAAGAACTGGTCTTTGATGTCATTCGGATGGGTGGGGAGGTCGATGATGCTGGCAGAATTGGGAAATCGGGTGAGGTTGTAGAACCATCACCTCGAGTTTTAACATCTAGATTGGATTTCAGACAAAAAAAATACAAAATATCAATTTGGAGTAAGGACCTCCCACTTGTTCTTGAGGAATTGATATTTTAATCCAGCAAGGAGGCGATAGGAATTTGGTTGGAGCTAGAATGGGGCGTGCTTCATGTAATTCAGGAAGTCCGCGAAATACTGATTCAGTGGGACGAAGGCATCTGCCTTCAGGTGTTCATCACTCTAGACTCCGAAGTCGTCTTTTGACAGGGTACAACTTCACTCACCTTCCAATGGAGGTTGATCGTAGAAGCTAGGATTCATCTCGATCTCGTGACTTAGCATAATTTTGTTTACTTTGGGTTCAGAAGTAATTCAAGACACAATCCTCTCAGCCTCAAAGAAACTGTCAGGTCCTACCTTGATCTCCCTCTCCACCACTGGTCCAAAGTGGGGAATGGGAATCTCGGGGGCAACCTGCCATTCCTTGCCTCGAGAAGAGGAACTTGTCACATTCTTTTTCTTTTGAGGGGCCATGATGATTGTTTTAGTTCACATGATTACAAAATGACTCATTAGAGGCGACCTGGGGATGTAGCCTATCTCTAATAACGGAAGAAATGACAATAAAAAATTATAAGGATTTAAAGCACCTACGGGTTAAGTCTAGCCTTAATACCATGACGTGTGGTCCCAAACGCATCCCTAATTCACGCTCCCTAATCTCGGGAAGGTGCTGAAACTTCAAGATTCGTGTGTCAGAGACAGTGGTTTCGAAAAGAAGTTTAATGCAAAACCACCTTAGTATCGTATCCCTTAAACTATTTGGATTGGAGCCTAAACCCTTCACCTTCCATACCAAAAGAATCGTACATGTAACCTCTAAACCAGAAAACTCAGAAAAATTACTTCTTTTTATGCACCTAATTTAATTGTTTCTAGTGATATTTGTTTTGGCCTAGTATAAACTAAACTGAACCCGTATAGAACCAAAATAAGGCAAGGCACAATGTAAAATTTCAAAAACTAAAAAAAAATGAGTGAAAAAAAAATTAAACCAGAGTGAAGCGTATTTATGGATTGATTCTTGATTGAGGTTATAAAAGGGCTAAGGACGTCGAAGATTTCAGATACTAGGAGGTAACCAGTGGAGGGATTTATGAGAAAGAAGAAACTTAAAAGGGGTATGCCTGGCACGTAATACACCAGCTCAACTATCTTGCTCGGGGTACATTAGGCTCGTAATAAATAAAGGAGGCAAGACTTCGTAGATATCTTGCTAACTCCAAGTTAACTTGAGTTCTGAATCTGTGACAGCCTAGGATCCTTCAGATCATTTGAAGCCCGGATGACAGAGATCAAAGTATACAATATCCAGTGTCCAGATTGCCTTCTCTAAGCCCGAGTATTATCTGAGTCAATTTTTCTTGCTTCAATTATGTCCAATTCGAAGGTGGTATCTAGCTCGAGGTAGTTCAAAGATGCACATGGAAGAATCCCTAGAAACTCAGATGCTCGACATTCGCAATAAATGCACACGGTCGTTATATACATATATTGATTGATGTAAATGGAAATATGCTTAATTAGTATGGTTACCCAAAATTGTCCATCATAATTCCATATAAATATAAGGGGAATCGACAGTAAAAGGGACTGACATCTTGTATGCCAAAGCTCTACTGAAATTGTCATAAATAATATCTTCAAGAGTTCCAAAGCAAGAATAAAAGTGACTCGTGAACTAGGTGGATTTTAACCACTGAATCATGAAAAATCTTGTGAGTTTGTATTTACAATTTATTATCAAGCTTAATCTCTCTAATTAGATTTCTTAATTCCCTGTTGACGAAAAACCGCGTCAACATATATGAAACTGGTGGTGGTGAATATGTTGTCTTAAATTTGATGTACTGAACTTTAGTATATGAATTAAAATCAAGATTCTATAATTTTTGTTTCTAAGTTTTTATAATTTTTGTTTTAAAGTGAACTTTATTGAGATTCTTGTAAACTTGTCATGCTTAAGTTTGGGAAAATTAATTAAACAAATATGGGCTTTTAGAAGTTTCTATCAAATTTTTTTAGTTATAAAAACATGTTGAAAGTGAAAAATTTAATTTAAAGATGTTATTTTTCAAAAATTGTCACCAAATCCCACAAACGACCTCATTCCAAAAAAAGAGGCTCAATAAAACTTGAAACCCGCACAAATCCGACCCGAACAAACTCGAAATTCAATAAAATCTTATTCTATTTGGGCGGGTTTGTTATATAATTTTCAAATCAGAAATCCAAAAAACTCAAACCCGATGCACTCGAAACCTATAAACCCGACCCATGTGTACCCTTAGTTTTAAGGGCTCCATTTAATGTCTTGCACAATAACTGCAAGACATGAAAAGTTTTAGAAGGTATTTCATGTTGTGCTTAGGGTGACATGAAAAGTATTTCATTTGGGTATCACTTGGTAAGACATCAAATGTAATGGGAGACGTTAAATGTTTAAATTTTTTTTATTTTTAAATAGGGCTTTCATGTCATCCTAGGGAGACATGAAATCCATACAGATTGCAATTTCACTAATCTCACATGGTTTACAAATGAAAAATTTCTCTTTCTCCCCTCTATAAAATGATTCACTCACTTACATATCCAAATACAATTATTTTACAAAAAATATAAGTTTAAAGTTTAAAATTCTATTTTTTTAATTATATAATTTAATTTAATTAATTAAATATACAAAAAAATATGTATAAAATGTAGAAAACGTAAATAGTGTGTACTTTTTACGACACTAGCTATCATGTCTCGCTTGGTGACATAAAAATCATTTCAGCTATCCTCGAGAGGGGAAATTTGACATAATATGCTAAAAAATTAAACAAGCTAAAAAATTAAACTCAAAAAATAAAGATAAGAAAGTTATCCCACTCTTTCAATTTCTTCCCCAAAATACCCCTGACTTTTCAACTTCCCTCCCTTCTCTCTAACTCCCTTCTCTCTCCTGAATTCTCCCATTCTCGCCATCTTTCTACAGACCAGGGACGGACTCGTCGTGCATGGAACCCAGCCACCCCGCAATGCACACAAACCCACACCGAACCAGCGACCCACACCGAACTAGCGACCCTCACAAACCCACACGAACACACCCAACCCAGCGACGAACCCACACGAACCCAGCCACCCCGCAACGCCACACCGAACCAGCGACCCACACGAACACTACCCACGCGGACCAAGGAACCCAGTGACCCACATCGAACCCACACGAACCCAGTGACCCACGCGGACCAAGGAACGAAAGGTCGGACCTCCGAGAACCCAGTCTCCGATCACCGCCGCCACCGCCATTTGAACCCACGGGAATCAAGGTTTGTTTCTTATATTTTTCTTTTAATTTCTCTTTTTAATTCGAACGAAATTAGTGTATTTGAGGTTAGTTTGTTGTTTTAGAACTGCATTATGTGATTAATGTTCAGATTTCTACTATTTTGTGTTTGGGGAAGAATCTGGGTATCGGGACTGCTTTTTCTTTGGTTTCTTATAAATTTGCGATATTAAGCGATGTTTGTGCGATTTTGTGCGACTTATCAAGGCAAGTGTGGTTGCTTGGCGTTGTTTGTGTCTGATTTGCGATTTTTGAACGACATTTGGGTGATATTGTCCGATTATGTAGGGAAAATAATGATAGTTTATTGCATTTGTGTTGTTTTAGCGATCTTTGTGCGATTATATTGGATAGGTTTGCAATTTTAATTTAAAAACCTTATACATTTTTTATAATTGTAGTTTTGTGAGGTTTTGCGAGTTCTTTTGCGACATTTGTGCGATTATAAATCCTGTTTTTAAAAATACAGATGGCTCCAGAGCTCGTTCTCCCATTGTCCGAGCATTTTCCAGGGCGTATCAGCTACAGAGGGAGCGGGTACTTCGCTGCTATAAATGATAAGTTTGAAGCCTTTAAGTTGACTGATAAGGTGAAGGAAAGTCCCTTCGGATCTTTTTGGAATGCCAGTGTTCTTCAATTCTCCGGGGTGATTGTGCATCAACTGTTATTGAGGAAAAAGAAAGTCAGTGAAGTTAAAAACGATGAAGTGTGGTTTTACGTGGGTAAAACATAAACCAGATTTGGGAGGTCTGAGTTCGGTTTGATCACAGGCCTAAAGATGAGCGGTGGCCCCTCGACAGCAGAATTGAATACACAATGTGATTCTGATCGGATACTGCGGGACTATTTCAACAATGCGAAAAGGGTGGCCTTCAAAACCCTTTGGCTAGCTTTTGAGGCGTGTGATGTTGAAGATGATGTTTACAAGCTGGGTTTATGTGCTTTTGTTGAAGGCGTTCTGTTGTCACGGTCCGAGGGTGTGTATATTTGGAATGATATGCTGAAGTTAGTTGAAAATGTAGATAACTTCTTCGAGTATCCTTGGGGCCTCCTTTCTTATCAGAAGCTGTTGTCTTCCACAGCTAAAAATATGCAGCAGCTACGGCAAAACTACCTAGATAAGTTGTCGAGCAAGAAAGATAAGAAGAAGAAGAAATCCAAGAAGGAGAAAAAAGTTACTCAACTAGAAGCGAAGTACAATGTGTACGGATATGCACCGGCCCTGCAATATTGGGCGTTTGAGGTCATGCAAGATGTGGGGAAGAAGTATGGGCAGTGCAAAGGGAGCAGATTCCCTAGAATGTTGAACTGGAGCACCCCCGTTACTGTTACGAAACACGATGTGAAGCAAACTGATGTGGCACTACTGTTTGAGAAAAGGGTATGTGAATCTTTCTCTATTTCTCATTGTTGTTCTGATATATTTTGCCTTCAGTATTATTTGCGATATATTTGCGAGTTTTACGCGACATTTGTGCGACAACATTTTTCTTCATGCGATTTACATTATCTGTTTTGCGACATATTTGCGACATTATGCGATTTTTTATTTTGTGATTTATATTTTATTTCTTTTAAAAATATTAGCGACATAATTGCGACTTCTTGCGACATAAATGCGATTTTTATTACTTTGTTGATAATATAATTTTGCGACATTATGCGATGTTTCTTTGAGTTTCTGCGATATTGATTGTTTTCTTATTTTTTGGTTATGCAGATGGTTGTTCTTCAAATCTTGCACCCTCGGAATTGGGAGGTTGAATACTGGAAGTCCAATTGTGAGGGTGAAGTCCCCACGGTGGATATGGGCTCAGATGAGATGGAAGAAACAGAAGCTGGAATACAAGATTCCCTCAATTCGAGACCCAAGCAAAATGGGTGGCGGAATATGTTCAAACTGCAAAAATCATTCCACCATCACCATCGAAAGAACAAACAGAGCCGTCCACATCAGGCACTGTGCCTCCAACCTCAACTCCTGCAGCCAATGACGCCGACTACCTTGGGTTGGCGAAGAGATTGGAGAAGGTCGAAACCTAACAAATAGCAATTCTGGCTGCACAGAATGAGATGAAGACTACGTTTGAGAGTAGTCAGGCGGAGATGAAGAAGCTTATCATGGATCAACTTGCGACCGTGATAAGTTTGTTACAAAAGCAACCATCACAGCCAGCAGAGGATGAACGTCGTCGGTATAATTCTGGTTCTGAAGATGACGTGTACCCTGAAGATTGGGAACCCAACGTAGACGAGGTTCCTTCTACTCCAACGGATGCCATTATTATGGCCATCGGAGATACGCAGTCTCAGGATGTGCAACAGTTGGATGGGCCACCAGCTGGAGTGGAATTTGTGAGGAGGGCAAAACGGAAGCCAGTGTATTTGAAGGACTACACAGCGGGGAAGAAGAAACAACGAACTGGTCCTGTTGAGGTTGATACTTTGAGGCCAGCAAACCCACGACTGTACAAATTTTTCAAAAGGTGGATTACTTACTCGAGGGACAACTGCCGTCCTAGAGAAGTGCACACTGGCATTGCCGATCGAAGTTGGTTCGTGAAGTTGATGGTGGAGCACGAATGGATCGACGATTCTGTAAGTACTTGTTTCTTAACTGTTTAATTTAACTGTTTTCTCATTTTGAATAATACATCATTTTATTTGCGATATTTAGCGATGTATAAGTTGATTGTTTGTTTAAATCGTAATTAAATCGCTTTAAGTCGCTCTGAAAATCGCGAAAATGGTACATTGGGATATGCGCGACGTTTGGCGATGTCTGTGCGACATAAAGCGATTTAATTACAGAAATTGTGTTTTATGCGACTTGTTTGCGACATTTGTGCGACTTTTTTGTGATTCGATTCTAACCATTTTTATTTCAAATGTAGCAAATTGATGCCATATTCCACTTGTTGAGAAGAAGGAGGAAGCTCTTCCCTAAGGTGTACACTACGAATTGTGTGGTTCTGGACACATATGCTCCACAAATATTTTCAATGTACTGGAATTGTCATGATGGTGACAGAAGCACATTTATCTGGGATGAGTCAATTATTGATTATGTGAGGGGGAAGGAGCATCGGCACTTGCCTTGTTGGGAGAACCAGGAGTACATCTACTTCACATTGAACCTTCCTGCTGAGAAGCATTGGGTGGCTGTTGAGGTAGATATTGAGAATTGGCAAATTGTTGTATATGACTGTGATATCGGCGCCACGACTGAGGACAATATGAAGTCATATTTGAAGCCTTATACCGAGATATTTGCATCCTTATTGCGGGCTTCTGGTTATTTTAAGACCAACAGTTATGTATTTCCGGTTGAAACAGGTGATCTCAGCCAGCTCCCACCAATGCATTATAAACGAGCTACTCCGGAAGTTGTACCACAAGCGGAAAGCAGGTAAATGTCTCTTTTTGTATTTATTTTATTTTGTACTCCATTATGAATTACTTTACTAAATTGTTACTAATAATTACCAATATCTTTTTATTTGCAGTGGCGATTGTGGAATATATGCCATTGAATACGTGGAGCACCGAATGTTGGATCTGCCGTTTGAGAAAGTTAACGATGATAACATGCTCACCTTTAGACATAGGTGGTGTGTTGACTTATTTTACCAGAATGTATAATATTTACGACACTATTATATTTTGTCAGATTAGTAAAATATGTTAGAAATCGTCTTCAATCGCTAATTTCGCTTTGAAAATCGCACATTGTCGCACATTTACATCGTCTGAAATCGCATTTATCGCACAAAAATCGCATACAAATCGCATAATTAATCTCCATAGCAAAATATATCGCACAAAATCACAATACTAATCGCAAAAACATCGCCAGCTATCGCAAAATTGGAAAAAAAATCTACTTTGACCCTGTTAAAAATTCTACATGGTTCACACATTCCTGTATAAAAAAAAAGGTTAAAAAACTGTAACAGCAACCAGGAATACAACACAAAAATCCAGTCCAAAAATAAGTGCATTACAACTAATATAGATAAGTACACTAATAGAGAAAAGCTTCAAACTCGAGCTTTGCATGTAGCTCTGTTGTGCCCCGAACCACCGCAGTTAGTACAATGGCGAGGTTCCACAACCACTTGACCATTAGACGGGCGACGCTTCGTCGGTCTTCTACCCGCATTGCTCTTCCTAGGCCGACCCACCGGTTTTTATCCACTGGTACCCCGACTCTCATGTTCTTGATGTGTTCCGGTAGTACCCAATCATCCTCCTCGCCGACAACATTAATTGTTGCATCGTAGGTCTTCTTTCACATGTCTTTTGTGTAGTACGGGGAGCTAAGTGCGTACAGGCTAGCATTCTGACTAATTGTTGCAGCACATGCATGAGGACAAGGGAATTTTAGCAATTGGAACATTCCGCATGTGCATGTTCTCTCGACTAAGTCCACATCACCACCTCTCTGACCTTCAGGACCCGTACCAACGTTAAATAATTTTGCACCATTACGATAGACAGTCCTGAACCTACCATCTTCATGTTGTGCTTTTAAATCCTTCTCAAAAGTAGTTGCCAAAGGGGTAGTGCACTTACTTGCATTTTCGAGACGATCAGCAAACCAATTTTGCAGTGTGAACCTGGTGAATTCAACCAAAGTAGTTATTGGATATTTCCTGAATTCTTCTGTCACGTTGTTGAAGCTTTCAGCGGCGTTGCTTGTCATTATGTTGTACCGATCGCCTGGACAATAAGGACGAGCCCACTTTTCAAGCCCTATTTGCTCGACGTATGTAGCAATGGGAGGATCCATCCGTTTGAGCACCTCAAAATGTCTATCACATTCAGTCTTCGACCATGCGTAGGCTGCCAACCATATTTGTGTGTTACATACATCAGTCTTGAACTTGAACGTGACATTCATAGTAATATGTTTAAAGCAAAAACAATGGCATGCTTCGAGGAAAACGACCTCGACAGCATATTCAATGCTCTGATGCCTATCTGATACGAACACAAGGTTTTCAACCTCCCCAATGGCTTCCCTTAACTTCTGCAAGAAATACTTCCAAGAGTCGTGGTTCTCACTGTCGACAATTGCAAAGGCCATCGGAAACAATTGGTTGTTTGCATCGTACGCAACAGCAAGTAACATTGTGCCCCCATACTTTGTCTTCAAGAATGTTCCGTCAATACTAATCACAGGACGACAAAACTTAAATCCCCTCCTACAAGCATCCAGTGACCAAAAACAGTACTTGAACCGGTCTTCCTCTCTCACAATGTCAGTAATAGTACCTGGATTCTTCTGTTCCAGCATGTACAAGTAACCATATAACTTTGTATAAGATTCTGCTGGCATACCCCTCACATACGTAAGTGCCTTCTCTCTGCACCTCCAAGCCTTCTCATAACTAATCTTGATGCCATAATCCTTAAACATATCCTCTGTATGTCTTTTGCCATGTACTTAGTTCCATTTGATGTGTACTTTTCCTTAATAATGTGGCCAATAACCCACGGTGCTGCTTGACGGTGATAAGAATTTCTAGAATCCAAGTTACATGTGTGTTCGTTGTGGAACACAGTAACCTCGAACATGTCACAACGTGCCTTCTTCCCCCCCCCCCCCCCCCCTTAATCTCCATTTACAATTTTGATCCTTGCAAGTAACGTACAACACATTAGTGCCAGACTTCCTCACCATCCACTCAAAATTCTTTTTCAGTGCATACCTTCCCACTACATTCTTAAATTCTTCCTTGTTTGTGTACAACTTGCTAAGATGTATCTCCCCTGAAGGCGTACCACTAAGAGATGTCGTATAGACATGATTTTCCTCTATGTCTTCCCTAGTCCACATAAGAGGTTTGAATTTGGTACAAACTTCAAATTCAGAAACAGGAGTACTAATGGAAGGACCTGGCCGACTGCTACTAGTTCCTGGTGTTTGGTGATTCTCACTATGGGGGGGTCTTCTTTGTCGCTCTGCTTGGTTGCTTGGAGTTAGTTCCAACCTCAAGGGAGGTACCTGTACAGCTCCATCAACTTCTAGCTCCACATCATCATCCTCATCCAAATCTACCACAGGATCATTGTTGTAATAGGGACCATCGAACTCATCTAAATGATCAAATGCGATATCGGCTCTGTGGTCATCTATACTATTAGGTAGTTGCTCATTCAAACCAACCCCCTGATCAGTTTCTGGGACAAAGGTCCCTACCACACTTCGAGGGGTTACAGATGGGGGAGTAGGCTCCAAATTCACATTCTTCTTCACCTTAGTCACAAATAGTGGGAGCAAGTTGTCCACACTCATCTTTCCCTTCATGCTAAAAGACACTCGTAGTTGACTATCTTTCACTAAAACCTCCGGCGGAAACTTGGTGCCTTTCATGTACATGTAATAGACTTCTAATTTCAGTTCATACACCAAAGGATCCACATCCAACTCTTCATACAAAACTTCACGCAACTTTTCCAGAGTAGTGTCAATGTCAAACATCAACGTCTTACTTGTTGGGGAATTGAATACCCAGTTGAAACCCTCGACAGACCAAACACCATCATACAATACAGCCACAAATACAGTTGAATCTGTCACAAACAAAAAAATTTAAAGTCACCCACAAATCGCCCAAAAATCGCACTAAAATCGCCCAAAATACTTAGTTTTTGCCACACATATAACATCGCACAAAATCGCAATGGCATCGTTCAAATGTCGCATAGTTTCATCTCTAACCTCTGACTTTGGTATAAATCGCACAAAATCGCAATTTATCGTTCAAAAATCGCAAAAAAAACGAAAAACCCAGAAAAAAACGCAGAAAATGGAACATAGTCTACTTTTATTTCAGAACACAAAATGGACAAAATACAACCAACAATGTGCAGATCCATACAACTTACACTAAATATAACAAAAGCCAACAATATTTTGCATAAAAAACACTTACCCATTGCTTTTGGGTGAGAAAAATGAATGTGGAGGTCGGTTGAGTGTGTGGGAGGTCCGGCTGAGGTCTGGCTGAGGTCGTGGTGGGTGGAGGTCCGGCTGACTGCAAGCCGTGGTGGTTTTTTTTGGTCTGAGAGAGAGAGAGTGAGAGAAAGAGAGAGAGCGAGAGAGAGAGAGAGAATGAAGGTGACTTTTTTTTTTTTAGAAGAAGGGCATTTTTGGGATGGAAAAGAATTAAAAGAATAATTAAAAAATATATAATTAGATAGTTTAATTAAACAGCACGAGTTTAATTTTAGCCTAAAATGTCAAATTTCCCTATATAAAGTCCTAAATAATCTTTTTTTGTAATAATATCATTCCAGTTTGTGTAACTTAAGAGCAGTTTCTATATATACCATACTAATTTACTAAGCTACGATAAACCTTACTGGAAATTCGCATAACTTATGCATAAAATTCCATATGAGTCCTTTTTGTCATTTTACTTTTTTTCTGACAGCAATTTTCTTTCTTCAAAGTAACAAATTGCTTATTTAATAACTACAAACAATTTCAAGGTTTTATAAAAATTAAACTCACAAGCATTTTAATTATTTAATTTTAAATGAAAATACACATTGTATAAAATATAATGCAACATAAGAAAAACAAATAGCAAAATGTATATTATAATGTATCATTAAACTTTAAACTAATAAACAACAAGAAATAATTATTTTTTTAAGCTACAAAAGATTAATTAAATTATAATTTAACAAAAACAATCAAACGAGTAATATTATTGATTTAGATTCTAAAATTCATTAGCTAAACAATATATATGTAAAATTTTATCTAATTGATATAAACCTTGTAATTTAAAAATAAAATAAAAAAATTATGCAATTTGATAACTTTGGTATTCGTGGTAGTTTTTTTTTTCTTTTAACTTAAAAGTAATTGTTTTCATAATTGTTATTTTTACTATGATATTTTGAACAAATAAGGCAATTATTATTAAATATGTATAATATTTATCATTTCATATATGTCTAATGCAATTGATCCCTCAACATCACCACAATTACTTTAATAAACTTAAATTTTTTGCTTTAATATTGAAATTAAATTGAATAGTTTTAGAAAAAAAATTTATATTTTAAAAAATTTTATTATTATAAATATGATTCTTAAACATGGCAGCACATACTTGTCACTATATATATTAGGTAAAAGCAATGCACAATGTACATTTACTTAGTTTTAAAGTTATAAATATTTTCAATTCACTATTTTTATAAATATATATGATAGAATGATATATAGTTCTATAGTATATATAAATATTTATATCAATAATCAACATATATGACATCTAAACATAACGTTGTCATAAATATATATTTACATGACTACATGATATATATATATATAAAATACAATAATATTTAAAAAGAAATTATTAATAGAAATTAAATAAGAATATAAAAAGTCATAGTGTAGACAATAATATACATGCATCAACTATTTTTAGTTTCTAATGTATCTCACAATCCTTTGGTGAATTTGATGAAGAAAAATAGCTTCAATCACTTGATAAAAAACAAAGTATCACACAAATTTATAAGATAAAAAATGATATGTATGCTTTTATTATTTTTAAATAAATATGATTTAATTATTTAAAAGATTATAAAATATCTTTAAACTATTATATTTTTATTAATTAATTAATTAATTTTCGTTTATATTTATGTTTGTTCAAAATTTTAAATTTGGCAGTGACAACAAAATATTATATATTATATGTTTAATATAATGTTAAGTTTAAATTTAATTTAAATTATTAAATATATGGTTTTATTATTTTTAAATAATTATTATTGTAAAATATCTAAAAGAAATATCTTATTCTAATTTGTTTAATTATTTATTTATTTAAGTTTAAGTCATGTTTACAATCTATTATTAAATATAAGAATATTATGTTAAATATAAGAATATTGTAACGCCCTGGATAGCCAAGACCGCTACACTGTGTACTTATAAAGGTGCAAGACTTGCTAATCAAGTCATTAATTTAAAAATGTGTCACTAAACATGTATGAGCTAGGGTTAAAAAGGTTTTGGTTCCAAAAGTTTCATTTTATATAATTAAGCAGTTATATACATGGAATCCCAAAAGAAACAGAGTTTAAAAGTTGGATTATAGACTCCCAAAATAATACAAACAACTGTCAGCCATACTAAGGCAAAATGAACAATTTCTGGGTCTTACGTTCCCGCCTAAACCTCAACCGTGGCGGCTGAGCAGCTGGCCATATATATTCCGCTCACAGAGCTCTCCAAATCAAGTCTGATCAAGTTTGCCCCTTGCCTTTACCTGCACCACGTAGCACCCGTGAGCCAAGGCCCAGCAAGAAAACATGATGTGCAACGCAGACAATAATAACAGATAGTAAATTCACCAAGCATGAACTCTCATCAAGTAATCCACATTAACCATTCAGCATATATTCAGAATCAAGGATGCAATTACTTACTTATAACATTCATATCACATTATAATCAGGGCCGACAACTTAGGCCGCACCCTCTGTTTATCCCACTGACTCCGGCCCGCTTAAACCAAGATCGGTGCATATTAAGCTATCCTCGGCTACCAGTGGCTAAGCCGCGCCCTGTGCGCTAGTGTAATCCTTGGCACTCTTAGGTCGTTGGTTCACTGATTAGCTTGCATGGCATAATACCATCCTTTCAAGCATACACAATAGGGAACCCTTAGTCCCATTACAGATATACAACCAGGTGCAGTTTTTTTACCTTTGATCTTGCGGTTACTGATTACGAGCAACGCTCCTCAAGCACGATCTGTTCCCAAGCCCTAGCTTTTATCACCTAGTCATAACCAAGGTGTAGGGTTCCATTAATATTCAAATAAGGGTTTCCAGATACAAAACTAACTTCCGAGAATCCGAATTCCACCAAGAACGGTGGTGAAATCGATCCCGAGCACTCTAGGCTAGATTCCCGTGCTTTAAAACCCTAAACATTCAAGTACACACCTAAGGGTTGCGCCCTTTGAAGCCTAGCCACGACCCTGCCCCAAAACAGAACCTAAGGCATCCCTGGAAGAAGACACACGTCGTGGCCCTTGCTTTGGGCGCCGCAGCACTCACCCCTGGCCGAGCCCTCCTGGCTCATCTTCATCCTAGGGCCACAGCGCTCTAGAACAGAGTCGCGGCCCGTCCCTTCGTTCCCAGAAAACCCACCATTTCCAACATCTAAACCTCATCCAAAGCCATTCCAAAGTTCCCTAATTCAATACCCATTAATCACAACACTTTTATCATAACTCTAACAACACATCCCAACAGATATCCAGCCCAAAAACCTACTAGAATCCCATTTTCAATTTATGAAACTCAAGAACTTCAAGCACTAAAACTAGTCATACAAACTAAGATTGAAACCTCTAAATCATGAATTAGAGCTTACCTCTTCTGCTAAACCACTTCTCTAAGGAGAATCCAAGTCAATTCCCAAGCTTTTTCCACCTTAATTCTGCCCTTAAAATCAAAATTACAATTATCTCAATACCCAGCCAAAACTCAGAATTTCTAACCACAAAGAAGGGAATTCAATGCTTACCTTAGTACTGATTAAGTTCCCTGGTTGATTCTTGAGCTAAGCCTTTAAATCACTCCTTCAATCCACTGAATTCCAACTGAATTTCCCCTAAGATTTCAGTGTTTTTCCTTGTGTTTTCCTTGAGAGAGAATAGAGAGATAAGGCTAAGAATAAAGGGTCGGTCTAATTTTCTGTTCTACTGTTTTCCTTAAACTTTAGCCTAACCTTATCCCGTTAAGTCAATCCCGAGGCTCGGGGTGCTGTAAACGTCCCCGAGGGAAAAATGGTCAAATTCACCAATATTCCCGCCTAGACTCCCTAACCTCAAATATATCTCCATATATTTATTTTCATAACCCAATAATCTAAATAACTACCCGGTACCTAAAATACCCCTGACTTATCCAAAGTCAACTGCTAAGCCCCTTTGTGACTTTTTCCCACTATCTTGCCCTAGGATCGCCTCGAGTCGTGCTCTGCAAACCTACCCACATAATAATGTGGTTCTCACAAATACCATATATATATCATATTAACACCAATATAATCATACAATTATGCATTTAAATCAATAAAACCATTCAAATCACATTTAACCCAATGATGCCCTCCCGGCACACTAATTAAGGCCCTTAAGCCTCATTAGTGAATTTGGGGTCGTTACAACTATCCCCTCCTACTGATAATTTCGTCCTCAAAATTTACCTGAATAACTCGGGATACAAATCCCGCTTCGCTGTCTCTAACTCCCAGGTCGCTTCCTCGACCTTGCTATTTCTCCACAACACCTTAACTAATGGGATTGTCTTATTCCATAAAACTTTGTCCTTCGGATCCAAAATCTGAACTGGTCACTCTTCAAAGGACAAATCTGTCTGTAGTTCTAAGTCCTCATACTTTAATACATGTGTTGTATCAAAAACATACTTCTGCAACATGGAGACATGAAATACATCATGAACTCCTGACAGGGATGGTGGCAAGGCCAACCTATAAGCCACCTGTCCAATCCTCTATAGGATCTCAAAAGATCCAACAAACCAAGGGCTCAACTTGCCCTTCACTCCAAACCTCCTCACCCCTCTCAATGGTGAAACTCGCAGAAACACGTGGTCCCCAACCTGGAATTCCACGTTCCTACGCGTAGGATCAGTGTAGCTTTTCTGTCTACTCTGCGAAGCAAGCATTCTAGCTCGAATCTTCTAAATAGCCTCATTAGTCCTCTGAACCATATCTGGTCCTAAGTACCTCCTCTCACCCATTTCATCCCAGTGTATGGGCGACCTACACTTTCTTCCATATAACATCTCATAAGGGGCCACCCCAATCGTGGACTAATAGCTGTTGTTATACGAGAATTCAATCAACGGTAAATACTTACTCCAAGACCCCTCGAAATCAACGACACACGCCCTAAGCATGTCCTCCAATACTTGAATCGTCCTCTCAGACTGTCCATCAGTCTGAGGATGAAAAGTTGTGCTAAACTTCAACTGAGTCCCCATAGCTCTCTACAGAGCTCCCCAAAACTTGGAGGTAAAGATGGGATCTCGATCTGACACAATAGACTTTGGAACCCCATGGAGACGAACTATCTCCCTCACATACAACTCTGCATACTGTTCTACAATGTATGTCGACCTTACTGGAAGAAAATGAGCTGACTTGGTGTATCTGTCCACTATCACCCACACCGAGTCATGAAGTCCAACTGTCCTAGGTAATCCTCCCACGAAATCCATCATAATGTCCTCCCACTTCCATTCTGGGATACCCAAAGGCTGAAGCAATCCCGCTGGTCGCTGATGCTCAGCCTTAACCTGCTGACATGTCAAACATCTAGACACATACTCTACCACATCCTTCTTCATCCCGGGCCACCAATATAATGTCCGTAGATCTTGATACATCTTCGTGGTACCCGGATGAAGTGAGTACGGTGTAGTGTGAGACTCATCCAGTATCTCCCGTCTGATCCCCTCATCTGCTGGAACACAAATCCGCCCTTGATATCGAAGCATACATGTCTCGGAAACAGAATAATCCTTAGCTGTCCCTGCTAAAACATGCTGCCTAACTTCCTGCAACTGCGCATCCACCAACTGACCCTCCTTGACCCGCTCTAACAGGGTCGACTGCAAGGTAATATTAGTTAACTGGCCTACCACCAGTTCTATCTCTGCCCTAGCCATCTCATCAGCTAATTCTCTCGAGATCTGGGTGGAACTATACAACTGCCCTGGGCCCCTTAGGCTCAATGCATCTGCCACCACATTGGCCTTCCCAGGGTGGTAAAGGATATCACAATCATAATCCTTAACCAGCTCCAACCAACGTCTCTGCCTCATGTTCAGATCCTTCTGAGTAAAGAAATACTTCAAACTCTTACGGTCAGTGTATATCTCGCATTTCTCCCCAAACAAGTAATGATGCCACACCTTCAGTGCGAATACCACTGCTGCTAATTCCAAATCATGAGTCGGATACCGCTGCTCATACTCCTTCAGCTGCCGCGATGCATAAGCTATAACTTTCCCATTCTGCATCAACACACAGCCTAAACCCATCCTCGATGCATCACAATAGACTACAAACTTTCCTTCCTCCGAAAGAAGACTCAGCACAGGTGCAGAAATAAGTCGTCACTTCAACTCTTGAAAGATGTTCTCACACTTCTCTGACCAAACAAACTTTTGATTCTTCCTCGTCAATTCTGTCATTGGTGAAGAAATCTTTGAGAACCCCTCTATGAACCGTCTGTAATAACCTGCCAATCCAAGGAAACTCCGCACCTCTGAGGCATTTTTTGGCCTCGGCCAATCCCTTACTACTTCCACCTTGGATGGATCTACCTTAATCCCTTCTGCTCCAACTATATGCCCAAGAAAAGTCACCTCTGGCAACCAAAACTCACACTTCTTAAACTTGACATACAACGAATGCTCCCTCAACCTCTGCAAAACCTGTCGGAGATGAAGCTCATGCTCTGTCTCTGAACTGGAGTACACTAGAATGTCGTCGATAAAAACGATAACAAATTGATCCAGAAAGTCCTTGAACACCCTGTTCATTAGGTCCATGAAGGCTGCTGGGGCGTTGGTCAAACCAAAAGACATGACCAAGAACTCATAATGCCCATACCGTGTCTGGAAGGCCGTCTTCGGTATATCCTCATCTTTGATCCTCAGCTGGTGATAACCAGATCAAAGATCAATCTTTGAGAACACCGTCTTTCCCTGCAGCTGATCGAACAAGTCATCAATCCTTGGTAGAGGGTACTTATTCTTGATAGTCAACTTGTTCAGTTCTCTGTAGTCTATACACATCCTCAGAGTCCCGTCTTTCTTCTTAACAAACAGCACTGGAGTGCCACATGGAGAATAACTAGGCCTGATGAACCCCAAATCCAGAAGTTCTTGCAACTGTATCTTTAGTTCCTTCAACTCAGCTGGAGCCATCCTATATGGTGTCCTTGATACTAGTTCTGTCCTCGGTGCTAACTCAATCTCAAACTGAATTTCCCTATGCGGCAGCAACCCTGGTAGATCCTTAAGAAATACATCTAAAAACTCACACACCAATCTGGTCTCTCCCCGGCCCTGCTGACATAACCCTAGTAGTATCCACCACACTGGCCAGAAAACCTATGCATCCTCCCCGCAACAAGTCTCTGGCTCTCAACGCTGAAATCATGGGTACGCGGGGTCCACATACCGCACCCACAAAAACAAAAGGGTCGTTGCCCTCAGGCTCAAAAGTAACCATCTTCTTCCTGCAGTCGATCGTAGCCCCATATCTGACCAACCAGTCCATCCCCAGAATAATGTAAAAATCCTCCATATCTAACTCAATCAGATCCACCGAAAGTTCCCTACTATCAACCATCACTGGCAGTGCCCTAACCCATCTCCTAGAAACTACCAGTTCCCCTGTAGGCAATAAAGTCCCAAATCCTGCAGTCCGATACTTACTAGGTCTACACAATCTATCAATCACTCTACTAGAAACAAAGGAATGTGTAGCACAAGAATCAATCAATACTGTAAAAGAAGAGCCAGCGCTAGAAAGCTGACATGTCACTACCGAGGGACTAGCCTCGGCCTCTGCCTGAGTTAAGGTGAATACTCGAGCTGGAGTCAAGCTATCCACCTTCCCTGCTTCACCTTTCCTCACCGTTGGGCAGTCTTACCTGAGATGGCCCACTGTTTCGCACACAAAGCAAGCCTTGGCCCGAAACTCGCCCAGATGGCGTCTTCTACACCTCGGGCACTCCGGATAGGTCCGCCATGCCTCGCCGCCACCCTGACGGCCACCCTGACCACCCCGACCCCTCCTATCAGGACCAACAACAGTTAAAGTGTCAGGAGCCTTTCTCTTGAAGTCACTGGGGCTCCACCCCTACCTGTCCCTGAATAAGGAGGCACCGCTCTGCAGCCCTCACACCTCACTGCACCTTCCCTCCATATCTTGTTCTCTGCTTCCTTAGCAGTAAGAGCCTTCTCAACGGCATGGGCATAAGTTGTTCCTCCAGGTACCGTTGTGATCCTGACATCCCAGGATATCATAGCATTAAGCCCCCTGATGAACCTATCTTGCCTAGCAGCATCAGTAGGCACAAGATCTGGTGAAAACTTTGCAAGCCTATCAAATTTTAGGGCATATTCAGTAATAGTCATATTGCCCTGCACCAGACTCACGAAATCATTGACTTTTGTTGCCCTGACGGCAACATTGTAGTACTTCTGACTAAGCAGGTCTCTAAAACCTTCCCAACTCAAAGCAGTAACATCCTTGGTCTGCGATGCCACTTCCCACCAGATGCGGGCATCCTCTCTCAACATATACATGGCACAGGCCACTCTATCATGCCCCTATACTCTCATGAAATCCAGAATTATAGTAATCATGGTCAGCCATTGCTCGACTTTCAATGAATCCGGTCCACCCTCAAAGATTGGGGGTTGCTGCTTCCTGAACCGTTCATACCACAACTCCCACATGTTTCCAACCTCCCCTGACTGCACAACTGGTACCACTGCAGGTGGTACAATAGGGGTAGCACTCCCTGATGGAGCCTGCTGTCGCAGAATACGGATCTGCTCATCCTGGCTCTGTAATCGAGCATGCATATCGGCCATAAGTTGCTGCCAGTTCTCAGGGACTGGCGAAGGAATTTGGCCCTGGTCATCACCCCCGGTCCCAAACCTAGTGCCGGCTAGTCGCGTAGATTTTCTTGGACGCATAGCAATCCAAGTCAATCTACAAATAACGACTCAGCAATCAGACCATGATGACAGGGTAAAAACTTCTCCAAGATCCACCAATAGAACATAACCAATCACAAACAATCAACATATAGGCATCCATCCTCATGCACTGGCTGCTAATAAGCACACCTCCAATCTCAATCTCATTACACCATAGCTATGAAACAGGCATTCATCCATGCACAATATACAATTAATCACCCAAATATTCATTTGCTTGCACGACAATGCTAGTAAACATGCCTCAATATTCTCACACAACAGTCAAGGGCCAGGCCTTATCAGCATCTCATGCTTCCTACTAATCCCATAAATAACAGCATTCATAACTCATTTCAGACATATAAGCATATAAACACATATACACATTACCAAACCCTAATTTGAGCTTGTCTCTAGCAGCGAATGTACATGTCCAGCCAGTCCTCAGGAACCCTTAAACCTAGGACGCTCTGATACCAAGTCGTAACGCCCTGGACAGCCAAGACCGCTACACTGTGTACTTATAAAGGTGCAGGACTTGATAATCAAGTCATTAATTTAAAAATGTGTCACTAAACATGTATGAGCTAGGGTTAAAAAGGTTTTAGTGCCAAAAGTCTCATTTTATATAATTAAGAAGTTATATACACGGGATCCCAAAAGAAACATAGCTTAAAAGTTGAAAACTTCGCAAGCCTATCAAATTTTAGGGCATATTCAGTAACAGTCATATTGCCCTGCACCAGACTCACAAACTCATTGACTTTTGTTGCCCTGACGGAAACATTGTAGTACTTCTGACTGAGCAGGTCTCTAAAACCTTCCCAACTCAAAGCAGTAACATCCTTGGTCTGCGATGCCACTTCCCACCAGATGCGGGCATCCTCTCTCAACATATACATGGCACATGCCACTCTATCATGCCCCTATACTCTCATGAAATCCAGAATTATAGTAATCATGGTCAGCCATTGCTCGACTTTCAATGAATCCGGTCCACCCTCAAAGATTGGGGGTTGCTGTTTCCTGAACCGTTCATACCACAACTCCCACCTGTTTCCAACCTCCCCTGACTGCACAACTGGTACCACTGCAGGTGGTACAATAGGGGTAGCACCCCCTGATGGAGCCTGCTGTCGCAGAATACGGATCTGCTCATCCTAGCTCTGTAATCGAGCCTGCATATCGGCCATAAGTTGCTGCCAGTTCTCAGGGACTGGCGAAGGAATTTGGCCCTGGTCATCACCCCCGGTCCCAAACCTAGTGCCGGCTAGTCGCGTAGATTTTCTTGGACGCACAGCAATCCAAGTCAATCTACAAATAACGACTCAGCAGTCAGACCATGATGACAGGGTAAAAATTTCTCCAAGATCCACCAATTGAACATAACCAATCACAAACAATCAACATATAGGCATCCATCCTCACGCACTGGCTGCTAATAAGCACACCTCCAATCTCAATCTCATTACACCATAGCTATGAAACAGGCATTCATCCATGCACAATATACAATTAATCACCCAAATATTCATTTACATGCACGACAATGCTAGTAAACATGCCTCAGTATTCTCACACAACAGTCAAGGGCCAGGCCCTATCAGCATCTCATGCTTCCTACTAATCCCATAAATAACAGCATTCATAACTCATTTCAGACATATAAGCATATAAACACATATACACATTACCGAACCCTAATTTGAGCTTGTCTCTAGCAGCGAATGTACATGTCCAGCCAGTCCTCAGGAACCCTTAAACCTAGGACGCTCTGATACCAAGTCGTAACGCCCTGGACAGCCAAGACCGCTACACTGTGTACTTATAAAGGTGCAGGACTTGCTAATCAAGTCATTAATTTAAAAATGTGTCACTAAACATGTATGAGCTAGGGTTAAAAAGGTTTTAGTGCCAAAAGTTTCATTTTATATAATTAAGAAGTTATATACACGGGATCCCAAAAGAAACATAGCTTAAAAGTTGGATAACAGACTCCCAAAACAATACAAACAACTATCAGCCATACTAAAGAAAAATGAACAATTTCTGGGTCTCGCGTTCCTGCCTAAACCTCAACTGTGGCAGCTGAGCAGCTGGCCATGTACATTCTGCTTGCATAGCTCTCCAAATCAAGGCTGATCAAGTTTGCCCTTGCCTTTACCTGCACCACGTAGCACCCGTGAACCAAGGCCCAACAAGAAAACATGATGTGCAACGTAGACAATAATAACAGATAGTAAATTCACCATGCATGAACTCTCATCAAGTAATCCACATTAACCATTGAGCATATATTCAGAATCAAGTATGCAATTACTTACTTATAACATTCATATCACATTATAATCAGGGCCGAAAACTTAGGATGCACCCTCTGTTTATCCCACTGACTCCGGCCCGCTTAAACCGAGCTCAGGGCCTATTAAGCTGTCCTCGCCTACCAGTGGCCAAGCCGCGCCCTGTGCGCTAGTGTAACCCTTGGCACTCTTAGGCCGTTGGTTCACTGATTAGCTTGCATGGCATAATACCATCCTTTCAAGCATACACAATAGGGAACCCTTAGTCCTATTACAGATATACAACCAGGTGCAGTTTTCTTACCTTTGATCTTTGTGGTTACTGATTACGAGCAACGCTCCTCAAGCACGATCCGTTCTCGAGCCCTAGCTTTTATCACCTAGTCATAACCAAGGTGTAGGGTTCCATTCATATTCAAATAAGGGTTTCCAGATACAAAACTAACTTCCAGGAATCCGAATTCCACCAAGCACGGTGGTGAAATCGATCCCGAGCACTCTAGGCTAGATTCCCGTGCTTTAAAACCCTAAACGTTCAAGTACACACCTAAGGGCTGCGACCCTTGAAGCCTAGCCGTGGCCCTGCTCCAAAACAGAACCTAAGGCATCCCTGGAAGAAGACACACGCCGCGACCCTTGCTTTGGGCGCCGCGGCGCTCACCCCTGGCCGAGCCCTCCTGGCTCATCTTCATCCTAGGGCCGTAGCACTCTAGAACAGAGTCGTGGCCCTTCCCTTCGTGCCCAGAAAACCCACCATTTCCAACATCTAAACCTCATCCAAAGCCATTGCAAAGCTCCCTAATTCAAAACCCATTAATCACAACACTTTAATCATAACTCTAACAACACATCCCAACAGATATCCAGCCCAAAAACCTACTAGAATCCCATTTTCAATTTATGAAACTCAAGAACTTCAAGCACTAAAACTAGTCATACAAACTAAGATTGAAACCTCTAAATCATGAATTAGAGCTTACCTCTTCCGTTGAACCACTTCTCTAAGGAGAATCCAAGTCAATTCCCAAGCTTTTTCTACCTTAATTCTGCCCTTAACATCAAAATTACAATTATCTCAATACCCAGCCAAAACTCAGAATTTCTAACCACAAAGAAGGGAATTCAATGCTTACCTTAGTACTGATTAAGTTCCCTGGTTGATTCTTGAGCTAAGCCTTTAAATCACTCATTCAATCCAATGAATTCCAACTGAATTTCCCCTAAGATTTCAGTGTTTTTCCTTGAGAGAGAATAGAGATAAGGATGAGAATAAAGGGTCGGTCTAATTTTCTGTTCTACTGTTTTCCTTAAACTTTAGCCTAACCTTATCCCGTTAAGTCAATCCCAAGGCTCGGGGTGCTGGAAACGTCCCCGAGGGAAAAATGGTAAAATTCCCCAATATTTCCGCCTAGACTCCCTAACCTCAAATATATCTCCATATATTTATTTTCATAACCCAATAATCTAAATAACTACCCGGTACCTAAAATACCCCTGACTTATCCAAAGTCAACATCTAAGCCCCTTTGTGACTTTTTCCCGCTATCTTGCCCTAGGATCGCCTCGAGTCGTGCTCTACAAACCTACCCACATAATAATGTGGTTCTCACAAATACCATATATATATATCATATTAACACTAATATAATCATACAAGCATTTTAATCATACAATTATGCATTTAAATCAATAAAACCATTCAAATCACATTTAACCCAATGATGTCCTCCCGGCACACTAATTAAGGCCCTTAAACCTCATTAGTGAATTTGAGGTCGTTACAAATATTCTGTTAAATTTAACAAAAAAAATAAAAACTGTTAAAACTAATAATTTTCATTATCTACTTATTTTTTTTTATATAAAAGAGATAATATAAATGTGAGTAGTGTTCATCTTTTATTCCCTCTATATCCTTAGTTCTTTTACTTTTTACATTTTAGAACATAATAGAATAATATCATTTTAAAATCAGCTAAGGTAGTTTTAGTACTTTCATACTTTTTTTGTATTTTCCTATTCTAATTTTTTTCTATACACTTCTTACTTTTCGTATTATGTTTTGTTTTATTATGGGCTATTGTAATTGTAGTGCCTTTCTTAATATATTTATCATATTGATTTTTATCATTTTTAAATATCTATTCTCCGAAAATATATAAATATATATATTATTAGTATACTTTTTTTAGGAAAATATTATTAGTATACTTGTTAATGAGAATTTCTTAGAAAAAATTATTTATTTTCTAATACTAATGAAATACCTAAAAGTATCAATAATACTTTTTCTATTTTAAAGAATAATCAATAGTTTTTTCTTTAAGTTTTAACTGAATAAATTGCATATAATGGTTTAATAAAATCATATAATTAAAAAACATCAATAAAAAAATATAATAAACTTGCATGATAAATTATGATTTATTACCTAAATTATGTATATATATTCTATTATTAAAAGTTAAATTTTCAGTAAAACTTATTAGTTTGAAATCTTCAAATCAAAAGATAAATAAATATTTTAAATGCTATACGGCAAACATAATCAACCAATACAATTTAACAAAATTTATAGGTACATATATGTATGTAGGTCACGATTATAATGGTACACATTTTTTTATGCAATATTATAGTGACTCGTACATTTTTACAATCCAAATTTTTTTATATGAAAGTATTCATTGTACTCATAATAAACGTCCTAATTTTTTTTAAAAATAACTTAATAATTTAGGATGTCGAAATAGGGTTCCAAATTTTCAACGTCGCTACGTGCGTAAATATTATTTTAGACCCTATTTTTTGCACTCTAAATTATTTAAACTTTCATGAAAATTTGCAAAAAGTTCTATGTGACTGAAATGAACACCACCATATAAAAAAAAATCTAAGATTCACGTGTATAAAAATGTATGATTCACCATGGTAGTACACAAAAGTGTACACCATTGTAGATGTGCCCTATGTATATACATTATGGGTAAAATACATGCAAAGGATGTGTTACAATTTATTTTTATTTTTTTAAAAGAAAGTTACAATTCACTTCTATTTGTTTAAATTTTGTTTGCATAACTTTTTATACTTTTTATATTATAAATCATGCGATATATGGTTTTTTTAATTTTAAATAAAATACTTTACATTATATTAAAAAATACCTATAAATTTTAATTAAATAAATATTCAAAATACATAAAATTATAAATTTAATATTTTGAGTTAATTACATTTTATTAATTTTTTCTCAATACATTTCAAATCTAATAAAAATATTATACATAAATATATAATCAATAATATAAACAATGAAATAAAAAAATTTACTTTATATTATATATTTTAAATTCTTGATTAGATTTAACTCAAAATATTTCAAATATCCCTAGAAATATTTATTCTAAAATAACCTAAAATATATATGTAATTTACAAAAGAAAGAATAAATTTATGCAGATAAATATATTTTAATTATAGTTTTGAAAATGATAGAATAATTTTAAAGGAAATTACCAACTGTACGTTTTTTTTCACCTCTTTTTCACTTTTACGTTTTTTTTTCCTTTTTCATTCTTATAAATGTATTCTTTTAAATATACGTGTTGACTGATGATTTAGCCAACGACACAGAGTCACCAAAATGATAAAGATTTATAAGCTGAATGGAAGAATTAATCAACACAAACATTTATAGTGGTTCGGCCCCAGATATTGGTAATTATCTAATTCAACTTAGTATTTTTATTGATGTATTATGAAACCTGTGATCAGCAAACTAGGGTTCACTGAGTTTCACAAGCTCCAAAAAAGGGTACAAAAGTTGTGTATATAAAGCACTAGTTCTCTCTTAATACAAATTATTGGCCCCCTTTTAAATGAATCTCTTGAATCCTATTTATAGCCTCAAGGATGTACCTATGGGCTGTGTCTTAATTTTGTTACAAGTATATTTGAATAATAACAGAAATCATAATCTTTACACAAAAATAGGGTCAAATATATTTAAAATATCTGACTTATAACTGTATTTGAACTCTAGCTTTGTAACCACGGCCAGACCTGGTCACATATGTCAGCACATCTTCTACCGTACTGTTCAACATCTTTCTTGAATGCATCGAGGAACTTCTATTCTGGCCGCTGGTCAACCAGAATGTAATCACTAAATAGTCATGTGCGACTCACGTGCACACTGATTTTTCCACGTCAGCAAGTAAGTATTTTTCAGGGTAAATATTTGTCCCCCAAGTTTATTTTAATGCGATCAGCATTTAATCATTACCTGTCACATCTGTCAGTACTTTTTTGAAAAAGCAAGTAATCATGATCTTTACAATTTCTCAAAAATGTTTTGACGATTATTGCGATTCCCCATAAATCCAAACCCTATTCCCATCATTACCTTTTATTACCGCCCCGAGCAGTATAAATATAAGCATCTTCACCTTTTTCATTTTTTACCCGAACCTTCTCTATCTGCAAGAACTCAGAAAAACCCTGAAGAAAACCTAGAAACTCTAGTGCAATTCGAGACGTCTCCGAGCAACGTCGAGCAAAACTTTCCTGATCTCTCCTACAATTCGTACTCGAAGTAAGTTTTCGAATCCATCCTCTTATTTTTGTAAAACTTCTGTGTATTCTGGTTTTGATTTATGAGTTTCCGTAACTGTGTTTTTACTGTTCTTGAGAAATTTCTTGAGTAATTGGGTTTAGGCGAACATACATAGAATAAGTATGCTAAAATAGGGATTTTTAGGCAATATAAAATACTAGACAATGCTTAAAAAGCAACGTGGGGTATAGGTTCACCGATTTCGGGCCCAAAATTAAAGTGAAAATTCGATTTTGAGTATTTCCCGCCTGTTTTCGAAGTTGAAAGGTTATTCTGCACATTCACTTCTTGATCTGCTTTTCCAATCTGCTCGCATGTTTATTATGTTTTTATCAGGATGTTGTTGGTCGTATAAAAGCCTAACTTTTATACACGAGCAACGTTATCCTTGTCTTTCACTTTCTTCTATCTATTGGTCGTAGATTCTCACTTCCCCTTTGCTATTCTCAGATATTCATGCATGATCCTTAGGGAGGTGAGAGACCAATAGACGACAATCTTCCCACCATGTTGTTTGAGGATCAAGAACAACCTTCCTTACTGTTTCTCGAGCCTTTGATTTTATACCCAAACCCTACAACCAGTCATCCACACAATCCGCCACAGAACCAATCAAGCATGGGTCATGTCAAATACATTGCTCATAGAAAAAAGAAAATCACAGATTCACCTTCCAACGCCGAGGGTCCTTCAAGTGATCCTCAACCTTTAAAAGTTTCACCACTAGACATTCAGCCCAAATCTCGTCCCCATGATGGCCCTCGAGCAGAGGTAGATTGGTACATTGCCCCTCCTAGCGTCATATCGACCAGGATGGTGGCGAAATATCCCAAGAAGTACAGGCTTCCTGGGATTACTTTATATAAACCTACACCCGACTAGAGGGCAAACATGCCCGGAGGCGCTTATAGCCCCTGGTCAAGATATCACATAGAAGCAGGGGAAATCTTGCCCTTGCATGACTTTTTCCGAGCGGTGGCCAATTATTTCGAGGTCTCCCCTTTCCAAATAACACCCGACGAATATATAGTACTTTCAGTACTCTATATCCTATACAACCACAAAAAATGGCCTCTGCCTACTCCGCATGAGATCAACTACCTGTTCGATCTCAAATCCAACCCCAATAAGAACAATATGGGGTTCTTCCACTTTTGCCACCAGGAATCTGCTCACACATTCTTGAGTGATATTACCCACAAGTCAAATGTAGGTAGATATTTCCAAGAGTACTTCCTCACAACTGACTTGGTTGCTGAAAACATGGCCTTCACACGAAGAGGTAAAGCTCCAATTTTTGGTTGACATTTATCTAGTCATTTTTTCATCTTTTTGTGTCCTTAGTTGTTTTGTGCTGCATCTAGGTCCATGGTACCGACTAGACACCACTCTAGAAATGGAGATAAGAGCTGCAACTCTGGCCAGCATGACAAATATAGAAAAAAGCGTTAAGGAGCTGGTAATGAAGAGCAATTTAAGGTTGGTCGGCCTTTTAGAACCTCGCCAGGAAGTGAGGGAATCCACCGCGGGGAGTGCCACTGGAGAGGGCATAGAAGGAAAAGAAATCCTTGAGCAGCAACAGAATGTGTTACAACCCCAAAGGCGACGACCAACAGGCATGACCATTCAAGAACCATCCCCTAACACTCGAGCTATTAATACCCCTACCCAACATGGGAAAGGAAAACAAAAAATACCAGAATACATCAGCCCTACACTCGAATCGTCAGACGAGAACGGTATAGACTTCTCACTTTTAGATAATTTGCCCATCCCTTGTCATTTATTCGATAGGGATGACAACTTTAAATTTACGACCAGTAGTTTTAGCTTGGAATTCTTCGAGGCAGATAGTGACTGTAGCAGTAGTTCTTTAGATAATGTAACGACCAGTAACAATAGTTCGCATATACTACTTAGAATTTATTTTTATTTTATTCTTTTTTTGTGCCAAAC
This sequence comes from Humulus lupulus, assembly GCF_963169125.1. Lineage (NCBI taxonomy): Eukaryota > Viridiplantae > Streptophyta > Magnoliopsida > Rosales > Cannabaceae > Humulus > Humulus lupulus. Next base: position 108,519,831 of record NC_084802.1, on the reverse strand, counting down.
TATTTTTAACATACCTGCTCGTTTGTTCTTGTTTTGTAGTCATATCATCTGATGACGGCTTCGATATCTATGCTTTTGTAGATGTTCCAGGGAGCAAGAAGAAGTCGAGTAGAAGACACCCTAGAGAAGGCAGTGGGGAACCTTCAAAGAAAAAGGCTCGACTAGAGGTCATTCCAGCTCCCATTCCCTCCGAATCAACAACTCCTCCTCTTCCTTCCTCCTTGCACTGATCCTTCCACCGACCAAACGGGAAGATCTTTGGCTGCATAATTGTTGAGCAATGCTTATAGCTCAACAAACAACATACTGCAGAGATTGTCCAAGCATCGTCACAGCTAGGAGGCCTTCGCCTGTCTTCCAATGTTGAAACCCCGCCAGGTCCTTGCTCGTGGGTTCAAAAAATTACTCAGTGTAAGTTTCTTTTGTATTGTGTTTTAGTCGAATAGCATTTCCTTTGATTAGCTCTAAAAAGCTTCATTCTTCTACTGTTCATAGGGTATCTTAACCATGAATAATGGCTGGCATCGTGCCAAGGAGTTCGATGCAAAACATGCCAAGGAGATCAAGGCATGCAAGGGGAAGGTTAAGGCAGCTGAAGACAAAGTCGCCAATTTAATCAAGGAGCTAAAGAGGAGGCTAGAAGAACTGCCCAAAGTCATTGCTGCCAAGGAGAAGTTTAAGGGAGCTTCGAAGACTAACTACAAGGAAGCAGCCAAGCTTCAAGAAGACCTGAAGGCTAGCATGAAGGAGGTCACTGGTCTGGAGGAATGAGTTAAGCTGCTCGAGGAGACGAATTCCCAAAACTTGGAGAGGTTCCAAGGAGCTACCTTCAACTGCTTCTACTTGTTTTGGAAGAACAATCCAGAGGAAAACTTCAACTATCTTCCCGAGCAGGTAAGACAAGTTGAACTTGCCAAGTGTGCTGCTCGCCTATAGGAGGAAAGGAATGCCCAGAATGCCTCAGATTCTGCTGAAATCTCTTTGGCGACAGGCATTGATGGTGCTGAAGAAGACGCCGTAACTTCAGTCAACCAGCAATGTAACGCCCTAGTTACTCGAAGACGATACTGTGAACTTTAAACAGTGCTTAACTCGCTAAACGAGTCATTTTGTTATAAACGTGCATCTAGGTGTTATTAACAGGCTAAGGTGAAAAATCTCGATCAAAAGGAATATATATATTTTATTTAAAACATAAAACTGTGCATGGGCCCATAAAAAACATTTACAAGTTATTTACAATCCAAAATGGTCATTACAGTGTAAAAATTACAACCCCCCGACCTAAGCAGCAAAAATAGGGTTAACCCCTAGTTCCTCTGAGAAACACCTTGGCCGTGGTGGTCAAGCGGCCACATATGTACACATCGCCACCTAAGCTCTCCACTCAAGGCTATGTGAGCTTTTTTTTCCCTTTACCTGCACCACATAGCACTCGTGAGCCAAGGCTCAGCAAGAAAACTTATTACTGCATGTATACAATATTAATAAATGATTATGGTAATCATTTTGGGGCTTGCATCCCAATATGATAAGTGAATATCAATAATGATTCTGGTAATCATGATGGGGCATGTAGCCCAATCAGATAAGTGACTATAGAGTCACACGCTGTGCAGGTGACTAATAAGTCAACCTCTAAGGATCTGTTCCATGTATAGATGACTAATAAGTCCATTTCTGGGGATCCGCTCCCTAAGCCTTGTGACATATCAGTCACCTTAGCCTTTTGGCTTTGGCTCTAAGTAACTAGCCTTTAAACTAGACAAACGCTTTTATTTTCATCAAACTTAAGGCCAGTCAAGCATTTCATGCTTATGTTGATAATGCTTATGTCGATTAGACTTGTGTTAAACACGCTAATATCGTTCTTGACTCATAGGTCAATTCCATACGACCAGTGCTCAGTACTACGGTCAAACTTGACTAATAAGTCACAGCTTCACAGTCAATACTTACACCATTGCCGATTCTGACTAATAAGTCAGTACCACTAACAAATAAGCAAGACTGCTAAGCATTTAATATGTTATCAATGTCAACGTATAGAGCACTCAACATGCCTCATCAATAACCATGCACGTCACATACTAGGTGCAGTTTTCTTACCTCTGGTTTGAGCGTGAGATAATAAAAGAATGACCCTTTGAGAATGATAAATCCTTTGGTCCCTTAGCGGTCACCTAGTCATAACCAAATATGGAATTCCATTAATAAAATTGTACGCCCTGATTTTTCCACGTGCTGATTAGCGAGCTGAGCTGCGGCCTAATCATGATTACCTCGTGGATATTCCCAAAACCGGAGCTACCATCATAAGATCATACCTCCTTAGATCGAGGTAACCCAAGGGTTCGCCAAGATTGCCTAAGACTTGAGTCCGGACTCTGAAGGCCGAAGGTCAAGTTAGGTATCCAGCTCGTGGTACGAGCTGGATTTGGAGGCTATGACTCTTTGTAAAGTCAACACACGCAAGGTAAACGTGCACATATCAGACATCACTTGTCTGATATGCCCCTGACTTCTCGGACACGCAGCAGGAACGTGCGTATTCAGACACCCACGACTGGGTTGGGCCGTGCGGCCCATTATCTCCTTACCTATTGATTTGACCAGACTTATGTGTCAGGTTTAGGAATTAATCATGAATGTCACAGAGTTGATACGATAGGTAAGAAGGTCACGGGATGACCTTCTTACCAACTCCCAGGTGCCTTCTCCTATAAATATGGAGACCCTGGGAGTTGATAAGGGTTGGATTATCTCTTGTAAGAAATACCCTGTAATCAAATATCCAGTATATAGCAATAATACTGACTATTGGAGTAGAAGGATTTTAACCTTCGAACCACTTAAAAAACGTGTCTTGAGTCACCATTTCACTTTTCCAAGATCATATATCTGTTACGGTTCAACCGCGTCAACATTTTGGTGCTTTCATTGAGAGCAAGTTTGATTAGTCCTGTTGCAAACATCCAACTATGGTGACTACTTGATCCAGGCACAGTAAGGAGACAGAGCAGTATGATGGGCAGGAGGCTCATCATACTGCCACCTCTGGTGAATAAGTTCCTGAGACCCAGCAGCGGCCAGGAAAGCAGCCGGTGGGCCAAGATGACACCGGAAGTTCGGCCCCCTGGCCACCTAATCCAAACCCGTGTTATTAGACGGCGGTGGAGATGGAGAACGCTCAGCTAACGAGCAAGCTAGCAATAGCTAGCCAGCAGATCAAGGATGTGCTGGCCCGACTACCCCCTCTCATAACCGACGCTAACGTTGGAGAGAGGCAAGGCGAGGCTCCTAAGTCTCGCTGGGGTAACCGGTCCAGGCATAGCCGCTCGGACAGACTTCCAACATCCAACTCCACTCCTTCATCACACCATTGAGAGGCAAGCTTCGAAGAAGTACCTGGAGCCAGGCAACAGCAATACAGCTGTTCGGTCAGGACGTCGACACCTAGCTCCCAACCATCCTCGAGAGCGCCCAGGGGAGCTCGAAGTAATTCCTGAAGGAGATCCGGGGAGGGCTCGCAGCATCAGCCCGTCCCCAACAACCGTCCTGCGCCTCGTCTAGATTGTCAGGCGCGGGACCAGCAGGTTGGCAGGGCCGAAAGGCCCCCACCAAATTTGATCCGTCCTGACGGAACTAGGATTGCCTCTCCAGTCAGGCATCCTCCATCTCCCATCAGATATCCGTCTCCTCCTCGGTCCGTCCAAGATATCCCAGCCTATGGGAGTAGTCGGAGAAACCCGCCATCAGCTGGACCTTCCCGATGTAGCAGGGTGCCAAGGGAAAGCCCAAATCCTCACAACCAAAGGCGGACTCCAAGCCTATCTAGCAGGAGCCAATGGACCGGCAGTCGCCGGAGTGATCTCTCTGGGGGAGACCTACGTCAGCGTTTGAGTTCGGCACAAAGTCGTCAAACCACCCAGGGGGTGACCTGCGAGATCGCCTTAACTCTCATAGGGGGGAACCAGCAGGAGGAGATGGCCACGCTCGCTCAGGGGGGCCCTGTCCGAAGTACGTAATGGGGGGAATGTCCTAAATAACCTATCTCAAGATAGGAGAGGTAATAACCCACCAAATGTGTACAATGGGCCCGGAACTGTTGAACAGCCCCGGAATAACCACGGACATCAGGACCAAACCCTCGAGCGCCTGACTCAAATGGAGGAGTTGATGAGGAAACTCCTGTCAGAAAAAGAAAAAGATGAATATGATTCAAGGGATGAGATGGAACTCTTCGCCCCTAGCATAGCAGCAACGGCGTACCCATCTGGTTTCCGTATGCCGCACCTGTCAAAGTTCAATGGGGACAGAGACCCATCGGACCATCTAGGGATGTTCAACACCCTAATGATGGCCCACAACATTGGCCCCGAGCTGAGATGTTTAATCTTCCCTTCCACACTGACTCGACCTGCCAGGCAGTGGTTCAAGCAAAGTAAAAGACAGTCAATCAGCTCCTGGAAGACTTTCTCAACAGATTTCAAAAGGGCATTCCGAGCCTCCCAAGCCGCCCGTGTTCAGGCCGACTCCCTGGCTAACGTGAGGCAGCAACCCGGTGAGACTCTGGAGACCTACCTGAGCAGATTTGCGAACGTCACTGCTCGAGCCAGAGATGCGGATGATAGCTCCAAGCTCATGGCCATGAGAACTGGAATCCTCGTCGGAGGAGATCCCTGGAAGGATATACAAAGGAAGGGAGTCAGCTCGGTTAGCGAATTCCTTAATAGGGCCCAAGAATGGATAAACTTGGAGGAAGCCGAAGCCGAAGCTGCAGGAACCAGCCAGGTCCCCGAACAGCCCGCTGGAGTGGGGACGGAGGTCGTGGTAGCGACCCAAAACGTCTCACAGAATAACCAGCCCGGTGGAGGCTAGAGAAAGGGGAATGGCGAAAACAATCAGCACGGCCAAAAGAAGAATAAGTCCGTAGACAAATTCAAGCCCGTCTTCGCGACTTATATAGAGCTCACCCAGTCTAGGGAGAACATCTTCCTAGCCAACTCTACTCGAGTCCCCTGGAAGAGGCCAGAACCATTAAAGCACCAAAAGGGGAAGAGAGACACCTCCAAGTTTTGCCATTTTCATAACGATGTTGGCCACAATACCGACGATTGTAGGCATTTAAAAGATGAGATCGAGACTCTCATCCGAGCCGGCCCCTTGGCTCAATACGCGCGGAACAGGGTTCCAGCAAGTCAACCTGCTCCAGAAGTCCTAGCCAGTCAGCCCGGGCCTCGGGTAGATCAGGACGTCCCTCCTCCCATGGTTGGAGGAGAGATATCCACCATCTCTGGAGGTCCGCACATGGCCGGCACAAGCAGGGGTGCCCAGAAGAGATACATGAATGAACTAAAGGCTCATAACGGAGTAGAGTTCATCCCGGAGCAGCGCCAGTCAAAACAGCAGCGGTTGGAGAGACAACCGATCATTTTTACGGAGGAAGATGCGGGCCATGTCCAATTCCCTCACAATGACCCTTTGGTTGTGGCAGTTTAGCTCGCCAATCGGAGAGTGAGGAGGGTGCTGATTGACAACGGGAGATCGGTGAACCTCCTGTTCCGATCCACGTTAGAAAAGATGGGTTTAACCGTCGCTGAGTTGAAGGCGACCTCCATGATGCTGTATGGTTTTTCGGGAGAGGGATCAGCAGCAATAGGGACGATCGAGCTGGTGATCACCCTAGGAGAAGGATCCCGGACAGTCTCCAAGCTCCTCGAGTTCGTGGTCATCAACTGCTCCACTGCATACAACGCGATCTTGGGGCGACCTACGCTCATGGCGTTTGAGGCTGTCACTTCCATTCGCCACCTCGCGATGAAATTCCCTACTTCCACGGGAATATGCACTGTTCATGGCGATCAGCTCGCTGCCAGGGAATGCTACAGCATTTCTATGAAGGGAAAATCTAAACCCGGGCAGCTGGCAATGGCCATTCAAGGTGGTGGAGAGGAATCCCAGGAACCCTTAGCTAATCCTGAGATTGAAAAACCTCAAAGAACCGAAGGGGAAAATGTCGTCTTAAGTGAGGATATTGACCCCCGAATAGGCGAGGACAGATCCGAGCTCCAGGCGATTGAGGAGCTCAAGGAAGTGAACATTGATCCGCAGAACCCATCACGGATGGTCAAGCTCGGGAAAAACCTCTGTAGCAAGAGGAAGGCGGAGCTGACTAAATTTCTACGGGATAACTTGGACGTGTTTGCCTGGTCCCATGAAGACATGGTGGGAATCAGCCCGAGTGTCATCATGCATACACTTCATCTAGATAAAAGCGTGCCCACCAAGTCCCATAAGCAAAGACGCCTAGGAACAGCTCGGGCTGAAGCCTTGGAGGAAAAGGTGGCCCGGCTCAAGAAATACGGCTTTATCCGTGAGGCCAAATTTCCAATATGGGTCGCCAACCCTGTGCTGGTCCCAAAGCCCAACGGAAAATGGAGGACCTGCATAGACTTCTCCGACCTGAATAAAGCCTGCCCCAAGGATTGTTTTCCACTGCCAAGGATTGACCAGCTAGTAGATGCCACGGCGGGGCACGAGCTCATGTCCTTTATGGACGCGTACTCAGGCTACAACCAAATCACCATGAATCCGGCAGACCAGGAACACACCAGCTTCATGACCCCGACTAACGTCTATTGTTACAAGGTCATGTCGTTCGGGCTGAAGAACGTCGGAGCTACCTACCAAAGGTTAGTAAACAGAATGTTTGCAAGCCAGATCGGGAAACACATGGAAGTTTACGTTGATGACATGCTAGTCAAGTCAAAGACTGCCGATAACCATGTTTCCGACCTGGAAGAATGTTTTAGGATACTACGGGAGTATGGCATGAGACTTAATCCGCAGAAGTGCACTTTTGGAGTCGCGTCCGGGAAATTCCTTGGCGTCATAGTCAATACCCAAGGAATCGAGGCAAACCCCGACAAGATCAGATCACTGCTCGAACTTCCCTCGCCCAGGTCGCGAAAAGATGTCCAAGGCCTGACAGGAAGAGTGGCAGCCCTCAATCGGTTTATTTCCAAGTCCACCGATAAGTGTTTGCCATTCTACAACCTGCTCCGAGGAAACAAGAAGTTCGAATGGACAGAAGAGTGCAAAAGCGCATTCCTCGACCTGAAGGCACATCTGGCCGAGCCACCCGTATTATCCAAACCCAAAGCAGGAGAGCCTCTTTTTCTCTACCTGGCTGTCACCAGGGATGTAGCTAGTGCCGTGTTGGTACGAGAAGAAGACCAAGTTCAGAGACCAGTCTACTACATCAGCAAGAGACTTCTCAGGGCTGAATCTCGGTACCCGTTGATGGTGAAATTGGCGTTCTGCCTTATCACGGCCTTGCGAAAGCTCAAGCCGTACTTCCAATCCCACTCGATACACGTCATGACCGATCAACCTTTAAGGCAGGTTTTGCAAAAACCTAAAGCATCTGGACGTTTGTTAAAATGGGCAATCGAACTCAGTCAGTTCGAGATTTTGTACACTCCGCGAATTGCTATAAAAAGTCAGGCCCTGGCCGATTTTATGGCAGAATGCACGGGATTACAGGAGGATCCCGCAGAAGACTCACACCAAGTCACCTCACCCCAGGCATCGTGGAGGATCTTTGTAGATGGTTCGTCCAACGAGAATGGCTCCGGAGCTGGAATCATTTTTATATCCCCCAAGGGACATAGATTCCACTCGGCGCTGAGATTCGGATTTAAAGCCTCCAACAACGAGGCCAAATACAAAGCTTTCCTGGCCAGCCTGAGGATAGCCCAGGAGTTGAAGGCGAGCTCCATCCAGTGCTTCAGTGACTCCCAGCTCGTGGTAAATCAGGTTCTGGGCGAATATCAGGCACGGGGACCCAAGATGGCCGCCGATCTGGCAAAGGTAAAAGCTGAGCTGTCCGTGTTTGAGCGAGGCTCGATCGAACAGATACCTCGGGAGCAGAATGCTAACGCAGACGCTCTTGCCAAGCTCGCCACCTCTGGGAAAACGGAGACCTTGGGGTTAGTGCCAATAGAGTTCTTAGAGAAACAAAGCATAGTAGATGTCAAGATGGAGGTCGAGATGATCGATGTCAGGCCGACCTGGATGACCCCCATCCTTGAGTATCTCGTCGAGGGAAAGCTACCCGAAGGGCGTAATGATGCACGGCGAGTACTCTATCAAGTTCCCAGGTATACGATAGTAGATGGGGTGTTATACCGGTGTGGGCACTCCCTCCCTCTCCTACGATGTGTTCTTCCAAGTGAAGCAAAGGCCATCCTGCAGGAGGTGCACGAGGGATTTTGCGGAGACCACACTGGGGGGCAGAGCTTGGCCTTAAAGGTCCTGAGGCAGGGGTATTACTGGCCAACTCTATCCAAAGACTTGATCTCATACGTGAAGAAGTGCGAGAAGTGCCAGTGATTCGCCACAGTTGCCCGAGCTCCTCCAGTTGAGCTAAAGATGATCTCGTCCCCATGGTTGTTTGCCGTTTGGGGGATAGACTTGGTTGGCGCCCTCCCCACTGGAAAGGGCGGAGTCCGTTACGCCGTGGTAGCCATCGACTACTTTACGGAGTGGGCTGAGGCAGAACCTTTGGCAACGATAACGTCCAAAAAAGTGCTTGACTTCGTGGTTAAAAGCATTATCTGTCAATTCGGCCTGCCCAAGAAGATCGTTTCTGATATTGGTACTCAGTTCGACAGCGACCTGTTCACCGAGTTTTGTGAAAGGTAAGGAATTGTGAAAAGTTTCTCCTCCGTGGCCTATCCTCAGGCGAATGGCCAGGTCGAAGCTGTCAACAAGACTCTAAAGGTGAGCCTCAAGAAGAGATTAGATGAAGTGAAGGGGGTCTGGCCAGAACAGTTCCCCCAGGTCCTATGGGCATACCAGACCTCGCATCGGACTCCTACGGGTCATACTCCTTTTCCCTAACCTTTGGGAGTGAGGCAGTCCTCCCCGTGGAGGTTAAAGTGCTTTCGCATAGGGTCCAATCTTACGACCAGGACTGCAACCACGAGCTACTATGCAATTCCCTTGACCTAGTTAATGAAAGGCGAGAAGATTCGCAACTCCAGCTCGCCCATTATCAGCAGAAAATCACTCGCTACTTCAACACCAAAGTCAAAAAGCGCGCCTTTAGCGTTGGCGACTTGGTCCTAAGGAGAGTTTTCCTGGCCGGGAAAGATCCCAAAGATGGAGTCTTGGGACCAAACTGGGAAGGACCGTACCAGGTCATCGAAATCATTAAGGAGGGAACTTATAAGTTAGCTCGGCTTGATGGTGGGGCGGTCCCGCGGACTTGGAACGCCATCCACTTAAAGAAATATTATCACTGATTCACTTATAAGGCCTGGAAGGCCATTTTTTATGTATTAATGAGAATCGGCTTTTTGCACATGTTTGCAAGTGTAATCTAAAGTAACCACGAAAGACCCTTTCCCAGTTACTTGGGGGGCATATGGTACCTGGATATAACCAGGTCTCCTTAATGACTTAGAAGTTGATTCATATCGATTGACCGTTGTTTTTCTTAAAAAAACACGAGTTATTGATAAGGATTAACGCTAACTAAGTCCTATCCTGGTCATAACCGGGTCATAAAACTTAGAAGTTGATTTAAATCTATTGATCGTTGTTCTTCCTAAAGAGCTCGAGATATGGATAAAAGTTAACGCGAACTAAGTTTTCAAATTAAGTTCCTGGTCATAACCGGGTCATAAAACTTAGAAGTTGATTTAAATATATTGATCGTTGTTCTTCCTAAAGAGCTCAAGATATGGATAAAAGTTAACGCGAACTAAGTTTTCAAATTAAGTTCCTGGTCATAACCGGGTCATAAAACTTAGAAGTTAATTTAAATCTATTGATCGTAGTTCCTCCTAAAGAGCTCGAGATATGGATAAAAGTTAACGCGAACTAAGTTTTCAAATTAAGTTCCTGGTCATAATTGGGTCATAAAACTTAGAAGTTGATTTAAATCTATTGATCGTTGTTCTTCCTAAAGAGCTCGAGATATGGATAAAAGTTAACACGAACTAAGTTTTCAAATTAAGTTCCTGGTCATAACCAGGTCATAAAACTTAGAAGTTGATTTAAATCTATTGATCGTTGTTCTTCCTAGAGAACTCGAGATATGGATAAAGATTAACGCGAACTAAGTTTTTCAAAAAATTGTAACCAAAATGCGTAAGGGCAAGAAAGAGGATCAATTAAAAGCGTTGAATCAAATTGTCTCGAGGTAGAAGCACCTCATGCAAAGGTTACACAAAAAATATTAAAAAATAGTGAAGGGCACAAGAGAATAAACGCCCTAGGCTCCGCCAGGTGGCCCCTTGGAGGTCGCCGTCTCGCCTTGCTCAGCTGCACCAGAGCCCTCCCCGGCCTCGGAGGGCGCTTCTTTATCAAGGCGAGCTTGGAACTTCACCAGCAAGCGCACCCAGAGGCTCGCTGACAAGAAGGAGAAGTCAGCGTCTGGATTGTAGGCCCAACAATGGTAGAACAGGTCTTCCAGGGACTTTTCCGAAGTTGTCTACTCGGCCTCTAGGGCGGCCTGGGCGGCCTGAGCCTCAGCCTTCGCGGCATCTAGGTCTGTCCGCGAGGTGGCGAGGGAGTTCTCGAGCTCTTGGACCTTCAAGCAGGTTTTTTCCAACTCGACCTGCGAGGCCGCCAAAGCATCCTTAGCCGCCTGCAGGGTAGTCTGGTGCTCGCTCCTCATGTCCTCGAGCTGAGTTTTGGTCCTGGTGATGCTCCGGTGAAGGGCAACGGCGCTCTGCGAAGGTGAAAAGACAATTTCCTTAGAAAAAAGAGAGGAAAAACAGGGCAAAGTGTAGTAATAAAAACCACAAAAAGGTTAGTTAGCTTACCGTCATGGCCATGCCCGGTGAAGACTCCAGCATGCCCACTGGGCTCATTGTCTCGATGTCCCAGAGCTCCTTCTCAGTGAACTTGTATATGTGGCTGACGGCGTAGTTCGCCAACTCATACACCATTCCCCAGAAGGCCTCGGGGATCTTCCCCAGGTCCTGAGGATTGAATGGGATGCGTACCTCGGAGGGTACAATCGCCGAAGTTCCGAGCTCCGTTCCTGCGTCCCGGGCGGCGGCTGGAGCTCGCGGAGGGGGTGGAGGCATGTTGCTTCCCCCTGCAGCGGGAGGAACTGCTCCCACGACCTGAGCAGCTGGGGCTTGCTCCTTCTCCTTTGCAGAAGACTTGGCGAGGGTCCCGGCGGCGTGCTTGGACGTCCGGAGCCTCTTCATTCTTGGCCCAGCAACCCCTGCTGGGGGGTTCCCCCCGAAGAACACAGCTCACAGGTTCTCCTCGGGCTGAGACATCTCTTCTGTAAAAACGAGAACATGGTTAGTACAAGAGTTGGCAATCATACAGAAACAAAAACAAAGGGGTAATGAAAAAAATTCAAGTATGTGTATACTAAAGGGAATCCTACCCCCTGAGCTAGAAGAAGAATCTAAGTTGATTACTTCCCGAGCTGGCGCGAGTTCTGGGTCCGAGGCTGACTCAGGGCTAGATTCCTCTACATATTGCCTAAGCCCCGGAGCTACGGCACCCCTCCGGAGTGATGGCCATGACCGAACGTTGGTCCCATACTCCTTGAATAGGATCGACCTAAAGGCTAGGGTATTATCTACTACTACGGTACCCCTAGGCCGGCTATCTTGGTAGTCCAGCACAAGCCGGTCGACACAATGGATCAGGGTTGTGTTCAGGTCCTAATCACTTCGGTGACGATGGACGAGCAGCCTAGGGTTGAACCTAGCCAGCCGGGGGTCTGCTGTGGCCCTATCTAGACTCCTAAACATGTAAGGGTTACCTTGGCCATAAGGACCCGCGGCTGCTCCGGATTGGATCCTCTCCTCGCCCGTCCTCTGGGCGACCTCCAAAGCCTGCTTCCTGTTCCTCACGAGGGGAACTTCGTCGTCCTCGTCCTCCTCATCTTCATCTCTCGCGACCTCCTCCACGATGATGGGTCTGGTGTCGCGAGCTGGGGGAAGCCCCCGGGGCCTCCTGAGGTTCAAAGTCTGATTTGGGAAAATCAGCTTGCAGGCTACCATCGTCTCATCTGTTACAAGCACACGGTAATCTTTCTCACTGGGGGGCAAGCCCGCCAGTGTCTCATATTGGGCCCCGAGGGTCACAGATTTCTCTGTCCTCGCGAAGATGGCTGCAGGATTAGTCTAAGTCAGAAAGGGATACGGGAGGAGCTAAAACGACACTTAAATTCCGAGCTAAGGATGAAAAACACTTACGAGGATGATTGAAGTAGTGGAGCTCGCAGTTCCTGAACCCTGTCAACTTGAAGAATTGATCCTTGAAGTCGTTGGGGTGGCTGGGCAACTCGATGACCGCAGCCGTATTGGGAAATCAGGTTAAGTAGTAAAACCCGTCGCCTCGCCCCCACTGATCCGGGCTGGCCTTGAGGCGGAAGAAGTACAAAATGTTCGCTGGAGTGGGGACCTCTCACTCGTGCTTCAAAAATAAATATCTCAACCCCGCCAATAACCGATAATAGTTGGGGGGGAGCTGGAATGGGGCCAACTTCACATAATTTAGGAAGTCAGCAAAATACTGGTCCAGCGGGAGGAATGCCCCCGCCTTGAAATTCTCGCCGCTCTAGGCCGCGAATGCCTCGTCAAGCGGCGCGCAACTCCGCTCGCCTTCCGCGGGAGGTCGGGCAATCACTGACATCCTCCCCAGCGCGATGTTGTGGGAGAGGAATATCTTATTGATCTTCGTCTAGTCGGTGATCTTTGAGACGATCTTCTCCGCCTCGAAGAACGCATCAGGAGCCACCTCGAGCTCTTGCTCCACTGTCGGCCCAAAGTTGGGGATCGGGGAGTCCGGCATCACCGCCTTTCCTTTGTCTTGCTGGGAGGCCGAGCTGCTGACGGTCTGCTTGGAAGCGTTCCTCTTCGGTGCCATCTGGTCGCCTAGTGAACAAAAGAAAATATTTCAGAAAAGGCGACCCAAGCATGAGGAAAAATCAAATGTTATTTGCACGAGCTGAGGTAAGCCCAGCCCGTGGAGAGTGGGACCACGCGGTTCAATGAACACGCGCCTGTGCTCCCAACAGATCCCCGATTACTTGGAATTCGTGTGTCAGGAGGGTCAGGATAGAATTTTCCTTGGGGGGAAAATTTCAGTAGGCAAATATTGCAAAACCGCCTATGAAGCGTGTCCCCTAAGCTACCCGATTTTGCACCCAAAATTCCAAAACTCCTACCCAGAAATTTCCTCCAGAAAATGCATCCTATAAACCATACTCCTAAACGATTTCCTACAGCAAAGAATACCCTAACCTAAAAGGCTTTCACCCTTCATACCCACAAAAACCAGTAAACCCTTGCATGTGGCTACAGTAAATATTTACCTAAGCTACAGTGAAAAATATTTTCAAAACACGCATGGTCAGGAGACTTACAGTGTTTGGTTGGGAGGTGAATGAAGGTGTCGCCTAGGTTGGAGCTTCGTAGGAGTTGGTGTCTGTAACGCCCTGGCTACCCCAGAACAGTTACGGTGAATGGTGGACCGGAAATTTGACTCATTGCCTGAGTCCTTTGGTCAAAAACGTGCTCTAAGTGTGATTAACAGGCTAAGGTATAAAACCAATAAAAAGGAAATGGAGATTTTATTACAAACTGCTCTGCTGAGCTAAACAAAACATTTACAAGTGGTTCTCAGTACAAAATGGTCATTACTGTTTCAAATTTACAATCCCGCTGACCTAAGCGGCAAAAATAGGGTAAACCCCCTAGTTCCTCTGAGAACACCTTGGCCGTGGTGGTCAAGCGGCCGCATATGTACACAACACCACATCATCTCTCCACTCAAGGCTAGGTGAGCTTTTCTTTCCCTTTACCTGCACCACATAGCACCCATGAGCCATAGCCCAGCAAGAAAACATAATACTTTTCATAAACATTATCAAATGATTATCATTATAATCACACTGAATCATAAAGCTTTCAAACAAGCAAATGAACATCACATGTTTTTAGCGGGAGAGTGGCTGTTAGGTAAGCCACTAGCCTCCAAGCTCTCTTTTCTAGCGGGAGAGTGGCTGTTAGGTAAACCACTAGCCTCCAAGCTCTCTTTTCATTCATCGACCCTCAAGGTCGGTCAGGCATTAATGCTCCTTGAGTCATTCAATGCTAGTAGTCGATTAGATCTAATCTCTGATGGCTTGCGTGATTCACGCTAAGGCCGCTCTGACAAATAAATCAGCGCTACCTGACCTGTGTCCAGTATCACTGCCGAACCTGACAAATAAGTCACAGCTTCACAGTTGATACTAACACTTTTGTCGATTCTGTATTCAATCCATGTCCATATTTATACAATCAACATGCCTCACAAATATCCATGCATGTCACACTTTGGGTGCAGTTTTCTTACCTTTGTTTCGAGCTAGAATGAACAAAAGAACGACCCTTGAGAACAGTTTAGCTTTTAGTCCTTTAGCGGTTACCTAATCACAACACATATGGGATACCATCAATAATCATGATAATCAAGGGTTCTCAAACCATTATCTAGCCTCCAAGAGATCAATCCAAACTAATCCAAGTAGTAAGGACACTCCCAAGGCCTAAAACTAGGTTCCCGGGGTCAGAACGAGCAAATGGGGCGAAAACAGGGCAAGGGCTGCGGCCCTAGCACCTTGGGCCGCGGCCCCTAGGGTTATCTGAGGCTAGGGCTGCGGCCTAGGCCACGGCGCCCAGCAAGGCCAATTTCCTGACACCTGCTTCTTCGAACTAGGGCCGCAGCGCTCAAGAACAGGGTCGTGGCCCCTAACCCTGGGCCATTCCCAACCACGTTTCTAACACTCCAAAGCCTCCAAAAACATACCTAAACATTCCCCAATCATCAAAACAAAGTTCCCAAGCTTCCCCATGCATCAAAACCCTCAAAACCCAAGGCTCGAACAAACCGAAAACTCAACAATTCACAAAATCAATTCAATGATTAGAAACTTGGAAAAACTCAAAACTTAAACTTTGATTACCTTCGATTAGGTTGTTTTCCGTCGAATCCTTTGGTTAAGAAGCTTCTAATCTTTCCTAGGATCGCTATGCCTCAATCCTCACTCGATTCCGACTCCTAGAACTCAAGATTTCGTCAAATATGGTCCGGGTGGCGAAAATGAACTAACGAAGGGAAACGAGAGGTTTTCTATTGTATGTTCTATCTGATAAGCTACTTCAACCTTAAGTAACCTCAAATAAAACCTAATGCTCGGGGTCCCGAAAACACCCCCGAGGACATTATAGTCAAAACCTCCAAAATTTCATCCTGATCTCAAATATTCCCAATCTATCATCAAATGAACATTTCTATTACCCCAAAATTGACCCCGTTATGGTAAAACCGCTAATCCACTAAAAATAACCGTCTCATGTTGCTTAGCTCGAATATATCTCCATAATAATAGAATCTCATTCACAAATCATATCATGCACCCAAATACACAAACTACCCTCAACGGGCCAAATTATCATCACACCCCTGTAATTGTAAATATGGACTCATATGCATGCATTTCACATCATATCATAATATAATCAACATATACATGCATTTAATCAATTAATAACATAATTAAGCAAGTATGGCCCTCCCGGCCTACTATTCATGCCGTTAGACACATCGGAGAATTCGGGGCATTACAGTGTCTCCAAAGATTCGAAGGAATCCTCACGCCTGAGCTTCTTGAACACTGAGAATGGCGGTCGCAGAAAGGAGGGTTTATTTTTCTTCTGAGATGAAGAGAGAAGAAGGAAAGAAGTTCTGAGAAATTTCAAATGAAAGGGTGGCCCATGCGTAGGGTGGCCACCCCTTTTATATATAAAAAGGATCACGTGTAGAGGGCCGTTGGATGGCCCTGATGTGGGATCCAAGGCCCTCCACTCGAAATACGAAATGACGGCTGGGCATAGGCTAGGCCATTAAATGCGGTTCTCGTAAGACGTACCGTCACCAACCACGATGTTCCACGTATCAGGCGCCTGCGTAAGATGTGGAATGTGAAGAGTTCATGGGGAAGCCTAAAAGCCCCTACTGTGGTCTTATACGACGTAGTATACCACGAGCAGGGGCTTGGGGGGCAGATGTACACCCTGATTTTTCCACGGGCTGATTAGCGAGCTGAGCTGCGGCCTAATCATGATTACCTCGTGGATATTCCCAAAGCCGGAGCTGCCGTCATAAGATCATACCTCCTTAGATCGAGGTAACCCAAGGGTTCGCCAAGATTGCCTAAGACTTGAGTCCGGACTCTGAAGGCCGAAGGTCGAGTTAGGTATCCAGCTCGTGGTACGAGCTAGATTTGGAGGCTATGACTCTTTGTAAAGTCAACACACGCAAGGTAAATGTGCACATATCAGACATCACGTGTCTGATATGCCCCTGACTTCTCGGACACGCAGCAGGAACGTGCGTATTCAGACACCCACGACTGGGTTGGGCCGTGTGGCCCATTATCTCCTTACCTATTGATTTGACCAGACTTATGTGTCAGGTTTAGGAATTAATCATGAATGTCACAGAGTTGATACGATAGGTAAGAAGGTCACGGGATGACCTTCTTACCAACTCCCAGGTGCCTTCTCCTATAAATATGGAGACCCTGGGAGTTTATAAGGGTTGGATTATCTCTTGTAAGAAATACCATGTAATCAAATATCCAGTATATAGCAATAATACTGACTAGTGGAGTAGAAGGATTTTAACCTTCGAACCACTTAAAAAACGTGTCTTAAGTCACCATTTCACTTTTCCAAGATCATATATATGTTACGGTTCAACATTAGCACTAATCCATTTCTCTTCTTTTCTTAATTACCTGTTGGCGAAGAACCGCGCCAACAAAAATAAATCATAAAATGTTCATGGCCTAAACCTCACTCCTGGGACCTCGAAACCTACTAACACGGTTAGTATATTCGATCCCGAGCCTTAAGAATTGAAACCCCGAGCCTAAAACCCTTGAAAAATCCTCCCTGACACAAAAGGAAGGGGTAGGCCATGACTTGGCCTAGTAAGTCCAAGAGCACTCTGGCTGTGTACCAGGGGCGGGTCGCGACTTTCCTAGGCCAAGTCGTGACTTGACCCCACGTACACAACACCCCTGCCATTTTCTCCATTAAAACCAACCAAAAACTTTCATCGAACAACTCACAAATCAAACCCAAGCATTACCACAACTTACTGAACATTCAACCAACAAAACCTAAGCTTTAAACCATTTAAAACCACCTCAAATAACCACTTCTATAATCAAAAGTTCTAGCTCAAAAACTAACTTGAAAACAGAGAAAAACCTAAAAAATAATGGCAGAAACCTTACCTTAAACTCATAGTTAAACCCCCTTCAATGGCTGAACACTAGCCTAGAACCTCAAGCTTTGATCTCCTATGTTTAACCCTCAATGTCAACTTCAAAAATTCAAAGGAAAAAAGAGGAAGAAAGGATTGGGAGGTAGAGGAAATGAGTATCTATTTTGCTTCCTTATTCTCTACAGCCTTCCATTTAGTTTAAATATATCCTAAGGTCAAATGACCAAAATAGCCACCAAGGGCAAAAGTGTCATTACCCTTTAATTAACGCTAAGGGATCTCCTCTAATCCTGCTAATCATAATTAACGTCGTCCAATTCCCGTTATTACCAATATTCTCAAATAATAATTAAATCATATCTCATTACCCTTTAATTCCTGGTAATGTACTAATCATCAAATTACCCCGAGACTGACCCCGAGCTCGGTAAATAACCCCGTTATGACCAAACCGCTAACTTGCATTCTAAGATCGTCTCATGCCGAATAGCTTGAACATATCCACATAATAATGTGGCCTATCCATAAATCATAAACATGCATGAAAATATACAAATATGCCCTCAACTGGCCAAATTACCAAAATACACTTATGATGAAAAGTGGACATGGATTTGTCCCCCTAATCCAGGCATTAAGCCACATTAGGGAATTTGGGTCATTACAACTATCCCCTCCTTACAGAAATGTCGTCCTTGAAATTTACCTGAACAGCTCGGGATACTGATTCTGCATATTTGACTCCAGCTCCCAAGTTGCTTCCTCGACCTTGCTATTCCTCCATAATACCCTAACCTAAGGTATCATTTTATTCCTGAGGACCTTGTCCTTTCTGTCTTGTATCTGGACTAGCTGTTCCTCATAGGAGAGATTTTCCTCAAGTTCCAGATCCTCATAACTCAACACATGAGTCACATCAGATACACACCTCCGAAGAGCTGAGATATGAAACACGTTATGTACGGCTGACAATGTCGGTGGTGAGGCCAACCTATAGGCCACCTGACCAATCCTCTCCAGGATCTCAAATGGACCTATAAATCTAGGGCTCAACTTTCCCTTCTTCCAAAACCTTTTCACTCTTTTCCATGGCGAGACTCTAAGAAAAACATAATCTCCCACTTGGAACTCCACATTCCTGCATTTCGGATCTGCATAACTTTTCTGTCTACTTTGAGAAGCAAGCATCCGAGCTCTAATCTTCTCAATGGCCTCACTGGTCCTCTGAACTGCCTTAGGACCCAAGTATCTCCTTTCTTCTGTCTCATCCCAATAAATGGGAGATATGCATATCCTACAATACAACATCTCATAAGGTGCCACTCCAATGGTCGACTGATAACTGTTGTTGTAAGAAAATTCTATCAAAGGTAGATACTTACTCCAGGATCCACCAAATTCCAGCACACATGCTCGCAACATGTCCTCCAATATCTGGATCGTCCTCTCAGATTATCCATCTATCTGAGGATGATAAGTAGTTCTGAACTTTAATTGAATTCCCATGGCCCTCTGTAAACTTCCCCAGAACTTGGATGTGAAATTGGGGTCTCGATCTAACCTCGGTGCTCCATGGAGGCGCACGATCTCTCTCACGTAGAGATCTACATAACGATTAACTGTAAAAGTAGTCCTCACTGGAAGAAAGTGAGAGAACTTGGTATAGCGATACACAATAACCAATATTGAATCATGTTGACCAGCAGTCCTGGGTAACCCCACCTTGAAATCCATCGTGATGTCTTCCCATTTCCACTCTGGAATATCAAGAGGCTACAATAGCCCTGCCGGCCTCTGATGCTCAGCCTTGACCTTTTGACATGTCAAGCACTTAGCCACATACTCCACTACATCTCTCTTCATCCTAGGCCACAAATATAGTGATCTCACATCCTGGTACATCTTCGTGGTGCCTAGATTCAAAGAGTAAGGAGTAGTATGAGATTCATCCAGAATCTCTCGCCTCAAAGCAGTATCTAACAGAACACATATCCGACCTTTGTATCTCAAAAAACCCATGTTAGACACTGAATAATCTCTGGACACTCCCGCCAAAACATCCTCTCTGATCTTGGTCAGCTGTAGATCACTCAACTAACCTCCCTTGATTCTTTCCAACAGTGTAGACTAAAGCGTAACATTGGTCAACTGGCCCACCAACAATTCTATACCAGCTCTAGTCATATCCTCTGCTAATTCTCTGAATATCAGGCTAGCACTGAAAATCTGTCCCGGACCCTTCCGGCTTAAAGCATCAGCTACCACATTGGCCTTTCCTAGATGATACAAGATCTCACAATCATAATCTTTTGCTAATTCTAGCCAATGCCTTTGTCTCATATTCAGGTCTTTCTCTGTGAAGAAGTACTTCAGGCTCTTGGGGTCAGTATAAATCTCACACTTCTCCCCATAGAGGTAATGTCTCCATACCTTTAATGCAAAGACCACAGATGCCAACTCTAAATCATGAGTGGAATATCTCTATTAATACTCCTTTAGCTGATGTGAGGCATAAGCAATCACCTTCCTTGACTACATCAGAACACAACTCAAACCCTGATGTGAGGTATCACAGTATATCACAAACTTCTCCTGATCTATAGGAAGACTTAGAACTGGAGATGTAATCAACCTCTACTTCAATTGCTGGAAGTTGTGCTCACACTTGTCTGACCACACAAACCTTTGATTCTTGCGTGTTAGCTCAGTTAATGAAGTGGCAATATTTAAGAATCCTTCCATGAAACGTCTGTAATAACCTGCCAATCCAAGGAAACTTCTAACTTCAGAAGCATTCTTTGGCCTTGGCCAATCTCTGACCGCCTCAATCTTCATTGGATCAATTTTAATCCCATCCTTACTGAAAATGTGCCCAAGGAAATTTACCTGAGATAACCATAACTCATAATTCTTGAACTTTGCAAACAGTCTATGCTCCCTCAGTCTCTATAGAACCAACCCCAGATGTTGCTCATGCTCTGACTCTGACTAAGAATAAACCAGAATATCATCGATGAATACGATAAAAAACTGGTCCAAATAATCCTAGAACACTCTGTTCATCAAATCCATGAAAGCAACTGGGGCATTAGTCAATCCAAAAGATATGACTAAGAACTCATAATGCCCATATCTAGTGCGAAAAGCACTCTTCGGTATATCTCCCTCCTTGACCCTCAGCTGATGATAACTAGAGCGAAGGTCTATCTTTGATAATACTCTTTTACCTTGCAACTGATTAAATAGAGCATCAATCCTTGGAAGAGGATACTTGTTCTTAATTGTTAACTTATTCAGTTCTCTGTAATCAATGCACATCCTCAGAGAACCATCCTTCTTCTTCACAAACAGAACTGGTGCACCCCAAGGTCGGTCAAGCACTTCAGGCTTATGTTCATAATGCTTATGTTGATTAGATCTAATCGTTTCGGCTTGTGTTAAACACACTAATACTGTTCTTGACTCATAGGTCAATTCCATATGACCAGTGCTCAGTACTACGACCGAACTTGACTAATAAGTCACAGCTTCACAGTCAGTACTGACACCATTGCCGATTCTGACTAATAAGTCAGTACCACTAACAAGTAAGCAAGACTGCTAAGTATTTAATATGTAATCAATGTCCACATATAGAGCACTCAACATGCCTCATCAATAACCATGCATGTCACATACTGGGTGCAGTTTTCTTAACTCTGGTTTGAGCGTGAGATAATAAAAGAACAACCCTTTGAGAACGATCAATCCTTTGGTCCCTTAGCGATCACCTAGTCATAACCAAATATGGAATTCCATTAATAAAATAAATCATAAAATGTTCATGGCCTAAACCTCGCTCTTGGGACATTGAATCCTACTAACACGATTAGTATATTCGATCCCGAGCCTTAAGAATTGAAACCCCGGGCCTAAAACCCTTGAAAACTCCTCCCTGGCACAAAAGGAAGGGGCAGGCCATGACTTGGCCTAGTGAGTTGCGGTGCCCCTAAGTCAGAGAGCACTCTGGCTGTATACCAGGGGAGGGTCGCGACTTGCCTGGGCCAAGCCGCAACTTGACCCCACGTACACAGCACCCCTGCCATTTTCTCCATTAAAACCAGCAAAAAACTTTCACCAAACAACTCACAAATCACACCCAAGCATTACCACAACTTACTCAACATTCAACCAACAAAACCTATGCTTTAAACCATTTAAAACCACCTCAAATAACAACTTCTATAATCAAAAGTTCTAGCTCAAAAACTAACTTCAAAACAGAGCAAAACCTGAAAAATAATGGCTGAAACCTTACCTTAAACTCATAATTAAACCCCCTTCAATGGATGAACACTAGCCTAGAACCTCAAGCTTTGATCTCCTATGTTTAACCCTCAATGTCAGCTTCAAAAATTCAAAGGAAAAGTGAGGAAGAAAGGATTGGGAGGTAGAGGAAAATAGTCTCTGTTTTGCTTCCTTATTCTCTACAGCCTTCCATTTAGTTTAAATATATCCTAAGGTCAAATGACCAAGGAAAACTTCATGCAAATGAACCGTTGCTCTGATACCAACTATAACGACCCAACTAATTCAAAGACTTTGGACCATTAAAACTACTATACATAGACATTATTCTTAAGAAAACATACATACGAAACATTCATAACTTTATTAAAAACTCTAAGGTAAATGTTGAAATACATAAATCGGGGTATGGGATCCAATTGTTTGAAAAATAAAACATAACTTTAACTTAATTAAAACTGTTTACAAAACCAAGTGCGGAAAATACATAGAAGCATAATTAAAAAGACTGAAAATAACGTCGTCCTCGAATTGTTCACACAGTCCATCGAATCCATTCCTCAATACACAACCCCAAGCTTCCATGAATCCTTCTGCTGCCATAACTATTTTCCTGCATACATAAAAATAAAGGAATGAGCCTAATGCCCAACAATGAAAATCTACTAAAAACATAAAACACACACATAAACTATATCATGAACATATACTATAAACAGATGTCATATACTACTACAATGGCCATTATACTACTTGGGGCTTGTTAACTAAGCAAGTCATATGCCCAATAGATTTGTGGGGCTTGCTAGCCAAGCAAGTCATATGCCTATAAATTATTAGGGCTTGCTAGCTAGACAAATCATATGCCCAAGGTCTATAAACATACTATACATAAGGTAACATAACATAAGTTAGCATAACATATCATATAAGCATACAAAATTCTATCCTATTTTCCTTACCAATACCGGGATTTGAGAGGAAGGACAGGATTTAGAACACTCCTAAAACCAATAATAAGAAGGTGAGTATTTCTAAAAGAAAGAGATGATGTGGAAATGAACTAAACCACCAAGATGAAACTTACCGAAAAGAAACCTTAAGTTCAAAGAACTTAAATACCTAACCAATAATGGAAACAATGAGTTAGGATTTGAGTGAAGAAAACTAAGAGAAATTAATATACAAAAATGAACTTAAGATTAGGAATACCTTTCGATGTACTAGAACCGAACTACACCTCGATATTGAAAAACACACTATTATCTTACTTCCCAAGTGTTTATAAAGCTTAAGATGATTAAGCTTATATCCGAACCCAAGTGTTTAACACTCTATAGTAATCCTAGTAGCTTGAAGGCTCAGAACACAGCTTGAAGAGTGAGAGAAATGGCTGGGTACTAGGCTCAGACTTAACTTAGTACCCATGGCTTGTTGTAAGCTTCCTCAAAATCTCAATGTAAATATCGATCCTCTGTCGGATACTATTGTCTTAGAGATTCCATGCAACCGTAGTATTTCTTGGACATAAATGTCTGCGTATTGATCCACTGTGTATGAAGTCTTAACAGGCAGGAAATGAGCTGACTTGGTTAGTCTATCTATTACTATCCATGCTGAATCATGCTACTTATTTGTTCGTGGCAAACCTATCATGAAATCCATGGCTATATCGTCTCATTTCCATTCTGGAATGTTAAGTGGTTGCAATAAGCCTGCAGGCCACTGATGTTCTGCTTTCACTTGATGGCATACTAAACACTTAGACACAAATTCTGCTATATCCTTCTTCATTCCTGGCCACCAATATATTGCCTTTATGTTGTGAGTCATCTTGGTCGACCCCGGGTGAACTAAGTATGGGATACTGTGCGCTTCTTCTAAGATTGTCATCTTAATCCTTTGATCATTTGGCATGCATACCTGATCCTTTTATCTCAATAATCCTTGACCTGATATTGAGAAATATGTGGCCTTCCCTTCTCTAACTGCATCCATTTGTGCTACTAATGTGTCATCATGTCGTTGCCCAATCTGTATATCTTCTAACAGACTTGACTGGATAGACAAGTTAGCCAGCTTACCGATGACTACTTCTATTCCAGCACTGATCAGCTCCTATTCTAGCGGGTTTTCTATTCCGGCTAGTGCTGCTATACCTCTATAACTCTTCCTACTTAGTGCATCAGCAACTACGTTTGCCTTTCCCGGGTGGTATAGGATTTTGCAGTCATAGTCCTTCACTAGTTCTAACCACCTGTGCTGCCTCATGTTGAGCTCCATCTAGGTGAAGAAATACTTTAAGCTTTTGTGGTTCGTATAAATCTCACACCATTCTCCGTAAAGATAATGGCGCCAAATTTTCAACGCAAAGACCACCGCTGCCAACTCCATATAGTGTGTTGGATAGCATTGCTCGTACTCTTTCAGCTGCCTTGAGGCGTAGGCTATCGCCTTGTCATTCTGCATCAGTACGCAACCCAACCCTTGCTTCGATGCATCACAGTAGACTACAAACTTGTCATTGGGTGTCGGTACACAGAGTATTGTGCTTAGCACAGCTTATCCTTCAGCAACCGGAAGCTCTCTTCACACTTATCAGTCTAGTTGAACTTCTGTTGCTTCGGGGTCAGGTTGTTGAGCGGAGTGGCTATCTTAGAAAAGCCCTCTACAAACCTCTGATAATAACCTGCTAATCCCAGAAAGCTCCTTACCTCTGATGCGTTCTTTGGTCTTGGCTAATCCTTCACAGCCTCTACCTTAGATGGGTCTACTGCAACTCCGTCCTTGGATACAATGTGCCCGAGGAATGCTACTTGTGTAAGCCAAAATTCGTACTTCTTGAACTTGGCGTAAAGTTGATGTTCCTTTAGTTGTAACAAGACCAACCTTAAATGCCCCCCGTGCTCGTTTGCATCCCTTGAGCATACCAAGATATCGCCGATGAACACTATGACGAATTTATCCAAGTAGTCATTAAAGACCATATTCATTAAATCCATAAATGCGGCTAGAGCGTTGGTAAGACCGAAAGACATAACTAAAAACTTGTAATGCCCATAACGAGTTCTAAAGGCTGTCTTGGGAATATCCTCTTCCCGTACCTTGAGTTAATGATACCCGGACCATAAATTGATCTTTGAGAACACGGTCGCTCCTCAGAGTTGATCAAACAAGTCATCAATCTGGGGTAGCAGGTACTTATTCTTAATATTCACCTTATTCAGCTCACGGTTATCTATGCACATCCACATACTTCCGTCTTTTTTCTTCACAAATAGAACCGGTGCTCCCCATGGTGAATGGTTGGGTCAAATGAAACCCAAATCTAGGAGTTCTTGTAGCTGCGTCTTTAACTCCTTGAGTTCGGTAGGTGCCATTCGGTATGGTGCCTTTGAGATAAGCTCGGTGCCCGGTACTAGTTCGATTGTGAAGTCAATTTCCCAAGTCGGCGACAACCCTGGTAAGTCATCGGGAAATACTTCTGGGAATTCTTTTACGATGTTGACGTCTCCAACTTTTAGTGGTGTTTCCTTTACCACATCCGTGACGGTGGCTAGGAATGCTTGACATCCTTTTTCTATCATCCTTTAGGCTTTGAGAGATGATATAAGCAGTGTGCGTAGTCCTGAAACTTGTCCCATAAAGCACAGTCTCTAGCCGTCAGGGTTCTCGAACGTCACTTTCTTGTGTTTGCAGTCGATAGTTGCGCCATGCCTTACTAGCCAGTCCATGCCTAGTATCACATCGAAGTCTTTGATCTCCAGTTCTATTAAGTCTCCTTCTAATTCTACGTCCTCAATCTTGATCGGTACGCCTCGTACTATCCGTGATGATAGAACTACTTTTCCCAAAGGCAACTCTGTTACAAATCTAGTTCTAAATCTTTCACAAGGTTTGTCTAGTTTTTCTATCATTCTTAACGAGATATATGAATGAGTGGCTCCCGAATCAAATAATACAGAACATACATTATTGAGGATAGAAACCTGACCTGTGACCACTTTATTGCTAGCATCAGCTTCTCCTTGGGTTAAGGCAAATACCTTGGCAGGAACCATCTTGTCTTCCTTTTTTCCCTCTGGCTTAAGCTGGGGACATTCTCTCTTTCGGTGTCCTTCCTGACCATAATTGAAGCATCCCTTGGTGTTCGCACGGCATTCACCAGGATGTTTCTTTTGGCACTTAGCACATTGCGGGTATTCTACATAACCCGACCTATTACTTCCAGTATTCGTCCGTGCCCTTTTATCGCTATCAGACTGCTTATTGTCAGGATGCCTTCTTTTTTTACTGTTATTGTTGTTGGATGGATTGTTGTTGTTGTTGTGGTTGTTCCGACCATTTTGAGGTTGACTTGCCTATTTAGGCTCAGGCTTACTGGCCTCCTCTTTACTAACATTCGCCTGTAGCCTTTCTACTTCTATTGCCGTTTCTAGAACATCGGCATAGGTAGTATTTCCTGGGTTTGCTAGCTTAACTCCTAGTTCAATCTTTGATCGAAGTCCTCTAACGAACTTGGTCACCCTCAGAAAGTTAGTTGGAACCATTTCCGGTGCAAACTTGGCTAATCAATCGAACTACCGAGCATATTCTGCCACTGATAAACTCCCTTGTTTCAGACGAGCGAACTCCTCGACTCTTGAAGCGATGACTGTCGAATCGTAGTACTTTTTGTGGAACAGCTCCATAAATCTGGCCCAAGTCATGGTGGCAACATCATGAGTTTGTCGAACTAAGTCCCACCATATTCTAGCATCTTTCTTGAGCAAAGACGAAACGCAGGATATGTGGTCCGCGTTGCCGAGATTCATGTGCGTCAAGAGTGGCTCCACATTTCTGAGCCATTCTTTCGCCTCGAATGGGTCTGTTGTCCCTTCAAAGTTCGGAGTGTTTTGCTTACGAAACCGCTCATAAACTGGCTCCATGTACTGAGCTGGGTATGGCGTGTAGTTCTCCATTGGCCATCCCCCATATGGACTAACTTGTTGGGGTGATAGGGCCATTTGTTAAGGTTGTGGTTGCGGCGGAGGCCGAGGTTGAGTTTGAGGCTGAGCCTGTTGTCGCTGTTGCTGCAATAATTCCTCAACTTGCTGTCGCAGTCTGGCAATTTCCGCAGTGTTGTCAACCGGCGGCAGTGGCAGCGCCTTGTGGTTGGCAGTAGCACGCACTCCTCTTCTGCGAACTGGAGGGGCTTCATTGCTCTCAGGAGCAACGTTGGAAGCATTGACATTGGTGCGAGCAGACCTTCTGAGCGACATCTTCAATGGAGTTCTAACAATTGAGAAAAATATGTTAGAACTTACCCTAATAGGCTCTAAGGCAAAAACTTAATCTAAGCAAACATAACTCAAACCTATTAATTATGATTTCTTATGAAAAATTATATAAGCCTTTCTTTATCATTAGGGTGTGTTTCTAAACTTAGAAAAATAAGCCATCTTTATTATTTTCTAAGTCTGTTTCTAATCATCCTATATGACTTAATTCTCAGGCTCGAAACTTGTCATTGTTCTAAAGTTAACCATATTGAGGGAGGGCTGGGATCAGTAAAATCGTTCCCACTACTATGGCCCCCTAACTCTCAATATCGAACCCGGTCCATTGATTTGTATCCACCCTCACCGAACTTAGTCATTATTTATTAAATTTATTATATATTATGATTGCAAAAGAAGATCAAACTCATACATGTCATCAAAATAACATTGATATTTATTTGGAAAACAAAGTTTTTCACTATGTACAATCATAAAAGGAAACAAATAATAAATAAAATAAATAAACCAATCTATTCTAAAAATCGAGATCTTCTACATCTGATCCTTCATCTAACATATCATCGTCTATTTCTTCATAGTCATCATTATCTTGAGCCTCATTATGCCCCCGAGGAATATTCGTAAAAATTCTATGTTTTTGCTCATTTGTGAATTAGAACTCCATCTTAGAGGTGAACCTAAGTATGAGAAAGTAATATCTCATAGCTACCAGTAATTCATCTTCATCATCTATTGTCTCCCATATGTCTTCTAAGGCTGCAATTATAGTAGGATAATCATTTAAAAGTCTAATTACTAAAACATATTGCTCCGTAGCTCTCATCATGATTTGCTTAGTTTATTGGAGGTGACCTATCTCCCTGTGGAATAAGAGTAGTCTTCGAGTGATTCTTTCTAGCACTCCTACGGTGTTTCTTGGTTCTTTAATTCTTTTCAAGGCCTTAATGGCTTGGATATCCTCATAAGTTAATGCTCCATTCATTCTTAACTGAAAACATAAGGCTAAAATGTTAGCTATATATAAACATAATAACTATAACATAAACACTTACTTGGCAGTTAGATTCGGAGCTTGAGCGTGTGTATCAAGGAGAACTTCATGCAAATGAATTGTTGCTCTGATACCAACTATAATGACCCAACTAATTCTAAGACTTTGGGCCATTAAAACTACTATACATAGACATTATTCTTAAGAAAACATACATACGAAACATTCATAACTTTATTAAAAACTCTAAGGTAAATGTTGAAATACATAAATCGGGGTATGGGATCCCATTGTTTGAAAAATAAAACATAACTTTAACTTAATTAAAATTGTTTACAAAACCAAGTGCGGAAAATACATAGAAACATAATTAAAAAGACTGAAAATAAAGTCATCCTCGAATTGTTCACGCAGTCCATCGAATCCATTCTTCCTCAATACACAACCCCAAGCTGCCATGAATCCTTCCGCCGCCATAACTGTAACGCCCTGGATAACCAAGACCGTTACACTGTGTGTTTGAAATAGTGCGAGACTTGCTAATCAAGTCATTTGATTAAAAATGTGAATCTAACGATACAAACAAGTTAGGTTTAAAAGATTTTGGCTATAAACGAATAATGTTCATTAAAATACATGTTTGATACATGGGATCCCAAATCAAGGTTTAAATAACGTAATTACATAATTTCCAAAGCTTATAAATAGCCAAGCCACTCTAATGGCAAAATACACGTTTTAGGTTCTTGTTCCTATACAATTCCTCGACCGTGGCGGCCGAGCAGCTGACAATGTACACCTCTCCCCCAGAGCTCTCCAACCCATGGTTAACTTGCCTTACCCTTGCCCTTACTTGCACCACGTAGCATACGTGAGCCAAGGCCCAGCAAGAAAACATAACATTTAAAACACAATCACTAATAATATTTAATTATTTCACAAGACATAACCATGTACTCAACAGTACACAACATTCACCCATTCAACGATAATATTCAACAAGCTAACAATCTGCCATTCAACTAACCAGCATATTATAATCATCATAATAATTGCACTCAAATCACATGATAATTAGGGCCGACAACTTAGGTCGCACCCTCTGTTTAACCCACTGACTTCGACCCGCTTAAACCGAGCTCAGTGCATAATAAGCTGTCCTCGGCTACCAGTGACCGAGCAGCGCCCTATGCGCAAGTGTAAACTCTGGCGCTCTTAGGCCACACGTTTACTATTTACATGGTGTGATACCATCCATTTATAATTCACATGGCATATTACCATCCTCTTAAAGAGCATACAAAACAGGGAACACTTAGTCCCAATATAAATTCCACAACCAGGTGCAGTTTTCTTACCTTTAATTCCAAGTGCTTTAATTAGGAGAGACGACCCCCGAGCCTAAGTGTACACCTAGTCACAACCATGATAAAGGATTCCATCAATAATTGCATAAGGGTTTCCGCATAGAATTTTAGCCTCCGGGCCATTGAATTCCACCAAACACGGTAGTGGGATCGATCTTGAGCACCAAAGGTCAGGTTCCCACGCTTAAAAACTCCAAAAGGCCACAAATGCCCTTAAGGGTCGCGGCCCCCAAGACCTGCGCCGCGGCCCGCCCCCTAAAATAAAGGCTAGGCCTCTCTGACCACAGACACGCACCGCGGCCCTGCCCCTATGGCGCCGCGGCGCTCCCTCATCTTAGAGCGCTCCTGGCTCTTCCTTGCTCTGAAGGGCCGCGACACTCTAGAACAGAGCCACAGCCCAGCCCCGCGAACCCAGAAAAACCACCACTTGTAACATTCAAACCTCAGCCAAATCCACCCTAAACCATCCCAATAACACAATTCAATTATCTCAACATTCTAACATGATTTCAACAACATAACCCAACATAAATCTAGTCTAGAAACCCATCAAAACATCATTTCAATCTTTTGAACCCACACACTCAAGCACACTCAAACCAGCCAAGAAAGCACCAAAATTCAAACATTAAATCATAATTTCGAGCTTACCTTCACTGCAGAAAAAATTCTCCAAGTTATTTCTGGGCTAACTCCCAAGTTCCTAGCTTCAATTCAGTTCTTAAATATCAAAACCATAAACATTCTTAAAACCCAGCCAAAACACAGAATTCGAATGATCAAGAGTATGATTCAGTTCTTACCTTTGTTTCTAGCTTGTTTCCCCTAGCTTCCACTGAATTAAACCTCCAATTGCTCAGCTCAAACTCTAATTCCCAGCCACAAATCCTTTGGTTTCACTGAGTTCCTTGAGAGAAAAGGAGAGAGGGAGAGAAGAGTCGGTTCCTTGAGTTTCTACTGTTTTATATTTTTTTCTTAGTCTGACCTTAGTTACATAAGTCTATCTCGAGGCTCAGGGTACCGGAAACGTCCCCGAGGGCAAAACGGTAAAATTTCTCCAATATTCCCACTTAGGCTTCCTAACCTCAAATATATCTCTAATTATTTATTTTCATAACCCGATAATTCAAATAATCATCTAATACCCTAAATACCCCTTGACTTTCCCCAAGTCAAGTACCGGGTCCCGTTGTTACTTTCCCACTACTTGCTCCCTAAGATCGCCTCATATCGAAAGCAGCAAACACATATATCCACATAATAATGTGGTCTTAAGAGATTATCACAAAATCACATTTATGCCCTAACAGGCCAAAATTACAATTATGCCCTTACAACCAAACAGGGCCCGCATGCTTATCAAATACTCATAAGCATGCATTTCACATAATCATGCATATCACACCATTAATTCACACAACTTCCAATTATGCCTTCCCGGCACACTAATCAAGGCCCTTAAGCCTTATTAGTAATTTTGGGTCGTTATAATAACTATTTTCCTGCATACATAAAAATAAAGGAATGAGCCTAATGCCCAGCAAGGAAAATCTACTAAAAACATAAAACGCACAGATAAACTATATCATGAACATATACTATAAACATATGTCATATACTACTACAATGACCATTGTACTACTTGGGGCTTGTTAACCAAGCAAGTCATATGCCTAATAGATTTGTGGGGCTTGCTAGCCAAGCAAGTCACATGCCCATAAATTATTGGGGCATGCTAGCTAGACAAGTTATATGCCCAAGGTCTATAAACATACTATACATAAGGTAACATATAATAACATAAGATAACATAACATAAGTTAGCATAACATATCATATAAGCATACAAAATTCTATCCTATTTTCCTTACCAATACCGGGAATTGAGAACAAGGACGGGATTTGGAACACTCCTAAAACCAATAATAAGAAGGTGAGTATCTCTAAAAGAAAGAGATGATGTGGAAATGAACTAAACCACCAAGATGAAACTTTTCGAAAAGAAACCTTAAGTTCAAAGAACTTAAATACCTAACCAAGAATGGAAACAATGAGTTAGGATTTGAGTGAAGAAAGCTAAGAGAAATTAATATACTGAAATGAACTTAAGATTAGGAATACCTTTGGATGTACTAGAACCGACCTACACCTCAATATTGAAAAACACACTATTATCTTACTTCCCAAGTGTTTATAAAGCTTAAGATGATTAAGCTTATACCCCAACCCAAGTGTTTAACAATCTACAGTAATCCTAGCAGCTTGAAGGCTCAGAACACAGCTTGAAGAATGAGAGAAATGGCTGGGTACTAGGTCCTATTTATAGAGTTCAAGGTGTGGAAAGATCTTCTTTTAGCTTTAATAAAATAATGAATATTAATTGAAAAATATTTGAATATTCGTTCAACAGAGGCTTAAGACTCGGTCAAAACGTTCAAAGGCTTATCAAGAGGTTGAGTGTTGAATTGAGCTCGGTTTCAAAATCATTTGAAAATGTAACCCTAGAGCCGATATATCGCCTAGGCTTATATCCCGAGGGCTTGTCGATGCATTTGTATGAAGTTCACGTGTTTTTTGTATTCCCCATGTGGCGATATATCGACTCCTAGGCTGCGATATATCGACATACGTGAATATATTAAACACGTAATTGCACATTATCAACTTAATTTGAAATGATAAAACAGGTTTGACTGAGTAATACGAGATTCCAGCAAGTTCTGGAAGGGTCTAGAGCTTCTAGAAACCTCTATTTCTGAATTATCCACTTAAATCCTCAAATAAACAAGGTTGTGACAAATGTCATGCTCTTATTGGTCTTGGAAGATTCTAGAGCTTTCTTGAACTTTCTTTCTATTTAAACTATAGTTAAATCTTTAAATAAACCTGCACACGACAAGTGTCATGTTCTTATTAATCCTATCTAAACCTTATAGTATAATAAATGACATCTTTATAATCGGCTATATTAATCAAACCTTATGTTATAATTAATATTCTTAAACTATAGGTTAAACTTATAAAATCTATAAGTGTTTCTGCGAGTGTTCAACTAAGTCACGGCTTGAACCAAAATCCACAATAATAAACATACTATAACTACTACTAACTATCTAGCTAGCTAAGTAAACATTCTGGAACTCTACATTAATCATAATTAATGTCCTCCAATTACCGTTATTCCTAATATTCTCAAATAACAATTAATTCATATCCCATTACCCTTTAATTTTCGGTAATGTACTAATCATCAAATTACCCCGAGACTCACCCCGAGACTCACCCTGAGCCCGGTAAATAACCCCGTTATGACCAAACCGCTAACTTGCATTCTAAGATCGTCTCATGCCGAATAGCTCGAACATATCCACATAATAATGTGGCCTCATCCATAAATCATAAACATGCATGAAAATATACAAATATGCCCTCAATGGGCCAAATTACTAAAATACCCTTACGATGAAAAGTGGACCCACATGCATGCATTTATCATCATATAACAATATAACTCACATAATCATGCATATAATCATTTAATTGCATAATAAATCAATTATGACCCTCCTGGCCCCCTAATCCAGGCATTAAGCCACATTAGGGAATTTGGGTCGTTACAAACAATCTCAGTAAGACCCTCCTTCAACTGCACAGTAACAATTGTATATATGTAATTAAAACATATGAACAACAGCTAATAATGTTAAGACAATTTTGCTGCCTAAGGCTGCTTTAATTTCCTTTTAATATTTTCAATTACATCTGAGCAGAAATTGCTCGCGGTGTAAAGACATTTCATTGTGATATTATAATATATTCTTATTGCTATTATAACATCTGCCCATATGACTGAACTTAGAATAACACTTTATTAAGATTTCACAAAATTAACGATTTTTTTTAAATACTCTAAGTGTCATAGTATGCTTTCCCTTATTTTTCTCGTGTGTTTACATATGTTTATGTTGATATGCTTTGCTCGTATTGTATCTTATATGCACCCCAAGTGATCGAGAAGCTTAGAATAATACTTTATTAAGATTTCACAAAATTAACGATTTTTTTTTTTTAAATACTCTAAGTGTCGTAGTATGCTTTCCCTTATTTTTCTCGTGTGTTTACATATGTTTATGTTGATATGCTTTGCTCGCTTAGTATCTTATATGCATCCTAAGTGATCGAGAAGCTTAAGGTTCTCGGTCACTTGCCATGACCAATACCTGTTCGAACATTACCGCTCGCGTACTTTTAAACAATCAATGATAATATTGCAAAACAACACATGTAATGAGAAAATACTTGTAATAAATACAATAATTGGCAAGAATAATAGGTTGCGCACATTTCCTTTTATTTCTTGTAATAAAATGGACAAAATTCATGTTCGTATGAGTGATCAGAATTTGATCTTACATTTATAAGCGACCATCCATCTAACTGGCCAGCCCTTGTTCACAAACTTGTAAAAAGTAAAATTAATATAAGCCAATTCTTTAAAAAGAATTATTCATTGATAATACT
The DNA here is from genome assembly GCF_963169125.1 of Humulus lupulus. Taxonomy (NCBI): domain Eukaryota; kingdom Viridiplantae; phylum Streptophyta; class Magnoliopsida; order Rosales; family Cannabaceae; genus Humulus; species Humulus lupulus. Next base: position 108,486,058 of record NC_084802.1, on the reverse strand, counting down.
TGCGCAGGTGTTCTCCATTCCAACAGCGAGGAACGAGATCTCCATTTAAGCGAGCAAGTTTATATGTGCCTAGTTGGAGGATTTCTTCAATCTATTTTGGACTTTCCCTGTTTGGTCCGAGTACTCTAGCATTCTACTCACGAGTGTTGAGAAAAACTCTTCTAAGTACCAAACCTCCCACATTAAACTTTCTTTCGTGTACTTTTGTGTTAAAATATCGAGCAACCTTTTGCTGGTAAGCTGCAACTCGAAGTTGAGCCTGTTCGCGCCTTCGTTGACCAAGTCCAAAGACTCCATTAATAACTGGTTATTCGTACTCTGGTCGTATGCCAGCCTTCTATGCGATGTTGGATCTAACTCAACAGGTAACATGGCTTCATACCCATAGGCCAAGGAACATGGTGTACGGCATATTGTTGTTCGGTGAGATGTTCTATACGACCAGAGTACTTCTGGCAATTATTCTGGCCACGCCCCATTTTCTTCTTCGAGCCTTTTCTTCAGTGTGTCCTTCAGAATTTTGTTAATGACTTCAACCTATCTGTTGGCTTGTGGATGAGCAACTGACAAAAAACTCTTTGTAATACCATGCAGTTCGTAGAAATCAGTGAAAAGGCTGCTATCAAATTGTGTGCCATTATCTGAGACAATTTTTTTCAGCAACCCATATCGACATACAATGTTTTTGACGACGAAATCCAATACTTTCTTGGTTGTGATTATTGTGAGTGGCTCAGCTTTAGCCCACTTAGTAAAGTAGTCAACAACAACTACTGGATACTTGACATTCCCTTTTCCTGTAAGCAAAGATCCGATCATGTCAATTCCCCAAACTAGGAATGGCCATGGGCTTTGCATATGTTTAAGCTCATTTGGGGTTGCTCATGGTATCTTGGAAAATTGTTGGCACTTATCACACTTCTTAACGAATTCCATAAAGTCTTTGATCATGGTAAGCTAGAAATATCCTTGTCGGAGAATCTTCTTTGACAAACTTTGCCCCCCAACATGATCTCCGCATAAACCTTCATGTACTTCTTGCATAAATTCCTTAGCTTTTTCCTTAGAGACACATTGTAACAAAGGCATTGAGTATCCTCGTCTATACAAGACTCCATCAACCAAAATAAACCGAGTTGATTGCCTTTGAAGTGTCCTCGCCTTATTCCTATCTGCTGGTAATAATTATTGTTCGAGATATTTAATGATGGGAGTCATCCATGTGTCTGACACTTGTATAATTAGCAAGGATTCGTCCACTTGAATTCTTGGTGCTAGTAAACATTCGACTGACACTATGCTCAAAGTGTCAGGATCTTTAGCGCTTGCTAACTTGGCTAAGGCATCGATGTTTGAATTCTGATCGCGAGGTACTTGCTGCAGAGTATACTTCTCAAGATGTGCCAGTAAATCCCTCGCCTTGTTCAAATAAGAAACCATCTTGAAACCCCTAGCCTGATACTCTCCAATAATCTTATTAACTACTAGCTGGGAGTCACTATATATTTCTTGTGACTTTATGTTCATATCCTTGGCTAGTCTTAATCCTGCGAGCAGAGCCTCGTACTCAGCTTCATTATTAGAGGCCTTAAAGTTGAATCTGATCGCACAATGAAACTGATGTCCCTCGGGTGTGATTAAAATTAGCCCTGCCCCTGTGTTATGCTCGTTGGAGGATTCATCTATGACCAACTTCTAGGTAGGGGTTTGATTTTGAATATCGGTCTCTATTACCGACTCGATGGCAGGGAGTCCAGTAAATTCTGCAACAAAATATTCTAGGGCTTGGCCCTTTATAGCTGCTCGTGCTGCATAGGAAATTTAAAATTGCCCCAACTCAACTGCCCACTTTAGTAGTCGACCAGCGACTTCTGGTTTTTGTAAGACTTGCCATAGTGGCTGGTCGGTAAACACTATTATGGGGTGAGCCTGAAAGTAGGGCCGCAATTTACTAGATGCCATTATCAAGTAGTAAACCAATTTCTCTATCGGCGGATATCATAGTTCTGCTCCCACTAGCCTTTTGCTTACGTAATATACTGCTTTTTGAATGTTGTCTTCCCCTTTTATCAAAACAGCACTAGCAACATGCTCCGTTATTGCTAAGTAGATGTACAAAGTCTCTCCTTCGACCGGCTTGGAAAAAATAGGCGGTTGCGACATGTGAGCTTTGAGCGCCTAAAAAGCCTATTTGCACTCCTTTGTCCATTCAAGTTTTTTGTTTCCTCTGAGTAGATTAAAAAATGGGATACACTTGCCCGTTGACTTAGATATGAATTTATTAGGGCAGCAATTCTTCCGGTTAGGCTTTGAACGTCTTTAACTTTGGCAGGAGACTGCATCTCGATCAATGGTTGAATTTTTTTTTTTGGGATTAGCTTCAATTCTTCATGAGTTTACTATGAATCCCAAAAATTTCCCTAATCCAACACTAAAAGAACACTTTATAGGATTTAGTTTCATCTGATATTTTTTCAAGATGTTGAAGCATTCTTATAGGTCCTTGATGTGTTCTTTAGCCTTTCTTGACTTGACCAGCATATCATCGACGTAGACTTCCATGTTATTGCCAATCAGTTCTTTGAACATATGGTTGACTAGTCGCTTGTAAGTCACACTAGAATTTTTCAAACCGAAGGGCATTACTTTATAACAATAAAGTCCCGTATCTGTTCGAAAGCTAGTGTGATCTTCATCAGGTGGATGCATACTGTAACGACCCAAAATCGCTAATAAGGCTTAAGGGCCTTGATTAGTGTGCCAGGAGGGCATGTTGGGATTTATGTGTGATTTTTATGAGTTAAATGCATGGTTATGATTTAAAGCGTGTTTTATGACTATTTGACTATTTGAGATGCATGACTATGTGTATTAGTATGCATGTAGGCCCTGATTGTGTTAGAAGGGCATAATTGTAATTTTGGCCATTTTGGGCATAACTGTATTGATATGTGATGATTGTTGAGACCACAGTGGTATGTGGGTGTATCCGTGATTTGTGACTCGAGACGATCCCAGAGAGCAGGTTAGCGGAAGAGTCATGGCGGGAATTTATACCCGGCTCGGGGCGAGCCTGGGGGTATAAGCAGGAATTTAGAGAATAGATTGAGATTAATTTTTATGATGGGGAATACTTATTTGGTGATTTATCAGGTGTTGGAAAGCAACGGGAAAATATTAGAGACACTTGAGGATTAGCGGGAATTGGGTAAAATGACTAAAATGGCCCTACTTAGACAAAAAGGGTTTAGAATTAATAGGGAGGGCATTTTGGTCAATTGGCTTTTAGAGAATGATTTATGAGGCTTTATATGCTTAGTGGGATTGGTAGAGAGAGTGAATGGTTGTGGAAAAGAAAGAAAAAGGAAGAAAAGAAAGAGAGAAAAACAGAGGGTTTTCCAAATGGGCGGTTTGAGGATTCTAGCACCATTTCTCCTCAAATTTCTTGGGGAAAAGCTCAGTGGAAAGCTAGGATAGGCTGAGCATCAAGGATCTTAAGGTTATACTTGAAGATTTTTCAAGGATTAGCAAGAACACATCAACTTTTGAGGTAAGTTCTAAGAGTTTTCAGTTTTAAGGGTTTGGCTGGTTTGAGCTGTGATTTGAGCTGAGATGATGGGAATTTTAGGGAATTTCTGGCCAAGATTGAGAAGGAGCAAGCTAAGGAGGTCTAGGGTTTAACTCAAGGTCGAAATTCCATCCATGGTATGATTTCTAAGACCTTATCTTTGATGTTTGAATGAATTTCTGGTTTTAGGGTTCATTATGGTAGATTTTGAGTTTTGGGTTGCTTGAGCTTGGGGTATGAGTTCTTGGGATGCTTGGGATGAGTGTGAGGTGTTGATAAGTTTGTTTTTGGGTTTGGAAAAGGTTTGGGGTTGAAATGGTTGAAGGAAAATCGCAGAAACGATTTTTGGGTGTGGTCTGGCTGCAACTAGCGCTAGTTAGTGGGCGCTGTAGCGCTAGGCCCTGTTTCTGGGGGGTGTGGTTCTGCTTGTAGCGCTACAACGCCCTCTTTAGAGCGCTGTAGCGCTGTACTGTTCACAGAAAGGGATTTTTGGGCTTTTGTTGAGGGATTTTGACCTAGGGTTCGGGGCTCGATTCCATCACTTTGTTTTGGGGATCTAGGACTTCCCGGGGGCTCGGGATTGGTCCCGAGGCTAGGTTTTCGAACTTGGGGTTCGGTGTTGACTTTTACCTATGGCTGTGTTTAGGTGTGCGCTAAGGCTCGAGTGGGATCGTGCTCAAGGAGTCAAGTGTTGAAAGTTATCAAATTGACAGGTAAGAAAACTATAGCACCCATAGGACAGGGCATGGGCCCATAGTGTGATTGCAGGGCACGGCCCCATATTGCATTACATGTTAGGGTGCAGACTTGATTGAATTGATATATGTTCAAATGTTATTTGAGATAGACTATCTGTGATTATAGCTGAATGATACGGGGAGGAGCCGAGAACGGCAATGGAGCCGAGAACGGTGAAAGGCCGAGAACGGCAGTGGGGCCGGAAGTACCACATAGCACGTGAAGTGCTTGTAGTCAGGGTGGGACCCCACGGATACAGGTGATATCCTTACGGTGAGGACCGAAACCCCAGGCTTTGGTAAGGCTTCTGGGGCGGCATGGCCGGGTTGCTTAAGTCAAATGGTTGACATGTTCATCTGTGGACTATCTGATATGATTAACTGTATAATTTGCATATGTTATGAACTGCATGAGTTTTCTTGCTGGGCTTCGGCTCACGGGTGCTCTGTGTTGCAGGTAAGGGCATAGATTGAGTCAACCAGCCATGAGTACGGAGAGCGTGAAGCGACGCGTACATGTTCGGCCTGCCCGACTACTTTGGTTGGGGGTTTATTCGAGAAATGGCTGTAATAATCTATGATTTTTATAACTAATCAACTGTAAACTTATTTTAAGATGTAAATAGTTTTCAAACCTTATTTTGGGATCCCAAATGTTTAATGCTAGAAGTTTTTAATGAAACAACGCATTTTCTAAGATTACAGCCTTAAACTTTTGATTAGTCACACTTTCATTTTAAAAACCTCGGTTAGCGAGTTCATTGCACACTGTTTTGTCTTAAAACTCACTTGGTAACGGCTCTAAGGAAGTAGGGCGTTACACATACTAATTTGATTATAACCGGAGTACGTGTACATGAATGATAAAACTTCATGTCTTGATGTAGCATCGACCAACTGGTCGATTCTTGGAAGTGGGAAAAAATCCTTTGGGCAGGCTTTATTAAGGTCTGTGAAATCCATGCACGTCCTCCACTTACCATTTGGCTTGGGAACTAGTACAGATTAGAGACCCATGATGGATAAAATGCTACCCTGATGAACCCATTTTCCTTCAGCTTCTCAACTTCTTCTTTTAGGGCCTTAGATTTATCTTTGTCGAGCAGCCTTCTTTTTTGTTGTACAGGTGGATAGTTTTTGTCTATATTCAAGAAATGGCTCATCACCGCTGGGTGTATCCTAATGATATCTTTATGCGACAAGGCAAAGACCTCCTGGTGCTTCTTCAAAAACTCTACCAATTTGTTTTTCGCTATTGTCTCTAAGTATTTACCGACTTTCACAACCTAGGTCTGGATCTTTCTCTTCTAACTGGACCTCCTCGAGGTCCTCCGCAGGCCCAATCTTTTCTTCAAAGTCCCCAAAGCGAGGATCTAAGTCCCTATTCTCACTTTGGGCAACGCCCTATTCAGTGACTTGTTCACCTAATTGGGTTTACATTTCATTTACTACCAGCAACCTTTTTTTAGCTCCACTTCCCGATCCGCCTCTTCTCGCTTTTGTGATTGAGGAATTGTCGCATTCTCTGGCTTCTCGCTTGTTTCCTAGCACACATCCATCTCCTTTATTAGTAGGAAACTTCATTGCCAAATGTCAGACTTAAATTACGGCTTGCAGGTCGACAAGTATGGGTCTTCTAATCACAACATTATATGAAAACGGACAATCAAATACTATGAAAGTAGTGAGTAATGTCCTATTCGCAGGTGCAGTACCTGTTACGACTGGGAGTCTGATTGACCCTGTTGGTACTAGCCCTTTGCCAGAAAACCGTAGATGGTTTGGTTAGCTCAGCGAGTGGAATGTACATAGCCAGTTGCTCAGCCGCCATGGTTGAGGTTTAGGCAGGGACGCGAGACCCAAAGACTGTCTATTTTGCCTTAGTATGGCTAATGATTACTCATCTACCTTTGGGAGTCTGTAAACTTACTTTTAACTTTGTTTCTTTTGGGATCCTGTGTACGTAACAGTTTAATTATTTAAAATGAGTCTTTTGAGACCAAAACCTTTTTAACCCTAGCACTTACACGTTTAATGACACGTTTTTAAAATTAATGACTTGATTAGCAAGTCTTGCACCTTTATAAGTACTTAGTGTAGCGGTCTTGGCTATCCAGGGCGTTACAACTTAGTATCAGAGCGTCCTAGGTTTAAGGGTTCCTGAAGATAGGCTGGACATGTACATTCGCTGCTTGAGACAAGCTCAAATTAAGGTTCGGTAATGTGTATATATGTGCTTATGTGTTTATGTGCCTGAGATGAGCTATGAATGTTGTTATTTACTGGATTATTAGGAAGCATGAGATACTGATAGGGCCTGGCCCTTGACTGTTGTGTGAGAATATTGAGGCATGTTTATTAGCATCGTCGTGCATGTATATGAATATGTGGATGATTAATTGTATATCGTGCATGGATGAATGCCTGTTTTATAGCTATTGTGTGATGAGTATGAGTTTGGAGGCATGCTTATTAGCAGCCAGCGCATGTGGATGGATGCTTATATGCTGAATGTTTGTGATTGGTTATGTTCCATTGGTGGATTTTGGAGAAGCTTTTACCCTATCATCATGGTCTGACTGTCGAGTCGTTATTTGTAGATTAACTTGGATAGTTATGCGTCCAAGAAAGTCTACACGACTAGCTGGCACTAGGTCTGGGACCAGTAGTGATGATCAGGGCCAGAATCCCCCGCCAGTCCCTGAGAACTGGCAGCAGTTAATGGCTAGTATGCAGGCTCGATTATAGAGTCAGGATGAGCAGATTCGTATCCTGCAACAGCAGGCTCCATCAGGGAGTGTTGCCCCTATTGTACCACCTGCAGTGGTACCAGTTGTGCAAACAGGGGAGGTTGGTAACAAATGGGAACCGTTATATGAACGGTTCAGGAAGCAGCAACCCCCAATTTTTGAGGGTGGACCGGATCCGCTAAAAGCCGAGCAATGGCTAACTATGATCACTACGATTCTGGATTTTATGAGGATTGAGGGGCATGATAGGGTGGCCTATGCCACCTATATGTTGAGAGAGGATGCCCGCATTTGGTGGGAAGTGGCATCGCAGACCAGGGATGTTACTACTTTGACTTGGGAAGGTTTCAAAGATTTGTTTAGCCAGAAGTATTACAATGTTTCTGTCAGAGCAGCAAAGGTTAATGAGTTTGTGAGTCTTGTGCAGGGCAATATGAATGTTGCCGAATATGCCCTAAAGTTTGATAGGCTTGCGAAGTTTGCACCAGATCTTGTGCCTACTAATGTTGCTAGGCAAGATTGATTCATCAGAGGGCTTAATGCTATGATAGCCCGAGATGTCAGGATCACAATGGTACCTGGAGGAACAACTTATGCCCGGGCCATTGAGAAGGCTCTTACCGCTAAGGAAGCGGAGAATAAGATATGGAGGGAGAGCGCAGTGAGGCGTGAGGGCCGTAGAGCAGTGCCTCCTTATTCAGGGACAGGTAGGGGCGGAGGCCCCAGTGACTTCAAGAGGAATACTCCTGACACTTCGACCACTGCTGGTCCTGATAAGAGGGGTCGAGGTGGTCAGGGTGGCCATCAGGGGGGCGACGAGGTCTGGCGGACCTATCCAGAGTGCCCGAGGTGTAGAAGACGCCATCTAGGCGAGTGTCAGGCCAAGGCATGTTTTGTGTGTGGAGCAGTAGGGCATCTCAGGAAAGACTGCCCAACGCTGAAGAAAGGTGAAGCGGGAAAGGTGGATAGCTTGACTCCAGCTCGAGTATTCACCTTGACTCAGGCAGAGGCTGAGGCTAGTCCCTCGGTAGTGACAGGTCAGCTTTCTAGCACTGGCTTTCCTTTTTCAGTGTTGATTGATTCTGGTGCTACACATTCTTTTGTTTCTAGCAGAGTGATTGATAGATTGTGTAGACCTAGTGAGTATCGAACTGCAGGGTTTGGGACTTTATTGCCTACAGGGGAACTGGTGGTTTCTAGGAGATGGATTAGGGCACTGCCAGTGATGGTTGCTAGCAGGGAACTCTCGGTGGATCTGATTGAGTTAAATTTGGAGGATTTCGATATGATCTTAGGGATGGATTGGTTGGCCAGGTATGGAGCTAAGATTGATTGTAGGAAGAAGATGGTTACTTTTGAGCCAGAGGGTAAGGACCCTTTTGTCTTTGTGGGTGTAGTGTCTGGACCCCGCGTGCCCATGATTTCAGCATTGAGTGCCAGAGACTTGTGGCAGGGGGGATGCATAGGTTTTCTGGCTAGCGTTGTGGATACTGCTAGAGTTGTGCCGGCAGGGCCGGGAGAGACCAGATTGGTGTGTGAGTTTTTGGATGTATTCCCTAAGGATCTGCCAGGGTTGCCGCCGCGTAGGGAGATTCAGTTAGCACCAAGGACAGAACCAGTATCAAGGACACCATACAGAATGGCACCAGCAGAACTGAAAGAGTTGAAGATACAGTTGCAAGAACTTCTGGATTTGGGGTTTATCAGGTCTAGTTACTCTCCTTGGGGCACTCCAGTGTTGTTCGTTAAGAATAAGGAGGGGACCTTGAGGATGTGCATCGATTATAGAGAATTGAACAAGTTAACTATTAAGAATAAGTACCCTCTACCAAGGATTGATGACTTGTTCGATCAGCTGCAAGGTAAGACGGTGTTCTCAGAGATTGATCTTCGATCTGGTTATCACCAGCTGAGGATCAAGGATGAGGATATACCAAAGATGGCTTTTAGGACATAGTATGGGCATTAGGAATTCTTGGTCATGTCTTTTGGTCTGACCAATGCCCCTGCAGCTTTCATGGACTTAATGAACAGGGTGTTCAAGGACTTCTTGGATTAGGTCATCATTGTCTTCATCGACGACATCTTGGTATATTCCAGTTCAAAGGCAGAGCATGAGCAGCATCTCCGACAGGTTTTACAGAGGTTAAGGGAACATCAGTTGTATGACAAGTTTAAGAAATGTGAGTTCTGCCTACCAGAGGTGACCTTTCTTGGACATATTGTTGGGGCAAAAGGGATTAAGGTGGATCCATCCAAGGTTGAAGCAGTAAGGGATTGGCCGAGGCCAAGGAATGCCTCGGAGGGGCGGAGCTTCCTTGGGTTGGCAGGTTACTACAGAAGATTTGTTGAGGGGTTCTCAAAGATTTCTTCACCGATGACAGAGTTGACAAGGAAGAATCAGAAGTTTGTCTAGTCAGAGAAGTGTGAGAACAGTTTTCAAGAGTTGAAGCGATGACTTATTTCTGCACCTGTGTTGAGTCTTCCTTCGGAGGAAGGAAAGTTTGTGGTCTATTGTGATCCATCGAGGATGGGTTTAGGCTGTGTGGTGATGTAGAATGAGAAAGTTATAGCCTATGCATCTCGGCAGTTGAAGGAGTATGAGCAGCAGTTTCCGACTCATGATTTGGAGTTAGCAGCGGTGGTGTTCGCATTGAAGGTGTGGTGTCATTATCTGTATGGAGAGAAGTGTGAGATATACACTAATCATAAGACTGTGAAGTATTTCTTCACCCAGAAGGATCTGAATATGAGGCAGAGACGTTGGTTGGAGTTGGTTAAGGATTATGACTGTGATATCCTTTACCATCCTGGAAAAGCCAATGTGGTGGCGGATGCATTGAGCCGGAGGGGCCCAGAACAGTTGTATAGTTCTACCCAAATCTTGAGGGAATTGGCTGATGAGATGGTCAGGGCAAAGATATGACTGGTGGTTGGTCAGTTAGCCAATATCACTTTACAGTTGACCCTGTTAGAGCGGATCAAGGAGAGTCAGTTAGTGGATGTACAATTGCAGGAAGTTAGGCAGCATGCCTTAGCGGGGACAACTAAGGATTATTCAGTTTCTGAGACAGGTTTGCTCCGATATCAGGGACAAATATGTGTTCCAGCAGATGAGGGGATTAGACGAGGGATATTGGATGAGTCTCACACTGCGCCATACTCACTCCATCCGGGTACCACGAAGATGTATCAGGATCTACGGACATTATATTGGTGGCCCGAAATGAAGAAGGATGAATTTGAGGTATGAGGACTTGGAGTTGCAGACAGACTTGTCCTACGAGGAGAGACCAGTCCAGATTTTGGATCGGAAGGACAAAGTTTTGCGGAATAAGACGATACCATTAGTGAAAGTGTTATGGAGGAATAGCAAGGTCGAGGAAGCAACCTGGGAGTAGGAGACGGTGATGCAGGATCAGTATCCTGAGCTTTTCAGGTAAATTTCGAGGACGAAATTCTCATTAGGAGGGGATGTTTTAACGACCCAAAATCGCTAATAAGGCTTAAGGGCCTTGATTAGTGTGTCAGGAGGGCATTAGTTGATTAATTGTGATTTAAATGTGTAATTATATGTTTAGTAATGTTTTTATGATAATATGAAATAAACATGTGATATATGTAAGAACCACATTATTATGTGGGCAGGTCTGCAGAGCACGACTCGAGACGATCCTAGGGTCAGATAGCGGGAAAAGTCACAACGGGACTTAAAATATGACTTTGGACAAGTCAGGGGTATTTTAGGAATCGGGTAGCTATTTAGACTATTGGGTTATGAAAATAAATATATGGAGATATATTTGAGGTTAGGATGTCTAGGCGGGAATATTGGGGGATTTTACCATTTTGCCCTCGGGGACGGTTCCGGCACCCCAAGCTTTGGGAATTAACTTAGTGGATAAGACAAACATAAGGAAACCCTTGGAAGAAATATAAACCGACCTTATTTTCTTTCCTCGGTTTAGACTTTTCTCTCAAGGAACACTCAAGAAACACTCAAGGGAAAAATAGAGGGAATTGGGGAATTGGAGCTGAAGAATTGCTGGAACTTAGAGGAAATCAGGGGCAACTTAGAGGTTTAGCACAGCAAACAATCAAGGACTAAATCAAGACTAAGGTGGAATTGAGCTGGGAAAATCATTGCGAATCAGCTGGACTTTGGATAAAGGGAAGGTTCTGTTATTAAGGTAAGCTTTACTCCATGAATTAGAGGTTTGAATTTGGGTTCTTGACTGGTTAGCTTTGGGTGTTTATGTTCTTGGGTTTCAGAGATTAAAAAGAGGGTTCTAGTGTGTGTTGGACTGGATTTTCTGTTGAATTGTGTGGCTCAAGTTGGTTTGTAAGCTTTGGTGATATTAGGTGTTGAAGTAAGGAGCTTAGGTGTGGTTTTGGCTGAGGTTTTGAGCTTTAAAATGGTGGGTTTTCTGGGCATGAAGGGAAGGGCCACGGCTCTGTTCTAGAGCGCTGCGGCCCTAGGATGAAGAAAGGCCAAGGGTGGGCACCGCGGCGCCCAAAGCATGGGTCGCGGCTCGTGTCTTTGTTCAGGTTGGCCTTGGTTCTGTTTTGAGGCTAGGGCCGCGGCTAAGCTTCAAGGGCCACAACCCTTGGTTGTGCACATGAACTTTTGAGGGTTTTAGGCATGGGAATGTGGTCTAGTTTGGTCGGGATTGGTTTCACCACCGTGCTTGGTGGAATTCGGATCCCCGGGAGTTAGTTTTGTAACCGGAAACCTATACTTGAATATTAATGGAACCCTAAACTTTGGTTGTGACTAGGTGATAAAGGCTTAGGCTCGGGAACGGATCATGCTTGAGGGGCGTTGCTCGTAACTCAATAACTGTAAAGATTAAAGGTAAGAAAACTGCACCTGGTTAAATATATGTGACGGGACTAAGAGTTCCCTATTGTAAATGCTTGAAAAGATGGTATTATGCCATGCAAGCCATTTAGTGAACCAACAGCCTAAGGGTGCCAAGGGTTTCACTAGCGCATAGGGTGCGGCTCGGCCACTGGTAGCCGAGGATAGCTTATTATGCACTGAGCTCGGTTTAAGCGGGCCGGAGTCAGTGGGATAAACAGAGGGTGCGACCTAAGTCGTCGGCCCTAAGGATTATGTGATGTGAATGATATAATTGATTGATTGCGTCTAGAATCTGAGCTTATGTGCTGAATGTCTATTGTGAATTATTTGATGAAAGATCATGCTTGCTAATTTAACTGTCTGATATCAATGATTGTGTTGTATATGATGTTTTCTTGCTGGGCCTTGGCTCACGGGTGCTACGTGGTGCAAGTAAAGGCAAAGGCAAGTTGGATCAGCCCTGATTGGAGAGCTCAGCGAGTGGAATGTACATAGCTAGTTGCTCAGCCGCCACGCTTGAGGTTTAGGCAGGGACGCGAGACCCAAAGACTGTCTATTTTTCCTTAGTATGGCTAATGATTACTCATGAACCTTTGGGAGTCTGTAAACTTACTTTTAACTTTGTTTCTTTTGGGATCCCGTGTACGTAACAGTTTAATTATATAAAATGAGTCTTTTGAGACCAAAACCTTTTAAACCCTAGCACTGACACGTTTAATGACACGTTTTTAAAATTGATGACTTGATTAGCAAGTCTTGCACCTTTATAAGTACTCAGTGTAGCATTCTTAGCTATCCAGGGTGTTACAATGGCTCTAAATCTTGCACTGACAATTTCATTCTTTCCAGTGAAGACTTATACAAAATATTGACCAAGCTTCCTGTATCTACCAACACTCATTTTACCATCATGTTGGCGATTTGAACATCCACGACCAAAGGATCTGAGTGGGGAAATCAGACATTTTGTGTGTCCAACTCGGAGAAAGTTATCAATTCTTCCTCTGTTCGAGCTTTTTTGGGAGTTCGTTCCTCGACATGCAACATTTCAATGTCCTGATCGGGACGTAGGGTTCTAGCATATCTCTCCCTCGCCTTACCATTGTCACCTGCTATATATGGTCCTCCGCAGATGGTCAACAATGTACTAGCCTGCTCGTTGCCTCCATAATTCTCCTGCTGAGAACCTCCACTTGCTCGTACATATCTCCTCAGGTGTCCTTGTCAAATAATGAACTCGATCTCGTCCATGAGCTAGTTACAATAATTGGTATCATGGCCATAGTCGTTGTGAAAATGACAAAATTGGTCGTATCCCTTTTGGATATGTTTTTCCTAATCGGAGCCGGTCGCCTAAAGGGAACGGTGGTATGACTGGCATGATATACTTCAGCTTGGCTATCGACCAAATCAGTGTAATTAGTGAACATTGGTTCATATATGTTCTGTTTGGGGCGCTTGCTATCAGATGTCGATGGCTTGTTGTTTGCCCTTTTCTATCATTTTTACCGTTACCTTTGCCATTGTCGTTGGGCTTACTAGATCCATTGGAGGCTTTGGTAAGGTCTTCTTTCTTACCCTGGTCATCCTTAGGAGACTTTCCTTCTTTGGCGATGGCCTCCTCGAGTTTGATATACTTGTCTGCTCGATCCAAAAATTCCTGAGTGCTCTTGACTCCATTCTTTCGCAGACTACTCCAGAGGGGAGAATGGCGCTGCACTCCAGTAGTGAGCGCCATCATCTTTCCCTCGTCTCCAACAATTTTGGCCTGAGAAGCTGCTCGCATGAATTGTTGGATATACTCTTTTAGTGTTTCTCCCTCCTTCTGTCAAATGTCGACCAGCTGATTAGCCTCTGTTGGGTGTGTTCGACCAGCATAGAACTGTCTGTAAAATTCCTTCACGAACATCTCCCAGGAAACTATGCTGGCTGGAGGGAACTTGAAATACCATTCCAGAGCAGATTCAGATAAAGTGGCAAGAAAAGTCATGCACCGAGAATCATCTGACACCTTTTGGATGTCCATCTATATCTCAAATCTGTTCACGTGTGATACTAGATCTACCCCTCCTATGAAGTTGGGTAGAATTGACATTTTGAATTTTCTTGGAACTTCTGCCACAATAATTCTATGAACAAATGGGGTGCCCTTCCTTCGATCAAATTCTATATGGGATGTTTTATTCCCAACTAGTTGTTGCACGGCCTGATTCAATGCATCTATCTGGGCCTGTACAGCATTTGGTATTGCTGGAGCAACTGGAGCTGGTGGGAAGTACTCGTCATGTCTTTCTCTTCGATTATTGAGTACATCCCTCAAATCTTCATCCATACGCCTTTGCTCACTTGCACCTAGTCGGTCAAAGACATTGGGCTTTTTAGGCTGCCCCCCAGCATTTTGGCTTGTCAGTCGGTTCTCCATTGGCGGAGGATTTTGTTGTCCGCCTCTCTCCTCTTGCTGTCGACCATCGTTCCTCCTGCCAGAGTCTACATCATTAAAATCATGGTCATCTCTGAATTGTGACCTATGAGTGTGCCACCTGCTGTACACAATGTTCCCCTCTCTCCCTGTTGGTATGTCTCGATAAAGAGGGGGAGGCTTGCATTGGTTGTTAGGTCCTCTGACATTACTATGTCGTGGGGGACCCCGGACCGTAGAGCTTGAGTCCACTTGTCTTCTGCTTCCTAAGGGACGTTGTCCCCTGCCAGGAGGGTTTTTCTCCCCAGCTGTCTGGCGTCTAGGGCTTCTGGGATGCTGCTTGGCCCTATTCTGTCTTTGCTGCTGAACACTATCTCGACCAGCCCGAGAGGATGGATGTTACTCATTGTTTCTGTCAGGATTTTGGACTGGTCTTTCCTATTGAGCAGCGGGAGGTTGCTCTGGTCCTTGAGGATTCCTTGGTTGTGGTGGATATTGATGATACTAGGGACGCTCTGACTAAGGATTTTGTTGAGGGTGAGAGTTGGGTGGCTGATTTGGTTGGGAGGTAGGTGCAGGTTTTCCATGTTCTAATTGAATGGACACTTCTAAAGCCATCGTGGCATCTCTCTGTCAGCGATCCATGGCAGCTTGCCGCTCATTCAGTTCTTGGCACTGCCAGTCAATCTCATTTGCTGCAACACCATTGTATCAGCCACATTCTCTTGATTAGCTCTCAGAGTAGATAATTCCTCTTGCATTACAATCAAAGTTGTTCGCAAGGTTTCAGCATCCATCTCTTCCTCTTCCAGTTCCACCTGTGGCTCGTCCTCCGCAACATCTTGGGGAGGAGTTTGATTTGGTATACTTCCAAAAGTCTGCCATGTCTGACCCACTTTCTTGGAGGGTTTCGCCATTGTTTTTCTTGAAGGTCTTGAGTTCAGTTTTCAATGAAAGCACCAAAATTTTGATTGATGATTTATCCAATGACACGAAGTCACCAAAACTATAAAGATTTATAAGCTAAATGCAAGAACTACTCAACAGAAAGATTTATAGTGGTTCGGCCCCAGATATTGGTAATAACCTACTTCCACTTAGTATTTTTATTGATGTATTATGAAACCTGCGATCAACAAACTAGGGTTCACTGAGTTTTACGAGCTCCAAAAAATGATACAAAAGTCGTGTATAAAAAGCAGTAGTTCTCTCTGTATACAAATTATTGCCCCCCTTTAAACGAATCTCTTGAGTCCTATTTATAGGCTCAAGGATGTACCTATGGGTCGATGGGTCGTGTCTTAATTTTGTTACAAGCATATTTGAATAATAACATAAATCATAATCTTTACACAAAAATAGGGTCAAATATTTTTAAAATATCTTACTTATAATTGTATTTGAACTCTAGCTTCGTTACCATGACCAGACCTGGTCGCATATGTCAGCAAATCTTCTCTTGTACTGTTCAGCATCTTTCTTGAATCCATCGAGCAACTTCTATTCTGGTCACTGGTCGACCAGAATGTAATCACTAAATAGTCACGTGCAACCCACGTGCACACTGATTTTGCCACGTCAACAAGTAAGTATTTTTCAGGGTAAACAATACGGTGTGCATATTTTTATTATTTCCTTTATACGTTTTCTTCCCTCTCTCTCTCCCTCATTGATGGCCTCCACAGTATAATTGTGCCAAACCAGTCCTTCATCAATGACCTCTCCCCATAACTGCGAGCCTCTTCTAGAGTATCCACACTCACTAAGCGCCCATACTACAAACGAGTCAACACCACAGCCATCACTTCCGTCATCGTCGGAAACCACAACAAGGCCAATCCCTTCCAAAAATGTTGTTGCCTCCACCACCGTCAACGTGTCACAACAACTTTCGTTGTCGCCTAAAACCACAATAAGCCTAGTCCCACTAAAGTTGTTGTTGCCTCCACAGGCAGTGATGTTGCATTGTCGTCTGAAGTGACAATTTCCCCCTGTGATCTAGCCATATTTTCATCTTCACTGCGTAATGAACTACATCATGGAAGGAAGAGAAAAGATCTATGCATCACCCACACCCTGATTATTTATTAGATATTATACATTATGATCAGACTACCTTGATAAACTCATATATAATATATATTTGTGTTATTATTACTTAGATTAACTTACGAATCTTCATTATAAAGGGGTGTCATATGAAAATTCTAAAATATGTCTATTATTGTCAAATATTATATAGATAAATATATACATATCTACCTACCTACCTACCTATTTCCAATGATTCTGTCAATTATTTTTGTTTTGACTTAACCTTCTTATTGGGTTGTTTCTTAGTGTTGTTTTAATATAAATTGTATTTGTACGTAATAATAAGTAAGATAAAAATATACATATCTGATATATTTTAAAGTTGCATGAGTCTATATTTGAAGTTGCAGTGAGTTGCATACGAGTTTTTAAGTTGTCATGATTGCATTGAGGTAGAATTAGTTTTTTTTTTTTAAAGTTTTCTTTAACTTTCATGTGCTTTAATTTGAGGTTGCAATGGGTTCCCCAATGATGAAATTAACATATGAGCTTTTATTTTTTCATGGGGTTGCATTGAGTTTTTTTAAAGTTGTTTTACGTTGCATGGACTTGCATTTGAGATTGCAGTGATTTGAATAAGTTGTATAAGGATGATATTTGAAAATGAGATTTTTAAAGTTGTTTTAGGTTGCATGAAGTCGCATTAATCTTAAATTTAAGTTGCATGACTTGCAACTCATTGGGTTGCATGAGGTTGCATTGAGCTTGCATTTGAGGTTGCAGTGAGTTGTATAAGAATGAAATTAGTATATGAGTTTTTTAAAGTTTCATTAGGTTGCATGAGCTTGCATTTGAGGTTGCATTGAGTTTACATTTGAGGTTGTAGTAGGTTGCATGAGTTGCATAAAGATGAAATTAATTTATAAGTTTTTAAGTTGTCGTGTGTTGCATTGAGTTGCATGAGCTTATACGAGGGTTGCATAGACTTATATTTAATGTTGCATTGGGTTGCATTGATTTTTATTTTAGGTTGTAGTAGGTTGCATTTGAGGTTGTACCACTACTTTGCTCAAAAGGACCGACTCCTGCCAAATATCACAAATATATTCACATAATAATGTGGTCTCAGTCATATAACACAATATAATCACAATCATGCCCTCAGCTGGCCAAAATTACAAATATGCACCTTTAAATAAAAGCAAGCCTTTTACACACATTTAATACACTTAAACATGCATAACCAGTCATATTATAATATAACTCATGCAATTCATATAATCACATAAATACTCAATTAAATCATATAATATTCAAATAATGCCATCTTGGCACCCTAATCAAAGCACTAAGCCTTATTAGGAATTTTGGGACTTACACGTATGTCCTGCGGCCTCATGGGAATAATCAAGCCCCACAACCTCAGCCATGAGCAGTAACTTTTGTGAATGGTAGTTATTGGATGGAAAGCCAACGTGGAGGCAGAGCTAGGAGTATACGCAACACGCCCTCCCAGAGGCATGAAAGCGACTTGAGAAATCATTTGAGCTCTGCCCGAAGTTTGTGTTCCAATCCCCAATCTGATTTACGCGAACATCTAAACACGCAAAGAGGACAGTCAGCTCGCTACAATGATCTGAGTTATGCTCAGACGATGGGAGATCCGTCAATCGTGCATGATAATGGGAACGTTCCGCCTAACCGAGCTCCAACTTGGAGGGACAATAACCCATATAACACACATTGGATGGGAACTGGTAACTAGTTCACAAATAACCTAGAGATGAAGGATCCAACCCTTCAATAGCTGGCCTTGATGGAGGAACAAATGAACAGACTTTTGTCTGGGAAAAATGTGGAGGATTGTGATTCAGATGAGAAGCTCAAGCCATTTGCTCCTCACATCATATACGCTCCCTATCCATTGGATTCAAAATGCCAAACATGCCCTCGTATGATGGAACAAATGATCCATCGAACCACGGCGGGCCATCAATTCTTTGATGAGAGCCCACAATGTCGATATCGACCTGCGTTGTGTCTTTTTTGGAGCCACGTTGACAGGACCAAAAAAATTACGGTTCAACAAGTTTAAAAGGAACTCAATCACTTCCTGTAAATAGTTATCGATCGAGTTCAAAAAGTAGTTTCAAGCTGCTAAAGAAGTTTGAATAGAGGCCAACTCCCTGGCCAATATAAAATAGCAACCTAGGGAATCCCTGAAGGCATATCTCAATCGATTTACTAACATAGCGGCACGAGCTAGAGATGCTGACAATAGTGCCAAGCTTATGGCCATGAGGACATGGATCATCATGGGAGGCAAACTATGGAAGGAACTCCAAAGGAAAGGAGTGAAGAGTACTAATGAGTTCTTAGCTCGAGCTCAAGAATGGATCAATCTAGAGGAAGCAGAGTCTACATTCGCATGAACCAGCCATACCCCTATTCAGACCGCTAGAGTATCGATAGATATTGTAGCTATGGCTCAGCCTGTGATCCATAACAACCTAGCGGGGAATAACAAAAGAAAAAGGAATAGTGAGGGCGACCAGAACGAGTCCAAGAAAAATAAACACAGGGAGAAGTACACTTCTATCTTCAGCATGTATACTGACCTAACAGATATGCGGGAACATATTTATCTGGCTAATTTTGCGCGTCTTCCATGGAAGAAGCTCGAGCCCATGAAGCATCAGCGAGCAAAGAGAGATCGCGCCAAATTCTTTTGTTTTCATAACGACATTGGGCATAACATTGATGATTGTCGTCAATTAAAATATGTGATCAAGACACTCCACTGAGTTGGATTGTTAGCGCAATATGCTCAAAATCAGGTAGTCTCTAATCAACCAGTAGTGAAAAATCTACAACCAGCTCAAGGAAACCAAATCAATCCACCAGCAACTTGCCCAGTTCCTAACAACCAGATCATCCTTCCTCTTGTTAAAGGAAGAGATATAGCCAACATTGCAGATGAACCTTATCCAACAAGTACAAGAATTGGAACTCAAAAAGGATATATCCAGGAGCTAAAGATTCATGAGGGCACAGTATTTACTCTGAAGCAGAGGTTATCTAAACAACAGTGATTGTATAAACAACCAATTATTTTTACAAAAGAAGACACTAGCCATGTCCAATTCCCTCATAATGATATGCTAGTGATAACCATTCAGCTCATTAATCAGAGGGTGAGAAGAATCTTGATTGATAATGGGAGCTCAGTGAATGTGCTAGTTAGGTCCACTCTTAAGAAGATGGGACTCTCTATAACCGACCTTAAGGCGACCTCCATGACTCTTTATGGGTTTTCAGGAGAAGGAATGTCAGCAATAGGAATGATCGAGCTCATTGTAACCTTGGGAAAAGAAGTACGGGTTGTCGCTAAAATGGTTGAGTTCATTGTAATTGACTGCCCAACAGTTTACAACGCAATCTTGGGAAGACCAGCGCTGATGGCATTTGAGGCCAAAACTTATGTTCGCCACTTGGCCATGAAGTTCCCTTCGCCTTCAGGAATATCCACTATTAGAGGGGATCAACTCGCTGCTAGGGAATGCTACAGCATTTCCATGAAGGGAAAGTCGAAACCTGGGCAGCAGGCCATGGTGGTAATTGAAGAAAACGAGGAGTCTCAGGCAATGGGAATTGCTAAAGATGCGGAAGAACCTCAAGAGACAGATAAAGAAGTCGCCCAACAGGATGACATAGACCCAAGGATAGGTGAAGACCGATCTGAACTCCAGGTTCTAGAGGAGCTCAAAGAAATAATTCTCGACCTAGAGACGCCTCCGAGGGTGGTAAAGACGGGGAAGAATCTAGGAGTCGAACGAAAAAAGGAGTTGGTCGAGTTTTTTAGGAAAAATATCGATGTCTTTGCCTGGTCACACAAAGACATGATGGGAATCACTCCAAGTGTGATTATGCACACCCTAAACTTGGACAAAAATATGCTAGCGAAATAGCAAAAATGAAGGCTATTGGGGAAAGAGCGAGGAGAAGCATTAGAAGAAGAAGTGGCTCACCTACTGAAATGCGGGTTCATCAAGGAGACAAAATATTTGACTTGGATCGCCAACCCTGTTTTGGTTCCAAAGCCAAATGGAAAAAGGAGGGCCTATTTTGACTTCTGCAACTTGAATAAGATATGCCCAAAAGATTTTTTCCCACTGCCAAGAATAGATCAACTAGTTGACACCACAGCTGGCCACGATCTCATGTCCTTCGTGGACGCATATTCTAGATATAACCAGATCGCGATGAACCCTGCAGACAAAGAGCACACTATCTTCATGATCGAACACAATGTATACTGCCACGTATCAGAGGCTAGTCAACAAAATGTTTGTTGACCAGATCAAGAAAAACT
Source organism: Humulus lupulus (assembly GCF_963169125.1). Lineage (NCBI taxonomy): Eukaryota > Viridiplantae > Streptophyta > Magnoliopsida > Rosales > Cannabaceae > Humulus > Humulus lupulus. The sequence continues at coordinate 108,465,314 of NC_084802.1, read as the reverse complement.
TGGAAGTGTATGTTGATGGCATGCTTGTCAAGTCGAAAAATGCCAATAACCATGTCTCCGATCTAGAAATAGACAATTTGAATGGACAGAAGAATGTAAACATGCATTTCAAGATCTGAAGACACATTTAGTCAAACCCCCTGTTTTATCAAAACCAGTTACTGTGGAGTGTCTATATTTATACCTAGTGGTAACGGCAAACGCAGTTAGCGCTGTGTTAGTTCGAGAAGAAAATTGAACACAGATACCAGTGTACTACATGAGTAAGAGGCTTGTGGGAGCTGAATCCAAATATCCTCTAATTGAAAAACTCGCGTTCTGCTTAATCTTGGCTTTGAGGAAGCTCATGCCATATTTTCAGTCCCACACCATACACGTCTTAACAGGTCAACCTTTAAGGCAGGTCTTGTAAAAAGCCTGAAGCATCAAGATGTTTATTGAAGTAGGCCATCAAACTTAGCCAGTTCAAAATATTATACAAGCCACGTGCAGCAATAAAGGGTTGGGCACTCCCTGACTTCGTAGCTGGATGTAATCGGTTCTAGGACGAGCCTATGAGGGAACAAGTACAAGGATTGTGGAAATTCTTCGTTGACGGGTCATCCAACAAGAACGAATCTAGAGCTGGCATAATCCTAATTACACCTGAAGGATATTGCTTCCATACAGCTCTAAGATTCAGTTTTGATGCGTCCAACAATGAAGTAGAGTACAAGGCTTTGTTGGCCAGAGTTTGGGTAGCCAAAGAGTTGGAAGCAAAAGCAATTTAATGTTTCAGTGATTCTCAGCTTGTGGTTAATCATGTATTGGGAGAATATCAAGCTCAGGAAATAAAAATGGCAGATTATCTAGCTAAAGTGAAGAGCCAACTATCAGACTTTGAATTCTACTCCATCAAACAAGTTTCACGTGAGCAAAACACAAATGCAGATGCATTAGCCTGACTTGCCCCACCACCAAATAGGCGGATAAATTGAATGTGGTCCCCGTAGAATTCTTGGACAAACCAAGCATAAATGGAGAGTCAAGAGAGGTCAGAATGATTCATGAATGATCAATCCTAATGAATCCAATCATTGACTACCTCGAGTCAGGAAAACTACCTGAAGACCGAAAGGATGCGTGAAAAATGATATACTAGGTTCCGAGGTATGTTATGGTCGAAGGGATTCTATATAGACGTGGTCACTCAATGCCTCTTCTAAGATGAGTCTTTCCCGAGCAAGCACAAGTTATCCTCGGGGAGATTCACGAGGGGTTTTGTTGAGACAACTCTTAGGGGGCAAATCTTGGATCTAATGGTGCTAAGACAAGGCTATTTTTGGCCCACATTTAAAAAGGACTCGGGTCTCATATGTCCTCAAGTGTGACAAATGCCAATGCTTCGTCACCATCTCCCGAGCTACACCTATGGATTTGACCATGATCTCCTTGCCCTAGCCATGTGATGTGTGGGGGATTTAACTAATTGGATCATTGCCAACTAGAAAGGGAGGAGTTCATTACGCGGTTGTCGCGTTCGAATATTTCATAAAGTGGGTTGAGGTTGAACGGCTGGCAACTATAACCTCGAAGAGAATACTGGATTTTGAGGTAAAGAATATAATATGCCGATTTGAACTCCCAAAGACGAATGTGTCAGACAACGAAACTCAATTTGAGAATGACTTGTTCACAACTTTCTACGAAAGCTACGAAAAAGTTAAGATATTTTCTTCAGTCGCATACCCTCAGGCCAATGGGCAGGCCGAGGCAGTAACTAAAACCCTCAAGGAAAATCTAAAGAAACAGCTAGAGGATGCTAAAAGGCTATGGCCCGAATAGCTCCCACAAGTACTTTGGGCCTACAGGACCTCACATCGGACTTCCACTGGGCACACCCCCCTCTCTCTAACTTTTGGAAGCAACACTATGCTCCTAGATGAGGCTTTGGCAACGTCGCACAGGCAAAAGACCTTGGACCAGGATCAAAATCACGATCTTCTTAATGCATCCTTGGATCTAATTGAAGTGCGGGGGGGAATCTCAGCTACAGCTCGACCATTACTAGCAAAGGGTGACACGCTACTTCAACTCAAAGGTCAAATATTGGAGACTCAAACTAGGAGATTTGGTGCTCTGAAGGGTATTCCAAGCTAACAAATAACTTAAGGACGGTGTGCTAGGAACGAACTGGGAAGGACCTTATCAAATTATAGAGATTTTATGGAAAGGAACCTTCAAACTAGCTCGTTTAAACGAAGAGATGGTTCCACGAACTTGGAATGCCTTGCTTCTTAAGAAGTATTACCAATGATAAGAAAATTTTGTTACTCTTATGTAATTCATCTTTTGTAAGGCTTACATATAAAAGCCATGTTTTCTATTATTTAAATTTGAATAGTATAAGGTTGTTGTGTAATTTAAACACGGTACCAGAACTTTTCAATTTATCATATTTATTTAACACGTATTGATTATCTAAAAGCGATCTAGAATATTTATAAATTCTGATCGCTTGGGGGATATAACCCTCGACAGTCTTTGAAATATTCTACAAACTTAAGAAAAAAATTGCAGCTAAGAATTTGGAAATTTGTAAAGTTTATGACTTTTTAAATCTCAAGTTTTCAATGTAATTCTGAATACGAACTATGTTAAGAAATTTTAAGCAAAAATAAAAATCCTAGAATTTAACTAGGTATAAAACTCATGGAGCTAAATCAGGTCCGAGGCTTGAATCCTAACAGGTATGCACAAATAGGCGGTCAAAACTCATGGATATAACCAAGTCCACGACCTAAAATTAACTGGTCGAGTCATCATGCATATGCCTCGGTCTAAAAAAGTTCTCCTTATAACTATGCAAGTGTTTAAAAACATTGAAATTTTAAAAACATGATGATAATTAATAGAAGGGCGAAAGCATAAAGATTGCGCATAATATAAACATATAAAAAATATATGTAAATTAAAAACGATGATAATTAACCCCGAGCAGTGCCCCCTAAGGCAATTGTCTCAGCCTAAAAGACATTTTTACAAGGGTTTATAATATCCTTAAAAATGTATAAAAATAAACAAAGAATAGTCTCTCAACCCTGAGCTCCTGTAACATGCCCTTGGAATGAGACCTCATCTTCCCAACCATCTTCGCCAGCTTCGAATGTCGTGTCAACTGTTTCTGTGGGCTCATTCTCCAACTGGTCCCGAAGCTTGACGAGGTAACGCTCCCAAATCTCAGCATCAAGGAATGAGAAATTCCCATCTTGATTGTACGCCCTGAATCGGTAGAACATCTCCTCCAAGGAGCCCTTAATCTGAGCCTCGTGACCCTTCACTTGAAGCTCTAGCTCCTTGATCCGGGCAGTATCCTCTTGGGCCTTGGACAGGGACTTTACCTCAACCTATGCAATCTTCATCTTAAGGTCCTTGACCTCCTTTAGAAGTTGATCGCGACTCTAGAACACCTCCAAATCTTGTGCCTTAGCAATCTTTTCATTTTTCTAGGAGGTTTCCACCATAGCTCGGTTCCAAGCAATACCACGAATCTGAGCCATGAAGGACTACAACCAATGATTAAAGAGGGGTCATTTTGTGAAAATATGGAACTGAAGAAGGAGGTTAAGGATAAGACTTACAGTAAAAGTCATCCTCAATGCAGAGTCGAGGACGGTCGCCGAGGATCTCGCCTCTTTGGCCTGTAGCTCTTCGGTGGTGACAAATTTTGCATGCTTCATCATATCGTTCATGATCTCCTGGAAAAAACCATGAAGGGGTTCTAGATGTTTCCAGACCTCGATGGGAGGACCTGGAATCACAGTAGTTGGGGTTGCGACTTGGATGACTTGTGGGATATTCGAAGGATCACGAGGAGATGGGGGAGGAACATTTTGGATTGTAATTGCGGAGGGCTCGAGTTGCTTCAGGGTGGAACTGGGCCCCTTGTATTTTGGCTAGAGAACCAGCAATAGCTCCAGTTCCAGATGTAATTTTTTAAAAATTCTCGGCTTCTTGATGGTAGTGTCGATGTTGAAGTTGTCCTTGAGGCTCATAACTTCTTCTGCAATGAGGAACAGAAAAGTTAGAATAGAGTTTTATAATTCTAACTATGCAAATTTTTGGTATTGAATAATCAAATCAAAGGTTTGCAACTGAATATATAGACCCATTTTAATAAATATTAATACCAATCAGGATCATACACATATATAAATATTAAATCACATACAAAATAGAGCAGGGATTACCTCTTGTAGCCTATTAAGTGTCCTTGAATCTTTTTGTATAAAATCAACGATCTTCCAATCCAACAATCTGAAAGCTCACACCCTAATCTTCCAGACCAATCCTCAAATACACAAGGTCGTATGTGAGCACGTAGGATTCAAAAGGTAGATTTATGTGACTCTTTAGATGTACTTTACACATGAGATCTAGAGAGATTTGACAGAGAGAAGGTTTACAATAGTTTTCAGGTTTTGAGAAAACTATCACTTTAGAGAGAGAGTCTATATTTATATTCTCAATAATAATAATAAATGTTATTCTAAAAGTCACGTGCTATCAGACTTATATAAATCTAATTAAATAATCTTTATTTTATTAAAAATATAATTCAAATTAAAACTGATAAGATATTTACATTTATTTATTTATGTAAATCATATTTAAAAAGAATAATTAAATAACTGATTAAACAAAATAATTTGAAATTCAAAATTCAAATCCCAGGGAAAAAATCCCTGAGTTAGGCGCCACACACTATGTTGCACAGTGTGTGTCGCCCAACCTAATTAGGGTTTCCTTGATATTTCTCATTTGTTTGTTTAATCAATCTTTAAGACAATATATTTATCCCAACATAAATATTAGTTAATTTAAAATTAACTTTATCTTAAAATATCAATTTTAAATTAAATAAATAAATTTCATATTGTGTTTATCCAAAACACAGTTGTTGATGACGTGGCAAGGATTTTCGACACGTGGCAGAGATATTGCTCGCCTATCGACCAGCATTATTTCCACATGAAAAGATCAAGTTTTATATACGACCAGACTGGTCGTATTCTCCGTTCATTTATGTAAAGATCTGTACAGTTGTGATGATATCCGAGAATATCTCTTCATTATGACCTGCAGATCCGTTTATTAAGGATAGATATTATTTCCTAATTCATGTAACCCTTCTTGAGCCTATAAATACACAAGAAATAGCTCAAGGAAAGGGGATCGATCTTTTTTCTCTTTTTCAGAATTGTATTACTATTATCCATCGTTTGTATTGTTTTCTTCTTTTAAGGTTTGTGAAACTCAGGAACCCTAGTTCTTTGATCACACCTTTGAAGCTCAATACTAGTAATAGTATCAAGTGGACGTAGGTTATTACCAATCACTGGGGTCGAACCACTATAATTCTCTGTGTCCTTTATTTTCCATTAGATCATTTTCTCAAGCTCTATATTATTTTCTGTTGTTTTCTAGAGTCTGTGTCGTTGACCAAAACTAGGGTCAACATTCTGGTGCTTTCATTGAGAGCTGAACTCAAGAAGATCTAATGGAAAAAACTACCAAGAAGACTGGGCAGGCTGCCGCTGCACCAGCCCAGCCTCCTCCCCTAAATGTGGCTGAAGATGAACCTCATTTGGAGTTTGATGAGGAAGAGGTGGACTCTGAGACCCCGAAGACAACACTGGGGGTGTTGCAGGATGAGTTGGCCACTCTGAGGGCCAATCAAGAGAGTGTCGCCAAGATAATGGTGTCACAGCAGAGGGAGAAAGAGCACCAGCGCCAAGAGCTGAGCGAGCGACGGGCGGAGATGGACCGTCGGCAGAGGGATGCCATGGCAGCCCTTGAAGCAGCCCTCCAGTTGGCTAGGAATCAGGCTGCGCTGGCCTCGCAGCCTGATCAACCCCCAAGCGAGCCACCTCAAAGGGGTCCCAATCCTAGCCCTCCGCTCCAGCCAACAAGACCTCAGAGGCCAGAGCAGCCACCTATGCCTCAGGAGGAGATCCCACCTAGGGATCCTGAGACGCAACCTCTGTCCCAAGCTGGTCAAGGCGATCCCCCGCGCCCGAGGCAGAATAGGGCCAGGCAACAGCCCCGTAGCCCTAGATGCCCTACGGGTGAAGAGCCGAATCCACCGAACAGGGGGTAGCGTCCTTCTGCCAACAGAAGGAACTCAGAGATAGGCTCTGCGGTCAGGGGCCCCCCACGACATGACAATGCACAAGGACCCACCGACCAACGCAGGCCTCCCCCTAACGCTCAGGAAATGCCAGCCCATGGAGGCAATAGAGGAAATAGTCGGTCACATCATAGCCAGTCACGGTTCAGAGATGGCCATGGTTACAATGAGGCCGACTCAGGTAGAGGAAATGCTGGTCGGAGGAACGAAGAAAGAGGTGGAGGCAAGAGCCCCCCACATAGAGAAGACCGACAAGCATGACATAACATTGGGGGGTAGCCCAGACAAAATAACGTCTTTAGCCGGCTCAGAGCCAGCGAGCAGCGGCGAAGAGACGATGACTTGAGGAATGTACTCAATGACTGTTGAGAAAGGCACGATGAGTACATTCCCTCGGCACCAGAGGCCCCAGCAATTTCGGAGGCCATTCAGGCTTAAATTGATGCCCTGAACCAGGCTGTGCAGTAGCTGGTCGGGGGGCAGACATCGCATATCGAGTACGATCGGAGGAGAGGCACCCCTTTCGTACAAAGGATTGCTGTGGCAGAAACCCCCAGCAAGTTCAAGATGCTGACTCTGTCAAATTTCAACGGGTATGGAGACCCGGTATCTCACGTTAATAAGTTTGAGATACAGATGGACATTCAGAAAGTCTCTGAAGATGCTCGCTGCAGGATCTTCCCAGCGACACTTTCTGATGCCGCCCAGGAGTGGTTCTTTAAGTTCCCCCCTGCAAGTATATTATCCTGGGAGATGTTCGTGAAGGAGTTTTACGGACAGTTCTACGCGGGTCGTGTGCACCCCACCGAGGCGAACCAACTGGTCGAGATACGCCAGAAAGAGGGAGAGCCTTTGAAGGATTACGTTCAACGCTTCATGCGAACCGCAGCAGGAGCCAAGACTGTGGGCGATGAAGGAAAGATGATGGCCCTAACCGCTGGGGTTAGGCGCCATTCTCCCCTCTGGAGTAGCCTCAAGAAACATGGGGTTAAAAGAACCCAGGAGTTTTTAGATCGGACTAATCGGTACATCAAGCTCGAAGATGGGATTGCCAACGAAGGAAAATCGCCAGCAAAAGACAAGGGGCCCAAGGAAGAACCCGCCAAAGCCACCAACGGGTCTAAGCCCAATGGAAACGACAAAGGTAACAGGAATGGCAATGGTAAGAATGGTGGAAAGAGGGCGAGCAACGAACCCTCGACCTCCGAGAGTAAGTGCCCCAAAGGTAACCGGTACGAACCGAAATTCACCAATTACACCGCCCTTGTTGAAAGCTGAGCCGAGGTTTACCAGGCGACCAGCTCGAGCGTGCCCTACAAGCGACCCACACCAATAATAAAATATATCTCCAAGAGAGATTCAACAAAGTTCTGTCGTTATCATAACGACTATGGCCACAACACCAATGAGTGTAACCAGCTGAAGGGCGAAATTAAGTTCCTGATAAGACAGGGACATTTAAGAAGATATGTACGAGCCACGGGAGGTTCTCAGTGAGAGGCTCAAGGTGGCAACGAGTCGGCGCCTACACACCAACGCTCGCCACCTTTACAGCCAGCTCCCGTGGCAGGTACCCTACTCACCATCTGCGGAGGCCCACATCTTGCAGGAGATAGTCGAAAAGCGAGGGAACAATATGCTCGAACTCTACGCCACGACCAGGACATCGAGATGATGAATGTCGAGGATCGTGCACCAAAAAATGCTCGAATAGAGGAGGAACTAATCACCTTCCCTGACCATGACACCCAGCATGTGCGATTCCCACACTCCGATCCGCTGGTCGCGAATGTACAAATCGCGAATATGATGGTGAAAAGGGTGTTGGTTGATACAGGAAGTTCGATCAACATCCTATATAAGTCCTCGCTGGAAAGGATGAAATTGTCCATAAAGGACCTAGAGCCATGCAACCAAACTATTTATGGTTTTTTCGGAGAAGGGCTCGCCCCAATAGGGTCAATTAGACTCCTAGTCACAGCAGGCACTGTGCCTGCTAACAGGACATTACTCACTACTTTTATAGTAGTTGATTGTCCTTCAGCGTACAATGCTGTGATAGGGAGACCAATTCTAGTCGACCTTCGAGCCATCACTTCTATATGAAACCTCACCATGAAATTCCCAACGGACACAGGGATAGGATGCGTGTTGGGAAACCAAAGGGAAGCGAGGGAGAGCTACAACGCCTCGATCACCAAAGCAAAGAAGGGTGTATCGAGAGATGCCACTGGGAAAGAGTTGCAAATGTCAACTGATGTTCAAGCCCGCTCAGGTGATAATCTCACCAAATAGGGCATTGCCCAAAGTGAGGATAGAGACTTAGATCCTCGCTTTGGGGATTTTGAAGAAGAAGTGGGCCCTATCGAGGACCTTGAAGAGGTCCAACTCGATGAGGAAAATCTGACCAGAGTTATGAAAGTCGGTAAAACTTAGAGACAACAACGAAACACACACTGGTGGAGTTCTTAAGGAGGAACTAGGATGTCTTTGCCTAGTCGCATAAAGACATGGTTGGGATAGATCCTGCAATCATCAGCCATGTCCTGAACATTGACAAAACCTTTCCACCTGTGCAACAAAAAAGAAGGCTGCTTGACAAAGACAGATCAAAGGCTTTGAAAGAGGAAGTCGAGAAGCTAAAGGAGAATGGGTTTATCAGGGTGGCGTTTTATCCATCGTGGGTCTCCAATCCCATACTCGTGCCCAAGCCGAACGGCAAGTGGCGTATGTGCGTGAATTTTACAGACCTAAATAAAGCCTGCCCCAAAGACTGTTTCCCACTCCCAAGGATCGACCAGCTGGTCGATGCCACTGCAGGACACGAGATCCTCTCATTCATGGATGCATACTCTGGGTATAATCAAATCAGTATGCATCCCCCTGATGAGGATCACACTAGCTTTCGAACCGATACAGGGCTCTACTGTTACAAAGTGATGCCCTTTGGTTTGAAAAACGCTGGTGCGACTTACCAGAGACTCGTCAACCACATGTTTAAGGAGCTGATCGGTGCAAACATGGAGGTTTACGTTGATGACATGCTGGTTAAGTCGAAGAAAGCAGAAGGGCATGTACGGGATTTCCAGGAATGCTTCAACGTCCTGAATAAATATAGGATGAAGCTAAATCCCCCTAAATGCTCCTTCGGAGTAGGATCAGGGAAGTTCTTGGGATTTATAGTTAACTCAAGAGGAATTGAAGCTAATCCCGAGAAAATAAAAGCCCTGATCGAGATGAAGTCCCCAGTAAAGATTAAGGATGTCCAAAGCCTGGCCGGAAGAATTGCTGCTCTAAGTAGATTTATTTCAAAATCAATAGACAAGTGCGTCCCATTATTCAATCTACTCAGAGGCAATAAGAAATTTTAATGGACAGATGAGTGCGAATAGGCATTTCAAGCACTAAAAACGCATATGGCGCAGCCACCCATCATGTCAAAGCCGGTCGATAAAGAGACTTTGTTCATCTACCTGGCAATCACGGATTACGCTGCTAGTGCTGTTCTTGTAAGAGAAGAAGAGGGTGTGCAGAAGGTTGTCTATTACGTTAGAAAAAAGGCTAATCGGAGCAGAATTGAGGTATCCCCCCATTGAATGGTTAGCCTGCTGCTTAGTTTTGGCCTTAAGGAAGCTGCGGCCTTACTTCCAAGCTCATCCAATTATGGTATTGACCGACCAGCCTCTTCAGCAAGTTCTGCAGAAGCCAGAGGCTGCCGGAAGATTACTAAAGTGGGCAGTCGAACTCGGGCAGTTCGACATATCTTACTTGCCGTGAGCAGCGATAAAAGGACAAACCTTAGCGGACTTCATGGCTGAGTTCACAGAGCCCAAGGGTGGCGAGAAAATTGAGAAGCCCAGTGATTCTGAATGTCAAATCCAAGCACCCTCATGGAAATTGTTCACAGACGGATCATCTAACGAATCCCACGTAGGAGCAGGAGTGATATTGATAACACTGGAAGGGCATCAATTTCACTGTGCAATAAGATTTGACTTCACTGCTTCTAACAATGAGGCTGAATATGAAGCATTGCTCGCTGGACTACGATTAGCCAAGGATATGAACATAAAAGCGTGTGACGTCTATAGTGATTCTCAGCTGGTGGTGAACCAAGTCTTGGGAGAGTATCAGGTGCGAGGTTTGAAGATGGTCACCTATCTGAACAAAGCAAAGGATCTGTTAGCCTAGTTCGACAGGTATAGTCTCCAGCAAGTACCTCGCGATTAGAATTCCAATGCGGACGCTTTGGCGAAGTTGGCAAGTGCAAAAGATGTTGATACTCTGAACATAGTGCCAGTCGAGCGACTATCAGAGCCAAGCATCCAAGCAGCAGAAACCACTCCGGTCATCCAGATGGAGGATACATGGATGGCACCATTTGTAGAGTATCTGTCAAGCGACGTGCTACCAGTGGACAGAAACAAAGCTAGGACCCTTCAGCGGCAAGCTGCTAGGTATATCCTGGTCGATGGAATCCTGTACCGAAGAAGATACTCACTGCCACTTCTCAGATGCATTACAAAGGAGAAATCCAAAGAGTTAATGAAAGAGGTACACGAAGGTTTCTATGGGGACCACGCTGGGGGGCAAAGCCTGTCAATAAAGGTCTTAAGGCAGGGATATTTCTGGCCAACCATGAATGAAGACTCAATGGAGTTCGTGCGAAAATGTGACAAGTGTCAGAGATTCTCTAAAATCCCACGAGCAGCTCCCAAAAAATTAAAGAAGATGCAGAGTCCATGGCCCTTCGCAGTTTGGGGAATATATTTAATCGGATCTTTGCCTACAAGAAAGGGCGGGGTAAAGTATGCAGTGGTTGTCGTCGACTACTTCACCAAATGGGCCGAAGCTGAGCCACTCGCAACCATAACAACCAAGAAAGTTCTTGATTTCGTAGTCAAAAACATCATCTGTCACTATGGATTACCAAAGAAGATAGTTTCAGATAACGACACCCAGTTTGACAGCGATCTATTCACGGACTTCTGTAAGCGTCATGATATTATCAAAAGCTTTTCTTCAGTCACTCATCCTCAGGAGAATGGGCAAGTCGAAGCAGTTAATAAAACACTGAAGGATACCCTAAAAAAAAGACTCGGAGAAGCTAAGGGAGTGTGGCCAGAACAGTTGCCCGAAGTCCTCTGGTCGTACAGAACTTCCCACCGAACAGCAACGGGCCATACCTCGTTTTTCTTAGCATACGAGTATGAAGCCATGTTACCTGTTGAGTTGGATCCACCCTCACACCACAGATTAACATACGACCAGGACTCTAACAGCCAGCTACTGATGGAATCCTTGGACTCGATTGATGAAAAGTGTGAACAAACCCAGCTCCGAGTAGCTGCATGCCAGCAGAAGGTCGCCCGGTATTTCAACTCTAAAGTGCGAGAAAGAAAATTCAATGTTGGAGATCTTGTACTCCGAAGAGTTTTCCTTAACACCCGCGACCAAGCTGCTGGAGTACTCGGGCCAAATTGGGAAGGGCCTTACCAAATTGATGAAGTCCTTCACCCAGGCACTTATAAACTTGCACGCTTAAACAGAGATCTCGTTCCTCGCTATTGGAATGGAGAACACCTGTGCAAGTATTATCAATGAACAATTCTTCTTAAAGAATTGGCTTGTATAAAATTTACTTTTTACAAGTTTTGGAAAAATGTAAGATCTTATTGATCGCTCGTAAAGACATGTTTAGTCCATTTATTACGATAAATAAAAGGGACTGTGCTCAGCCAGTCATTTCTTGCCAACTATTGTATTTATTACAAGTATTTACTAATTACGTGTGTTGTTATGCTGTATTATAATTCTAATCATATTGCTCCAAGCAGTAATGTTCGAGCAGGTTCTAGTCAAGGCAAGTGACCAAGGACCTAAAGCTCCCCGATCACTTGGGGGGCATACAAGGTACAAGTAAGCAAAGCATATCATTAAAAGGTATGTAAACACATGAGCAAAATAAGTGAAAGCATGCTAAGGCACTTAGAGTATTTTTCAAAATTTTGATATTTTGTTAAATCAAACCAAAGTGCTATGCTGAGTTCGGTCATGCAAACAAATAGATGTTATAATAATATGAAAATATATTATAATATGAAAATATATTATAATATCAAAGCAAATCCTTTTACACCGCAAGCAGTAACTGCTTGGATGTAATTGTTCAAGTAAAAGTAAAAGCTGCCCATGCAGCAAACTAAAAAATTATATTGTTTTTACATCACAACCCGTAGGTCGTGTAGTTAAAAAGAAGAAAAACAAACATAAAGGGAAAAGACTAAGGAGCTGGAGGAGCAGGAGGAGATGGAGGATCCTGGGGAAGGTTCTGATCGACAGCACCCGTAGCCTCACTGTCTGCACCGTCCATCCCAGCGGCCAGTGAGATTTCGGGGGAAGCAGGGACCCTCGATCTTTCTTCCTCAGCCAACTGAGCCGCACGGCGAGCAAGCTCGGCATCCCTCGCATTCTCGAGAAGGTAGTCAAAGTTACCACCCTGATTGTGCTTCTAGAAATCATAGAAGCATCTCAAAGTGGCATTCTTGTACCTTTCCAAGTTGTCGATGTTGGTCTTCTCCAACTCCTCAACCCGGCCCTCCAGAGTTGTGGTCTCTTTCCTGCTCGCGATCAGGTCCAGCTCAAGCTGTTTGGCCGCTTTGTCGTTAAAGTGGTTGGACTCCATGTGTTGATCCCTCTACTTGCGGGGTTTCTCCAGAGACTTCAGCTTCTCCTCCAGCTCCTTAGCTAGTTGGGCCTTTTCCTCAGCCACCGCCGCCAGCTAATCAGCATGTCTAGCCTCAGCAGCCTTGAGTTTGTAGAGTCCCAGAATTTACTTAGCTAGTTAGATAGTAGTAGTAGTAGTAGTAATAGCTCGTATTAGTTATATTATGTTCATTACTATGGATTTTGGTTCAAGCCAGGACTTAGTTGGAAAATCCTAGCAATAGTTATGGATTTTATAAGTTTAACCTATAGTTTAAGAATATTAATTATAACATAAGGTTTGATTAATATTGTTGGTTATTAATATGATAATTATTATAACCTAAGGTTTAGATAGAACTAATAAGAATATGACATTTGTCATGAGCATGGATTATTCCTAAGGTTTAGATAGAGCCAATAGGAATATGACATTTGTCTTATTAAGGAATTATTATTTTAATGATAAAATAAGGGAAATATAAGACTTAGTCTTCACCAGAATTTGTTAGGATCTTGACATTTGTCACAATTTTATTTATTTGTGATATTTTATTTATTTGTGATTCAGATAATTAAATAGATTTTTTTCGTAACTTTAGGGTATTGTAACTTCCGACCTATTTTTGACTCAGTTATGTTATGAATTTCGAAAAATAGTATTTCTAAAAAGTTGTAGATAATTAAATTAGCTTTCTAACGGTATAAAGATATTCTATATCAGAGTTCTACAGATCCAGATATGTTAATTTTACTGTAGGTTAGTTTAGAGTTACGGGATTTAGAAAGTTAGAAGTTAGGATTCTATTTTAAATTTGGATTATAATTAGAAGATTTTTATTCCTAGAACTCTATAAATAGGACCTAGCACCAAGCTTTTTCATTCATTCTTCAAGCATTGATCAGAGCCTTCTAGGTGCTAGTGAGACTATAGAGGATAAACACTTGGGTTGGGGTTATAAGCTTTGTCATTCTAAGCTTATTAGACACTTGGGAAGTAAGGTTCATAGAGTGTATTTCGGTTTTGAGGTGTAGTTCGGTCTTAGCAATTTCAAATGTATTCCTATTCTTAGTTCCTTTTCTGTATTGTTAGGTCTTATAGTTTTTCTCTACTCAATTCATAACCCAATCTTCTCTATTCTTGGTTAGGCATCTAAGCTCTTCGAACTTGAGATTTCTTGTTGGTAATTATCTTCTCGATGGTTTAGTTCATTCCTCTTCATCTCTTTCTTTTAGAAAACTCACCTCTCTATTAATGGTTTTTAGGAGTGTTCCAAAATCCCGACTTTGTTCTCATCATCCCGGTATTTTGGTAAGGAAAATAGGATAGATCTTGTATGTTTGTATGATATGTTATGCTATGTTTATGTTATGATAAGTTTATGTTATGATATGTTTATGCTATAATAAGTATATGTATGCTATGTTTTGTAGTCCTTGGGCATATGACTTGTTTAGATAACAAGCCCCAAGATTATGTTTTTAGTCGCTTGGGCATATGACTTGCTTAGATAGCAAGCCCCAAGATTAGTTTATCATTTTCATGGTTTACCCTACCTCAGATATTAGACAGGGGACCTAAATGGGTTGTCATATACTACCATGTGATCTAACCTACCTCAGATATTAGACAGGGGACCTAGATGGTTTATCGCATGCCATGTTAATGAGTTAATGGCCATTAATATTGTAGTCCTATATGATATACGTTTTTATAGTCATATGTTTTTAGTGTATGCTTATGATTTATTATGTATGTTTTAGATAGTATTATGTTTTATAGTATATGATGTAGTTTTATGCTTATGATATATGATGTATGTTTTTAGTAGGTTTTCCTTGCTGGGCATTAGGCTCATTCCTTTATTTTTAGTGTGATGCAGGAAAATGAATATGGAAGGCGGAAGGATTCTTGGTAGCTTGGCTTGTGTGTTGAGGATGGATGGAATGTGTGGACTGCGTGTCGATCGAGGATGAAGTTATTTATTTTTTTAGTCTTTTAAATCATGTTTTTTCCGCATTTAGTTTTGTAAACAATTTTCTTTAGTTTAAAATTATGTTTTATGTTTTAAACAATGGGTACCCATGCCATATTTTCTATTATTATGTATTTGATACAATATTTCAAGATTTAATAAAGTTAGTTATATTATTTCTTATGTATCTTTCCCAAAATAGTAGTTATGTATAGTAGATCTAATGGTCCAAGGTCTTAGAAATAGTTGGGTCATTACAGAGTTCATCCTCGTGCCGTTGCTCCGAAGTCCTGGCGTGCTTGGTGATGGCACCCAGGCGGATGTAGCCGGCTATAGGGGTTAGCTTGGCCTGCAGTCAGAACAAAAGTTAGACAAACGGAAAACTAAAGAAGACCTGTTTCCACAAAATAATATGACTTACACTGGTGAACTCGTTCAAGGCACGATTCAGGATCGGGCCAACACCCATCGTCTCTGTAGCAGCCATTGCCTCTCGGTAGTGTTCATGCTTCGCGATCTTGGTGATCCTCTCCTTGATCAGCTTGAAGGCGCAACCAACCATCTCATTCCCAATTGAGGCAGGATCAACCTGCTGAGGTTGGTCAGTTGGGGCTGCGGGAGAAGGAGTCGACCCGACTGCAGCAGATGTAGTCTGCTGCTCGTAGGGAGAAGGTGGAGTCATGGTGGCAGAAGGCATATCCTCCGAAGGGCCTATGTTCTGGGCCTTCTTCGCCTGAGGAGCTTTGCTGCTCTCCCTAGGATGTCTCTTACTGGTTTTCTTCTTGCTTGGAGGAGTCACGGCAGCCTCTGGAGCGTTGTAGAGGTCGAATACATTGGTGGAGTCCATGTCTGAAAAGCAAGAACAAAGTCGAACAATGAGATAGCATGAATGACTAAGTACATTACATCAGAAAAAAAAGCAAAAAAGGATTGCAAAATCAAATACCCGAGCTATTATTACTGGTCGCTACACTACAGACTCTACTAGTCTTATACTCATTCTTTGACATGAAGAAGTCTGGCCCTAAATTTGGAGCATATTTAAAATTGTCGTCCCCGTAAAAAAGATGACAGGGAATTGGAAAATTGTCTAAAAGTGAAATGACTATACCATTGTCCTCTGATGAATCATCAGAGAGGTCAACAGGCTCGGTGGCCTTCTTCTTTCCTTTCCCCAAGGGGGCTGAGGGCCTCTCTGCTGGAGTAGTGCCAGTAGGTTCCTTAATCGTGACCCCAGTCGGGTCTCCTTCGTGGAGGTGACGCTAGAGGTTGCTACTCGGGTTCCTCCTCAGCGCAGGCACTCCCTGCTGAGGGCCCTCGTGTCCGGTTGAGGGGTCCAGAGGCCAACCAACCTAAGGTTAGCCTCTGTGACCAGATTCTTAACACTCTTCTCAGCATCAGTCATGCTGGCTAAGAGCGCCGATCTCAACTCCATGTCCGAAGTTGGGTTTGGTCGCAGCCATGGGCCTGGGAGACATTAACAGTTTAAGACATTGTGGAGGAGAACACTAAGTGAAGAAGTCAGCCAGTGATAAGAAAATTTTACCTCCTCGTGCGAAAGCCAGGTTATCTGCGACCATGTTAGTAGTAAGGAAGTACTCTTGGTAGTAACTCCCCACGTTTGAGATATGAGTTGTGTCAGTCAGGAAGGTGCGCCCGGTTTCCTGGTGACAGAAGTGGAAGAACCCCGTGCCTTCTTGGTTGGGGTTAGATTTGAGGTCGAACAGGTAGTTGACCTCATGAGGTGATGGCACGAGCCATTTCTTTTGGTTGTACATGATATAGAGTGCAACAAGCATCCTATATCCGTTCGGGGTTATTTGAAAGGGGGAAACTCCAAAATAGTTGGCCACCCCCTGAACGAATGAGTGAAGAGGCAAGATAGTCCCTGCCTCGATATGAAACCGCGACCAGGCACTGAAGGCACCTCCAGGCAGATTCGCCCTTTGGTCTAGTTTGGGTCTGACTAAGGTCACCCCCGGGAGACTGTATTTCCTTAAGTAGTTGGCGATCATTCTGACTGTCACCCTACTTTCAGAAACTACATACCACTCAACATCTGGCTGAATGGCATGTCTAGGGCAGGCATGTCTTTGAATATTTGGGTCGGAAGCATTTTCGTCTCGACCACTGGTCGAGGGAACATCAGCCGAAGCACCAGGCTGATGAGAAAGGTCGGAGGTTTTCCTTTTGTGGGCCTTGGTTTTGGTACGAGCCATGTTTCGAGTCAAGATAGGGGAAGTGTTTGGATTGGTATGAGAAAATGGAATTTCGAGTATCAGCGACGAGGGTTGTTCTTCGTCCTCGAGCAGTTGAGCTAGCAGATCATCGTCGATGGGTCTTTCTCCTCCCCACGGTTCTTGCATGTAAACTGCAAACAGGCAAAGGAGGAGATAAGACGCACAACCTGGGAGCTTATGTTGAAGGTTGGAAACGTTGCTCGCGTCTACGACCAGTAGCATTCTAACCGAAACACTAAGTTTTATGCGAACAGTTTGAAAAACGAATAAAAAAGCGAAAGTAAAAAATAATTCTGGAAAATGCTTTTTCAACTCCAAAGGGGCGGGAAAAACCCAGTTTTTCAGCTAGCCTAAAAATCGAATTTTTACTTTGATTTTACGCCCTAACCCATGATCCTGACTATCAAACTGATTCCTAACTTCTACAGAGCAAAACTACACTACCCTATCAAGCATCAAACGATATATACAAAATCCTCACAAATTTCTACCCAAGAACACAAAAAATTTCAGAACACAGAAACAGAATGCATGGCATCTCAAAGGGTTTAAACGTCGAAGAAATTTACCTGGATAAAGATTGGAGATTCTGAAAAGGAATGACTTTGGGTTTGCAAGCGAAGGACCCTTAGCAAAGCGACTAAAGACTTTTGAAGTTCTGGGCTCTGAAATGGAGTTCTTGAGAGTTCTTGGCAAAGAGATGGCGTGTAAAGAGTTAAAAGAAAAATGTGAGGATTATTTATAGAAGCTAAGATGTGTTGAAAAGGGGTAATCATGAGTTACCTTTTTCAAGGCATGGGGGAGTGTAACAGTCGTCGGAAAGGTTACTTGGAAACTAAAAAGGCATGATTGGACGTGATTAGGTTACAGTTTTCAAGAATGCACAAGAGGCTCTAACAGATTTCGTGGGGCATGCGAAAAGTTGGTTTCCTAAGTTTACTTATTTCAAGTCGCAATAAATAAACTTGGGGGCAAATGTTTATCCAAAAAACAGTTGTTGATGACGTGGCAAGGATTTTCGACACGTGGCAGAGATATTGCTTGCCTATCGACCAGCATTATTTCCACATGAAAAGATTAAGTTTTATATACGACCAGACTGGTCGTATACTCCGTTCATTTATGTAAAGATCTGTACAGTTGTGATGATATCCGAGAATATCTCTTCATTATGACTTGCAGACCCGTTTATTAAGGATAGATATTATTTCCTAATTCATGTAACCCTTCTTGAGCCTATAAATACACAAGAAATAGCTCAAGGAAAGGGGATCGATCTTTTTTCTCTTTTCCAGAATTGTATTATTATTATCCATCGTTTGTATTGTTTTCTTCTTCTAAGGTTTGTGAAACTCAGGAACCCTAGTTCTTTGATCACACCTTTGAAGCTCAATACTTGTTATCTAGATTTCCGAATAGCGTTTAGATGGATAGCCTCGGGGAAGCAGAATTGTCAAAGTCTTTCACGAAAGGTGACCAGAGCTTGCGGATGGACAGAAAGGCTTCGCCTCTCCCGTTTAGTGTCCAGCTTACTCTTTCAAGCAACTGCGACACGGAAGCTCGTCAATTCTCCCGGACTCCCGAAGGGATATCCTTCGGGGAAGCTCCTTCCAGGAGAAGCTCTTCAGGTTACCTTCGTGGATACAGTTCCGTGCCTCGCACGGAAGAAGACCAAGCGGTCGAGTCATGGAGGAGGCATAGTTGGAATGATATCCGCCTGACACAGGATCCCGCCTGACACGCCCGACAGGTCAAGGCCGCACACATCCCAGCACGCCTAAAAGTACCATTTCACCTACTGTTCCGCTGACAACTTGGAAAAGACAGCTGCCTTTGTGCATTCCCCATACTTTCACGTAAATATACCCACATAGAGCCTGGTAGCCAGGCGACTACGGTAATTGTATCCCCTATTTATGGTTGGTGTAATTAAGACTCATAGGGGTAGAGAAAAACCCTAATCCAAAACCCTAGCTATAAAGACCCCCTCATTTTACGATAGGAGGAGGACCGAAAAAATTACATAGCAAGAACTCTGCTAAAGTCCCTCTAGCTTCATCTTCTTCAAGAGAACCCGAGAGAAACATTGTGAGTTTGTGAGGGTCTTATACACTAGCCATCTCACTGTAATTCACTACAAGTATAATATCATCGACTCGTGGACTAGGGCTTGTTAACGCCTGAACCACGTAAAAAACTTGTTTGTCTATTTATATTTCTACACTTCTACAGTTCTTATCTTTTTATTATTTTGTTTGTATTCGTTTCCGAAAAACTCGGTAAACATTTTGGTGCTTTCATTGAGAGCTGTAGGGAGTTGTTAGTCAGCTCTTTTCCTGTGTACGTTTTTTGTATTCGCTCCGTACTGAAAAGATGGTGACTACGAGAAAATCCACGGTTGACAAAAATGCTAGGGTCAACCCCGATACTATAATGGAAGATGCGGTACAAAACGAACCCTCGGACTACCAAGGTGAAGACCCGACGTCCCGCCAGGATCGGGTCAGTACTGAAGATACGACTTACTTAGAAAGCAAAGAAGAGTATGTCCGAGACGGTTACTACAAAGATGGCTACTACTACGAGAAGGATCCAGAACTGGTCCAAGTAGCCGAGGAACTGGTGGCCACTAAGGCCAAGCATGCTGAGCAGGAGCGCGTCTCCGAAAAAATGCAGCGCATGATGGAGCGCCTCCGAGGCAAGCTCGGAGATCTAGGCGACTCGGACAAGGACGCCTCTGTTTTAGGTGGTGCTGGTGCCACCATGCCGGATCCAGCCGTTGCTGGACCATCCAAAGCCGCCCCTAACAAGGGCAAAGAAAAATTTGGGGAGCCTGCACGCACTAACGCCCCTGCACCTCCTAAAGGCGTGAATCACCAGGCCGACTGCCCCCCCCCCCCCCCCGCGCGCAGAAGGTCTCTGGCGCTCCTAAGCCCAGACGTCCTTCAGCCCCAAGGGGGCACTCTGTGCCTAAAGGGCCCGGTGCTAAGGCACCCAGGTCTAGGGGAAGGAACAACCGCCCCAGTGATTCCGTCAACCAGGACGGCCGGGCTGCGGACACGCACTCCGAAGATAGCTGGTCCACAGTGGACCTAAGAAGAAGGTTGGAGGCCAAGTATGAAAAGGCCAAAGGAGAAAAGGCCCAGCCTCGCGGAGATGACCTGCGAAATCATCTCAACGACAAGATCCGGGGACGTGACCTCCCAGAGATTGACACAAAGAGGCTCGAGGAACAGATAGCTGCTTTGACCAAGCTGGTCCAGAAGCAAAGTGGGGCCCTGTCAGACTCTGAGGAGGAAGACCCGGAACCATGTATTCGGAGAATCGCGGAAACTCCCCTCCCGGAGAACTTCAAAATGCCTCATATAGAATTATACGAGGGGAGGACAGACCCGCGCACCCATCTAGCTAAATACAACAAGATGATGCAAGTGGCGCGCGTCAGTGAGGATGCCAAATGCATGTGCTTCTCACTCACCCTTACCAAGTCTGCAGAGGACTGGTGGAAAAGATTAGCTCCCGGATCCATCCACAGTTGGAAGGAGCTACAGTCCACGTTCAGGAGGCAGTTCATTGCTGCCCGGGACCACGACATGGAGGTTGGTTCTTTAACCAACATCAAGCAACTACCCAATGAGAGCCTCAAAGCTTTCATTCAAAGAATGATGGAAGCTGCTGCTAAGACCAAAGTCAGCGATGATATGAAGCTGATCGCCCTTCAATCGGGGCTTACCGTCGGTTCCCTGCTATGGGGGGAAATGCAAAGGAGACGGGCAGAAACTCTGTCTGAATTCATGTCGAAAGCTCAGGGAATCATCAACCTTGAAGATGCCTACCAACAGGCCTTTGGAGTTCCCCCAGCTCCGACGCCCTCCGTGACTGCGCCGAGCTTTGCTTTGCAAGCTCCTGCACCAGCCCTCACGTTTCCAGGAGCCCAGTTCACTCCAAGCGTGTATGGGCCTTCCGCGTCTGCTCAGACGCCGAGTCAAACCCATTTTTCTGGGTACAGAGCTGTACAAACCGGATGTAGTATCGCTCCCGGCCGGTCGCAACCGCAAGCGGAAGGCCCAGAACAGAATCTGAGCCAATCGCGGAATAAACGAGGAGGAAGAAACTCCAACTGGGGGGACCATTCAAAGAAACCCCGGAAGGACTATGAGCCCAAGTTCACGGAGTACACTAGTTTGATAGACTCACGAGAGAATGTCTATCGAGCGACCTGTAATATGGTCAACTACAGGAAGCCCCCGAAAGTGTCTCACGGAGGAAGGCGTCCGCGAGACTCCAATAAAAGGTGTGAGTTCCACGGAGACGTGGGGCACACCACAAACGAGTGCCTTCAACTGAAGGATGAGATCGAGTCCCTGGCAAGAGCGGGACACCTCGGTCAATGGGTGAGGATACCCATAATCTATCCCGGACAGGGAGTAGCTCACGGAGCTGCGTTCTCTCCGGGACAGAGGGGGACCGCTAGCGCTCCTGGAGCTAGTCACCCCCAAGCTCCTGGATCCCAGTTCCCAGCGCTTCCTGCTCCGACCTCTCCAGCACCCATTGCCATGTTGGCTCCCGAATCCGGAAATCCATATCCGCCTGGCCTTGCTCCGCCATCCGTTGACGAACACGTAGCCACCATTTCCGGAGGACCACACCTTGCCGGAAGCACCCGCAACTCCCAGAAAAGGTACTTGAGGGAGTTAGAACACACTGGGGAGATGTGCGCCTTGGTTCAGTCACCTGCTCAGCGTCCCCGAATGATGGATCTTCCCATCACCTTCACGGGAGATGACGCTCGACACGTGCACTTCCCCCACAACGATCCCCTCGTCGTGGAAGCTCAGATTGCCAATAAGAAGGTGTCACGGATCCTCGTCGATAATGGAAGCTCCGTAAACATCCTCTTCAAAGCTGCTTTCCACGCGATCGGATTAACCGAGACTGATCTGACCCCATGCCCCATCCAGCTTCAGGGGTTCAATGGGGATGCACTCATGCCCTTAGGCAAAATTCAACTTCCAGTCACCCTCAGAGGAGACAGCGACGCTTGTGCCTTTAGGCACTGCACATTCGTGGTGGTCGACTGCCCCACGGCGTATAATGCCATTCTAGGCCGACCGGTCCTAGTCGATTTTGGGGCAGTAACCTCGATACGCCACTTATGTTTGAAGTTTCCATGCGACAACGGGCGTATCGGCACCCTCAGAGGGGACCAACGAAGTGCACGAAGCTGTTATAACATCTCCGTCTGATCCGTCTACACGGTCCAGGAGGCGACTGTTGCCGCTCCTTTGGCGGAGAACCTGCCAGAAAATGGGGGTGCCCAAGGGGCATATGTTGACGAACTCAACCCTAGATTGGGGGTCGAGAGGGCGATAGAGCCAATGGAGGAAGTCGAGGAGGTGATCCTCAACCCGGGAGATCCCACCAAAGTCATTCAGGTGGGGAAAAACCTTCCATCGGCCATTCGAGAAAAGATCGTGGCCACTGTGAAGAAAAATCAGGATATCCTAGCATGGTGCCACGCTGATATGACGGGGATTAATCCTAATGTTGCGTGCCACGCACTCAACATCGACCCATCTGCAACTCCCGTTCGCCAAAAGAGGAGGCCGTTAGACCCAGTGAGGGCCGAAGCAGTCAAAGCTGAAGTGGACAAGCTGATGTCCATAGGCTTTCTCCAGGAGTCACACTATCCCGTGTGGTTGGCCAACCCGGTTCTGGTCCCGAAACCCAATGGGTCCTGGAGAATGTGTATTGACTTCACGGACCTAAACAAAGCCTGCCCAAAAGACTGTTTCCCTCTTCCGCGAATCGATCAAATGGTAGACGCTACTTCCGGGTATGAACTCTTATCCTTCATGGATGCATACTCCAGGTACAACCAGATCAAGATGCATGTCGCGGACCGGGAACACACCAGCTTCCTCACGGACAAGGGTGTCTACTGTTACATGGTCATGCCTTTCGGGTTGAAGAATGCTGGGGCGACATACCAGCGCCTAGTAAACAGGATGTTCAAGGACCAACTGGGGAGGAATATGGAGGTGTATGTAGACGACATGTTGGTAAAATCCAAGACCTCCGGGGACCACAGCGACGACCTTGAGGAAGCTTTCGCCGTGATCCGAAAGTACGGAATGAAACTGAATCCGAAGAAGTGTACTTTCGGGGTCTCGTCGGGGAAGTTCCTCGGTTTCATTGTCAGCTCCCGCGGAGTGGAGGCCAACCCTGAGAAAATTCAGGCGTTCATAGATATGCCTTCACCCCGAAAGCATAAGGATGTCCAAAGCGTTACGGGAAGGATAGCTGCTCTCAGCCGCTTCGTATCTAAGGCCACTGACAAATGTGTCCCCTTCTTCAATGTTTTGCGAGGAAACAAGAGGTTCGAGTGGACCCCCGAATGCGAAGCAGCCTTCCAACACCTCAAGGAACATCTAACTCAAGCTCCCATACTGTCCAAACCTGTCGAAGGAGAGGCATTGTTCTTGTACTTAGCTGTAACCAAGCATGCCGTAAGTGCCGCTCTCGTCCGGGAAGACGGCCGTCTCCAGCTCCCTGTGTATTACGTGAGCAAGAGATTACTGGACGCCGAGTCCAGATATTCAATGATCGAGAAACTCTCCCTCTGCTTGCTAATTGCTTCGCGAAAGCTAAGGCCCTATTTCCAGGCGCACACCATCAGAGTACTCACCAACTACCCCTCCGGCAAGTCCTGCAGAAGCCCGAGTCTTCTGGCAGATTACTTAAATGGGCCATGGAACTGAGCCAGTTTGACATCCACTACCAGCCACGTGTTTCCATAAAAGGTCAAGCTCTCGCGGACTTTATTGTGGAATGCTCGGGAATGAATGACCTCCCAGAAGATCCTGTCCCGGAACTTCCCACCTGGAAGGTCTATGTAGACGAAGCCTCAAATGAAAAAGGAGCTGGAGCAGGGGTTATCCTAATTTCTCCCCAAGGACATCAGCTCCAGAGCGCCATCCGTTTCGCGTTCCCAGCATCCAACAACGAGGCAGAACACGAAGCCATGCTAGCTGGATTACAACTGGCCAGGGAAGTCGGAGCCCAAAAAATCGAAGTATACAGCGACTCCCAACTTGTGGTAAACCAAATATCTGGAGAATACCAGACGAAAGGCGAAAAAATGGTTGCCTACGTGTCTCTCTCCCACGGCCTCCTGCAGCATTTCAAAGGCCACCAAATCCGCCAGGTCCCCCGGGACCAGAATTCACTCGCGGACACACTGGCCAAGCTTGCAACAGACCCGGAAATTGAACAATATGGCCTAGTGCCCATCGGGCACTTAGAAGTGCCTAGTACCGAGACACGGAGGGTAAATGCCATCATCGACCATTCCCATTCCTGGATAGGACCCATCCTCAGATTTCTCACCACCAGAGAGCTCCCCACTGATAAAGCTGACGCAAGAAAGCTCCAATATCAAGCTCCCCGATACGTGGTTATGGATGGAAAGCTTTACCGCAGGGGGTTGTCCATACCCTTCCTTAGGTGTGTTGCCGGAACCGAAATCAACACCATCGTCCATGAGATTCACGGAGGCTTCTGTGGCGACCATACCTCCGGTTTGAGCCTCTCCAAAAAGATCCTTCGTCAAGGATACTTCTGGCCCACCATGAAGAAGGATTGTGTGGATTATGTCAGAAAATGTGAGCAGTGCCAGAGGTACGCCAAGGTTCCGCGTGCGCCGCCTACAGAAATTACCTTAATGACCAGCCCCTGGCCGTTCGCCGTTTGGGGCATTGACCTAGTAGGTTCCCTCTCAACTGGGAAGGGTGGAGTGAAGTATGCCATAGTCGCGGTAGACTACTTCACCAAATGGGCTGAAGCTGAACCTATGAACATGGTCACCTCTAAGAAAGCATTGGACTTTGTCATCAAGAATATAGTGTGTCATTTCGGGCTCCCGCGAAAAATTGTGTCCGACAACAGAAAGCAATTTGACAGTGAGCATTTCACGGACTTCTGTGCTTCGCATGGAATCATCAAAAGCTTTTCCGCAGTCGCCCGACCTCAAGCCAATGGGCAAGTGGAAGCAGTGAACAAAATCTTAAAGACCACGTTGAAGAAAAAACTCCAAGCATGCAAGGCTCACTGGCCGGAAGAGCTTCCGCGAGTACTTTGGGCCTATCGCACAACAGAGAGAACTCCGACGGGGCACACACCTTATTCCATGACCTTCGGTTGCGAGGCCGTCATCCCAGTAGAAACTATGATCCCCTCTCACAGGCAGGACACCTACGACCCTACCCGGAACCACGCTCTTCTCCAGGAGTCCCTGGACATGATCGAAGAGCTCCGGGAGCAGTCGCAGGTCCAGCTAAAAATGTACCAAGGCAAGATAGCCCGACACTTCAACACAAGAGTCAAGAGTCGTACATTCGAAGTTGGGGACCTTGTCCTACGAAGAGTATTTCCTGCTACTCAGGATCCGGGGGTGGGAGTCCTCGGACCCAACTGGGAAGGCCCCTATGAAGTCCAAGAAAAAGTGGGCCATGGGACGTATCATTTAAAGAGACTCGACGGATCTAAAGTCCCTCGCGCCTGGAACGCGGAGCACCTCCGCCGTTACTATCAGTAGGCCCCGGACTATCTAGTCGGAAGTCCTTGGTAGATGTAGCCAAAATGTAAAATATGGAGATAATCCTCCCAGCTGTAAAACGCATGCCTAACAGGCTAATTTAATAAAACACGGAGAGATTCACTCCGCTTTTACTGCATTTTTTATCCCTTTGTTCCAAGCTGCGTTTTAACAAGTGACCACGCGGTCCGGAGACGTCCGGACCCCACGCTCACTTGGGGGGGTATACATGGCTAAGGCATAGCCATACGCCCCTTGAACAAAACAAACAGAGAACACCACTTATGTGTTAGCATTGTGTTTGAAATTTTTAAATTGTTAAGCTTAAGTTGATTTGTGGCCATGAACATAAATGCATTACGTGTCATATGTGCCTTATGTGGTTATGTGAAAATTGCCATGCAAATGTCTACCATTATGCATCATCAAAATTATCTCCTGTGTAGCCCTGCGATGAACAGGACTGGGGGTCGAGGCACATTCAGGGAGCTCCGCCAAAACACCCCCAACTCCCTGACAAGTCCTTTGCAGAATACTCCGCGACCGCTGTAAAGCTTTGCTTCGCGAGGTTCAGCTCCAGGTCTCATAAAGTAATGAATAGCGAGATCTGCGACCGCTGTTAGCTTTGCTTCGCAAGCTCCAGCTCTGGGTCCCACAAAGCGAAAGATGGCAAGATCCGCGACCGTTGTAAGCTTTGCTTCGCAGGCTTCAACTCCGGATCTCATAAAATAATGCATGGTGAGCTCCTCGACCACTGCAAGCTTCGCTTCGCAAGCTTCAGCTCCAGGAGCAGATATGATCGATCCCCCAATTACAGCAGGCCTTGCTTCGCAAAGCCCCTGCTCCGGGATCACACATGGTGGGCGTAGCAATTTCCCCGACCGCAACGAGCCTTGCCTCGCAGGGCTTCATGCCAGGTCCCTGAAGTCAGCCACCATGAGGTTCGCAACGACAGTTAGTTTTGCTTCGCAAAGATCTAACCCTAAGTCTAACGACGCTCACCAAAAGAACTCCCGTTCCGGCACCATGGAGCAGCTCACCTTAGCAATCCCAGCAAACAGTATAACTACAAGTCCCGGGATTGGCTATTTGCCTTAGGAAAGCTGAAATACGGTGAAAGGAGTCTGGCCGTTGGAACCAGGAAACCTTCGTAACCTAGAAACTACGTGGGAAAAGACATCAGCCGTTAGAGCTTCAAGTTGGAAGTGCATAGGTTCTGGCCGTTGGAACCAAAACCTCAGGCGCCCCTACAGCAGTTTCTACCGTACAAAAGTCTACCCTAAACGCAAAGTTAAACAAAGAACTCGGCAGAAAAGGAAAGGAGAATGCTATAATTATGGCAAATATGTCTGCAATGAGAAAAGAGTACAGGGAGCTTCGCCCCAAAGAAAAACACAAATGAAAAATAATAATCAGCAAAGAATATTTTTTACAAAATATAAGACCCCTTCAAGCACTGGGGGTGGCAGTGGCATCCTCGACCGGGGTCTCGGAGACAGCAATTTCAACTGGGGCTAGCGGAGTCAGCTCATTGGAAGATGGAACGTCATCAGTGGCAAGTTCAGAGGTCCCCGCCTCTTCAGGACCTTCTGCCTCAGGGGCTCCAGCAGGCTCGTCAATGTTGTAAGTTTGGACGTACACCTCTGGGCCTTGATCCCACACCAGTAGCTTCTCCCTCATGGCGGCGGCATCCTCTCCGAGATAGCCCACTACCTCCGGGTTCGTTTTCCAGAGTTGGTGCATGAAGACCACGTGGGATAGATTAATCGTTCTGTTCAGCACCACCTCGGCATCTTCCTTCTCCTTCAAGCGCTCCGCCTCAGAGGTCGCCAGCTTTGCCTCCGCGACAGCCAATTAAGCCCTCAGTTTTTCCAGCTCGGTCTTGGATGCATCCCGCTCTCCCTTAAGGGAATCAATCTCCCTGCGCTGCACCCTATTTTGATCCAGCAAGGATTGCCTCTCGGTCAAATGCCCCCTGACAGTGAATTGCAAGGCTCCAATCTGTTTATCCTTCTCCGCGAGCTCCAACTCCAACATAGACGCGAGATCCTTGCTCCTCTTGTGATCTCGCTCCTCCTCGTGCAGCTTATTTTGAAGAACGGCGTATTCCTCGCTCCGTTTAAGGAGGAGATCATTTTTCGACTGCAAGCGGGCATCCAGGGTGTCTTTCTCCCCCCTGGCCTGTGATAGCTCTTCCTGGAGCTTGGAGTTCTGGGCCTTCAAGTCATCCGACCGCTGCTTGAACTCATTCTCCGCGCTGGCCCAGTACTCTCGATATTTGGCAAGATATTTCTTATCCGCCTCTTCCTTGGCCGCGTGCCAGGCCTGGCTAATCTCCTCCATAGCCTCCCCCTTCATGCCCTCGACCTGTTGGGTCAGTTTCTGCTTCTCCGCCTCCAAGGCCTGGCGACTCGCCTGGCTCTCCTCCAGCTGAACCAGAACTGCACCCACCTCCCGGAACGAGCGTTCCGCGATAAGAGAGGCCTGCAAGGAAAAGCAGCAGAATAAGTTAAGCAGAACCA
The DNA here is from genome assembly GCF_963169125.1 of Humulus lupulus. Classification (NCBI taxonomy): domain Eukaryota; kingdom Viridiplantae; phylum Streptophyta; class Magnoliopsida; order Rosales; family Cannabaceae; genus Humulus; species Humulus lupulus. Next base: position 108,437,106 of record NC_084802.1, on the reverse strand, counting down.
AATGTACTAAGACCAATGACCCCAGAACACAGCAACTGATAGCTCACCCCAGTAAGTTGCTGCTTTACGGCATGTGTCAGCAACAGCGGGTCCTTACTGCTACTGATGGCCCATTTCTCAGAATTGAGCTCGCACAAGCTCAAGGCCATGTCTTCCATCATCTCCGCCCCGAACGGCGCCAAAGCACGCCCGAGTCTAGGCACCAGCCTCTTCTCCAAGCCGGGTGAAGGGATCTCACCCCTTCTGCCAGCTCAGCTCTCTTCACGGCAGACAGGTTGTCTGCCCTTCCCTGGGTAACAGCCTTCTCGGCCTCCAACCGCCTCTTCAAAAAATTATCAGCCCGTCTTACGCCCTCCAGGAGGGCAGTGGGGAAACAGGTTGGTTTCTGAGGGAATTGGAACTTCAGGCCAGGCGGAGGAAGGCTTGTTTGTTGAGAGAGTGGAAGAGAAGAATAATAAGGAGACCCCGGGAGGGTGGACTCCCTTTGGACTAGAGGAGGAGGTAAACGAGGTATTAAGGACGGTAGGGAAGACACTACCGCCCCGGTCTGTTGTTGCTGCTGGTGTTGCTGTTGTTTTTGCTGCTGCGGTGGCGGAGGTGATTGCCTTTGTTGTTGCTGTTGCTTTTGCTGCTGCGGTGGCGGAGGTGATTGCCTTTGTTGTTGCTGTTGCTTTTGCTGCTGCGGTGGCGGAAGTAATTGCCTTTGTTGTTGCTGCTGATTTGGCTGTTGTTGTTGCTGCTGCTGTGGCGGTGGTGATTGTCTCTGTTGTTGTTGTTGTTGTTGTTGCTTTCGACCGGGGGAAGAATGTCTAAGGCGTTTCTTCTTGGCGCCCTCAGCATCTCCTCCGGGACGCTTGCTCACCCCAGTCGTCTTCACGGGGAACACAAGCCCTTCCCCGTCGCTGCTACTACTCGAGGTCGCCATGGTCTCGGAAGGCCCCTTGGCAGGAGACCTCTCCACCACCGGAGACACTTGCGCCTCGCCACCTATCTTCTTGGATGTGGCAGCTTTACCTCCCCTACCAGCTCTGGCTTTTCGTCCTTTCCCCTTGGACGGGTCTTGGCTGGTGGCGGCTTTCTTGATGAGTAAGGTAACTCTCCCCAACATCTTGGCTTCGGGATACTCTGCAAGAAATGAACGAGGCAAGGTTAGCCAACCAGCAAGCGATGTGAAAAAAAAATATAAGCAGAAAACAAAACGAGTAACAACATAGGAGCACAAACAAATCCACCAGCAGGGAACAAGAAGCAAAAAGAAAAGAGAAAAGTTTGAAAGGGACGACCATGCACGAGAAACGTGGATGGCCTTCCTCGAGCAAAACAAGACACCGCTTCCTGCTCCAGGAAGCTCCCGTACTCCTTGAAGTCCGGGAATGACATACTGAGGGAAGGAGGGTCAACCATGGTGAGGAGTACAGCTCCAGCATGCCGTAGTTCCTGAACAGGTTCGGCTTCTGGTCCATCTCCCAGATTGAACTGTTGATAGTCGGGGGGCTAGCCGCGACCACTTTAGTTTTTCCTTTCCCCATTGCGCCAGCGACAGGGGAACCTGGCTCCTGGGCAGATTCAGCCTCTACCACGGCGATGATTTGTTCCCTTGAGGTGTTCATCACTGAACAAAAGAAACAAAGAAGAAAACACTCTAAGCAGTCATCACCCTTGTCATACCCTAACGGTATCAAAGGCGTCGGGGAGACCCTCCCCGAAAACTGCTTGGAGAGGCTCCCACCGAGCTTGCCGAGGGGTTGACACCATGCCACCCGAAGGACAGCAAGGAGCCAAACTCAAACTCCGAGCCTAAGCCCGCCAAGAGAAGTGTTTTCCCAGAGGAAGACACCCTAAAGGCGCTCACACTTATGCCCTAAAACAGCAAACCAGAACAGCACAAGCAAGACGAGGAACGACTTTCCAAGCGCAAATCGTCAAAGCATGCAAAGAGATTACTTATCGACTCACATCAATCGCATGCCTATCAAAGCCCTATTCACGCATGCATATAGACAACACCGGCAGAAAACTCAACCCTAACAACTACCAACAATCTAAGGTTTGGAAGGAAAGAGCAAAGTAGAAATACTTACTGGTATTCGGGTAGTTGAAGATTGAAGGAGTAACCGGGTCACTGCACCGCACGATCACGTGAAGTAAAAGCTGCAAAGACAAACGACGATTCAAACCCTGAACTTCGGCGAACAAACCCATTGCCAAATCAAAAGAGAAGTTTCTAGATTCCTTACCAAAAGAAGTGGCAAGTTCGAGGGAAGGAAGCTTGGAAGCTTGAGAGTTCGAAGATTTGGGAATCTGAAAATCTGAAAGATAGAGAATTTGAGAGCGTAAAGAGGAAGAAAGGTCCGTTCCCTGGTTTTTAAAGCAGGGGCGAAGTCCTTTCGAATTCCGCAAATGGACAGTCCTGATCTTCCCATACCGCATGCATCAGATCCGACGGCTGGAGATGAAGCGCCGGTCCTATTTATGACTCCTCGGATGGGAATAAAGTATTTATTTCCCATCATTATACCATCTCGGGCCCGGTGTACCATTAAACACCGTCAAATCATTACTCAGATGCCTGACGCACGCATACTCAGCCAGTCGCCTCACGCACACGTCTTGGTCACAGAGCCATTCCCGGCATGACGCGTGGCCCTTGCCACACTTGAGTACTTGAGTTCAAACAGAAGAAATTTCCTTTCTTTTTCATACTAACACTCAGGCGGGAAAAAGGAACCCTTCCAGGAACACAGGAGGTGACCCCTCGCCTAATCTAGAAACCAAAATACCAGGAGGGTTGTACAAGCTCCCGGACCTCTCAAAGCTCTGTGACCTTGGGGGGTAAATGTTATCCAGATTTCTGGATAGCGTTTAGATGGATAGCCTCGGGGAAGCAGAATGATCAAAGTCCTTCACGAAAGGTGACCAGAGCTCGCGGATGGACAGAAAGGCTTCGCCTCTCCCGTTTAGTGTCCAGCTTACTCTTTCAAGCAACCGCGACACGGAAGCTCGTCAATTCTCCCGGACTCCCGAAGGGATATCCTTCGGGGAAGCTCCTTCCAGGAGAAGCTCTTCAGGTTACCTTCGCGGATACAGTTCCGTGCCTCGCACGGAAGAAGACCAAGCGGTCGAGTCATGGAGGAGGCATAGTTGGAATGATATCCGCCTGACACAGGATCCCGCCTGACACGCCCGACAGGTCAAGGCCGCACACATCCCAGCACGCCTAAAAGTACCATTTCGCCTACTGTTCCGCTGACAACTTGGAAAAGACAGCTGCCTTTGTGCATTCCCCATACTTTCACGTAAATATACCCACATAGTGCCTGGTAGCCAGGCGACTACGGTAATTGTATCCCCTATTTATGGTTGGTGTAATTAAGACTCATAGGGGTAGAGAAAAACCCTAATCCAAAACCCTAGCTATAAAGACCCCCTCATTTTACGATAGGAGGAGGACCGAAAAAATTACATAGCAAGAACTCTGCTAAAGTCCCTCTAGCTTCATCTTCTTCAAGAGAACCCGAGAGAAACATTGTGAGTTTGTGAGGGTCTTATACACTAGCCATCTCACTGTAATTCACTACAAGTATAATAACATCGACTCGTGGACGAGGGCTTGTTAACGCCTGAACCACGTAAAAAACTTGTTTGTCTATTTATATTTCTGCACTTCTACAGTTCTTATCTTTTTATTATTTTGTTTGTATTCGTTTCCGAAAAACTCGGTAAACAATACTAATAATAGTATCAAGTGGACGTAGGTTATTACCAATCGCTGGGGCCGAACCACTATATTTCTCTGTGTCCTTTATTTTCCATTATATCATTTTCTCAAGCTCTATATTATTTTCTGTCGTTTTCTAGACTCCGTGTCGTTGACCAAAAATAGGGTCAACATATTGTAAATAAGATATTTATTATTCTCTCTCTTCATATTAGTCCAAACAAGATTAATATTAATTTTAACCCATAGTTTTTCAAAATAAAAATTATATAGTTAAATAATTAATTCACAATTAATCAATTACCCATAATTATCACATAATTATTTCCTTGTCCTAGAAAATTAATTCATTTGCAATTAAGTCCTTTCCCTTTACAAATCTTTCTTTTGACATCCTTACCCTTGAAAGTGTAGGACAGAAGTGATCTGGGGACCATGGACCTATAATACGAAGCTCCAATAAACCAAATTATTAATTAAACTCTTTAATATAATAATCCTATTTATTAATTGCATGATTACTCCATTATAAATATGAAATTGCACTCTAAGCATTTATAGAATTATATTTATAGAGTTTTTCTTGTAATCCATTGATATAATCAATATATGTAGTCATGTCCTCTATTATTGGTTTGTTAATTAGAGTTGGTCAAAATTACCATTTTACCCTTCTAATTACCTCCTGATCCTTAAGTACCATTAATTCACTAGCGAATAATTAATATATATTCTAATTATAGATTTGAGCTCAATAACTATTCAGTTCCATAATCAACCCTTAAAGGAACAATTATCCTTGTTTTCCCCCCAGACACGTGGCACGACACACTGGGTCCATGGGCTATTTTAAAGAGATCCATGGCCCAGACTGAGCCCAATGGATGGGGAAGGAATAAATCCTGGTGACCCAATTACTAGCAAGTCCATCATTGTCCACTAGGCACCCCCATATGAGGGAATCGGGACCATGATGTCGGCCTGATTTGTCTTCCCGGGCCCAACCTAATGCATCATCAGGGATGCGATTAAGGGTGATGGACTCAAGTCTAAGAATGGACCCATACGATAGTGGATGAACCCAAGCTCTGGTAAACGAACTAGGGTCCTGATAAATAGACGAGGATGTTGGTAAATGAACCCGGACCAGGCATCCGGGTTGGGCAGAATAGACTGTCCTTGACACTGACATCACTCCGAGAAACAATGAGTTTTGTCTCCTCAACTAACCTGTAGAAGAGGTTACATACGAAATGTACGCTGTTATTCAAAAAAATACTTCCACTACTATGACAAATCATGTCCCCAGATTCTCCTTAGAAGCCCACACAGACCAAACTGAGGCTGCATACTGTTGTCAGTTGTATGGCATGGTTATGCTCAAGCCGGCCCAATGGTCCCTAATTAGTGTATTTTATTTGATAAAATCCTTTGTATTAAGCCTCTGTTAGTGAGAAAATCATGATTATATCCGTATTGGGCCCGGATTAGTCTGGCCCAAGCCCAGTGCATTCAACTACCTATAAATAGGACCAGTTGTGCACTATAGAGAGGATCCGAATTTTCTTTTGTAAGCACATACTCTGCTCATACCTTCAGAAAACTCCATTGCTAAAGCTCTCTAAGATCTAATACAATAGACTCGTGGACTAAGGCTCTTTAACGCCCCAACCACGTAAAACCCCTTGTGTGATTCTCTTTAAATCCTTTCTTTTAGTTCTCTTATCTTTCATAATTCTAGTTTCTGAAAAACTCGGTAAACAGGAACCAACATTTGATCAGTTAGGAAAGCATGGATTCCATTATTGTAATTCACGTTCCCAGCCATTCATGATATTGAATCTCCAAAACAAAAGTCATTAGCCTCATTATTCTAAGAGACCTTAACGAGTGAATCAAAAGATCCAATAAACATAAACAAGAGTTCATGAATACTCAGGATTTAGACTGATCTACAAATGATCATCTATGATGATAAGCATTGAATTTTTATGTCAAACGACAAGTTTATAAAGATAATAAATTCTCATCGATCCGGTCATATATAATCTCTATTATATACAACACATTTACTAAGATGTCTATCCACATCAGTAATCCAAATCTAGATTACTTGCATCTCGTATGTTTAGCAAACTGTACTAGTAACGATTCATTAAAGATTCCATACTTTAATATGTTACTGACTATTTTATTCATTATATATGATCTTAATTCGCTCGTACTAATACAATATCATATTCTCATAAATGAATAGGGAATTTTCTTAATATTATCATATAAATAATTCAAACAATAATTATAACATTCAAATATAATAAAATTGTACTTTTATTTAAAACCAATAAAATGTCTTTACATGCTTTTAGGGCATCAATCCTAACACAAGCAACAAGCAGAACAGAACAAGAACCCTACCCTCTGAACTACAGGAAGAAATTACTACGATCAGTTATGGATTATGGGTCGGGCTAGATACAACCTCTAACTCTTGGATTATTGGGGGAGGGGGAGATTCTAACATTACTACTTCATGGGACCTACTAGGTTTGGGCTCCTTGTCTGGACTAGGCTCATATTTGGCCTGCCTAATACCTAGGGTAAAGGAACCATGACATAAGGAATGCCATGACAGGAGGTTTGTACCATACTGTTAAAAAATGGTGGACCAAAAATGTAAAGTGTTATCTACTACTACAGTATATTTGGGGTGGGAAAAATCATGGCGCACGACCAATTGGTCGATGCACTGATGTAAGGTCACATTTAGGTCCTGATCTATAGGATGTCAGCTCACAAGCTTCCTCGGATTGAATCAAGTTAGTACAAAAGTGGCAGCAGCCCGGTTTATTTCCTTATCTTTATTACCTTGGCCAGAGGTGCCGGCTACTGCCCCCGATTCGGAATGACCTTGGTTAGAATCTTGCTCGCCTTTGGTAATCTTTCTTTTACGCACCAACGATGTGACCTCCTCCTCTTCCTCGACCTCCTTAGCAATTTCAGGTTGCCCCTTTAGATGATTTCGAGGCTTGATGGCCAGTGTCTGATCTTCCTTGATCAGCTTGTAGGCCACCATGGTGGCTTCATTCACCACCGCTCTGAACTCCTTCTCCTCGGTGGCAGCATTAGCCAAATTATTGTATAGACCCCCAAAGGTCTCAGACCGCGCTGTTCTCTTATAAATAGTTGCACAAGATAAAAACTCGATCTGAATAAGCACAACTTAACAAAAGCTAAGAATTCATATGGAGTATAAAAGCAAAGATACTTACAAGGCCGGTTGAAATAATGGTAATCGTAATTCTGAAATCTGTTTGACATTAAGAATTGGTCTTTGAAGTCATTCAGATGGCTAGGGAGGTCGATGATGCTAGCGGATTTGGGAAACAAATACTAACAGAGTTGTCAATCACTAATCTGATAATTATTTAGAAGTTTAGTATTTTATAGTTACAAAACTATTTATGATTTATTTGGTAACTAATTAGAAGTATTAGTAGCTCATAATTATAAAATTGTTTGTGATTGATCCGATGACTTGTAGTCGCAAAAATTACTTGTGACTAATTTAATAACTATTTGATTCCATCAGTAACTCCTATTTACAAAAATGTTAGTGACTAATTTGGTAACTTGACGAAATTATTAGTAACTCATAGTTACAAAAATTGATGACGACTATTATAATAACTCTTTCAAACCATTTCTAAGTCATAGTTACCCAATTATATTCTATATGTTTCTACCTCGGTAACTCTTTGGAACTATTAGTATAAGTGTTAAAAATTTATATTGTAATGTAATTGTGACATTACATATCTTGTACTTTGATGATTAATAGGCAATCTCAAGAACTACACACACACTAGAAACACAAGAGTTGATTGTCATCAATTAATTACTTAATTATTAATAATTTGGGCAAACAATGATAGCACATTGTATCATATTATATAGGGATCTTTACAATTATATACCAATAATATAAAATAATTACAAAAATCACATACAAAATTTTATTTACAAAACTACCTTGCCATGTCATCCAAAAATACCAAATTCTAAAAGTAATATACCTGAATTTGAAACATTCCCGAAATCCCAGTTTTCCTATTTTTTTGGGTTTAAAAAAGTAACATTTTTGTTACTTAAAATGTTAATAAGTTACCAATTAGTTACTGTAATGCCTTGGGTAACCAAGACCATTACACTGTGTATTTTAAAATAGTGCAAGACTTGCTAATCAAATCGTTTGAAGAAAAATGTGATCCAACAATCAGGTTAGGGTTAAAAGATTTTGATCATAAACGGTTAATTTTTATCAAACCAGATGTTTGATACATGGGATCCCAAAAATAGGGTATGAGTGGTAATTTACAATCCTCAAAAGTTAATACAACAAAAGCCAGACTAATGGCAAAATACAAGTTTTAGAGCTCTGTCCCTGTAGCTATCCCTTGGTCGTGGCACTCGAGCAACTAACTATGTACACTTCGCCCTAAGAGCTCTCCAACTCATGGTTGGTCCAGCTTCCCTTTGCCCTGACCTGCACCACGTAGCACATGTGAGCCAAGGCCCAACAAGAAAACCATAAATAACAAGCACATATAGGAACAATAGTATTCAATCAATCTTAACTCAACCAGTTCAATTATATAACAATATACGATCATCAAGCTAACCAATGGTAAACATATAATCTCAAGTTCATATCTTAGCTAATTACACAAATGTTTAGGGTTGGCACACTTAGGCCGAGCCCTCTGTTCAACTAGCTGACCCCGGCTCGCTTAGGCAGAGTTGCGTTCAGTATGCTTATCATCATCTCCAACACCCTTAGGCCGGTCATTCTCGTATAACATAACAATGGCACAATCATACAATACACATAATGAAATATTGGGAACCTCAGTCCCGTTCACAACCACACAAGGGTGCAGTTTTCTTACCTCAAATCCTGAGCGGAGAATTAAGAACGGTCCTGAGCACAATCCTCAGCCCTGAGCCTCAGTGATGACCCTAGTCACAACAAAAATTGGTAGCTATCATTTCTAATCCAAATAAATACTTAGGAAACAAATATTAGCCTTCGGGGCCTCGAATTCTACTAAACTGAGTAGTAGAATTCATCCCGAGCGCCTAGGTTAGAATCCCCGTGCCTCCCCGAACTTAAAACCTTATTTTCCCATAATTCCCCATTTAGAGCCGCAACTTGCCCCTAAGGGCCGCGACCCACCCCTTCGAAAGAGGCCCAGACCTTCCTAATGGAGGACACGGGCCGCAACTTGCACCCCTCTGAGTCGCGGCGTGCCTAGAGAACAGAGGCTCCCAGCCTCCAAAACTCATGCGGGTCGCAGCTCCTAAAGAACAAGGCAGTGACCCGAGCCTCTAAACCCAGAAAAAAACTAGATTCTCTCAGCATTTCTCCACGAGCCTAACCTCAAATTTCCATCTCAAACTAATAGCCAAACTCAAATTCAAGATCAGAATTCCCATCCTTATATCCCAGCCATCACTACTAACCTATAAGCATTTCCTTACACCATTTCATACCCAAAACCAGCTAACAAACTAAAACTCATGCAAACTCAAGCCTTTAACATAGAATTAGAGAAACTAACTTGAATTCTCACCTCAAATAATTGCAGCATAGTTCCTCAACAATGTCTTTGGATGATCCTAGCTTGATCCCCTAGGCTCCCACAACTGAATTCCCAGCCCCACCTCCTGAGTTTTTTCCTTCTTCTAGCTCCAAGGCACAATGAGAGAGAGAGAGATAAAGAGAGTGTACGTGTATAAGGGAGAGAGAGTAGGTTGAGAACTCAGAACACTTGAGTAATTTTCTTACTAAGTCTAGACTTACCCTTGAGTTATTCTCTTAACTCAAAAAGACCAAACTACCCCCTTTGAAATACTTAGCTCTTGAAGTTGTTCTAAGGGTAAAATAGTCTTTTCTTGATTCCCGCTAATTCCTCAAGTGTTCCTAACATTTACCAATTAATCTTGTTGTGTCTAATTAATTGCCAAATACTAATATCATTATCTAATAAATCCCAAAATATTCTCTAAATTCCGAAAATACCCCTAGGCTCCCCCCGAGCCGGATATTAAACATCGCTCTGACTATTTCGCTTATCCGCTCACTAGGACCGTCTTGAACCATATACTGCAAATATAACCACATAACAATGTGGTCTCAACCATTTATCACATATAATCACAGTTATGCCCTCAACGAGTCAAAATTACAAATATGCCCTTATGAACAATAAAGGGCCCACATGCATATTTAATACTGATAAACATGTATATAACATACTCACATAATCATATTAATCATACATGCCACATAGTCATGCATTTAACTAATTAAACACATATATAAACAAATTTTGCCCTCCCAGCACGCTAATCAAGGCGCTAAATCCTATTAGCAATTTTGGGTCGTTACAGTTACTTTTTTCATCATTTTTTATACTGCTTTGTTTTAACTTGTTTTCATTTTTTTTTCATGGTATGGCCCCCCGTCTCTCTCCACTATACATTTTTTTTTATTAATTTCTTACATTCTATCTTATCTTTAATTTCAAAAATATTTTCCGGCCACACCGCTTGTCAGTTGGGGTCAAATGTGGTACCATCGCGACCAACCACATAGTCGACGTCGTCGGTTGAATCTAGGCGAGGAGGCAAGGATGACAAGGGTTGGGCGAGGACCATTATGTCGAGGTCGTTGGCTAGATCTAGGTTGCCGGAGCTAAGAAAGATGAGCATCCATAGTCCTTGGGGTGGCTGGATCGACAAAGGAAGCCGGAGATGGGTACTATCTCCTAAGTCAAGTATTTGAGCCACAGTCCTTGGGTGTAATGACCGAAATTTGCTAATAAGGCTTAGGGCCTTGATTAGCGTGCCTGGAGAGCAATAAGTGATTTATTGTTATGATATGAGAATTTGTGTGAATATGTGGTTAGTGATGCATGTTTAGGTGAATTAAATATGCATGTGGGCCCCACTTGGTTATTAGGGGCATGTTTGTAATTTTAGCCCGTTGAGGGCATAAATGTGATAATGGTAATAATTGTGATATACTTGTGATATATCTGTGTTGCACGATCCGAGACAGTCCTAGGGAGCTGTTAGCCAGCAAGTCACAACGAGGTCGAAAATCCGACTCGGGGCGAGTTAAGGGGTATTTCAGGAATTAGACGTTTTCTGGGGTTATCGGGTTGTGGAAATAAATATTTGAAGATATATTTGAGGTTAGAATGTTTAGGGGGGAAAATTGGGGAAATTTACCATTTTTCCCTCGAGGACGTTTTTGGTACCTTGAGCTTTGAGGTAACCTTAGAAACTTAAGTTAAATAAAAAAAAAATTGGAGAAGTGTTCAGAAACTTGCAGAAACCGACCCAAACTTCTTCTTTTCTCTCTCTCTTTCTCTAAATCAGACTAAGGGAAACGTTGAGAAGATTAAGCTAGGAAACTCAGAATTCAAGGCTGGAGCTTGGGGGGATTGAAGCTTGCAACTTAGAAGATTAGCTCAAAGATTTAATTAAGCAAAGGTAAGCCTTTAACTTAATGAATTACATTGATTTTCTGCTGATATTCTAGAGTATTGCATGTGAGTTGGATGAAGAATCATCTATGAGTTTGATGAGGTTTTGAGCTAGAATTCTTGTTAGGTTTTGTTGTTGAGTCCATGATATAACTTCTGTGATGATTAGCTTGAGTTGTTGGGTTGATTTTGGGGTTAATTAGATTAGTTTTCGTGGTAAAAATGGAGTATTTTTTCTGGGTTCGAAGGGTCGGGCCGCGGCATTTTTCTTGTTGAGTCGCGACCCTCTAGAACAAAATGGTGGCCTAGAAGAAGGGCGGGTCGCGGCATGTCCTAGCTTGGGTCGCGGCGCACCTGCCCTGTTTTGGGGTTGGTCTCTGGTTGGGGGGGCCGCGGCATGACCTCATGGGGACACGACTCTTAGTGCATTTTTGTGCTTTTAAGAGGTTCTAGGCTTGGAAATCCAAAGGTTAAGGCTCGGGATGGATTTTATCACCCGGATTGATAGAATTCAAGGTCCCGGAGAATAGAATTATGACCCAAAGTTATTTAATGGATTCAAATTTGAAGAATGGGTATTGTTGGTGAGTTGTGACTAGGGTTTCAGTGAGGCTCGGACTAGGGGACTGTGCTCGGGACATCGGTACTTGGAAGCTCGGGACACAGGTAAGAAAACTGTTGTACCCGTAAAGCTTGTGTTGTAGGGCACGACCCTATATGATTGTGTTACAGGGGCGTAGCCCCTTTGATTGAGTTTATTCATGTTTAAGTATATGTTGAATTATGCTATGTGTGCATATATGTGAATGAACGGTAAGAGCCGGGAACGGCGAGGGCCGGGAATGGTGAAGGTCGGGAACGGCAAAGGCCGACAGCGGCAAGGCCGAGAACAGCAAGGGGCCGCAAGTAGTGTTTATCATGCAGAGTGCAAGTTGCCAGGGTGAGACCCTAAAGGATACCTGGGATATCCTCACGGTGTGGACCGCGAACCCAGGGCCTGGTAAAGCGCCTAGGATGGCATGGCCGTATGTGATTAGCCTGGTGATGGCTTCTTTATATGTTAAGTGTGTAATATGCATATGTTATCTGCTTGTGAGGGTTTTCTTTCTGGGCTTCGACTCACGGGTGCTCTGTGGTCAGGTAAGGGCAAGGGGAAAGTCGACCAACCATGAGTACGGAGAGCGTGAAGTGGTGCATACATGTTTGTCCTGCCTGGCTGCCACAGCCCCTTTAGAGATGATTGTACTAAACCTAGATTTTGTCGTTTAGCCAACTTCAATTAAATTTTTGAGTTGTAAATATTTCTAAACCGTATTTTGGGATCCCAAATGTTAAACGCGTTATGATTTTCAGTAAAAGGACTTATTTTCAAAGTTTATGACTCTGCTTATGGTTTGATTACACTTTTGTCTTAAAACCTCGATTAGCGAGTTAAATGCACGTTCTAAACTCACTTAGTAACGACTCTAAGGAAGTAGTGTGTTACAACTTGGTATCAGAGCGAGCCAAGGTTTGTGGTTTCTGGAGATTGACCGAACATGTACGCTCGCTGTCAGTGACAAGCTAGACTCAGGGTTGGTTGGTAATGATTGACTTATATGCTTGAATGCCCTGTTTGCCTGTTTGTTTCAAATAGAGCATGATGAATAAGTTAACATATGCATGATGCCAGGGCATGGCCCGTTGTGTTATATGCTATTTGTATGTTTTGTGGGTTGTTGTTTATGGTTGGCTGATGTTATTTGGGAGGTGGTTTTGGATGTTGTTATCATGCCTGACGAGCGGCGTCATTGATTGTAGGCATATTTGTTGAGATGCCTCAATAATCAGCTAGACTCCACAGCAGTAGGGCCGAGGATGACAACCAGGGTCAGGACCCTCCACCTGCCCCACAGAATTGGCAACATATGTTTGCTGAAATGGAAGCAAGATTGCAATGAATGGAGGAAGGGCTTCGACAGTTGAGGCAGCAGGCCCCTCCACTGGTCACTGGGTTGCCAGTTCAGCAGGTTGTGGCGCCAGTGCTGGTTCAACCTATTGTGGAGAATAGGTGGGAAACTTTGTACGAGAGGTTTAGGAAGCAGCATCCTGTCACCTTTGAGGGTTGACCGGACCCACTGCGGGCAGAGCAGTGGATGAATATGATTTCCTCTATTTTGGATTTTATGAGGGTTGAAGGGAATGAGAGGGTAGCTTGTGCCAGCTACATGTTCAGAGAGGATGCCCGCATGTGGTGGGATGTAGTAGTTTAGAGGAGGAACGTGGTAGTTATGACCTAGGAAGAGTTCAGAAACATCTTTAACGAGAAATACTACAGTGTAGCAGTCCGAGTCGCGAAGGTTGACGAGTTCATCAACCTGAATCAGAATCGGTTGACAATTACTGAGTATGCTTTGAGATTTGACCAGTTGGCGAAGTTCGTGCCGAATTTGGTGCCGACTGATGCAGTAAGAAGGGACAGATTTGTATGGGGGTTGAATGTTATGATCGCCTGTGATGTAAATATCACTTTGGATCTAGAGACTACTACCTATGCACATGTTGTAGACAAGGCACTTACAGCTGAGGGGGCCGAGGATCAGATTTGGAGAGAGAGCGTTGTTAGGCGCGATGCCAGGAGGATAGTGCCTCTTGTTATATTGTTTTATAATATAATATTTTAGATTAAAGAAATGTGACAAAGAGTGTCACATATTGTAACATATAATAGAGAGTTACAATATTTAGATATATGAGATATATCCAAATAATGTAACATATTTGGTGTTACAAATTTGTAACTTCCAAATATTACCCTTTATTGTGTAAATTTGTTGTTACACAATATTGAGATAAATTTCATAAAGCCATATGTGATATGGCTTTTAGAGATATGATTTTAACCCCAATAATGTGTTTTGGGAGTTACAAAATCATTTGGGAGGGTTTCGAACCGTTTGGAAAAACAGCACATTTTTAGTGCTGAAAATGGTCGATGGCCACGGCCACTGAATGTTGGTGGCCGCGGCCACAGGCTAAAAACTGACCATTTTTCAGTTTTTTCAATCTTTGTTGAACGGCTAAAAAAACTCAAATAACTCCCAAATCTCATTTTTAATTCCATATTAATCCAATTAAACATTGGTAACAGCCATGGGGGTTGGTGGAATTTGAAATTCAAAGGGTGTCTCTAAAATCTATAAATAGGAGCCTATAGCTCACTTGTAAGACACAACATTTCTATCCATTAGAGCACTTGGCTAGAAACACCTTGAGGCTTGATAATTCCAGAAAGCATTTCCTATAATCTGTGAGAGATCCCTTAGTGCTTGAGTTAGGGGGAAATAAGCTTTTGGACAAAGGTTTCAAACCTTGTTCAAGTTGGTGATCCCCAACACTCTTCACTTTGGTAGTGTGAGTGAGAGTTGTTCATCTTTTGTTTCTTGTTCTTTTCTTTCATTCTATTGCTTTTCATTTTTATATTGTTCTTCTCTATTTACTTGTATTTCTTGTTCAAGAGTTGTAATCTTTTCTTTTCTTTTGTTTCAAACACTTTCCTTTATTTGTAACCTTTTGCTTAGAGTTGTATTTTACTATTCTCTTCTTCTTCATTTTCTTTGTTTATTTGTAATTTTCAGTTATAGAGTTGTAACTCTTTTTAATCAATCATTATTTTTTTGTAATATATTGCATAGAGTTGTAATTTATTATTATTTCCATTGAGGCAAAATACATATTTTCCTAACATTCCAAAGCTTATCCCTTGTTTGTTTCAATGGAAGGTGAGACCATCAAGATCATGAACCAAGACCTAGTGAGGTTGGATAGGTTTGATGGATCCAATTTCACTAGGTGGCAAGACAATGTGAATTTCCTTTTGACAACACTCAAGATAGCCTACATCCTTGAGTCATCCTTGGCACCTCTAGTCGAGCCATCCAACAAAGACACTCCCGAGGAGGTGGAGAAAAGAAGAAAGAGGGAGGAGGAAAATCTCCTTTGTAGGGGTCTTATCCTCAACGCCCTATCCGATAGACTCTATGACCTCTACACCGAGACCAAATCGGCCAAGGAGATATGGGATGCACTTGAGAAAAAGTTTAAGGCGGAAGAGGAAGGTACCAAAAAGTTTTTGATATCTCAATACTTCGATTTCAAATTTTTTGGTGATAAACCTATTCTTCCACAAATTCATGAATTGAAAATAATTGTTAACAAATTGTAAGTGTTAAAGATTGAGATTCCTGAGGCCTTTCAAGTTGGTGCTATAGTGGTTAAATTACCACCAACTTGGAAGAGCTATAGGAAAAGAATCCTTCATAAAAATGAGGATTATTCTTTGGAGGAAATCCAAAAACATATTCAAATCGAAGAGGAATCGATATGTAGAGATAAACTTGTGGAGGGGTCTAATGGAGAGACTTCCAAAGCAAATGCGGTGTCACAACCAAAGCATCCCTAAAACAAAGGGAAAAAAGGTAATGAGAAACCTTTGGGTCCAAAAACAAACCCAAACAAGTTTAAGGGCGAGAAAGGCCCTTACTTTGTGTGTGGGAAAAAAGGGCACTATGCTAGAGAGTGTAGGCATAGAAAAGACCAACAAGGACCTAAGGTGAACGCAACTCAAGAGGAAAACATAGTTGCTACCCTTAGTGAGGTGAATGCGGTCCAAGGCAAGGTGAAAGGGTGGTGGTATGATACATGTGCCACCGTCCATGTCACCTATGACAAATCCTTGTTCAAAACCTTTGAAGAGTCAAAGGGCAACCATGAGATACAAATGGGCAATGAGGGAAAATCCAAGGTACTTGGCAAAGGTACTATTGATGTCTACTTCACCTCCGGCAAGAAAGTTACATTAGAAAGATTATGTTCCCGAAATGAGTAGAAACTTGGTAAGTGGTGATTTGCTTGGCAAGCCCGGCATTAAAGCCATTTTTGAGTCCGGTAAACTTATACTTACCAAATCAAATGTATTCTTGGGAAAATGGTACTCTTGTGAGGGAATGGTTAAATTGTGCGCCAATGATGTAACTTTCAATGTTATCAATAAAAATGCTAACTCCGCTTACATTATTGAGTATGATTCTTTATTTTTGTGGCATCTTAAACTATCGCATATAGGTTTTTCTACCATGAAAAGAGTAGTAAAATGTGGTATGATTGCATACAATATTAAAAACTATGGTAAATGTGAAACATGTGTTAAGGCGAAAATGATTAAGAAATCATTTCCTAGTGTAGAAAGATCATCTAATTTACTATATTTAATCCATAGTGATCTTTGTGAATTAAATGGTGTTTTAACTAGAGGTGGTAAAAGGTATTTTCTTACTTTTATAGATGATTTTAGTAGATATACCTATGTGTTTCTTTTAAAGCATAAAGATGAAACTTTTGATGCTTTTAAATTGTATAAATTAGAAGTTGAAAATAAACTAAATAAAAAGATTAAGGTGCTAAGAAGTGATAGAGGAGGAGAGTACTTCTCTAATGAATTCAATACATTTTGTGAAGAAAATGGTATAATTCATGAGTGCACTGCACCTTATACACCACAACACAATGATGTTGCCAAAAGGAAAAATAGGACTTATCTAGAGATGATAAATTATATGTTGGTGTTTTCTAAGTTGAACTTCAACTTATGGGGTGAAGCGCTTTTAACCGCTTGTCACATTCTTAATCGAATACCGATGAAGAAAAATAAGATATCTCCATATGAGTTATGGAAAGGAAGAAAACCCAACATAGGGTACTTCAAAGTGTGGGGGTGTCTTGCATATTGCAAGAAAAACGAACCTAATAGAACAAAATTAGGTTCAAGAGCCATAAAGTATGCTTTTGTTGGTTATGCCAACAATAGTAAAGCTTATAGGCTATTAGACTTAGAGTCTAATGTTGTGATTGAATCTAGAGAAGTTGAATTTTTTGAGAACATGTTATGTGACAACAATTCTCAAGCTTCAACATCTCTAAAGGAGAATTTGTTATATGAGAACAATTCTCAAGCTTCTACATCCAAAGTTGATTCTCAAGAGGAGAATTCTCAAAAGGATGTAAAGCAACCCTTTGAACCTAGAAGAAGTCATTGTCTATATGGTGAGAAGTGTGAGATATACACCGACCATAAGAGTTTGAAGTACTTCTTTACTCAAAAGGATCTGAATATGCGCCAGAGATGGTGGCTGGAGTTGTTTAAGGATTATGATTGTGACATCCTATACTATTCTGAGAAGGCTAATGTAGTGGTTGATGCATTGAGTCGGAAGGGCCCAGGACAGTTGTTCAGTTCAAGACAGATATCTGATAAGTTAGCGGAGGAGATGACTAGAGTAGGTATAGATTTGGTGGTTGGTCAGTTAGCCAACATCACTCTTCAGTATACGCTCCTTGAGAGGATCAAGGAGGCGCAGGGGAAAGATTCCCTGTTGAGAGGTCACAGGGAGAACGTCTTAGTCGGGGTGGCTAAGGACTTCTCTATCTCGGAGATGGGGTTACTAAAGTACAAGGGTTGAATCTGTGTTCCAATGGATTCTGATATCCAGCGGGAGATCTTAGATGAATCGCATACCACTCCCTATTCCTTACATCCAGGTACGACGAAGATATATCAAGATTTGAGAGCTTTGCATTGGTGGTTGGGCATGAAGAGGGATGTGGTAGATTATGTGGCCAAGTAATTAACTTGTTAGCAGGTCAAGGCTGAACATCAGAGGCCAACAGGGTTGCTGTAGCCTCTAGGGATTCCAGAGTGGAAGTGAGAAGATATCACCATGGATTTCGTGGTTGGTTTACCGAAGACCGCGGGACAACATGACTCAGTGTGGGTGATTGTGGACAGGTATATCAAGTCCGCCCACTTTTTACCTATCAGGACGACTTATACTGTGGAGCAATATGCTGAGTTATATGTGAAGGAAATTGTTCGACTTCATGGGGCTCTGAGGTCGATAGTATCCGGCAGGGACCCCACCTTCACCTCCAAGTTTTGGGAGAGTCTACAAAAAGCTATGGGCACACATCTACGGTTTAGTACCGCTTATCATCTTCAGACAGATGGACAGTCTGAGAGGACGATTCAGATACTGGAAGACATGCTACGAGCTTGTGTGCTAGATTTTGGGGGATCTTGGAGCAAGTATTTCCCTCTAGTCGAGTTCTCGTACAATAACAGTTATTAGGCAACTATCAGAGTGGCTCCGTATGAGGTGCTTTATGGGAGGAATTGCAGATCACCTATCCATTGGGATGAGACGGGTGAGAGGAGTTATTTGGGTCCTGAGATGGTTCAAATGACCAATGAGGCGATTGAAAAGATTAGAGCTCGAATGCTCGCTTCCCAGAGTCGCCAGAAGAGTTACTCAGACTTGAAACGCAGAAGTGTAGAGTTTCAGGTCGGTGACCATGTGGTTTTTTAGGGTTTCACCTTTGAGGGGAGTGAAACAGTTTGGTGTTCGAGGCAAGCTGAGCCCTAGCTTTGTTGGCCCCTTCGAGATTCTGGAACGGGTTAGAAAGGTAGCTTACAGGTTGGCGATGCCTCCAGCCTTATCAGGGGTTCATGACATTTTTTGTGTGTCCATTCCACTGAAGTACATATCAGATTCGATGCATGTACTGAGTTATGAGAATTAGGAGTTGGACCAGGATTTGTCCTATGAGGAGAAGCCGATTCAGATTCTTGACCGGAAGGATAAAGTCTTGCGGAGCAAGACCATCACCTTGGTGAAAGTGCTGTGGAGGAGCATCAAGGTTGAGGAGGCAACATGGGAACTTGAATCAGTGATGCAGGAGCGGTATCCTGAGTTGTTCAGGTAATTTCGAGGATGAAATTTCTGTAAGGAGGGGATAGTTGTAACGACCCAAATTTGCTAATAAGGCTTAGGGCCTTGATTAGCGTGCCTGGAGGGCAATAAGTGATTTATTGTTATGATATGAGAATTTGTGTGAATATGTGGTTAATGATGCATGTTTAGGTGAATTAAATATGCATGTGGGCCCCACTTGGTTATTAGGGGCATGTTTGTAATTTTAGCTTGTTGAGGTCATAAATGTGATAACGGTAATAATTGTGATATATCTGTGTTGCACGATTCGAGATAGTCCTAGGGAGCTGTTAGCCAGCAAGTCACAACGAGGTCGAAAATCCGACTCGGGGCGAGTCGAGGGGTATTTTGGGTATTAGACGTTTTATGGGGTTATCAGGTTGTGGAAATAAATATTTGGAGATATATTTGAGGTTAGAATGTTTAGGAGGGAAAATTGGGGAAATTTACCATTTTGCCCTCAGGGACGTTTTTGGTACCCCGAGCTTTGAGGTAACCTTAGAAACTTAAGTTAAATAAAACAAAATTGGAAAAGTGTTCAGAAACTTGGAGAAACCGACCCAAACTTATTCTTTTCTCTCTCTCTTTCTCTAAACCATACTAAGGGAAACTATGAGAAGATTAGGCTAGGAATCTCAAAATTCAAGGCTGGAGCTTGGGGGATTGAAGCTTGGAACTTAGAAGATTAGCTCAAAGATTTAATTAAGCAAAGGTAAGCCTTCAACTTGATGAATTACATTGGTTTTCTGCTGATATTCTAGAGTATTGCATGTGAGTTGGATGAAGAATCATCTTTGAGTTTGATGAGGTTTTGAGCTAGAATTCTTGTTAGGTTTTGTTGCTGAGTCCATGATATAACTTTTGTGATGATTAGCTTGAGTTGTTGGGTTGATTTTGGGGTTAATTAGATTGGTTTTCGTGGTAAAAATGGAGGATTTTTTATGGGTTCGAAGGGTCGGGCTGCATCATTGTTCTTGCTGAGCCGCGGCCCTTTCGAACAAAATGGTGGCCTGGAAGAAGGGCGGGTTGCGGCATGCCCTAGCTTGGGCTGCGGCGCGCCTGCCCTGTTTTGGGGTTGGTCTCTAGTTGGGGGGCGGGCCGTGGCATGGCCTCATGGGGTCACAACTCTTAGTGCATTTTTGGGCATTTAAGAGGTTTTAGGCTTGGAAATCCAAAGGTTAAGGCTCGGGATGGATTTTATCACCCGGATTGATAGAATTCAAGGTCCCGAAGAATAGAATTATGACCCAAAGTTATTTAATGGATTATAATTTGGTGGATGGGTATTGTTGGTGTGTTGTGACTAGGGTTTCAGTGAGGCTCGAACTAGGGGACTGTGCTCAAGACATCAGTGCTTGGAAGCTCGGGACACAGGTAAGAAAACTGCTGTACCCATAAAGCTTCTGTTGCAAGGTAGGACCCTATATGATTGTGTTGCAGAGCGTAGCCCCTTTGATTGAGTTTATTCACGTTTAAGTATATGTTTAATTATTCTATGTGTGCATATATGTGGATGAACGATAAGAGTCGGGAACGGCGAGGGCCGAGAACGGCGAGGGCCGAGAACGGCAAGGGGCTGAAAGCAACATTTACCACGCGGAGTGAAAGTTGCCAGGGCGAGACCCTAAAGGATACCTAGGATATCCTCATGGTGTGGACCGCGGACCCAGGGCCTGGTAAAGCGCGTGGGACGGCATGGCCGTATGTGATTAGCCTGGTGATGGCTTGTTTATATGTTAAGTGTGTAATATGCATATGTTACCTGCTTGTGAGAGTTTTCTTGCTGGGCTTCGGCTCACGGGTGCTATGTGGTGCAGATAAGGGCAAGGGGAAAGTCGACCAACCATGAGTACGGAGAGCGTGAAGCGGCGCGTACATGTTTGGTCTGCCTGGCTGCCACGGCCAGGGGTATTTTGGGAGATGATTGTACTAAACCTAGATTTTGTCGTTTAGCCAACTTCAGTTAAAGTTTTGAGTTGTAAATATTTCTAAACCGTGTTTTGGGATCCCAAATGTTAAACGCATTATGATTTTCTGTAAAATGACTTATTTTCAAAGTTTATGACTCTGTTTATGGTTTGATTACACTTTTGTCTTAAAACCTTGATTAGCAAGTTAAATGCACGTTCTAAACTCACTTAGTAACGACTCTAATAGTTTAAGATTATTTTTTTCATCAAAATTATTTGTTTTAATAATTAAAGTATTTATTTTTATTCTTATTAGAGTTTTAATTTGTTTTTTATTTTAATATAATTAGCTAATATGCAAAAGTAAGGGCATTTTAGTCATATTAAAAAATTGTTTGACCAAAATCAGTCTCAGAGTATCATTTTGTTCAATTTTACAAAACACAGGGTCCGATTTGTCATTTATCAAAACACAAGGGCCAATCGAGTATTTGGGCAAAATACAGGGGCAAAACTGGTATTTTCCCTTATATATTTTTTATTTAAAAATTCATTTAAATATTAAAAAATTAAATAAAAATCATTTAAAATAAAATAAATTATTAAAAAAAAAATTATGCTCTTGAATGCGGGTTCAATGTGGGAACGGCATATCTAAATTTGTGAAATTTTTTTGGTTTTGAAGCTTTGATTGAAAATTGTGTTTGTGATATCAGTTATGAGTTTGTGAAAGGGTTTAAAGTTTAATAATTTGGGTCTATGTTTTGATACCACTGATGTTTCGTATTTGAAAGTGAAAACTCATGATGTTTGTATTTGGTAAATAAATTTTGGTTCTGTATTTGATATTGTGTTTGTGAACTTTGTCCGAGATAGATCTAAAAGTTTTTTTTTTTTCTCTTATGCAATTTGAGTTTTTTGGTTGGATTTGGTCTTGTTTGGTGAACATTAAGCTTGGTTGGAGATTTTGATGAACTTGAAGAAGATGAATATTAAGAATAATATTGTTATATGCTTTAATCTGGGTTTCTTGTTTAGGATTTATTTTTTATTTTTTTCAAATTATTCAAGGATTCAATCTTGTTGGGGAGTTAAGTTTGCAGTCATTTTTTGTGATTTAATTTTCCTTTATTCTTGCTTTAATCATATTTATGGTTTTGCTTTTTTTTATGTCAATTTTTTTAATAGTTGTTTTATTAATTAAAATTTTGTTTTAATAAATTTAATTTTTTGATTTTTTATTAATTATTTATTTTCAAATTGAGTTTAACTCTTTTTTTTTTTTTTTAAGTTTTAAATGAATTTTTAAAATAAAATAAATGACATGAACCAATCATAAACAGCTATGTAGGCAATTATCTAGCACTTAACGGCTAGTTTCCTAGGACTGTCAAGAAATATTGACGGAAGTTATTTTTTTCAAAAAAAAAAATTTGGGTAGTAAAACTTAAGTATTTTTGCCACAAATTACTCGTTGTCTAATATCTTATGTTTATGAGTTTTGTTTTTCCATATTTTTTTGTATAAATTTATGTTTAAGCCATATTTTTGTTATTCATTTTTTAAAAAAAATTGGGAGGTTAGTTATGTAATTTTTTTCATTATTTGTTTATTTGTTAGTTTTTTTTATATTAAATTGTTATTATATAATATTTTTTAAATTATTTTTAAAAATTATCTGACTCATTTTTTATATATTTTAATATTATATAATTGTTTTATTCATTTATTATTGTACTTTTTTCTAGATTTTCTTTTACAATATTTTTTTTATTAATGTACTTATTTTTTCTATATGCAAAAAAAAAATAAAAAATTAAACCAATTTTCTTTTTTTGATGCTTTTTCTTTTACAGTTTTTTTTATGTCTGAGTTAAGTAACTGCCTACCTTAACGTTTTTTTTTTAAGATCTGCATGTTTCTATTAGGGTAACTCATTACAATCTTAGGGGTAACCAATTGGCTATATTATAGGTAACTAGTTAGTATCAGGATAACATATCACCATCTTAGGGATAATAAATTACCTATACATATATTATGGGTATCCGGTTACCATCAGGTAACTAGTTACAATCAGTATAACTTGTTACCCATTAGTGTAACATGTTATTCTTTTTACTGGAAAAAAAATATTGTCAAACTATTTATATATTGTAATCAAAACATAAGCACTAATCTTAAAAGAAATGCTTAAAATATATGCAAGTCGTTCTCTATTAAGGTGCAACTACTTTAATAAGTGGTGCAACATTTTCAACAAGCTTATGTACTTTGTTATAATCACTTCAGTGTACAAACTCAACAACTATTGCAACAAATATATACCAACATTGGACCAAAATTGCACCTAAGTTGCAGGCAACTTGCACCAGTCTTTTGCACCATCAAATAAGGATAAGATTGTTAAAACCAAAACATAAGAGATGGGTCTAGGATTTTGTCAATAAGTTGTTCATCACTGCCTAAAAAGTAGGACAAAGAATAAAATATAGTTTTTTTTTACCCTTTTTAAAAAATAGAATACAACGTAATCTTTTTTGTTTGAACAACATAGCATAATAAGGTCCTTGCAATTTCTTTGAGTTACATTGCATCAAACTAATAAGAATTTCTCAAACATAAATGACATAGAAAAGGCCAAACAATAACTTGGCAAGAGAGAGAAGCTCTACTAGGGTTTATGCTCTCTCACGCAAGAAGAGCCTATACCATTGTTTGCACTCATTGCCTTCCAAAATGGACGAGTTACTGGTTAAAATGATGGACCTTAGGGTTCATGACGAAGATAATTGAGAAGTTGATGATGGTCTGAAAGCATAGGTGGGGAGACTTTGTGTCATGGGGCGTCTTTGTACCGACTTAGAATTTAGTCGTGGATTTCTGAAGACGGTTCTTGGCCGGATGTGGAAAATGAAAGATGCTGATTGGGAAGTGACGATCAAGTCTACTTCCAAGAACTCCATTTTCTTGATGATTAAGTTTAATTTGGAGACTCATTTTCTTCCGATTCTTCATAGAATTTCGTGGTTCATGGATAATGGTATTCTAATCTTGGAAAAACTAGAAGAGGAGAATGAATCTTTGGAGCAGAAATTAACTCTTTTCCCAATTTGGGGAAGAGTTTTAAGGGTTCCAGGGGAATTCCTTACAGCAAAGAATACATAAAAGGTTGGTATCTATGGCAGGGAAAATCATTGAAGTTCATAATAAAGATGTTACCAGAATAGCTCTAAATGGGTTCTTCAAATTCAAAGTATGGATGCCTATGATTTACCGGTTTGCCCTGAGTTCTCTTTGCCGATTGGAAATCAAATAAAATGGATACCTTTCAAATGCGAAAGGCTTCCATATATGTGCTTTACCTATGGCAGAATTGGTCATGACCAAAAGAGTTGTAAGGAGTCAATTCAAATGGTGAAATGTCTGAATGGATTAACGGCTCTAGCTTATGGCGTATGGCTGAAGGTTGAGAGTGAAATTCGAGATGGGTTTAGTGTAATTTTAACTACTCAATAGAGGAAGGATGATCAAGAGAGCTTATCTGAACGGCCAAATGGAATTTCTAATTTGATAGGAGCCAAGAACAAGGAAATAACACAAGATACAACTTCGGTTTCTACTCCAGAGATGGTGAGTAATGCAATCAAAAAAAAGCACCCACCCTGTCCTCTTGTTTCTGATGATTTGGGTAGTCAATCGAAGAAAAGAGTAGGGCACTCTCTCTCCATGGTAGAAGGTAACTGGACCGAGGGCGAGCATTAAGTTATCAAGGCCGAGATATGCAGATATGGGTACCTGAGAGAAAGAAGTAGTGTCAAGTGAATAGGAATTTCAAACCAAGCAGTAGCTCCTTCCAATTGGGAAGGACTCAGGAGAGGGAGATGGGAAAGAAAGTGGGCAGAAGAATTGTCTCTGTTTAGAAACAAAACAGATTCAAGGTACCAAGGCCATTCTGAACGAAGGAAGAACAGGTGACCATGACAGGATACTGAAGGAGGACGTTTCTCAGGCTGAAGATTCAATCTCCGACACAACTAACGAATCGGAAAACCTTGAGGGGAAAGGTCGCCGGGCACCATGAATATCCTTTTTTGGAATGTCCAAGGAATTAGGAATACTTGGACATTGAATACTCTCATTTCCCATGATCGTGAACATATGCCCGAAATTATTTTTTTTTGTCAGAAACAAGATTAAAATCCAGTCAACTGGATTGGATCAAAATTCGATTGGGTTATGATGGTTTTTTTGGAGTGGATCCCGTAGGGAACAGTGGGGGTTGGTTCTTCTTTAGAGAACCAATACCAAGGTCTCTATTCACTCATTCTCTCCTGGCCATATTGATGTAGTTGTTAAAATTAGGCAGAGGCCTAAAATGGAGATTCACAGGATTTTGTGGCAATCCTAATCCCTCATTGAGGAAACACTCTTGGGATCTTCTTCGCAAATTGCATGATTTGTACAAGATGCCTTGGGTTTGTGGAGGGGATTTTAATGAAATTTTAGATTCTGTTGAGAAGAAGGGAGGTGGGTTTAAACCTAATTATCTGATAAGGAATTTCATAAGGGTAATAGATGATTGTTGTCTAAAGGAGATAGACTATGAAGGAGGTCAGTTTACCTAGTGTTATGGAAGGGAGGCAAACTTGATTTTTGAAAGATTAGATAAAGTTTTGTGTAACAAAGATTGGGATCAGTTGTTTGTGGTTTCTAAAGTTTGTCACTTGCGTCCCTGGAACTCGGACCACATACCTCTTTTACTCATGTTTAACTCTACTCCTCCTCAACTTGCTCAGTCTCGGCCCATTTGGAGGTCTAGGCTCCACTTTGAGCAGGCTTGGACTTCTAAGGAAACTTACCAGGAAGTCATCCAAGAGTGTTGGCAGTGTTCAAAAGCATCCTTATAGCCAGGGATTTACGCCATAAAATTTAAGTTTGTGGTTCCAAACTCATCGTTGGAATAGAAACTATAAAAATGAGCTGAACAAAAAGAAACAGAGTCTTCAACTAGAGATAGAAGTTCTTTCAAGCTCGTGGGAGGGATCTGATTGGCTGCAAAATCATATTTTGAGTAAGAGCCTTGATGCGGTGTTGGAAAAGGAAGAGCTAATTTGGCACCAACGAAGTAGGGCCCTTTGGCTAAGGTGTGGAGACCAAAACACAAGGTTCTTCCATAGCAAATCCTCGGATAAAAGATAGAAAATGAAATAAATGGTTTATTTGATAACAATATTGTTTGCCAGGACTCAAATGAAGGTATGCAAAAAGTCTGTTATGATTACTTTGTTGATCTTTTTACTTCTCAGCTTCCTCATTTGGATGTTCTTTAAGAGTTCGCTACTTGTGTCTCGAATAGAGTGCCCACTTATATGAATGAAGAACTTCTTTGCCCTTTTTCCGAAGATGACATCAAAAAGGCTATGTTTCAGATCCACTCTTTAAAAAGCCCCTGGTTCGGATGGTCTTCCTGGGTTATTTTTTCAATCTCATTGGGACTTGGTGGGTCCTACGGTCACAAGGGTTTGCCTAAATATCCTTAACAACGATGGGGATTGTAGGGCTCTTAATGCCACTCTTATTTGTCTTATTCCAAAGAAAGAGAAGTTGGTTCACTTACTTGATTTTCGCCCCATTAGTCTCTGTAATGTGGTGTACAAAGTGATTTCCAAGTGTCTTGCCAATAGGATGAAGGAAAGCTTGCCTCTTGTTAACTTGAAAAACCAAAGTGCTTTTATTGGAGGTCAGTTGATTCAAGATAATGCCATCATTGGCTTTGAAAGTCTCAATACTATGAAGAAAGGGTAGTTCGGTAATGGCAAAAAGATGGCTTTAAAATTAGACATGTTTAAGGCTTATGATAGGGTGGAATGGAAGTTTGTTGAAGTAATGATGTGTTGCCTTGGTTATGAGGAGGATTGGATCCACAAAATCATGAATTGTGTTATCCCCATCTCCTTTTCCATTTAAATGGTGAAGTTCGTGGTTTGGTTACTCCTCAACGGGGTTTAAGACAAGGAGACCCTCTCTCTCCCTATCTTTTCCTTCTTTGTTCCGAGGGGCTGTCTTGCCTAATTCAAGAAGCTAGATATCAAGCATATATAAGTGGTGTTCTTTTTGGCAAAAATGGTTTAAGAGTTTCTCATTTATTTTTTTCGATGATACCTTTATTTTTCTTAACTCTTGTCCTAATGAAGATGCAGCAATAAAGCTATTCTTGACGTTTATGCTTCAGTTTTAGGTCAGAAAATTAATTTGGAGAAGTTGAAAGTTTTTGTGGGAAAGAGCATTTCTCAAGCAGAAGCTCGGAACTTGGCTGCTTCTCTTGGAGTTACTCTTATTGACTGTCACTCTAAATATTTGGGCATGCTAGCCTTTGTGGGGAAAAGAAAGAAAGAAGTGTTTGCTATGATTAAGCAAAACAATTGGAATAAACTTAGAGAATGGAAAGCCAATCTCTTCTCTCAAGCGGGTAGAGAAATCCTTATCAAGGCTGTTGTACAAGCAATTCCTTGTTACATTATGAGCTGTTTTCGCATTCCAAAGTGCTTAATTAAGGAAATTCATGCCATGGCTACTCAGTTTTGGTGGGGCTCCTCTCTCCACAAGAAGAAGATTCATTGAAGTTGGGAAAAGTTGTGTAAGGAGAAGAACAAAGGCGGTTTGGGGTTTCAAAATTTGGAAGATTTTAATCGTGCTTCTTACTAAACCAAGGTTGAATTTAATTTCTAAGCCTTCCTCCCTTCTAGCCCACATCCTCAATGAATGCTACTTTGTGAATGAAGACTTTTTGAATGCTAAAACTAGTTCCTACAGTTCAGTCATTTGGAGAAGTATTTTATGGGGGGTGAAGTGCTCAAAAAAGGAATTCGTTGGCGTATTCAAAATGGGGCTTCAGTTAGAATCAATGAGGATACTTGGCTTCCCCGTCTAAAGACCTTTACTTTGCAATTCAAAGCTCTAGTTCCTCCTAACACAATGGTTAGTTTTCTTTTAGATGACAATGGGGACTGGAATACTCATATGGTTACTAAGGTTTTCTATTAGGATGATGTTCCTTGGATATTGGGAATTGTTCCTGTAGGCATTAAACAACAAGATGATATGTGTTGGAGTTTCACTAAAGATGGTAGATATACAGTGAAAACTGGTTATAAACTGGCTA
Source organism: Humulus lupulus (assembly GCF_963169125.1). Taxonomy (NCBI): domain Eukaryota; kingdom Viridiplantae; phylum Streptophyta; class Magnoliopsida; order Rosales; family Cannabaceae; genus Humulus; species Humulus lupulus. The sequence continues at coordinate 108,408,955 of NC_084802.1, read as the reverse complement.
GAAGTTTGACTGTTGTAGCTGAAAGTTTGAATGATGATCACCTAGTGAGTTGGTGCAGAAATCTTTGGCATTTGGATCTGCCTCCTAAAGTTAAAAATTTCTGGTGGAGGGTTTGTCACAATTGGCTTTTCATGTCCAGAATAATCTTCTCAAGAAAGGTCTTGATCTTTCCCATAATTATTTCAGATGTCAGGGTAATCCCGAAACTATAGTTCATGCTCTTTGGGGTTGTAGGAGTGTTAAGAAAATTTGGGATTCGGTTAATTTGTTACAGCTCTTCCCTTATAACAGCTTTGATCCTTTTGATTTTTCTTTGAGTGTTTGGTCTCGCTGCTCTAAGTAGGATTTTATGGTTTTCTGCATCTTATCTTGGGCGGTGTGGTCGAGAAAAAATAAGTTGCTTCATAATTTGGTGATGCCAAATGAGTTGGACTTTGTTAATTGGTCCTTACAGCTCCTTACGGACTATGAAAGTAAGGGTAACAGTCATAACAAAAGAGAGAAGTTGAAGTGGCAAGCCCCTCCTCCTGGGAAAATACGAATTGACTGTGATGCTTCGCTTGGGAGAGAGTCCATGGGTTGTGGCTTAGGTGTTGTGGCTCAGGACCATGGAGGTAAAGTTCTTGTTTCTCAATCGGTATATAAACCTGGGACTTTTTCAGTGGAGCTAGCTAAGAGTTTAGCCGTTCAGCTGGGTTTTTAGTTGGCCAACAATCTTCGTTTGAATTATTTCCAGCTTTCCTCGGATTGTGGGACAGTGATAAAAGTTTTGAATTGTACAGATACAACTCTGACTAATTAGTCCTCAGTCATTGATACTATTAAGGATTGCCCTACGTATACTTTATGCAGTTTTATTTTTCATTCTTTTAGGGAAGCTAATAGGGTAGCTCACATTATTTCTAAGTTTGCTTGTACTAAGTTTGTTTCTGAGTTGTAGTTGGGCTCTGTTTGTGCCTCTGCTTTGATTCAAGCAAAATTGCCTTAGTTGGTGTTTGTTTCTTTTGTGGAATAAAAGTTTCCTTTAAAAAAAAAGCCAAACAAGCAATTGCATTAACATGACTATTAATAAGAAAAGGAAAACCTTTTGGTTGATATACCATTAAAAATTACGGTCCATTGGCAAAATGACCTATTTTTTGAAGTTATTTTGCACTTTGGTCTACTTTTTATAATTTTTTGCAAAAAGACATCTGACTCTCGAGACAGGTGGTTGAAAATTTTCAAATAGGTGGTAGAAAAATTCAGACAGCTAGTTGAAATTTTTAGACAGCTGATCGAAATTTTAGACAGAGACCATTTTTAAAAAAATATATCAAAACTAGGTCAAAGTGCAAAGTGACTCCAAAAAATAGGTCATTCTCACAAATTACTCTTAAAGGGTCCCTTGACAAAATGACCTATTTTTTGAAGTCCTTTTGCACTTTGGCCTAGTTTTAATAATTTTTTGCAAAATGGTCTCCGACACTTGACACAAGTGGTCGAAATTTTTCAGACAAGTAATAAAAAATTCAGACAGCTAGTCGAAATTTTAGACAGATGCCATTTTGCATAAAAATTATCAAAACTAGGTTAAAGTGTAAAATTACTCCACAAAAAAGGCCATTTTCACCAATTACTCTTTTGCAAAATATTATCAAACTAGGTCAAAGTGCAAAATGACTCCAAAAAATAGATCATTTTCACCAATTACTCTTTAAGGGTCCCTTGGAAAAATGACCTATTTTTGAAGTCATTTTATACTTTGGTCTAGTTTTAATCATTTTTTCAAAATGGTCCCGACACTTGAGACAGATGGTGGAAATTTTTCAGACAGGTGCTCGAAAAATTCAGACACCTAGTCAAAATTTGTAGACAGCTGGTCGAAATTTTAGACAGAGGTCATTTTGCAAAAAAAAATATCAAAACTTGGTCAAAGTGCAAAATGACTCCAAAAAACAGGCCATTTTCACCACTTACTCTTATAGGGCCCCTTGGAAAAATGACCTATTTTTTGAAGTCATTTTGTACTTTAGCAGCCAATCAACCAAAAAAGAAGTTTGCTTGTATAGAACATATTTGTACCAGCACTATAGAGCAGAGATGTAACGTCCCAAATGACCTAATAAGGCTTAAGGCATTGATTAGGGGGCCAGGACGACAAATTATAGAAATTACATGTTTATGTGTTATATATGCGTGTAATTATGTGATTATATGAGTTATATTATAATGTGATTGGATATGTATGTTTAGGTGTATTAATTAAGCATGTGGACTCGTTTCTTATTAGAAGGGAAATTTTTGTAATTTGGCCCGTTATGGGTATATTTGGCATATATGTGATATATGTGTGAGACCACATTATTATGTGGATATATTTGGGTTACTCAGTATGAGGCGATCCTGGGAAGCAAGCTAGTGGGAAAGTCACAACGATATTTATACTTCACTCGGGGTGAGTCAATGAGTATTTTGAGTATTTAGCACATTACCGGGATATTGGGTAATGGGAATGAATATTTGAGGATATACTGGGAGACAGTGAAATCAAGAGGAAAATTTTGAGAATTTTGACTATTTTACTCTCGGGGGTGGTTTTGAGACCCCAAGCCTTGGGTTTTACTTAAGGTTAGTTAGGCTCGAAGTAACCTGACATAACAGATATACGTTCAAAACACACACACTCTCTCTCTCTCTCTCCTGTTATCCCTTTTTACCGTTCATTGCATTTTCGAAGGAAACTCAAGTTTTAGGACTCTGATTCAAGCAAGGATAGAGTCATATCGATTATAGGAAAGATTAGAAGCTTATTAGCTGGAGGATTTAGCGAGAAACGACATAATCAAAGGTAATTTATGTTTTGAATTTATGAGTTTCCATTTCCTAAAGTTTCTTAAGTTTTGAATTTGGATTCTATGCTGAGGAGTTTTTGAATGGTTTGAAGCTTTGGTTTTGATGGTTTTGGGCCATTGAGATGATTGAGAACTTTGTTTTTGGAATTTGGATATGTTTGGATAGGTTTATAGAAGGTTTTAAAATGAGGAAAATGAAGGTTTTTGGCTGGGTTCGAGGTCGAGCTGCAGACCTTTTCTTGGGCACCGCGACCCTAGCTTGATGAAGGAGGAGGCTCTTGGCTGTTGGGCATTTAGGGTCGCAGCGCCTGGTAGGGGCTTTGCAGTGCACGGTGCATACAGAGAAGGGGCTAGGCCCTTGACTTGAGTAAGCCGCGGTTCAGGTGTTTGGGGCCGCGACCCAAAAGGGGAAAAACGACCAAAATGGGTTTTTAGTGATGGGAACTTAACCTAAGGGCTCGGGATCGATCCTACTACCCAATTTAGTAGGATTTGACATCCCGGAGGCCAGGACTTGGTCTGAAAGCCGTTATTTACTCATTATTGACGGGATTCTATATTATGGTTGTGATTAGGTTATCACTAGGGGCTCGAGAATGGGATCATGCTCGAGGGTCATTCTTATTTTACATCGTACTCGGACTTAAAGTAAGAAAATTGCACCAATTATGTGATGTACATGATTAGGGCTTGGCCCGAATGTTGAATACAATTTTAATTGGGCTTTGGCCCCTATAAATGTGCATGATTGTGATTATGTTTGTGAATGACCGATTAAATCATGTTGAATTATTTGTATACGGATATTTGTTATATGATGAATGCTTGTTAGCATTATATACCTGAGAAAAGCATTGACTTATCAGTCAACGGCGGCATTAGCGTTGAGCGCTGGTTGTAAAGCATTGACTTATCAGTCAAGGGTGGCATTAGCGCGCTGAGCGCTGGTCGATATTATTAGATCTAATCAGGAGCGCACAATACGCTTGTCCGACCCAATGGTCATAGAAAACTAAAGCTCCATGTGCGTTGGGCCAGCTCCAAGGCTGGTTATATAGAGGATAGGGCAATGAGCCCCAGGGTGACTTATTAGTCCCAGATCCTTGGGCGCTAAGACCTCAGTGTGACTTATTAGTCATGTGCTTGGGAAACGGGCCCTGATACGATTCAGTTAATAATTTATTTAGGGCATTTGGTCCCATATGACATTGTAGTCATTTATATGAATGGTATACATGTATGAGCAGGGTTATTACTGCTGGGCATGTTTATTATGATATGAAATGTGTTATTCACTACTTATGAGCATGTTTAAGTTTTCTTGCTGAGCCTTGGCTCACGAGTGCTACATGTTGCAGGTAAAGGGAAAGGAAAGCTGGATAAACCATGAGTTGGAGAGCTTCGGTGGTGATGTGTACATATGCGACTGCTTGACCACCACGACTAAGGTTTCTTAGAGGAACTAGGGTTTAATCCTATTTTTGCCGCTTAGGTTGGCAGATTGTAAATTTTGAGTTGTAATGACCATTTCGGAACAATAAACAACTTTGTAGACATTTATTATTGGATCCCATGTACAGTTTAATATTTTAATAAAACATCCATTCCTTTTAACAAAAAATTTTAACCCTGGACCAATAATCACATTTAGATGCACATTTATGGCCTAATAAATCTTTTAGAAAGTTAAGAACTATTTAAAATACACAGTGTAATGAACTTGGCTACCCAGGGCTTTACAAGAGAACCATTCAAAAGAAAACGTAGAATAGAGAAAAAAGTTTTCAGTTGTTGTAGTGATGAAAACATCTGAAGGAGAGAACAATACTTACCCCAAAAGTGTAGCACTTTCGAGGAGAGGTGGCACATGTATCTATTTTTTTTATTATTTCTTTATGCTTTTGATAGTACACGAGATATCCATCAGTGCTCTATAGTGCAGTTGCTTCTTAGCTCTAATTAAAAAAATAAGAAACCCATGTAATTAGTTCAAGCAATGCATCTGTTACATCTTGTTCGTAGCTCCACAGACTCGTAGTAATGATGAGGTGCAGGGTATAAACGAACTAATCGAAGTAAGAAGTGAATGGTGATGAACATTATCAGTGCACCTAATTGTACCAGTGAGTGCCTTCAAACTTGTCTGCCAATTAATCACATAATTTTTTTTTATTAAAGATCAATTAACTTGAAAATGCTAGTTATCTAATTACTATTGAGATTGGTTAAATATAATGGTTAAGTTGCTTTACACAAGGTGATGTAAAATACTTAACGATTTCGCTTAAGTTGAATTGAAATTATGAATTTTTGTTGTAGGAATCTATAATTGACTTTTTTTTTTTTGTTTAAATTAATACAATGAGGTATCTAAGAATGTCAACAAAAATTTAGAACATTTGGCAATGTTTTAGGAAAATTTTGGAGAAGTTGACCTGACCCCGAGGTGATGCATCGCCTCTAAGGAGGCGACGTGTTGTGCCTGACTTTTCAGGTTGAAGGAACATAACGGGTTATGCATTGCCTGCTATGGGGCAACAAATCACCTACTAGGCGATGTGTTGCCCTAGTGCAGGCGATGCATATCTTGCTTGTTTAGTACAATTGCATTTTTTAGGCTCCAAATGATGTGTTTAACAACTCTAATCTTATTGATTAGACATAATAATGATGTCTACACTATAAAATGAGGTCTTTTAAAGTTGTAAAGCCTTGACCATATTTTTCAACTCTCTCTCCAACCTCTCTCTCTTTCTCTCTCTAGCTCCCTAAGAACACTCATTTTCTCCAAGAAACTCACAAAGAATTGCTTGACTTGTGTGAGTTTCAAAGACTCGTTTAATCCCACTTCTCATTCCATCTTGGTGAAGTTTCAAGCAACTTTGGAAGGCTTGGAATAGAGATTTTGGACAGTGATACTCCTCGTGCATAAGCTTTTGATCTTGCCCAAAGTTTAAACAGTAAAACAAATGGAAAACAACAATACAAAACAATTATTAGTTCTTCCTATGAATGATATTGAAAAATTAGTAAACTTTGTAGTTCAACTTCTCTTATTGGCTAGCTAAACTCAATAAATGATTACAAGACAAGTAAAACGAAAGTGTGAAAAGGAAATGAGAGAAAACACTGATGTTTTTCACCTATAGATCCAAGTACAGGGAAAGAAAAGCTTTCTGTATTTTGGTAGATTTAGTAGCCTTAATCATGTTGTAAGGAAGATTCACTCCTCAACTTTCGACCTCCTTCATCACCTCCTCAAACTTCATTATCCGTCCAAACTCCTTTTTACCATCACCATCACCTTCGCCGCCACCACCTCCATTTCCTCCACCATTGGACGAAATTCCGCCAGTACCACTACACCACTAAACCTGGATTTCCTCAACGATTGTCTAAGCAACAGATACTGATTCAACGGACTTCAAACCAAACCCACAGTTCTCAATCGAGAATAACTAATGCGAAGAAATCAAATTCAAATGCTCCTTGGAACGATGAAAAAATATAATATTGATAGCGAGGTTGTGGTGGAGAGGGTGACCGCATTGGCTGGTCGAAACATCGTTGTAGAAGTGGTTTGACGCTGAAGTAGAGAAGCTAGATGAACAAAATATTTTCCGCTTTTTATATATAAATTACTATCAAATGAAAAAAAAAATCCTTGCCTGGAGAAAGATTTACGATGTCGGAGATTTAGTTGTAGTACTCATTTTTTTTTTCATTTTTTCAATCAAATAATTGTTCTAATTTTACATAGCCAATCAAACATGGTGAAGCTGCATGAGGTTGGGGAAGCTAGTCGAACGGAGCGGAGCCAGTGAGAGCTAGTCCCCATCGCAGGTCAGACGAATTTTCCCTCAATTGTTGGAATTAAATTGGTTTTGTAAGATTTTTTTTCCCACTTTTGATTTGTCATTTAATTTTTCATATTTTTTTGTGATTTTACTAACATTTTTCCATTAAATTTGGGAAAAGTTATTTGGCAATATTTTTTATAAAATTTTGTTATAAAACTCATAAAAATGGAAAAAGGTCTTTATAATAAAGTTAGTAAAATAAAATCTTCAATAATGGATAGTTTTCTATTACAAATTATATAATTTTTGTAATCATATATTTATATAAAAATTATTAGAAAATTTATATAACTTTAATTTAAATATATTTACTATTAGTAATTAGTATATAATTATCATGTTTATCATGTGTTTGTGTTGTGTTGAGTCTGTTAATACACAATTAATAATAGAGGAAATTACACGCATCACCGTATGTGGCAAAAAATTTTGAAATATACGGTATGTTATATTTATACTGTTTCATATTTCAAATATACCGTACTTTAAGTTTTTTTGTATACGGTTTCCATTTTACATTAAATTTTTTTAAAGTTTATTAGTCAGACATTTTCTCCTTTATTTTCTCTTGACTATTCTCTCTCATTCTTTTCATCTTTCTCTTTCTCATTCTTTTTCTCCAAATTTTTCCTTAATAAGTCTGTTTTTTCTACTGTATTGTGCCATTTTTGTTGGATATTGCTTTATTATTTTGGGTTTCAACCTTTTTTTTCTTCATTTTTGTTTTTTTTTTCTTTCAATTTGCTCTCAGTGACTTCATTATTGTCCATGGAAAAAACAATCCCAAAGAAAGCAAACATACCTGCTGCTGAAGGAAATTACTATAAAACTTCAATTTTCTCATTCTCACTCTCTCTCCCCTATTTTCTCACTATTGTTTCTGTGGTTTCAAAGGCCACCATGATGAGCCGCAACATCTCCAAAGTCACCAACTCTGCTCTCCGCTTCAGAAAGTTTACTCCTTTATCAGTATGTCATCGTCTTCTTCTTTATTTATTTCTCTTGGAACAATACAATACAATTCTCTAGATGATGAATTCTTTTGTGTGAAACTTTTCTGGGTGTTTGATTTTTTGGACAAGAAAGCTCTTATCTCTACTCGCGAGCTTGTTTTCATTTGGGATTTTTTGAGTGTGAAAAAGGATTATCTTAATTAGCAGCTATTTTATATATTGTCTAACTTTTATGAATAAAAGGCACGTTTATTCACTAAAAAAAGATGACAAGGAATGATAACTAGGTTCAAAATTGTTTTTTTTTAATTATGAATTACAACCTTGACTGGAAAAAGTTTGGAGTTTTTCTGCATAAAGAGGAATTTGTTTTGAACTTGTTGAAGTGTTGTTGGTTATCAATAACTCTTTATTTTACACTGTTTTGCTCAACAGGTGGGGGTTGGAAATGGGTCAAATTATGTCTCCAAAATTGTTGAGGATGAAGGTTTGTGTAGTAGTAGTGGTCGTAGCAATAGTATTATGTTATCTGTAAAAGCATGTTACAAACCTATGTATTATGCTGTCTGTAAAAGCATGTTACATATTTGTAACATGTAAATTCATAGTTGTCGTTGTCTGTAAAAACTTGTTACAGGTTCGTAACATGTAAATTCATAGTTGTCGTTGTCTGTAAAAGCTTGTTACAGGTTTGTAACACGTAAGTTCTCTATCATGTTTTTTTTTTTAAGTTGCAAGATAATGGTTTTGTTCTATACATACCAGGTTATATTTATTTAGATGTTGTTAACTTGTGTTATGTTTTTGTAAAGATATGTTACATGGTTGTTAATGTCCTGGTCTGATTTTAAATTACTTATATATTAATAAATATTTACAATAAAATGGAGAAATTATGAGAAAGATGATTATAATAGTGTAACATTTTTTTTATAAAAAGATTTCTTGTTTTACAATTGATACCATGTTAAGATTTGTCTATGATTTTGTGGAGATCTGTGACAAAATATATGATTTTGATAAATTGTTTTAGTGAGTTTCGAAAGTTTTAAACTAATTATCTACTCTAGATGCAAGATATACCAAGAACAAAATAGAAGAACAAGATAACTTACCACAAAATAGATGTTTTAATTTTGTCGTGAAGTTATTTTTGTAGACACATCATTTTGGAAATTTTGCAATAGGTTGTAGTAGAAAAATTCTGATTTTGCCCAGACTTCACGAATTTGTAAGCTATTGAATTAGTTTTTTATTTTTTATGTTGTAGATTTTTGTAACAAGGATGAAGACAACATGTTACAAGAATGGGTGGGGTTGTAATAGGTTAGGTTTGTGGGTTAGGGGTTACCGTATACATGATATTGGGTTTTGGGCTTGTGGGCTTCAGATTTACTGTATATTTGTAAGGAAATTGAAATACCGTAAATTTCAAATTTGTTTTGTTATTTACCGTATAAATGAAAATTTCCCTTAATAATAATGTTATGTGTAAACACAAGCATAAATGCACAATTATAAACGTTGTTGTGTTAGGTCAAATTATAATAAGTGATTATAACGGGCCGTGTTACACTATTTACTAGGTCTTGCTCATTTGGACACTTTTAGTAAGATAATCGCAATTTTTTATAACAAATGTCTCAATATTTGTTGATAAACCAATAATATAAAATTGGGTTTAACTATGATAAAAGGATATATGCTAAGTTATGATTATTGTTTGTACTTTACACATAAGTAATGCTGAGAGCCAGCCCTTCTTTAAGGTCACATAAGTAGTGGCGTAAAGCCTTAAATTTAGGACTTAATTAAAATATAATTAATAATATAGGGTGTTTTTTATAGCATTTTTGTTTTTTGTTTTTTCAAACACAAAAACTGATTTTTTTTAAAAAAAAGTTATTTTTAAAAATAAAAATGTGTTAAGTAATTTTTTTAGGGATAATGATGGCCAAAATACCAAATGTTTTCAAATACTTTCACTTATATACCAATTCTTTTTTTTCGATTGCAAAATACCAAATTTTTATTAATAGTTTCACTTAAGTACCGATTCTTTTATTTTATCGGCAATAATATCAAATATTTATTAATAGTTGCACATAAGCACCAATTCTTTTTTTTTTTGTCACGACAATAATACCAAATATTTGCTAATTGTTGACTGCATTTTTCGCTATCAATCTAATATGAGAGTTTAAAGAAAATAATGTAAAAGAACACAAGGGTTTTACGTGGTTTAGGCTATAAAAGAGCCCTAGTCCACGAGTCTCTCATGTGTAGTGTGCTTGGAGCTTGATTGAGCAAGCTTCAATGGTGGTTCTCGGGCATCGTATATATTGCATTGAGTTATAGAGTTTCTCTCTCTCAAAATTTGAACCATTTACAAGGAGATACCCTAGCCCTATTTATAGAGACTGGGGTCATTAATGTTAATCATCTATCATTAATACAAAGTCCCCCATTCTGGGGTGTTAGTGCCGAATTAATACAAAAAGGTTGCACTAAATAGAGACTACGACCCAGGAGGATTGCATGAGGCCCATTGTAGAAAGTTGCATACCAACTTTATGGGAAAGTATCTCTGACTGTCAGGGTGCGACGCATGATTTCCCATGTCAGACGACATGGGAAATGTTGATTTTCAAGGATACGAACTCGACCCCACTAATAAAGGCTCACCAAAAGTTGTCAGATGATCTTCTGGTGGCCATACTTGCAGTGAATGACACTTGGCATCTACTCTAGTTTCGAGGACTAAAATCCTAGACCTGAGAGATGGGCGAGGAAAGAGAGCCTCTCGGGACGTGGCCTCACCTAAAGACATCCTCGCCTCGAGGACAGGCCTCGGGTGTGGCCTCACTTGGAGAAATCCATGACTTGGAGATTGGCTCAGAATGTGGTCTCAGCTAGAGATCCTCGCCTTGAGGGCAGACCTCGGGGCATGGCCTCACTTGGAGACATCCACGACTTAGCCAAATAGGGCTTCCTAGAAGAGTTCCCACTCCGAGAACTTCAGTACTTGTCGCTAATTGCTCATAATTGCCATGTGTCAGGTGGTGAAAACACAGACAACATTTGCACCCTAAGTCTTCACTCATCCTCAGACAGTGGAGACCTAGACTAAGGAGTAATTTGAAAGGGTCTTCGAGGGGGAGACGTTTAGGCTTCCCTGGATGTCACTATGGAAATTCACACCACGTGTGTACTCCCTATTATTGGGCCCATCAATTCGTGCAATTAATGAGGGTTCAACTCCACGACCCAAAACGTCCATTCCCTACTCTCGGAGTCTCTTCACCATGTACCCAATGTGTCTTTTTTCAATGCTAATGATCATGATTCATGCATTTAAATATTGACGTTGGTTCGTTCTCGAGTACCTACGTCATTTGTAATCCGACGGTTGGGTGGAGTTGCTTCCATCCCAAGTTCTGTGAGTATAAAAACTCGAGAACCGCCTCTCAGTATTCACCTCAACCATTTGGAATTAAAAATTTCCAGACTCAAAAACCCTCTCTTCTTTCTTAAGCTTCCCAGGCCTTCAACCATTCCTGGGTTTTCTCTGCAATTATGGACGGTTGACAAGAATCCTCTTACTTCTGGGTGAACGACAAACGATTCTTCAAAGTTCGGACACGTTTCAACACCTACTGGCACTTTATCTCGAGTAAGTATTTACTGGTTTTGTGTTTGCGTCGAATTTCATTGGAGAGTTTAGGTGCATGCATAGGAACACGCTTTTTGTGACAATGGAGAGGCTATTTCGACCTTCTATAAGTCTTTTTAGGCATACTTTGATGTAGAAGTGGCCAAATCGTCCTACTGCACACATTGTACACTTTTTTTCATTCTGGGCATTTTACTGGAATCTGGAAAATTCCTAGATTCCAGTGATTTTCATAATCTCTCGTAGTGTTCTCCGACACTGATTCCTTGGCCCGGAGGACACCCCAAGTCTTTAGAATTTCTTTTCTCTTCTCCCCGAGCAGTAGTCTTAGGGTTTCTTCTATTTTGTCCTTCTTCTTCGGTCAAAACGCTAGCTACTTGGTTTTCGTCTCAGATGTCTGAGGAGCTATGACTACTACACGAACAAGGTGTTTACCACTACACAAGGGCGAAAACTCGAGAACAAGTTAGGGAACTGGTTGTCCATGTTGATGGCCTGGAACGGAGGGACTAATGTTACCGGTCCAAAGGTGGTTGACCTTGGGAGAGGTCAACCGAGCCCCTATTCCACACCTCACTCAGCTGTATGAGGTTGATGGGTTTGAAGCAGAGGAGAACCGCACCCTGCTCTGACACCTCGAGGCCTTGGAGGCCACCATGAGGCATTACGCGACCGAGGATAGATGTCTAGTGCGCCTTCGTCAAGAATCTGAGAGGGCGCACCATAACGTGAATGGTCTTGGCGCCTGGAGCCAAGCCCACCTGATGGCTGGGGCCACTTTGCCCTTAAATCAATATTTCGTGGACTTCCAGAAGCTCTAGGGATAGCTCCCTTCAAACTCTCCCCCAACGCCTATCGGGTGCTCACAGGGATGTACATTTTGTATTGGAAGTAGAACTAGTGCGCACCTTCCCCGGTGGAGATCCTGTACTTCTACAGTTTCCGTACCACCTCGATGAAGAAGACCAACTGGAATGGGTACTACACCTTGATAAAGTACGTTGCCTCATCCCTCAACTACAAGGCTCCCCACTACAATGAGAACCATTCTCAGGATTACAAGGATGCCTCTTCTTCACGAATGAGTTTTCGACCCGTAATAACCCGACCCTGATCCTAGACTTCTCCAAGGTTGGTGGGTATCTTCCCAACCATTCTCGTATTTTTTGTTTCTTGATTCATGTTTTTTGTCATTCTGTTGAATAGGTCCCTTCTACCAGACACCACATGTACAAATCTTTGAGGACCACCTCCAGGAGATGAAATCCCTCCCTGAGGAAGACCTGAAGGTTAGCTTTTTGGTGACGGGGGAAAACCTCATCGAGTCGGAACTTCTTAGCGCGACACAGAAGATTAGCAATCTTGAGCTGATCAAGTACCGCCAACCCAAGAAGTCCCGGTAGTTCGCATCGCGACACATCAATTATATTGATGGGCGCGCCCTGACATTGTTGAACCAACAACTACAGGAGGAGCGGCTGGAGAATATCAGGGTCACAAAGGCATCTCCAAAAGCCCAAGAAGACCAGGCGCTCGGCGAGGAGATCCAGGCGGGGATGGAGGTTTCTTATCCTGCCCCATGTAAATCACCCGTTACATTTTACCATGCCACACACATAGGGGTAGGGTAAGTCCTGAGCATGTTTGGGCTTCTCCCACCCTTCTCCATTGTGGCCAGATTGTGCATCGACATTGGACTGGGGAAGAGTTTCAGGATTACATAGATCTGATAGATGTCTATCTTCAAGGAGACAGTTACCTCCTCGGGGCTCTATACCCATAGAACAAGTGACATCTTTCAACTCCAACTAGTTCTGCCAATATGGCACTAACTTGATTTGTGAGATGAGAGATAAAGTTAGACACCTCAGATGCTTACACCAAGACATAAATGATGGTGGGGTTCTGAGAAGCCTATAGTACTTTTATGTCTTCGTTTTGGAATTTGTGCTAACAATTTCTTTGTTCTTGCAGATCACATAGGGATAAATGATATTGCCCGATCATCCCTAAGGCTGGGAGCGCCCCCAAGATCCTCGGCCGCCAGAGAACCATCACATTCTCGGGAGGATCCTGACCCCCTACACCAGCCAAGATGCGGATGTTCCCATGGCTAACTTGCCCCAAAAGGCTAGTGAAGTGGTCCATAGCTCGGACCAACAAGAGTTGGCTTCTCGCCCCCGACTCCTGGTATACCCCGAGAGGTATGAAGGGACCTACTGGAGCAATACCAGGCGATGCTCCAACATTTTGATGCGAGGATGGAAGAGGGTAATAGAATCCTTCATGAAAATGCGGAGGCCCTATGCCAGCTAAAGCTTCCGAGAGAGTGACCTATCGTGCCTCCAATAGGACAATCTGAGCTGGAGACTCTCTTCTATGCCAAGCTAGGGGAAGTTGTAGCCTCTCTCATGGCCGAGCTCTTCCAGGAGGTGAGCTCAACCATGTGCGAGTTGACCACCTGCAGCTTTGCCCAGTTGGGTGACAGAAACAAGGCCTCTCTCATTGCTTCATGCCGGTATGCCACTGTCCCAGTAAGTCACCTCTTCATGAGATCTTACTTTACTTACCCGCCACACTTCTTGAACTAATTTTTCTTTTTTATGCAGTCTGCCTTGGCTTGTCAATGCTTAGGCGATATTTTGATGGAGATGTCATACGAACTCCAGCAGGCCCATGACAAGATAGTTGGTCTCAAGGAAAAGAACCGGGTCCCTCCAAAATAGCTCACTCGCCTTCAGGATGCCTTGGAAATTGAGCATAAACACTCTCAGGAGCTCGAGGAGGCCACCCTCAAGACCTCCAAAGAGTTGTAGAAGGCCAAGGAGGCGACTAAGAAGGCAACAACGGAGTTCCCTCGGGGAGTTCGGGAGATCTCCCAACTTCATGAGCAACTCAAGGAAGCCAACAACAGAGTCGATCTTGGCGAGAGAAAGGTCATCCAAGCAATGGAGATGAATAGGTCCACTCAGCATCAAGTGGACAAGCTCAAGCAAGAATTTGAGACAGTTTCTGAGGACACCTTTTACGTGGTCTAGTTTCATAATCAAGAGATGAGCCTAGAATTCATGGGAGAACCCAAGAAGTACAAACTCCTCTTCGAAGAGCGTCTACAGGAAACTCAAACTGCGGAGGTGGCTCAGATTATGGCTCACGAGGCCGGGAAGGCTCTGGAAGTAGACCCAATACTTGACTTGGTGGAGGAGGTCCCAGAGATCCACGTTGTGTGACTCTCTCATTCAGGCCTGCGTGCCATAGTTTATTGGGGTATAGACAATTAATACTTGAACCCCGAAGCTTTGTTGTAAATAATTTTCCATTTAAACTTATGCATCTTGCACTACTTTATTTCCATGATTGCACTATTATTATCGAATTGACACTTAGTAAATAGGCAACATGGACTTTGTTAATTCAACTCAACATAACGTAACTCACGAGAGTCGCAAGTTGTTGACGTAGGTCTTGTGCTTGAGTCTCGAAGACTCGAGTCTTTATTGACTACTCTTAGTACTTAGACAATTTTTAGGCATTTATTGTTGCTCTGTAGGCTCGCGGTCCTCGAGAGTAACTTTAACTGGAAGTCAAGTGATACACCTGACGCAGCCCTACGATCTCGAGTTCCAATAACCCAGGACGGGGCCATCCTACGGTACTTAGAGCTTGAGGATCTTCCTGCCAGTGTCTAGATGCTTGTGCATGTAGTGTTTCTTCTTAGGGCCATGGTTCTAAGAGTAACTTTGATGTGAGGTCAAGTAAAGGCACTTGACTATCCTAAACCTTCAAGTTTCAACGACTCAGGCTTTGAGGAGGTCTGTTTGCACTGTAGGGTTTTGTCTTAGTACTCAACGCTTAGGACATTTAGTGTTTTTTTTTCAGGCTCGATGTCCTTGAAAGTAACTTTAATGTCTTCCTGTGTCCCCGAGTCCCAATGACTCGGGCCCTTAGGAGGTCATTCACACTAAGCTACCTGCCCCCTGGGTAAGTGGTCATCGGTGGGTCAGCTTGGGCCTTTCAATTTGCCCCTTGAGTACACAACTCAGGACCTAATCATGTGGTAGTTGTGAACTCACTATTCTAGGTTTAGGTAATTGAGTTCCCTGCCCTTAGACTAGGTTTTTCGCAACTCTCAAGTTTCAGAACTCGAGGTCTAACTCCGAGTTCCAATGACTTGGGCTTCCATTCGCATCTTGAGACCATAGGACTGAGTCATTGCTGCTTGGGTGCAATGTCAACAAGAGGTGACCTAAGTCCATTCTCACGTAACTTGGGTCTTTTACTCATAGGGTCGATATCAGACATCGAGTGCAAGTGACTCGGTCCCAATTCGTGTCTCAAGATCGAGGGACTTGGTTATTACTTCTCAGGCATGGAATCCACGGAAGGTAACCCTAAGTCCATTCTCACCCTATTTTGGGGCAACTAGTGCAAGGTCTCACAGAGTCTTCTGCTTAATTCTTAGGCGACTTATGCTCGTGCCTGAGTATGGATGACTCAGGTTTTCGTTCACATCTCAAGGATTAGGACTTTGCTATTACTCCTTGGGTGCGTGCTATCCTTAGGAGAATATGATAAATCAAATCTCGCGTTACTTGGATCTCTTTGGCGCTGGGTATTTCACCGACAAGTTAGCTATGGGGTCTTATGACAATATGGATGCTTCACTCGTCGACTAGTTTAGCTTCCCAGGTCATCGACTTCCTATTGCTATTTTTTCTTAAGGCTTACTAGGGACTTGGTCAGAGCTCCTTGGGCACAACATCCATGGGAGGTAACCCAAGTCCATGCCTCAAAACCAAGTACAAAGGACTTGGTCTTTCATTCGCATCTCAAGATCAAGGCATTTGGTCAGTGCCCCTCAAGCGCAATGTCTGCGGGAGGTGACCTACGTCCGTTCTCGTGCTAATAGGATTCTTAGACCTCAGTCTCTAGATGCAAAGCCACTCTAAGCCTACTCTGCTTTGAGCAAGCCCAGTTTCTTAGGTCCCGGACTCAAGACTTAGTTTCCTAGGTTTTTTTACTCTTGGGGTATTGACTCTAGGCTTACTCTGCTTTTGACAAGCTTAGTTTACGAGGTCACCCCTCTGCGAGGTTGTCCTAACTCCATGCCCCCAAGTGATCAGAGACTAGTCTGCGTTCACTTGTCTAGGTCAGCGAGTGGGTGCTCTACGAATAGTACATACAGAATAAAGGAAACTAATAATTATATCAAAAATCTAAAAAAAAAAAAAAGAAATTTTTTTTTACCGTGTTTTGTCTACACAGTTTCCATTAACTATGCTCAGAGGCTACAAGGAGATTACAAAAATTAATAAATTCACTGCTCATATTACTGGTAATACCAACAAAGATGCTCGGCATTCTAGGCGTGGGGTATTAATTCCCCATTCGGTTGGACTAATTTGTATGTCCACGAACATACAACGCTCTCAGCTTGGTATGGGCCCTCCCAGTTAGGTCCCACCACTCTTGCACCAGGGTCTCGGGTGGCTAAGAAGACTCTTTCCAACACCATATCTCTGATCCCAAACCTTCTATCCTTCACTTTAGAGTTGAAATATCTGGTTACTTTTTGCTGGTAGGACGCTACTCAAAGCTGAGAAGCTTCACGAAGCTCTTCCACAAGGTCCAAGGATTCTCAAAGTAAAGCGTGGTTTGTGGTCGGATCATACGTATCTCGTCAGTGCGTGGAGATTGCTGCCTCAGCTGGGATCATGGCCTCATACCCAAGGCCATAAAGAATGGGGAGTGGCCAGTGGAGGTCCTGGTAGCAGTGCGATAACTCCACAATGCCCTAGGCAGCTCCTCGGGCCAAGCTTCTTTCTCCTGTTCGAGCCTTTTCTTCAAGGTGGCTTTGAGTGTCTTGTTGACTACTTCCACCTGACCATTTTCTTGCAGGTGGGTGATAGAGGAAAATCTCTTCACAACCCCGTGTAACTAACACAATTATGTGAACACCTCGCTGTCAAACTGCAAGCCATTGTTGGAGACTATTTTCCTTATGAGCCCGTAACGGCAAACCATGTTCTTGATGACAAAGTCCAGTGTCTTCTTAAAACTGATTGTAGCGAGTGGCTTGTCCTCGACCCACTTCGTGAAGTAGACAACCGCCACTATTGCATACTTCTCTTCTCCTTTTCCCGCAGGCAATGACCCGATAAGGTCAATCCCCCAAACAGCAAAGGGCTAGGGACTGGTCATCTGGGTGAGCTCATTTGGAGGAGCTTGATGTATATTGGCGAAGTGTTGGCACTTGTCATACTTCTTGACATAGTCCATCACATCTCCGTTCATGGTGGACCAAAAGTATCCATATCTCAAGATATTCTTGGCGAGGCTTTGCCCCCCAGCATGCTCCCCACAAAAGCCCTCATGCACCTCTCGGACAATCAGATTGGCTTCTTTCCTGAATAGACATCGGAGCAAGGGCAACGAATATCCTTGCCTGTACATTTTGTTGTCCATGACAACATACCGTGGCGCCAGCAAAGCAGCTTCCAAGCTACTTTCTTATGGGTTATATCCAACCGTCCTGGGGTTCCATCCAACCATCCTGGGGTTGGACTGCTTCCATTTCCTCGAGAGCTGAGATGCTTGAAGTAGCTAAGTGGTTAATGGGGGCTACATTGATCAGTTCAGCATCTTTGGCGGTTGCAAGCTAGGCCAGAGCATCAACGTTAGAGTTTTTTTTTTCCGGTGGCACTTTTTGAATGGTGGATTTTTTGAAGTTGTGTAGCATTTCTTGGGTCTTCGCCAAGTAAGTGGCCATTTTTTCCCCCGGGCCTAGTACTCCCTGAGTATCATATTGACTACAAACTGTGAGTCACTAAAAATCTTGAGGCTCTCGGCCTTGAGCTCAAGTGTTACTCGAAGCCTAGCAATGAGAGCCTCATATTATGCTTCATTGTTTGAGGCATCAAACCCAAATCTTAGAGCGTTGTGAACCTTGTGCCCCTCGAGGGATACCAAAATGAGGCCCGCTCTAACACCATTTTCATTTGATGATCCATCCATGTATAGCTTCCACGTGGGCCCAACCACCGGGGCGTCCCCAGGTCTCTCGTAGTTTCCGATGTGTTTGACGATGAAATCTTCCAGTGTCTGTCCCTTTACGGCAGTCCTCGGGTGATAAGTGATGTCAAACTAACTATGCTCGAACAATAACTTCAGGAGTCTCCTAGATGACTTCGGCTTTTGGAGGACCTGCCGTAAGGGATGGTTCATGAGGACCTTGATGGGATGTACCTAGAAATAGGGCCTTAGTTTATGAGAAGCTACCATTAGGAAAAATGTTAGCTTCTCCATGAGCGGGTATCTAGACTCCGCTCTGAGAAGTATCTTGCTCACATAGTACACGAGGTGTTGGATGCGGCCATCCTCGCGTACCAAGGCAGCACTCATGGCATTCTTTGAGACAGGCATGTAAAGTAGGAGGGGCTCTTCGTCTATGAGCTTCAGCAAGATAGGTGAGTTTTTCATGTGCACCTTCAGATGTTGGAATGCCTGTTCGCACTCCGTCGTCCATTTAAACCTTTGACCACCTCTGAGAATGTTGAAGAACGGGATGCACTTGTCAGTTGCTTTGGAAACAAAGTGACTCAGGGTAGCTATCCTCCTGGTGAGGCTCTGAACATCCTTATGCTTTTGGAGGGATGGCATATCGACTAGGGCTTTGATCTTCTTGGTGTTTGCCTCTATCCCTTGAGCACTGACAATAAAGCCCAGGAACTTCTTGGAGGCAACTCCAAAAGTGCACTTCTGGGGATTTAGTTTCATCACAAACCTGGGAAGTACTGAAAATACTTCTGCCAGGTCCTTTATGTGGTCAGGGGTTGTTCTAGACTTGACCAGCATGTCATCTACATAAACATCAATGTTTTGTCCCACTTGTTCCTTGAATATATGGTTCACGAACCTTTGGTAGGTGGCACCAGCATTCTTCAACTTGAAGGGCATCACTTTATAGTAGTAAACTCCTTTAAGTTCAGAAGCAGGTGTGTTCTTGATCCACGACATGCATGGAAATCTGGTTAGAGCCCGAGTACGCATTCATAAAGGACAAGAGTTCGTACCCGGAGGTGGCGTTGACCATCTGATCTATTTTCAGCAGCGGGAAACAGTCTTTAGGGAAAGCCTTGTTGAGGTCAGAGAAGTCTATGCAGTTCCTCCACGTGCCATTTGGCTTGGGCACGATGACTGAATTGGATACCCACTTCAGGTATTGGGAGTCCCGAATGAATCTGTTTGTGAGTAGCTTATCTACCTCCACCTTTAAGGCATTCGCCCTTGTCTGGTCAAATGCTCTCTGCCTTTGCTGAACCGAAGCGACATTTGGATCGATGTTCAAGGCATGAAAAATGATATTTGGGTCCATGTCATTCATATCGGAGTGAGACCAGGCAAAAACATCCCGATTTCCCCTAAGAAAGCCCCAAGTGTTTCTCATACTTCTTCCTTCAGATTCTTTCCGACCTTGGTCTTTCTTTCGGGGACGGAGGCATCAAGGGACACTTCCTCGACTTTCTCCATGGGCTCAAAAGCCCTCTCTTCCTGAACCCACGACTCCAACTCGTTGGTTTCACCAACTCGAACAGTATGCACCTCCACCTCCTCGGGAAGAGGTTGCTCGGGAGCCAACACCTCGACCACCATTACCAGTTTCCTGAGGGACACATTGTAGAATTTCCTTACCTCTTAATGGTCTCCTTAGATTGTTCCAATCCTCGGGTTTGTGGGGAATTTTATGCACAGATGTCGAATAGAGGTAACCGCCCTAAACTCCACTAAGGTCGGACGCCCCAAGATGGCATTATACGCCGAGGAGCAATCCAACACCTTGAAGGTGCAGTACTTAAAATATTGGCATGGCTCCTCTCCAAGCATCCCGACAGCTTGATCTAGCCCATCGGTATGATACCTTCCCTTGAGAACCCATATAGAGTTGAGGTGCACGGGGACAAGTCATTTGTGGTCAACCCGATCTTCTCGTAGGATGACTTGAACAAGATGTTCACTAAAATCTCATTGTCCACCAAGATCTGAGCCACCATCTTATTGGAAATCTTTCTCTCGATCACCAAAGGATTGTGGTGTGGAAAATGCACTATCCGAATGTATTCCTCAGAGAATGTGATGACTTGGTCGATCATCCTTAGCATGTGGGCTGGCAATTGAGCTAATGCCAACACTTCATTGTCATGGTTTAAGGCCCGCACATACCTATTCTGCGAGCCTCGAGAGGTGCCCCACAAGTGGGGTCCGCTGGAGATGGTCTTTGTAATGTCCCAATGTTCCTAATATGGCTTAGTGCCTTTATTAGGGGGCCAGGAGAGCAATAATTGATTTATTATGTGATTATATGCATGATTAAATGAATTATGTGTTATATTATCATATGATTGTATTTGCATATTTAAGTGTATTAAGCTTGCATGTGGGCCTGATTCTTATTAGAACGACATTTTTCGTAATTTTTGCCCGTTGAGGGCATATTTAGAATATATATATGTGCATATTGATTGAGACCAAATTATTATGTGGATATATTTGAGATATTCGGCATGAGGAGATCCTAGGGAGGAGTTAGCGGTTTAGTCATAACAGGGTCAAAATACCCGGCTCGGGGTGAGCCTAGAGGTATTTTGGTAATTTAGTACATTACCGGGATTTATCGGGCAATGGGAAATTATTTAGTGATTATTTGAGGATATTGTAAGTAATGGGAATTATGAGGCGTTAATTGAAATTAGTGAGAAGTGTGGCAAATGATGATATTGCCCTTGGGGGCATTAATTGAGTAAGGATTGAGCAAGGAGCATTTTGGTCTTTGTACCAAGGTAGTGACTTAGTCACTTAGAAACTCAGGAGAAATCAGAGGACCAAAACACCTCACACACTCTCTCTCTCTCCTTCCTCTCCCTTTCTCTTGAAGCTCTTGATGAGTTTTGATCTTTTCGAGGAAAAGCTTGGAATTGAAGGGAGTTGAAGCTAAGGATTAAATTGGAAACAACTCATGGGTCGTAATTCTCAGTTGAGGTAAGATTGTACTTTGGTTTTTGGTGAAATTATGATGTGGTTTAAGTTTTGGTTAAGTTTTAAAATTATGGCTGGGTTTAGATTTGGGTTAAGGATTTGACTTGGTTTTTGGGGTGTTTGTGTTGCTTATGATGTGTTATTGAGAGTCTTAAACTCATTTGGGACCTTGGTGCAATTTTAGGATGAGATTTTGTGAGTTTTGGCTAAGAGAAAATGGTGGAAAGACCCATAAAATCTTGGTTCGCGAAAAGGCATCGTGACGTCAGGCCATTTTCAGGGGCCTAGGTTTTGTAGTTTTAGGGCATAGGCCCAGGGGCTCGGGGGACGGTCTCACCACCTTGGTGGTAGAATTGGAGGTCCCGAGAGCGCGAGATTAGTCCCAAGGTTCATTTATGGAATTAAATTGTAGTGAGAACGTTGTTTATGGGTTGTGACTAGGTTACCGCTAGGGCTCGGGAGAGAATCGTTCTCAGGAGTCGTGCTTGCTTGCGCTTGGACCAAAGGTAATAAAATTGCACGCAATACATGATGTATGTGATTAGGGCTTGGCCCAGTTGTTAAATATAGTTATGATTAGGGGTCGAGACCCTATGAATGAGCATGATTATGATTAAGCATGTGTTTGCTTGATTAAGTATGCTTGAATGCTCTGTATCTGGAAAATTGTTAAATGTTGTATGCTTGTTTACATTATTTGACTGAAAAGGCTTGACTTATAAGTCAAGGACGGTAATAGCGCGTTGAGTGCTGGTCAAAAGTATTGACTTATAATTCAAGGGAGACAATAGTACACTGAGCATTGGTCTATATGGTTACACCTAATCAGGAGCATGATATACGCTTAACTGACCCTATGGTCGTTGGAGAATTAAAGCGCCAGGTACGTTGGGCCAGCTCTAAGGCTGGTTATACAGAGGATAGGGTAGTAGGCCCCAGGGTGACTCAATAGTCCCATATCCTAGGGAAACGGGCCCCGATAAGACTTATTAGTCATTTATTTTAGGCAGCGACCCCGGGGTGACCCTATGGTCACGTATTTTAGGGCAACGGGCCCCGATGTGACACTGTAGTCACTTATCTGAATAAAATGCATGCATGAGTAGGGTTATTACTGCTTGGCATGCTTATTATGATTCTGTGATATGTTATCAACTGCTTATGAGAATGTTTAAGTTTTCTTGCTGATCCTTGGCTCACGGGTACTATGTGGGGCAGGTAAGGGGAAAGGGAACTTGGACCCGCTATGAGTTGGAGAGCTTCAATGGGGACATGTACATATGCGGCTGCTCGACCACCACGGCTGGGGTTTCACAGAGGAACTAGGGTCAGAGCCTATTTTGTCACTTAGTTCGGCTGGTTGTAACTTTTGAATTGTAATTAGCCTTTAAAATGTTATTTTGGGATCCCATGTATGAACGTAAACATTTTAATGAAATGGTTATTCCTTTTGACCAAAAATTTTTAACACTAAATCGTTAATCACATTTAGTTACACGTTTATCGCCAAGAGACTCGTTTAGAGAGTTTAACACTATTTAAAACACACAGTGTAAAGGTCTTGGCTATCCAGGGCATTACAGTCCCCACTCGCCCATTCACTGGGAGGATCGTGGACTCTCTGATGTTGTGGAGCTGCTGGCACCGTACCCAGAGCCTGGGGGGTTGGGGGCTATGCGGGTGTTACTGCGGCTGGGGCCTGAGCTTGGTATGCTCTATCCGGAGTATACCGGCAGAGGTGTCCCAGTTTGATGAAGTTTTCGATCTCATCCTAAAGTTGGCGACACTCATTTTTGTGGTCCCCCACATCGTAATAAAAATGGCAAAACTTGTTGGGATCTTGTCTTTCCCTATCTCTCTGAATGTGATGTGGCTTCTAGTAATGAACGTACTGTTCTGTGGCAACAAAGATGTTCTCCCGAGAGTCCACTAGGACAATATACTCGAAGTACTGCGAGACATACTTCTTATCGGGGGAACTTCCCTGTCCTATCTACAATGTCCCTTTTCCCTTGGGCTTTTTACCCTTGCCTTTGCCCCCGCGTCTACTGATGTTGGGGATCCATCTGTGTGCGGTGAACTAGGATGGAGCAGCAACTCCAGCACTGAATGCAGGTTGATAAGCCCTGTATCTAGTGGGCACTGCTTCATATCCTCGTTGGAGCTGCAATGAAACTAGTGGGTGGCACAGCACTAAAGCCATCTGACAGAATAATTTGACTAGACTGGGCTCTCTCCACACTTGGTTGAACAAGAGCATAGGGTGGATACTGGGTCCCTGAGGCCACGGGGCCTGGCGTTGTCGGAGCGAGAAAGGCAATAGACCCCCAAAATGCTCTGATATGGGCATCTTACTCTGCGCCCGACAGATGAAGTCGTCAAGCCTTCGGCATCCTCTTTACTGGAGGTCATCCCACAATGGGGACCCCATATGGATGCTGGTCTGTAAGGCCATTAGCTGCTGGTCATCATCGACCCTCTTGGTCCTTGCAGCTTCCTCCTTTAAGCGATTGATGTAAGCTTTGAGGCTCTCGAATGGTCCCTTCTTTATGTTGGCTAAAGCATTGACCTTAAAGCTCGCCTTCCGAGCAGCTATGAATTGTCTTCGGAAGGAAGACAAGAGCTGGTGCCAAGATTGAATGAATCCCAGCCTATTCTTCTTGAACCATTCATTTGCTGGTCCTATCAAGGTTATCGGGAACACATGACACTTGGCGTCATCGGAGCCGCGATGCACCGACATCAACCTATTAAACTTTGAAAGGTGGTCGGTGGGATTTGTACTGTCATCTTAAAGCCTCACGATAATGGGACTTTTACAATGTGAGGGGCACATGGCTCCCCATCCTCGTCCTCCGAGTTGGAGTCATGGCCTTGGCGTCGGGTCATCTTGAGCAGTATCCTTTTCAAGTTCTCTAACTCCACATGGAAGGGGTCACGATCTTGATTGGCACTTTGTGTCGGGTTATCCCTCTTTCGAGTGTTGAGATTGTCCTGGAGGTCTGACTGGTCCTTCCTCCTGGGTTCGTGCCCGAAAGCCTTGTTACACCTACGAATGTTTAGGCATTCTCGTATGTCAATTTGGCCTTGGAATGCACCACTGCCCTCGGGGTATGCTACTTCTGTTTCTCCATCCGACTCAATGTTTTCATTGTTAACCAAGACATTGTTGCCGTGTTCTAGTTTAATGGAGGTGTTTCACCTATTGGCTCTTTGGCCGTTGTTCCTGCGGTGATGGCGAGGTGCTGGGGGGACACCACCTTCGGACCTTGCGCGATCCATATTGGCGTGCCTGGGCAGAATGCACTGAGCTCCACGGGCGATGGTAGCCTGGCAGTGTCTAGCTGGGTGCACCGGGGGCACGCCAGTTGCCGGATCTTGCGCCACATTAGCCGAGTGCCCAGGAGGCACAACGGTTGGGTCAACAGGTGGCTCTCCAGTTGGGTGCATAGGTGCCACACCAGCTGGCTTCCTATATGGTAATTCATAAGAAGGGTCCACTCACAGTCGTTGGGCAGCCAGAGTAGCCCTCATGGCATTAACTATCTTCTATAGGGTGTCGATATTACCCTCCTGGGTGTTACGCTTTTGTTGATGAATGGCCACCTGGTCATGGAGCGCCACCACATCTGGTGTCTCCTCTGTGTCCATTGGCTGAGGGTATTTCTCCTCATAATACTCGTCGACATCTTTATCGTCCGTGCCATCGTATTCGACATTTTCTTCATAGTCTTCCATCGTGTCAGGGAGGTCCTACAGTGGTGAACAACTGGTTTCTCCTCCCTCAACTCTGGTGAGAGGAGCTGCATCGTCTGGTGCATTTCTCCAAGTGGTCACCATGACTATGTTCTTCAAGCTTTCTTTAGGCTCTCAATGAAAGAACCAAAATGTTGACTACCTTTTTTGCTATCAAACTAATCTGAGAGTTTAAAGAAAAATAATGTAAAAGAACACTAGGGTTTTACTTGGTTCAGGCTATAAAAGAGCCCTAGTACACGAGTCTCTCATATTTAGTGAGCTTGGAGCTTGATTGAGCTAGTTTCAATGGTGGTTCTCGGACATCGTATATATTGCACTGAGTTATAGGGTTTCTCTCTCTCAAAATATGAACAATTTACAAGGAGATACCCCAGCCCTATTTATAGAGGCTGGGGCCATTAATGTTAATCATCTATCATTAATACAAATTCCTCCATTCTAGTGTGTTAAAGCCGAATTAATACAAAATGGGCTGCACTAAATAGAGACTACGACCCAGGTGGATTGCACGGGGCCCATTTTAGAAAGTTACGTACCTACTTTATGGGGAACATATCTCTGACTATCAAGGTGCAGCACACGTTTGCCCTGTCAGGCGGCGTTGTGGGAAATGTCGATTGTCGAGGGTACGAACTTGACACCACTAATCAAGGCTCACCAATAGTTGTCAGATGATCTTCTGGTGGCCCATACCCGCAGTGAATGACACCTGGCATCTACTCCAGGTCTGAGGACCAGAATCCTAGACCTGAGAGATGGCCGAGGGAAGAGAGCCTCTTGGGGCATGGCCTCACCTGGAGACATCCTCGCCCTGAGGACAGGCCTCGGGGCATGGCCTCACTTGGAGACATCCATGACTTAGAGATTGGCTCAGGACGTGCTTGGGATGTGGCCTCACCTAGAGACATCCTCGCCACAAGGGCAGACCTAAGGGCGTGGCCTCACTTGGAGACATACACGAAATGGCCGAACATTGCTTTCTGGAAGAGTTCACACTCCGAGAACTTCAGGACTTGCCGCTACTTACTCATAATTGCCACATGTTGGGTGGTGAAAACACAGACATCACTAATTTTAAAAGATAATTATTTCAAATATTCCTTGAATAATTTTTAAAATCTGTAAATGAATTTTGAATTATTAAAATCTAAAAAATTAAATGGAAAAAATAGAAAGAATAAAAAAATTGAATTTATATTTAAGGGTAAATATTAGTAGAGATTTAGTATTATTGTTGTAAATATTCCTTAAATTATTTTGAAAAAAATATATAAAATCAATTTTAATTTATAAAAGCATATAAAAAACTAATAAAAATGAAATAAATATAAAATTTAGAAAAATAAATTAAATTTAAATTTAAGTGTCACTATTAGTAGAGATTTAGTATTATTACCACATATATATTCCTTAAATAGTTTTTATAAAATATATAAAATCTATTTTATTTATAGCAAAAAAATTATTTAAAAAGATTTGGTACTTAAGTGCAACTATTAATAAAGATTTGGTATTATTACCGTCAAAATAAAAAAAATAAGTGAAATTATTAACAAATATTTGGTAGTTTTGCCACCGAAAAAAATTAGTATATAAGTAAAAGTATTTGAAAATATTTGGTATTTGAAAGTGTTTGGTAACTTATATTTTTGTTTTTTTCTCTTTTAAAATAAAAATAATATTTACGGCAACAATACCAAAATCATTTTAATTGTAACATTTACCCATTTTATTTTATGGCAATAATATCTTCTGTCATTATTTTAGTGTGACCGTTGGTACCTTGTCGTTAAATCTGACCAAGTACCCCACATGATAGAATTTATATGTTCCAACTCATTTAAATTTGACTTATTTTTTAAAAATCAACTTAAATTAATAAAAAAATAGTTTATAAATAAAAATAGTTTAAGAACATTTTCAAAAATAAATATTATAAAAAAAATTTTAGTTTTATTTTAAAAATTAAAACTAATATGGTTTTATCAAAAGCTTTAAAACTAAAATTTAAACAAACCCTAAAATCTAAATGAAGAGAAGGTTGGGTCATAGCAGTGGTTGGTCACATCAACGACAAGAGGATGGGAAGTGGCAGACAAAGCTACAGATATGATAACGTAGTTCAGGACGAGATTTGGGCTACACATAAGGCCATAGAGCCTAGGCAACATTGATGACGATAGGATCTTAGAGAGAATGAGATTTGGATGACAACAAGGCATCCTTTTCCATCATTCAACCAATCTACGCGTGCTTCATCATTCTAAGTATCTTTGGCACCACCATTTTCCATCGTGGGCCTGGAGATTCGAAGGTGAGCTGCATATAGATCAGGCTCAGCTCACGAGCAGCAGTGGGGAGAAGGTTGCAAGCATGGGTTTGTCAAGGAAGAGATAACAAGTATGGGTTAGTTACAAAGGTCTATATTTGTAACGCCCTACTAATCCATGACCATTAGACCATATGTTTAATATAGTACTTAACTCGTTAAGAGAGTCATTTGAACTCAATAGTGTAATTAAAGTTAAATAAAGATACAGGTATTAAAAATTTTGGTCAAAAGGTATAAACTTTTCCATTAAAACCTTGAATATATATAAGGAATCACAAAAATAGTTTTAAACCAAGTTTAGTTACAACAAAAGTTAGAAAAATAGTCGACCTAAGTGACAAAATTGGTCTTATACCCTAAGCCCTTCAAAAGTATCTCGACCGTGACGACCAAGCAGGCCGAATATGTACGCGCCTCCCTAGAGCACTCCAACTCATGGCTGATCCACATTTCCTTTGCCCTTACCTGCACCACAGAGCACCCGTGAGCCAAGGCCCAGCAAGAAAACCAACATGGCATACCAAATATTCAATAGAGCGTAAACATCAAACATCATACTTAAAAAATAATAAGCAATTCATTCAACAAATAAATCATTTACACGGTCTGTGTCGAGCGAGTGCGTACGACAACCCTGTAATGGCCCTGCCAACACGGTGTACATTTCGCATGATTATCGCCGAATACAACCCATGTCGATCAATAATAGACAATTCATAATGCAAACAAAAGCAACAAATACAATTATAAAACAAGGGTACATAATCCTAAAAAAAATTAGTGCAAGGTTGTAACCGCGTGCAAAGGTCGGGGCCAATGCCCTACTCTAGGTGCATGCACTAGTTTTCTAACCTCGAGCCTCATGCTAAAGACAGAATGACCTTGAGTGCGATCCTTTTCCCGAGCCGCAGATACCTTAGTAACAACATTAATGACACGCTCATTAGGATCTAAGTCTAGTAATGGGCTCCAAAATCAACCCTAGCTCTCGGGACCTCCAATTCCAATCAACAGGGTAATGGAATCGTTCCCCGAGCCCCCAAGTCAGATCCTAGAAACCCCGAGACTAATTCCCAAAAATTAGAAAACTTATGATTCAGGGCACCTGGCGCGGCTGCGCCAGTACTATCGCGGTCGCGCTATTAGAAAAATTCGAGATTTTGTGGCTCTGGCACGGTCGCGCTAGGTCCCCAAAAACGACCTCACAAGCCCAGATTTTTCCTGATTCCACCTGTGATTTTAGAGCAAAAACTCATGACCCAAACTAGATTTTTGCACATTTCAACCATAATTTCGACCTCAAATTAGAAGAAATACCTACACCTAACCTCAAAACATTCATAATTCATTCAATAACTCATCAAAACCTAACATTGAATGTTTAGGGTTCTAAACCCACTTTTTGCCCCAATTCGAGAATTCAACCTCCAATTCAAACGAATTACATACTTTCAATCTGAATTAAATCCTTAGCAATAAATCTTACCTAATATCTATCATCAACAACCATAAAAAAATTCCCTAGAGGCTTTAATTTTTAAAATTGAACTAAAAATCCCCAAAACTAAGAACACATGAAGAACTTGAAAATTAGAGAAGAGAATAAGCGAACTCTTTGAATTTTCAAAATTTCCTAGGTTAGTGATGACTTTAGCAGCTCCTAATCCCACCTTGAAAGCCCAATGCCTCTAGAAATCTTCAAAATTCCAAGTATGTCCTCTTCACTTTGGGTGAACTATGTCAAGAAGAAAAGGGAGAAAACTAGAAAGGTGAAGGTGAGTGTTTGAACGTGTATGGCATCTGGGTTCCAAGACTTAGCCAATTTTGTCTAATATTTGGTCAAATGAAAATTTTCCCCTTTGCCTTTACTTAACCTCAAAACTAACTCCAAGGGCATTTTGGTCATTATCCTAAAAACTCTAATTACACCACTAATCTCAAAATTAATCTACTAATCCATAAAATATAATTATTCCACCAATTAATCTCATTTTACCAAAACTCTCCAAATGTAGAAATTTCCAAAATGCCCCTTGGCTCGACCCAGGCCGGGCATTTATTCCCGTTGTGGCTTTTCTGGTAAAGCCACTCAGAATGATCCACTCATGCCAAAAATTGTATATATCAACATAATAATGTGGTTTCAAGCATATAACACAATAATTACAAATATACCCTCAATAGCAAAACAACAAAATGCCCATTTTTAACAAAAACTAGTCTCTAAAAATATTTAATACACATAATCATGCATACTCAATCATATAATAATATAATTCATGAAATTACCCCACGTTCTCTCTCGACACGCTAATTAAAGCACTTAATTCTATTTGAAATTTCGGGACGCTACAACTATCGCATACTAATAGAAATTTCATCCTTGAAATTTACATGAACAACTAAGGATACTAGTCCCGCATAACTGACTGTAGCTCCCAAGTCACTTCATCTACCTTTTTGTTCCTTCGTAACACCTTGACTAAGGGAATAGTCTTATTCAGTAAGACTTTGTCCTTCCTATGCAGAATCTTTACCCGTTCTTTTCTTAAGACAAATCTTATTGCAAAGCGAGGTTCTCATTACTCAACACATGCGTTGTATCTGACACATACTTCCGAAGCATCGATACATGAAATACATCATGAACTCCCGACAGAGATGGAGCTAATATGTAAGCTACCTATCCAATACCCTCCAAGATCTCAAAAGGTCCAACAAACATAGGGCTCAACTTGCCCTTCTTCCTAAACCATTTTACTCATTTCAACGATGAAACTCGGAGAAAAACTTAGTCTCCCCCTTGGAACTCCACGTTCCTATGCTTTTGATCAATGTAGCTTTTCTCTCTACTCTACGAGGGAAGCATTTGAGCTCTAATCTTCTCGATGGCCTCATTGGTCCTTTGAACCACCTTACGACCTAGATACTTCCTCTCACCCATTTCATCCCAATGGATTGGTGATTTGCACTTCCTACCATACACCATCTCATACGGTGCCATCCTGATCGTTGATCGGCAACTGTTGTTGTAGGAAAACTCAATCAAAGGTAAATACTTACTCCAAGATCCTTAAAGTATCCAATACACAAGCTCGTAACATATCCTCCAATATCTGAATAGTCCTCTCAGATTGCCAATCTGTTTGAGGATGATAGGCTGTACTGAACTTCAACTGCGTACCGATAACCTTCTACAAGCTTCCCTAGAATTTGGAAGTAAAATTGGGATCTCGATCTGACACTATAGACTTTGGAGCCTCATTGAGACGTACAATCGCCTTCACATACAGTTCAACGTACCGATCCACGATGATATTCGTTCTCACAGGCAAGAAGTGAGTTGACTTGGTATATTGATCCACGATCACCCATACCGAGTCATGCTATCCCACCTTCCTAGGAAATCCAACCACAAAAATCATGGTGATGTCCTCCCACTTCCATTCAGGAATACCCAATGGCTATAATAATCCTGTTGGCCTCTAGTTTTCAGCTTTCACTTGCTAACAAGTCAGGCACTTAGCCACATACTCAACCACGTCTTTCTTCATTCCTAGCCACCAATACAAGGTTTTCATATTTTGGTACATCTTCGTGGTGCTTGGGTGTAACGAGTATGGAGTGGTATGAGACTCTTCCAAAATCTCTCTTTTGATACCAGCATCCATCAGAACACATATCTGATCCTTGTACCTCAGTAAATCTGTCTCAAAGACAGTGAAGTTCTTAGTCACTCCAACTAGGACATCCTCTCGATGCTTTACTAATTGGGAATCATTCCTCTGAGCTTCTTTTATCCTCTCAAGAAGTGTAGACTACTGAGTAATATTAGCCAACTGTCCCACCACAAACTCTATCCTTGCCCTAGTCATATCCTCTGTAATTTTCCTAATATTTGCTTCGAGCCAAACAACTGTCTCAAACCACTCTGGCTCAAGGCATTTGCTGGATGATAAAGAATTTCACAGTCATAGTCCTTTACCAGTTCGAACCAACGTCTCTGTCTCATATTCAGATCTTTCTGTGTGAAAAAGTACTTCAAACTTTTGTGATCGGTGTATATCTCGCACTTCTCCCCATACAAGTAATGTCACCACACCTTCAGTGTGAATACCAACTCTAAGTCACGAGTAGGGTACCACTGCTCATATTCCTTCAGTTGTCTTGAAGCATAGGCAATCACCTTGTCGACCTGTATCAGAACACAACCTAACCCCTGTCTCGAAGCATCACAATAAACCACAGACTTATCTTGATCTGAAGGAAGACTAAGTATTGGTGCAGTTACCAACCGCTGCTTCAACTCCAGAAAATTGTTCTCACACCTATCGGTCCAAACAAACTTCAAGTTCTTACGTGTTAACTTATTCAAAGGCGTTGCGATTCTAGAGAATCCTTCCACAAAATGACGATAGTACCCTACCAATCCAAGGAAACTTCTAATCTCTGAGGCACTCCTTGGCCTTGGAAAATCTATCGCCGCCTCTATCTTGGTCGAATCCACCTTAATCCCATCCATACTAACAATATGACCAAGAAACGTCACCTGAGATAACCAGAACTTGCACTTATTAAACTTGGCATACAACTTGTGTTCCCTAAGCCTCTGTAGTACCAAATAGAGATGATGCTCGTGTTCTTTCTCTGATTGGGAGTAGATCAGTATGTGGTCGATGAACACAATCAAAAAATTGTCCAGATAATATTTGAACACCCTGTTCGTCAGATCCGTGAACATTGTCGGGGCATTAGTCGGTCCAAAAGACATAACCAAAAACTCATAAGGTTCGTACCTCGTGCGAAAGATCGTCTTCAGAACATCTTCCTTTTTGATCCTCAACTGGTGATAACTAGATCAAAGATCAATCTTCAAAAACACTGTATTGCCTTGCAACTAGTCAAGCAAGTCATCAATCCTTGGTACTGGATAATTGTTCTTAATTGTCAGCTTGTTCAGTTCTCAGTAGTGGCTACACATCCTCAACAACCCATCCTTCTTCTTCACAAATAACATTGGTGCACCCCATGGCGAGAAACTAGTCTGATGAATCCCAAGTCAAGTAACTCTTGTAATTGAACCTTCAATTCTTTCAATTATGTTGGTTCCATTCTATATGGTGCCTTGGATACCAGTTTTGTCCTTGGTGCCAGATCGATAACGAACCTAATCTCTCAATGCGGTGGTAATCCCGATAAATCTTTTGGGAGCACCAAAAAACTCACAAAACAATCTAGTCTCCCTTAGTTCGATTGCTACAACCTTGGTTGGAGTCACTAGACTAACGTCTCTAAGAAACACTCAGTATATTTGTGCATGTGTCTAAGAAACTTTCTAAATCAACACACATATTTTCTAAATCAGCACTCACTAGACTAACGTCTCTAAGCAACTTTCTACGATAGTGTATATATGTGCATGTGTCCCTAAACTAACATACAATACAATAGTTGTTTCATGTTGCAGCCACAAAATATAAGTTGACTTACTTGGAGTCCTTAGCACAAAGTAGGTTTTCACCCTCCAACGTTCAGTCCAGTTACGCTTAGCCAATATTGTAGTTATCCATACAGTATACTCGAATTAATTATGACACTCATAATTCATTATTATTATTATTATTTTGGGAAGTTTGGTCATTTTCAAAATCATTAGTAAGGATTAAAGATCCTTATTTGGGGTTTAAACTCATTAAGGAAATTCATACAAAAATATTTGAGACTAAACCCCAAGTCTTAGGGAGACCTACTCTATGGTCTCGATGCCTAGGCTCGGGTATCACAATAGTATTTTCCCACAATCCGCTAAAATCTTTTTCTTTAAAAGTTCCGCTATTAACCCGTACTTTCAATAGTCAGTAAAATATATAAAAGATTTTAGCTGGTATTATATCTCGAAAATACTACTTAAATTCCTTAATTATTTTTAAAGAAAATAAACTCTTAATTTTCATTTTATTTTTCTTAAGGTTTTAATCTCTAAAAACTGTTTTAAGAAAAATTGCCTAATTTGTCATAATTAGGAAAATTGTTAAAAATTTCCCATCTTGACTAGTTAATTTTCCGAAGTCAATTAATCATGTTTACTTACTTTACTAGAAAAATAATTCACTTTTTTATTTTCTCAAAATGTAGGGTTTTAAACCCTCTTTTAATCTATTAACTTATTCATAAATGAATTCTTTTATTTTTAGATAGAATAAAAATTCTTTAATAAAAATAATTCCCACTAAACTCAAAGTGGTATTTAAGGTCAAAATATGTTTTCAAGACTTGCCAAGTTTTTATCTTGCAATAAGCAAAATTTTACTTTTTACCTAAAGTTCCAAAATCTCATTTTTGCACTAAGTGTGAAAACCTTATTTTTCACATTTTTAACTACATACTTTGTTAGTTCATAACTTGAAATTTACTTACCCAATTGTTACCAAAATTTCTTAATTCTATTTTTGGTATGCCTTTTAGGTCTTTGATCTTAGGTCAAAAGGAGCATTTTTTATTGGTGAAATTATTTTCCAACAATGAGGTAAAAATGACCTTATTTTCAAGTCCTTGTTTTTTTCCAAACTTTGACACTTAATAACTTTCAAACCGTTCAGTATTTTCTTACCAAATTTTATAGTGGAATACTAAGTTATGCCAGTAATATGTCCACCAAGTTATAGAAAGAACGGGATTTATTTTCCTACAGCGGCTGTCCAAACTTGGTCCCGAAATTAAGAATTCGAAAAAATAGTTTTTTACCTAATCTTTGAAATAGCATAACTCACTCATTTTTAAATATTTTTGAGTGTTTCAAAAGCTCAATTTTATGTACTCAATCTCAACAACATCACAGTACAATTAAAACAACTACCATAACCTTATTACACCACCAATAAGAAACTTTAAGCATTAAATATACAAAATAATGCTTAAAAATAAAAACCATACAATAATAACCATAAAAAGTAAACTTTTTACATCTTTGTTGTTCTTGCTTAAGGTTTGGATATTCCTAGTAGCTTTGGTTCCTTCAAAACCCTTTCAAAACCTTAACCAACTCCCCCCAACAACATTGATAATTAGCTAATGAAAAATCTATGGTTAAAACTTTACAAAGTCTAGTTTATGGAAACTTTACCTTAGGGAAAACCCTTCCTAGACCAAGGCTTAAATGCTTCCAAGCCTCCTTAGTGTTCTTGAGGTTGTAGATGGAGAGAAAACTTGAGAGAGTTTTCAAAAAGATGATAGTGAAAGAGAGAGAGAGAGAGAGAGAGAGAGAGAGAGTGGTCGATTTTAGGGGGGGGGGGGGGGGGTAGAAGAGTTTATACAACTCTAAAATTATCCTAAAAACACTCAAGTGTTTTACTACCCACTTGCTTTAACCCTTATCTTTAAATTGAGATTAAACTAAAAAAAATTGGTCCACCCTAATTAACCATATCACATGGTCGGTCACCCATTTATTTTATTTGTAATCATATTTTTTTTTTTATAAAGGTTAATAAATAATTCCTAAGAAGAAAAATCTAATTTGACTTCCTATAACCTTTTTCACTCTTATTGAGTTTTAAACAAAAAAATTAACACATAATAATTATATTAAATTTCTCTCACATTTAATTTAATTAATCACACAATAAAATTTAACCTAAGGTCCGTTCATGGAATAAAATTCCTCATTTCGGTAAAATTCAACAACACAAAATGCCCTAAAATTTCCATTTTCCCTTAGGTTTATTATTTTTTACCAAACTTTAATCTTTATGAAAGTATTTTATGCCCAAAATATATTTTCCATAGTTTTTCATTTTATTTTCCGAGATTTTTACCCGATCAGGGTTTTTGTGTCGGTCCAAGACCGAAAGTCTTATCTTGACTTTTAAATCTCAAAATTCATATTTTGGCTAGAAATAACTCATGGAATAATTTCCAAACAAATATAATATTTTTTAAAATAATATTCATAACTCGAGAAAAAAATCTCGACCTGAGTCGTTTAAAGGTACCCGAAAACGCAGGATGTTACAACTCTTGTGTTTGTTTTCCTTGAGGTTTCAGCCATGATTAAAAATAGGTCTAGGGTTCTATTTTAAATTAATTCAAGGCATGATGATTATTTATGTACTATATCTAATAGAAAACATGCTAGGTTTTGTGTATTACTGTTTATTTTTATGAGCATGTTGTATTATGGTTCTTGTCTTGATGATTTGGATAGGAACATGATTAGGATTTTGTAATTTGTTAAAACATATTAATAAGTTTATGCTATGTTGTTACACCCAAATTTCAAGAATGAATGAATAGCCTCGAAATATAGGCTCGAAATGAGTAAGCTAAAAAATAACAAGTGTTGGTTGTACACTTGTATAAATTGACGTGAATCCATGTCTGGTCAATGATTAACACAAGCATGGGTGACATTGTTCGAGCTTAGGTTACAAGCTCGAAGGCGTTGATCTTCTCCAAAGAGTGAGGTCGGCAAAACCACTAGATGAGGAGGAGATCGATTGGAATGATGAACTCGAAGTCTGGATCAGTCTCAAAAGCATGTCAACCTTACAATCGAGCTCAAAGACACATTTTCCATGCTGCAACTGTTAGGAAATCCTTATTCCTTAAGGATTTGTGGTTATCAGATATTAAATCTCAATTATCATGGGATATTATGTAA
Source organism: Humulus lupulus (assembly GCF_963169125.1). Taxonomy (NCBI): domain Eukaryota; kingdom Viridiplantae; phylum Streptophyta; class Magnoliopsida; order Rosales; family Cannabaceae; genus Humulus; species Humulus lupulus. The sequence continues at coordinate 108,372,853 of NC_084802.1, read as the reverse complement.
TTTATTTATTTATTTGCATTTATTTCAAATATGAATGATTGATTGTAACTTCCCGAAATAAGGGGAATATATTCTGTCAACCAGGCCTATAAATAGCCTGGGGAATTTCATTTGTACTCACGCACAAATTGGACTGAGGATACTCTGCCAAATTGCTTTCTAAAAAAGCTTCGAGAGAGTATTAAGATCAATAATTTTGACTCATGAACTAGGCAGATTTTAACTGCTGAACCACGTAAAAAGCCTGAGATTTCTTATATTTTTTATGTAACGTTGTTTAATGCTCTTCATAATTAAGCTGACGAAAAATGGTGTCAACATATGCTATGAAAATTTATGATTTTATGATAAGATTTAAATTGGGAATTAATTGTCTCATTCATTATAGAGCTTTGGCCATAGGGTGTATCTATATATGAATTATTGTTCATGATTATAAGGTGTTGAAATGGCTATAGACATCTTTTAGATTTACCCTATTATTATTTTATAGGGTTTTAAACCCATATGTATTAAAAATTATTTTTATTTTTCTTCGAGTTATTTCCCAAATAATTATCATGATTTGTTACTATGAGTTCATGGCATGGTTTGCAAGATGATTGTGTTGGAAATCTTTTGATTTTGGCAATAGTGGGTTCGGCTATAGGGTGTGAATGTGAATGTGATATTGTTTTTATGACCTTATGTATTATGCAAGCATGTTTAAATGTTGTGTGTGCCTATGATGGTTTCAGACGACTTTAGTTTGTTTTGAAGACTTATTTCCAAGTAATTGAATCAATTATGTGTTCTAAGCTTTGATAGTAGAGACATACTTAGTATTGTGTAATTTTTCTTAAGGTGGTTGTCATGTTTGCATTGCCCATGCAAATGGGGGATATATTTATGAATACTTAGGTGTGATTTTATGTGATATTAAGACATGTATTTTGTTATAATTCTAGGCTCTTTGTGAAGTGTTCCTGCTCTTTGAATATTGGTTAGACTCGAGGTAAGGAAGTTAGCTAGATTTTGTTTTGTTTTTTAATGGACTATAGTTATGAGATATGTATCGATTTGTTTGTGTTTGCTTAATCTAGTGCTACAACATTATTAAAGGCAGATGTGCCTAAAGTTTGGAAAATAGGGGTGCCAGGAAAAACATGGACAATATGAGCCCCATGTAAGTGACCAAAAAAGAGTCACATGTGACATGGACAATAGGGGTGCCATAATCGTATGTTGTATGATTATACTTATGTTTCATAAAATCTAATATTTATGATTATGACTTATGTTATTATTGTTATATTTTCATATGACTTATGTTGATAAATGATTGCTATAAGAAAGGTATGTTACGAATATATGAGATAGGTTGCTTATGCTTCTATGTTGTTCATTGTTTGTAATTCCAAACTAGAATTTTAGCTTACTTTCCTCCTTGCAGGTTTATTCTAAGAATGTTTGATTATTGATGTGGAGCATGATGTGTCGGGGCCACTCCATTTTGAAAGTGTGTAGTACTATGAGGGGTCATTTACCAAAGAAAAGATCCTGAAACGACATGGTTATATTGTTTTCAGTATTAAGATGTATTTAATAAAAGAGTTGTAATTTATTTCATTCAGTTTATTTTATGATCTAAAGTTGTATTTTTTTTTTAAATTCGGAATCCCACCCAACTTTATTATAGAACTTGTATATTAAAGGAATTTTCTAGATTACTTTTCTTAAGTAAGGTATTTTACTAAGGAAGAGAAACTTATGGCATTATAATGAACCCTAATTGATTTATTTAAATACTTTGATTTTTTATACTTTAAAATTGGTTTTACAATTATCTTTAAGCAAAATGAACAAAATCCTCATCAATTTATTCATTATTTTCAGTTTAAAGATTCAATATTAGTTCTCCAATTTTGTAATGTCTCCTCACACCGACAACCATATCTCTGATGTGATTAGGGATTACTCATTCATCCTCGTTCCCAACAGGGTAAATAGTTTCTTTATAAGTGTCCCTCAGTGCCTCGATTCTATAGTAAGGGGAACACAATGAGTAAATGCTTATGCTTCTTTTTTTGGCTGTAGCAAAAGCATGTACACAGGGTATCCCAATGGTTTGGAACATGCAACAAGAGCATGATTTTGTGGCCATGTTCACCTCACCATCACAATTACCATCGACCACATGAAATTCATGATGACCAAGGACTTGGACATCCAGGATTATTGCTTTCTCACCTATTTGCTTCACATCCTTTTCCATCTCAGGTGATAACATAGTTGTTGCTTTTGCAACTCTTTCACATCTATCGACAAACCAAGATTGAAGAGTGAATCTTATGAATTCAAGAAAAGTGGCAACTGGAAAGCTCCTTGACTTCTTGGTTTTATTTTTAAAACTTTATGCATAGTTACTTGTCATGATATTGTATCGGTAACCAGGAAAATAAGAACTACTCCACATTTCAAAACCAATTCCCTTAAGATATTGAGCCATGGGCGGATCAATTACCTTAATCTTGTCAAAGAACTTGTGAAACTCCGTTCTTCGAAATGTGTACGCTGCACACCCCGTGATGTCTTGACAGTGGTCAATTTTGAATTTTGCCACCACATTCATACAAATGTGGTGGTAACATGCACCGTGATAGGCATTTGGGAACACAAGCTCCAAAGCATGATTAATGCTTTTATGCTTGTCCGATACAAAAGCTAGGTTCTCAATGTCCCCTATGGCTTCCTTCAATTTTCTCATGAAATAAGTCCAAGAGTTAAGGTTCTCACTGTCCACCAATGCTAATGCAATTAGAAACAACTGGTTGTTTGCATCCAACGCAACAACACAGAGCATGTGGCCACCGTACTTATTCTTCAAGAATGTGCTGTCCACACAAATTACAGGATGACAGTACTGGAATCCACGCCTAGAAACACTAAGGGAAAAGAAGCAATACAAGAAATGACCATCTTCTGCTACAAAATCAGTAATTGTGCGTGGGTTCTTATGCTCCAACTGACATAGGTATCCAGGTAACTTGGAGTATGATTCCTCAGGTGTCCCTCTGACATACATAAGAGCCTTTCTCTGCATCTCCACACCTTCTCATAGCTCATTCCGACCCCACAATGGTTCTTCATGTCCTCCCTTATGTTGTTTGCCATGTACCGAGTACAATAGGTAGAAAATTTCCTCTTGATTAGGTGGCCAACAACCCACGGTAATGCTTGATGGTGGTCCTTATCTCGACTTTCTTGTGAGCAAGTGTGTACTTTGTTGTATACAGTAATCTTGAACATTTCAGATCGCAATTTTTTCTTACCCCTCAATCTCCAACCATAATTAGGATCCTTGCAAGTAATGTACCACACATCAGTCCCATATTTCTTCACCATAAACTCAAAATTATTCTTCATCGCAAATATGGATCCTTTGGTTTTCAATTCAAGCTTGTTTTGAAAGAACTTGCCAAGGTGCGATTCTCTTGAAGCTTTACTGGTTGAGGAATGATGTTGATGTGAGGCTTCTATATCCTCTTTGGTGAACATGGGAGCACTCCTTGTTCTACGATCTTCACCTAAATCCAATGGAGAACTACTTCTAAAACTATCATCGGTTCTACTTGGACCTGGATGACTACTGCTGGTCCCAGGTGTTTGCCGATCTTCTATTCTGCGCTCCTCAACTACCATAACATCTGAACTCTGTGTTGGCAAATCTGCCCTAATATCTGGCCCACCAAGATCTGTTGCATCAGCAATAGGATCGTCGTTAACATAAGAATCGTAGCCATAGTGATCGTACTCCACTGTGTCATGCAAATATGATAGATCTATAACAGGGATATCATCATGGACTATAACGTCTGGATTTGTCTCAAGAACAAATGTCCCAACCTCACTTTGAGTTCCTTTGAAACCATGACATTGGGGAGAAATGTTCTCTTCAAATCAAACTTCTTTATTAACGTTGGGAGAGGCCGATGCATTTCTTATACCTCCCTTCATTACCAATGTCACACATAGAGGAATCAGCTTCTCTACAGATTTTGATGCTAACCCAATGAATGCACACACATGAGTATCATTTTTTTTATAACGGTAGGTTTGACGGATTGTGATAGGCATGTGTATGAGACCTCAATTTTCAAGCCATGCACACATTTATCCACTTCAAGCTCATCGTACAGAATGTCAAGCAGTTGCTCATACACCACGCCCTTCTCCAAAGGTAGAACTTTCTTTTCAGCATCCCTGAAAATCCAATCCCTATTTTCCAGTTCCCAAACACCATTGAATGCAAAAAATATGGAAACAAAGGAATCTGTATAAAAAAAAAACAAAAAAAAAGTAGGTAAAAAATTAAAACTATAACATAAAATAACAAAAATTTGATTTAGATCAAGGTCAAACTATCGAGTACAATCAAGGTACATCGAGGCAGACTGCCCAACAAATTTCTTATGAACCCATCGAGTCCCATCAAGGCATATACTACATACATTAAGTTCTATGCCTCTATCGAGGTCCATCGAGGACCATTGAGTCTCATTGAGGTACCCATTTTCCCTAAATGTGTGAGGGTTTTATCGAGGTCCATCGAGGACCATCGAGTCTCATCGAGGTAGTCATTTTCCCTACATGTGTGAGGGTTTTATCGAGGTCCATCGAGGACGATCAAGCCTCATCGAGGCAGACAAAATACCCAGAAGAATAAAAACCAAGAAAGAAACGAAAATCCATTCCGATAGTGAAAAATTACAATAAAACATGAAGGCATACACAGATTTGTTCGAAATAGCAAAAGCAATATTGATAAACAAGTTTCCTCACTATATATAAAAAATATATACTTACCTATGCAATTTTTATCCGAAATCCAAAATGAAGTTCTTGCCTTGAAAGGATTCACAACTTGCCCCTGAAATCCAAGCTCGAAAATTTGTATAGATTAAGTTGTCTTGTTTTATTTTTTTTTCGTGTATGAGAGCTTGAGAGATAGAGAGGGAAAACATGGGAGATAGAGAGGGAGAAGACAATTGGAGAAAAAGAGAGGGAAATTTATGATAGGGGCATTTTGGGAATCCAAGGAATGCTAGAATAAAAATGTGTTATTTTTTTAGCTTGGTATCATTTTATTATACAGTCCCATTTAATGCATTAAAAGTCAAATTTCCATTCATAATTTATAGACCATTTGTCTGACATTCTTGACAAAGATTGTAATTCATTGTGATTTTATGCATCTATTGGTTATAACCTAGATTGGTGTTACCATAAGTCTGATTAATTTCTCTGTGTATATAAGTAATAGGTAAAAATAAGGTACAAACGTTTACTTAATTTTATTTAGAATATATATTAATTTATTTTTATAATTATCATATAAATTTGAAATACATAAATAATATCATATATTATAAAAGAATGAAGAAAATATATTAAAAAAATTAACTAAAATATTGTGTGTAGTCTTTTTTAAAAAAGATAATTTTTTTTTTAAAAATAAAAAACCATTAAACCAAGAATTCATTTGATACACATTATATATATATATATAAATATCGTGTATTCTGATTTTAAATTTAAATACTTTTTTTTTCTAATTGTTTATTAAAAAAAGACACATGAATTTCAATATAATAAAATATTAAAAAATTCAAAGTTAAAATATATGAATTTAAAAAGTTTATTTGATCAAATTTAATTATTTAGTTTAAAAAATTTAAAGATAACAAAAAGTTTTATATAAATATATATTATTTAGTTAATGACTAGTAAAATAAGTATAATTTCTCATTAAAATAAACCTAAACGACAAAATAAGAAAATATATATTTCTATCTGTTTTACTATTACAAATATGTTTGGATAAACAAAATACGTTAAATGAGAAAATAAATAATCAATAAAAGAAAAAAAATAATAAATTTAAGTACATACATATTTTTCGGTTATAGTTTTAAAAACATAATCAATAGAGTAATTTAAATACTTTAATAGGAAAATTTAAAATATTTAATGAGAAATTGTTATGACTCTACCTTATTTATATGACTTTATTACTTTTTCTTTTTTTAAAAAATATTTATCTTATTTATATCATTTTAAAACTAACCATGTTAGGAAAATAATAAGAAAAAGTTGTTGAATTAAACAAAAAACACCAATATTCGTTAAATTCACATTATAATATATAAAGATATATATATATAAATATATATATGGATACACTCTTAATGGTTACTTTAATATTAACCATTGGATTAAGATCAATGGTCCATATTTATAGTTGTTAATTAATATTTCTAAAATTAAATTTTGATTTTTTCAAAATTTTGGAAGTGTTACCTCATGAAAAACATGTATTTATTATGAAAATATAATATTGTAAACTTTTCATTTTATCAAATGTATGTCAATTTCTAAACATAGCTAGTGTCTCTCATTAGTTGGACAACATTAATTATGGCAAAAAAATAACTAAATTCAAAATTAAAGTAGAAAAAAAAATATTTACCTATTGGTGATTTGCTATACCAAGTCAATATGTTGTCACATCATCATAATTGTTAGTACTCATCTATGGGTAGTAACTGTTAACCGAGATTTTCGGCAACTCTATTAATGAATAATATTTGCTGGCAATAATAATGAAATTAGAAGATCGACATGGGGTTTTTACTTGGTTGGGGCGTTAACTAGCCTTAGTCCACGAGTCTATATATTAGAGCTAGAATAAGCTTTTACAATGGAGTTTTCTAGTAATATCTGAACAAAGTTTCTGCCTTTTTTCCCTCAGAAGACCCCTTTACATTGTTCTACAGCTTATATTTATAAGCTGAGGGGAATACCGGGTCTGGGCCGGATCCGACCCGGGCCCATCAAAGAAATGGGTACAAGGGGCCTTTCTAGTGGAGGCTCAATACAAAAAGGTATAAAATACACGAAATTCAAACCAGCTAAGGCCCAATTGGTTGACATGAGAAGCAAGCCTCGCCCGACAAAACGACGCTTTGGCTCTGACCACTTCAAGTCACGAGGCTGATTCAGGAGACAAGACCGATCAGGGTACTTGGCTGCGCAGTCCTGACACATCAGTGTGCAATCCCGAGGCGACCCTTTCTGTAGGCGAAAAGTGGGGGACAATGCCCACGCGAAATGAGGCGGCTTCAGGATCCTGGACGCTTGGCCCTTCGACCGGGGAGGAGGTGATCCAGGTCCGTTTACCATTGGCCCGCTCCATTTACCATAGGCCCGGACCATACCAGGGTCCGGGACAGGAACGCGTAGGCTGCGACGGTCCGGGCGCTTTGGACATCGCCCGGACCGTTCTTGCTGAGGAAGAACCTGGAGGGACGTCCCGGACCCCTCCAATGGGCCCAGTCTAGAGTCCTTGGTCCGTACCAGTCCCCTTGGGAAATCTTCAAACCAAGGGACCTTGGGCCGGGCCCATGTGCCGAGCTGGCCCTCTGACCGCGGGCCAGGGCGAAGGCCCAAAGCCCCTGCAGGAAATGGGGATAACATTTACCCCCTAAGCCTCCACCCGGGCTTGTCGGGAGGAGGGTTGCATCATCCTCGTGGCGCTCCCCAGGTTGCCTCCCCAGTTCCTGCCCGAGCTAGGAGGCTCGGCCAAAAGGCCGTGGCATTGGCAGGTTGCTTAGCCCGGATCGTTTACCGTGATTCGGGGACGTTTACCTTTGGCCTGCTTTATGAAAATGACACGTGTCGCCATGTGATTGCTGCAAGGGCCTTGAAGAGTCGCCTAGGCCTCCCAAGGGCCGCTAGGCCTAGACTAGGGTGTCGGTGCACGTCACGAGGCGTCACATCCGAACGGGGGGGGGGGGGGGGGTCATCATTAATGTCCCTGGAGCGAGGTGGACCATAGGATGGGGCGTCTTTTGGCATCCGCCACTCCTGGGTCGTTGGATTTGAGACGTCGAGGATCCAGACCAAAAGGACTCATAAATGCCCCCTGCGCGATTCTTGGTCGTCAGATGAAGAGGCACCTGACCGTTGGATCGTGGGCCAGAATTTGGGGGCTGGTATAAATACCCCCAGAGAACAACATTCGGCACTTTTCCATCTTCGAACCAGCTTAAGAAAACCCGAACGCTGTTAGAGCTTTGCATGTCCGACCTCGCCGACGAAATACTCCGCCGCCTGCTAGTTCTACGCCGCCGCCTGTTTCCCAGAGCCTCAACCTTCGCTCTTCAACCTGACGGCGCTTCTAGGGTTTGTCCCGTCGACGAACTACTGCACCGGCTGTGCCACTTCAAGAACGAGGTTCTGCCATCCTTACGGTCGGACAACCACCATCCTCAACAGTCGACACCACACGGTAAGTCTTTTTTTAACTCTGTTACCAACGTTGTGATCTTATGTTCTCTAGATGCATGCGTCTAGGCTCTGTGGTTTAGAATTTGTTAGGAAGGCTGCCTGGTTTAGGTTGCACCATACTCGAATGCTTCCCGGATAAGGGGTGGGCCTTAGTAGCCTTCTCTCCCGATCAGGGTCTCAGGGCTTTTCGGGGTCCCGGGCCTGATCCGACGGGACTCCAAGCAGTCCTTAGGAGACTCCCTGTACCTTGACCGACTTTTTTGGGTTTAGGTACTGACTGATTGGTCTTTCTTTCTTTGTTCCCAGATCGTCAGTCATGGCCACGGGCGTTACACTCCATCCTGAAGAAGAGGTCAATAGGGCCCCTGTAGTCGTTCCCGGATCCTAGACGCCCACAGGCAACAGGTGGGAAATGGACGTAACGGCCAACTCGTTCCGGAACTACCGGATGATGCTGCTCCTGGAGACGCGACTGGGCATCGAATCAACTCCGGGCCTCTTCCACAATCGCATGGCCAGGCTTGAGGAACGGGCGCATACGTCCGTGGATGGATTCGGGGCCTGGAGCGCCGGTCATATCAGTGCGGGAGCTACGCTCTCGCTTCATGACTATTTCGTGCGGTTCCTGACGTATGTGGGGATCGCGCCGTTCCAACTGTTGCCGCAGGCGTACCGCCTGCTTGCTGGGTGGAAGGTGTTTAGTGTCGCGAAGGAGATCGCGGAGCCTACCCCTGCGGAAGTCTTGTACTTCTACAAGTTGGTGCCGTAGGTCAACGTTAAAAACAAGAGCCTGGACGGCTTTTATAGGCTGCAGCCGTGGAGCAGCTACCCTCCTCCTACCAGCATCTGGAGGCACCCCACGGATGTCAGGCATTACTGGTTCATGACATCCGGGTCCCTTATTGACAAGAACCCCACATTGCTGCTGGACTTCCAGCGAGTGGGTAAGTATTCCTCCGGACCCCTCTCTTTTATTCATTTTTTGCTCCCGTCTCTTATTGTGTCTTCCGGGTCGCATGCCCTTCATTCAAATCCTCGTAACCAAGTTCCTCCTGGAAAGGAGGAGATTCTACGCCAAGCTGACTGCGGAGGAGCTGGACGTTGGGGGCTACGTCACGGATGACAACCTCCGGCTAGTTGGGTTGCTCGCGGCCACCCAGACCATTGTTATCCCGAGCCTTCGGGGCATCCCCTGCGAGAAGGACGCTGATGTCCGGGAACAGTTGGCCCTCGACCACATCGCCGAGGTGGTGAGAGCGGCGCGGGCCGACGTAGCCCAACTTAAGAAGAACCAGCTTCCGACGGAAGCGGCCACCTCGGAAGAGCTGGAGGAGCTTTTCGAAGACGCCCTACCAAACGCCAGGACACCCGGGGCTAGTGTATCGGGGCGAGGTAACTCCCCATTAATCTTAACTTATGCTCCCCAGGTCGGGGACTCAGCTAGGGATAGGCTAGAGCCGCCGGGCCCCGAGTTTGGGGCTGACGGGGAGATGAGGCCTTCATCTCCCGTCCTTGTAGGATTAGAGGTCCTAATGTTCTTATCCGGGTTCCTCCAGTACGGGGGGTTTCTGACCCCGGACGATGTAGGAGATCGGATACATTCATTCGCTTTAAGGGAATTGAGTTTCGCCCGGGGCTTAGATGAGGGTTCGTCCCGGGCTGTTTTTTACTGCTGTGTATTTTCCGCCATTTGGCTTACCGTCCTAACTCCATTTTCTTGTACTTTTGCAGAGGATTCCGGCATGTCTAACCCAGCCAGCGAGATGAGGAGACTCATCAAGTAACGGCCAGCCAAGAAGGCGGCCAGGAGGGCAAACGATGTGACGAGCACGGAGCCCCTCCCCACCAGTGAAGCACCCGGGATAGTGCCCTGTTCAGGCGAAGCTCCGGCCGTGGTTCCCTTCCAGGCCGTGGAGCCTGCCGCAGACGTCTCTTTTGACCAGCTCCCCGTGATTGATTTGGAAGCGGGCGAAGCCGTCAGCCGGAGCTCAGGGAAGAGGGGTCCGGAAGTCGACGCCAGGGAAGGCAACCTCGGGAAGTGGCCTCGGACGACGCGGGCAGAAACAACTGAGGAGTCGCACGGGGAGAGTCGGCTAACCGCGAAGGAAATCCCTGCTCCGCCTGTCCTTCCCCTCTGCCCAACTCTTCTCGAGGAGGGGGAGTCCGCCCTGCGGGACGAGCAGTCCTGGCTGATCAACCGGACCTGGGAAAACGGCCGGTGCTAGAGGGACGACGCTTATAAGGCCCTGACAATCCGTTGTCAGGTCGAGTTCTCGGACCGTCCTGCCGAGTTCAGCGTTCCCCAGCCGATCGTGGACCAGCTAGCTGCCGAGGCGGGCTTCCGCCCCAAGCTGGGCCAGGACATCGCCCCCATGGCTGCTGATCTGCTGGATCAGGTTGGGAGCACTATGTCCAACCTTCAGCTAAAGAGGTACGCCACGATAGCCAACCCGGACGTGCTGTTCATCTCTCAGGCTCTCCGCCACCAGGCCACCGCGGTAATTTTCAACTCGCTCATATTCCTTCCATCATTTGTTGGTGGTGGTTTTATTTTCTAACTTTTCTTTGCTCCAGGTTGATTTACTGTCCCAGAGGAGTGCCAATCTGGTGGCCGAGCTTGCCATAAAGATGGAGACGGCCACGCTAGAGCTGGAGGCGGCCGTGAACCAGAGGGAGGCCATCAAGGAGACCCTTAGCCGGGAAATGGCCCACCTCCAGGAAGAAGTGGCCCGTCTGAAGGCGGAGCGCGAGGAGATTGGCCGCGCCAAGGTTGGGTTGCAAGAGGAGTTGTCCCGGAAGACAAAAGTTGCCGACGAAAGGGCGACGCTCTTGGAGACGGCCACGGCACAGTCCGCCCTAGACAAGGAGGAGATCCTGGCCCTGAAAGCCCGAGTTTGCGAACTGGGCGACTCCCTGCTTCAGGAGAAGGCGGCGCATAAGACGACCCGTCAGGAGAAGGAGGAGGCCGATAACTTACTGGATGTCACCTTTGATGAGGCCATCTATATGGCCTGGTGCAAGGATAAGAACATGAACCTCCTTGTCTTCCCTGATCCTGAATCAAAGCATGCCGAGTATGAGGCCAAGGAGAGGGAGGACGCGGACCTCCGGGCGGATGCGCTGTAGGCCCAAGTCCCGGCCTTGTACTTTTGTTAATGTTTTTGGCTTGTAATTAAATTTAAAATCTTGCTACTTTCTTTGGTTTTTAAGAAAGCTTCCTTCCATTGTTCAGTAGAGATTTCGATTTGTTGCCGCGACTAACTGATTGCAGGGGTTTAGTTCTGGTTCCAACGGCCGGGACTAGACCCAACTAAATTTTCCAAGTCTCTAGCCTTGGCTCAACTGGGCGTTTCGTCCTCCTTTTCAGTTTTAGGCCTCGGCCTTACCCTGGGGCAAACCGGATATCTTTATATCCCCGGACAACGTCTGGGCTGGACCAAGCTTAGGCGTGGCCCCTTTTTAATAACCCCGGACGTCATTTGTCCGGGGCGGGACCGGCCTTGGGCTTGGTCCCTTTTATTATACCCCCGGACACCGTTCGTCCGGGCAGGACCGGCCTTATGCGCGGTCCTCTTTATAATATCCCCGGACGTCGTTTCGTCCGGGGCGGGACCGACCTTGGGCTTGGTCCCTTTTATTATATACCCCCGGACATCGTTCGTCCGGGCGGGACCGGCCTTGGGCTCGGTCCTCTTTTTTAATATCCCCGGACGTCGTTTCGTCCAGGGCGGGACCGACCTTGGCTTTGGTCCCTTTTATTATACCCCCGGACACCGTTCGTCCGGGCGGGACCGGCCTTGGGCGCAGTCCTCTTTATAATATCCCCGGACGTCGTTTCGTCCGGGGCGGGACCGGCCTTGGGCTTGGTCCCTTTTATTATATACCCCGGACATCGTTCGTCCGGGCGGGACCGGCCTTGGGCTCGGTCCTCTTTTTTAATATCCCCGGATGTCGTTTCGTCCGAGGCGGGACCGGCCTTGGCTTTGGTCCCTTTTATTATACCCCCGGACACCGTTCGTCCGGGCGGGACCGGCCTTGGGCGTAATCCTCTTTATAATATCCCCGGACGTCGTTTCGTCCGGGGCGGGACCGGCCTTGGCTTTGGTCCCTTTTATTATACCCTCGGACATCGTTCGTCCGGGCGGGACCGGCCTTGGCTCGGTCCTTTGTCATATCCCCGGATGTCGTTCGTCCGGGGTGGGACCGGCCTTAGCTCGGTCCTCTTCGTTATACCCCCGGACGTCGTTCGTCCAGGGTGGGACCGGCCCTGGGCACGATCCTCTTAAGTTTATACCCCCGGACATCGTTCGTTCGGGGCGGGACCGGCCTTGGGCTCTGTCCTCTTTATTTTATACCGCCGGACGTCGCTCGTCCGGGGTGGGACCGGCCTTGGGCTCGGTCCTCTGTTATACCCCCGGACGTCGCTCGTCCGGGGTGGGACCGGCCTTGGCTCGGTCCTTTGTTATATCCCTGGACGTCGTTCGTCTGGGGTGGGACCGGCCTTGGCTCGGTCCCCTTATTTCGCTTGTGCCTGGGATGACACCCCCCGCAAGTGAGCGGAGATGGGTCTGGGGTCACTTGATAAAGAAATTCGAAAGGAATTCGCCCTGAGGCGTATATTTTCATGGTGAAAATAGCCCTTTATGACGTTTTACACACGTCATTTTCATTGTTCAAAAGGGAATTGGCCCTGAGGCATACATTTCTTACAACGTAAACATTAAACTGGGACGAGTTCTAGGACTACTGGTAGTATTTACGGAGATGCTCTGCGTTCCATGCTCGCGGAACTTCGGAACCATCGAGCCGCTTCAAGCGGTACGTTCTGGGGCAGACCTCGTGCTGGATCTCATATGACCCTTCCCAATTAGGGCCCAGGACCCCTACTCCCGGATCCTGAGTGGCAGGGAAGACCCTCCGTAGGACTAGATCGCCGGTTTCAAACTTACGGCTCTTGACTCTGGAGTTGAAATGTCGCGCGATCTTGCCCTGGTACATCTTCAACTGCACTTGCGACTCTTCCCGGATCTCCTTGATAAAATCCAGCGATTCCTGGAGCAAGACGTGGTTCTGGGTGGGATCATATGTGTCGCGTCGATGGGACGGGACGGTCATTTCAATTGGGATGACGGCTTCACATCCATAAACCATTGAGTAGGGGTTGTGCCCGGTTGACGTCCTTTCGGTCGTCCAGTAGGCCCACAATACGCGGGGGAGTTCCTTGGGCCATTTGCTCTTACAGGCCTGGAGCTTTTTCTTCAGCGTCCCTTTTAGGATTTTGTTCACGGCTTCGGCCTGCCCGTTCGCCTGTGGTTTGGTGACTGCCGAGAAACTCTTCACTATACCGTGTCTTTCGCAAAAATCCGTGAAGTGGAGGCTGTCAAACTGCTTCCCGTTGTCAGACACGATCTCGTAGGGGAGGCCATACCGACACACTATGCTGTTGACGACAAAATCTAAGGCCTTCTTGGACGTGATCGTGTTCATGGGCTCTGCCTCAACCCATTTCGTGAAATAGTCTACAGCCACAATGGCATACTTTACCCCTCCCTTCCCAGTCGGGAGAGATCCCACAAGATCGATCCCCCACACTGGGAAGGGCTAGGGACTGTTCATCAAGGTTATCTCTGTCGGGAGGGCCCGAAGGATCTTCGCATACCTCTGGCACTGTTCGCACTTGCGGACGTAGTCTATGCAGTCTTTCTTCATGGTGGGCCAGAAGTATCCTTGGCGCAGAATCTTCTTGGAAAAACTGGGCCCGGCCGTGTGATCTCCGCAAAAGCCTTCGTGGACCTCATGCATGATGGCGCCCAGCTCAGTCCCGGACACGCACCTGAGGTAAGGCATAGATAGTCCCCGGCGATAGAGTTTCCCGTCCATCATGACGTACCAGTGGGCCTGGTACAGGAGCTTCCTGGCCGCGGCTCGATCGTTCGGAACTTCCCCGGTAGACAGGTATCGGATTAGCGGCCCCATCTAGGAAGTGGAGTGGTCGACGGCATGGACGGTGGGAGCCCTGATGCTTGGGGCGGGGAGATGGTTGACGGGAAACAGTCCGGCCAGTTTGGCCTCTGCGTCGGTTGCCAGCTTCGCTAATGTATCCGTGAAAACATTCTTCTCCCGGGGAATCTGGCAGATGGAATGCGCCGCGAACGTCTAGAGCATCTCCCTCGTTTGAGTCACGTATGCCGCCATTCTTTCTCCCTTGGTCTGATACTCCCCCGAGATTTTCCTGACTACTAGCTGAGAATCGCTGTAAATTTCGAGGTTCGCTGCCCCTACCTCCCGGGCTAGACGCAAGCCGGCTAGGACAGCTTCATGCTCCACCTCGTTGTTCGATGCTTTGAACTGGAAACGGAGGGAATTTTGTAGCTGGTGCCCCTGCGGTGACACCAAGATGATCCCGGCGCCGGCCCCATTCTCGTTCGAGGCTCCATCCACGAAGATTTTCTAAACGGGCGCCACGGGGGCTGCGGGGATACTCTCTTCTGGGGGGATCCTGGAACATTCGACGATGAAATCGGCCAGGGCCTGTCCTTTGATGGACACCCGGGGCACGTAAGATATATCAAATTGGCTCAGCTCCATTGCCCACTTCAGGAGTCTCCCCGATGACTCAGGTTTCTGCAACACCCGTCGCAGGGGATGGTTGGTTAAGACCTTTATGGCGTGAGCCTGGAAGTAAGATCGAAGCTTCCGGGAAGCCATCAATAGGCAGAAAGTCAGCTTTTCGATCAACGGGTACCGAGATTCGGCGTCTAGTAACCGCTTGCTCACATAGTATACCGGGAGTTGTGTCCTTTCCTCTTCTCGTACCAATGCGGCGCTGATGGCGTGCTCGGTCACGACCAGGTATAGGTACAAAAGCTCTCCTTCGACTGGCTTCGCCAAGATGGGGGCTTTGGCCAGGTGTTCTTTCATCTTCTGGAAGGCCTCTTCGCATTCGGGTGACCACTCGAACCGCTGGCTTCCCCGAAGGACGTTGAAAAAAGGGACGCACTTGTCTGTGGCCTTAGAAACGAAACGGCTCAGGGCGGCCACCCGCCCCGTCAGGCTTTGAACGTCCTTGTGCTTCCGGGGAGAGGCCATGTCGATCAGTGCCTTGATCTTCTCTGGGTTGGCTTCGATTCCTCGGAAGCTCACTATGAAGCCCAGGAACTTCCCGGAAGCCACGCCGAAGGTGCACTTCTTAGGGTTCAGCTTCATCCCGTACTTCCGGATAACTGCGAAAGCCTCCACCAAATCGTCTGAATGGTTCCGCGACGTCTTGGACTTGACCAACATATCATCGATGTATACTTCCATGTTTCGCCCTGGCTGGGCCCGAAACATTCGATTTACAAGCCTCTGGTAAGTTGCTTCGGCATTTTTGAGTCCGAAAGGCATGACTATATAGCAATAGATGCCCTTGTCAGTTTGGAAGCTAGTATGCTCCTGATCCGCCACGTGCATGGAGATCTGGTTGTAGCCGGAGTAAGCGTCCATGAAACTCAAGATCTCGTAACCAGACGTAGCATCCACCATTTGGTCGATTCGGGGGAGTGGGAAACAGTCCTTCGGACACGCTTTGTTGAGATCCGTGAGGTCAATGCAAGTCCTCCAGGTCCCGTTCGGTTTCGGCACATAGACCGGATTGGCCAGCCACACGGGATATACCGCTTCGCGGATGAAGTTGATGGAAGACAACTTCTCCACCTCCAGCTTGAGGGCCTCGGCCCTCTCCGTCCCCAAAGGCCTGCGCTTCTGGCGGACCGGTGTTGCGCTTGGGTCGATACTTAATGCGTGGCAGATGATATTGCGGTTGATCCCGGTCATGTCGGAGTGGGACCAGGCCAGGAGGTCCTGGTTTTTCTGCACTTGAGCGAGAATGGCAGCCCGAATGTCTGCCGGCAGGCTCTTTCCTACTTGGACGGTTCTGGTCGGGTCAGGTTCGCTGATGCATACCTCTTCTATTTCGTCCATTGGTTCCAGGACGCGATCGTCTCCTATTCGCGGGTCCAGATCATCCTCTTCCTGGACTACTTGCTCAGCCGGAAGGATGGCCGGCTCGACGGGCTCCTCCCGGACCATATATATGGGACAGGCAGAGACATGGTAACACTTTCGAGCGCTTTTTTGGTCTCCCCGGACAGTCCCTATTCCTCCATTGCCGCACGGGAACTTCATGCAAAGATGGCGGATGGAGGTGATGGCCCCGAACTTGACCAGTGCGGGTCGGCCAAAGATGACGTTGTAAGCGGTTGGCCAATCCACCACAACAAAGGTGCAGAACTTGAACGAGTGCTGCAATTCATCCCCCAGCGTCACCGGCAGCTGGATCTTTCCCATGGGGAGAAGTGCATCTCCGTTGAAGCCATAGATTTGGGTTGGGCAGGATGCCAGATCCGCCTCCGTCAGGCCAATGGCGGCAAAGGCGGGCTTGAACAACAAGTTGACGGAGCTTCCGTCATCCACCAACACGCGGGATACCAACTTGTTGGCAATTTGAGCATCTATGACCAGCGGGTCGTGGTGCGGAAAATGGACGTTGCGGGCGTCGTCCTCCGTGAATGTGATGGGGAGGTTCATCAGTTTAGGGCGCCGAGCCGGGGCCTGGACAAGGGCGCAAACTTCTTGGTCGTGGTCCAGCTCGCTCAGATAGCGCTTCTGGTCATTTTTCGAAGGTCCTCCCAGGTGGGGTCCGCCCGATATGGTCGCCACATGTCTGTCCACTCGAGGGGGTGCAGCCCCGGAAGAATAGGGCATTCCCAGACCGGGAGCCGACACGGCGATGGTCTGCTGAGGGGCCTGCGCTGGAGGTCCCTGTGCATACCCTCCCTGGGGCGGGTATGTACGAGTCGTCACCGGCGCTGTGGACTGCCCGGGGCTTGCTGACATGCCCGTGACACCCACGGGAACTCTTATCCACTGATGGAGGTGCCCCAGCTTGATGAGGTTTTCAATCTCATCTTTGAGCTGCCGACACTCGTCGGTGGTGTGGCCCACGTCTTTGTGATAGGCGCACCGTTTGTTGGTGTCTCTCGGATTCCTCCCCCCCTTAAACATGGGGCTAGGCTTCTGGTAGTGGGCCGCTCTCTCTGTCGCCAGGTAGACGTTTTCCCGGGTGCCCACCAAGTTGGTGTATTCCGAATATTGGGGCTCGTAGCCCCTCTTCCCCTTTTTGGCCAGCTCAGGCCGGTTTTGGCCTTTGCCTGATCGCTTCCCCCGGGAGGGATTCACGCTTGCCTCGGTTACTCCCGTCTGCGATTGCTGGGCTACGACGGGAGTCATACTGTGGCCTGCCGGCGCAACGCCATAACCGGAGAAGTGCGTTGATTGGGGCGGGGCGTACCCCGAAGCTGCAGGGCCATATACCGTAGGGGTGTAACTGATGTCGGGCGTGATGGCCGTCCCCGGGACTATAGGGGGCGTGGCGTAGGGCTGCGCAGGGAACTATCCCGCACCTCCTGGAATCATCTGAGGGATGGGGTGAGGAGCCGGGGGCCATCCGAAGGCCTGGATCTAAGCCTCCTCCCAGTTGATGAATCCTTGGGCCCTCCTGATGAATTCTTCCAAGGTGGCGGCTTTACTGCGCTGCATGTCGTCCCAAAGTGGGGACCCGGCCCGGATTCCAGACTGCAGTGCCACCAGACGCTGTCCGTCATCGACCTTTGTCTTGGAGGCTTCTTCAGTAAAGCGCTGGATGTAGGCTCTCAATGTCTCTGCGGGTAGTTGCTTAATATTGGCGAGGGCGCTGATTTGCATGTCCATCCTCATGGCGGCCACGAACTGCTTCTGAAATGCCGACTGTAGCCCGGACCATGATTGGATGGACCCCAGTTTAAGCCTCTTCCACCACTCTTCGGCGGGACCGCCCAACGTGATGGAGAAGCAGAGGCATTTGCCGTCGTCGCTGACGTGAGCCACGGTCATGAGTCGGTTGTACCGGGACAGATGATCCCTTGGATCTGTATTTCCAGTATAGGCTGTGAGGCTCGGCATCTTGAACCCCTTGGGCAATACGGCGTCCAGGATGTGCCTCGCGCACGGCTCTTTATCATCTTCGTCGGAGTCAGTGTCCGCGCCTTCCTGCTTGCGGACTAGGCGATCAGTGACCTTTTTTAGAGCGGCCACCTGCTCCATGAGTAGCTTGTCCGTGCTATCCTCCAGGGGGATTCTCTCGTTCCTCCTGTCGTTGATGTCGTTCCTGAGGTCGCCGTCTCGAGGGAGGATTTTTTCCTTGTGGGCCCACTCCTTCCGGGCATTCAGTCCATCGCGTAAATCTACCCGGGAAGTGACATCCCCTGAACTGAGAGCGCGACGATCCTCTCGGTGAGACCGTTACCGACGGTTCTTGTTGACCGAGGCACTTGGGTGCAGAGACCTTTCCCGCCCATTCGGCCTTGGGGCGTGCCGGGGCTGCTCGTTCCGCGGCCGTGCTCCCTGCGGATCGATTGGGTGGCCTCGTCCTGGGACGGGGCGCACCTTCTCTTTCCTAGGCAACGGCTGTGAACGTGCCCCGGCTTTCTCGACGGGGGTGGTCTTCTCCCGGGTCTTCCGTCGCTCCTTATCCGGGACTCTCGGAGCCGTGTCGGGAAAAGGCTCTGGGGGACGGACCGGACTCGCACCCTTGGGGCCCCCGGCTTGCTCTTGGGGAGCGGGTTGTTGTGTTTCTGGAAGTGGGCCAGCCGTGGGGTTGGCTGCTAGGCCCTGCGCGGCCATCAGCGCCTGTAGGGCTCGTAGAGACTCTTGCACCCGGCGGTGTGCCTCCGCCTGTTCAGCCATTCTGGCTTCCTGATCCAGGATTTGCTGCCTTAGTCTAGTCACCTCTGAGGCCTGCTGATCGTCGCGGGGGATTCCAGGATCCGCGGCTTCATCGTGATACTCCCCCTCGTTTTCCTCCTCGTAGTAATCTTCTTCATTTTCTACTTTGTACTCTGCCCCACCCTTGTAGTTTTGCGACTCGTCTTGGTGGGATGCCTGAGGCACGTCCTCGGGCGGGTCTAGAGGAATATTCTGAGAAGGCAGCGGGTCCCCGTTGCTTTGCTCTGGATTGGTAGGGTCGAAGGTGGTGTGTCGTGTGTTCACCATCGTAGTAAAGGCCTGACGTTGGCGCTAGCTTCCTTCAGCTCTCAATGAAAGCACCAAACTGTTAACCGAGATTTTCGACAACTCTATTAATGAATAATATTTGCTGGCAATAATAATGAAAGTAGAAGATCCACACGGGGTTTTTACGTGGTTGGGGCGTTAACTAGCCTTAGTCCACGAGTCTATATATTAGAGCTAGAAGAAGCTTTTACAATGGAGTTTTCTAGTAATATCTGAACAGAGTTTCTGCCTTTTTTCCCTCAGAAGACCCCTTTACATTGTTCTACAGCTTATATTTATAAGCTGAGGGGAATACCGGGTCTAGGTCGGATCCGACCCGGGCCCATCAGAGAAATGGGTACAAGGGGCCTTTCTAGTGAAGGCCCAATACAAAAAGGTATAAAATACACGAAATTCAAATCAGCTAAGGCCCAATTGGTTGACCTGAGAAGCAAGCCTCGCCCGACAAAATGGCGCTTTGGCTCTGACCACTTCGAGTCACGAGGCTGATTCAGGAGACAAGACTGGTCAGGGTACTTGGCTGCGCAGTCCTGACACATCAGTGTGCAATCCCGAGGCGACCCTTTCTGCAGGCAAAAAGTGGGGGACAATGCCCACGCGAAATGAGGCGGCTTCAGGATCCTGGATGCTTGGCCCTTCGACCGGGGAGGAGGTGATCCAGGTCCGTTTACCGTTGGCCCGCTCCATTTACCATAGGCCCGTACCATACCAGGGTCCGGGACAGGAACGCGTAGGCCACGACGGTCCGGGCGCTCTGGACATCGCCCGGATCGTTCTTGCTGAGGACGAACCCGGAGGGACGTCTCGGACCCCTCCAATGGGCCCAGTCTAGAGTCCTTGGTCCGTACCAGTCCCCTTGGGCAATCTTCCAACCAAGGGACCTTGGGCCAGGCCCATGTGTCGAGCTGGCCCTCTGACCGCGGGCCAGGGCGAAGGCCCAAAGCCCCTGCAGGAAATGGGGATAACAGTAACCATTGAGAAGTCTTTCATATATATATATTCATAGTAATATGCTATGATGAAATACTGTATAATGATATTAATTTGGAAATGTCATCCTTTGATTAGGTTACCATATAACACTATAAATAATGCAAAAAGTTACCTCTAATGACATAAAAGGCGACATGTCGCTCCTAAAAAGTCGCCCCTAATGAGTCGATGTTAATATTTAGTATTAGCGGTCACAAAATAAGTCGTCCCTAATAATCAAACATTAGAGGCGATATTTTCGCCGCTAATACTTTGATTGTCGCCCCTAATAATAGTGCTGCCATAATAAATTTTTGCCCATAATAATCAAATATTAAGGGTGACTTTGGTATTATTAGAAGCGACAAAAGTTGCCCCTAATAGTTTTATATAAATAAAATATTTATTAAAATATTATAAATTTTTTTAAAATAATATTTTTTAATTCATAAGAACATTAATATCCAAATTAAATATGCATACAATAATATATTAATTAAAAGTTATTGTTTAATACAATAATATATCTAATCTCTCAACCATCGGTGTCGTCCGTATCATCCTTTTCCGGTGTCTGCGGTTGAACCAATTTATATTATCATACATGTTACTATAATTGATTCCATATTTTGCCGTCCCTCATTACATTCAATTTCCAAACTATTTCCACTTTATTTTTCAAATCTTTTGAAGCAAATTAATTTTCATCTCTTACTATCATCAAGGAATTGAGTTAGTTTATATAGATGGCGTTCGTGCTTTCTGTCATTTAATATATTTTCTTTCTTTCTTTGTATATAGAAACATAGTAAATAAATATATTATATGGATATTTTTTTTTGTGTCAAATTTTATATTGTGCAGATCTAGTGTATGCTCGCTTTATAAACTAAGCATATCATCATATTTATATTACATAAATCAAATTTACTTGACATATATCATATTTATCAATAATATGATAACGAATTTAGATACAAGCGGCAAAAGTTACTTAACATTTTGGATTACATTTAGGCTTGTATCTATGGTTTTAGTTAGGAATTAATGGCCCAAATTTCATTTTGCAACAATATCGGACTTTTATATAAATATATCGGATTTTCAAATTTTTACACACCAATATCATACTTTTTTCCCACACACTCTCTCTCCACATTGTTACTATCCCAAGTCGACCACTGCTCATCGGTTTGCTAATGCACTATCCATCATGGAAGAGCATCTCCTAACAACCTTGCCATCCAAAAGTTGTCGCCAAATGATGCCTCATGCTTGCTGATCAAAGGTGGTGCCCCCGTTGTTTTGACTACTTTTTCTAGCAATTTTTGGCTAGTTTAAGGCCTGGTGGTTGTACCACTTGAACAAGCTTTTTGTGAGGAACAAAACCCAACCTTCTAAACCCTCTACACAATCATCAATCTTCGGTAAGTTTATAGATATATCTACTACTTTAGATCGTTAATAGTGGCCACCAATAGTCGTTTGCAATCAAAGGTTGTGCTAACATGATCTATTTTTCGAGAAAGTCATTTTGGTATATGGCAAGCATGGATTTCTCACTGTCGCCAAAGAAAATGATTTGAAAGGGATTGAATTTTGTGATGGAATTATTATGCTTCAAAAGTAAATTTTTAGTTACTTTTTTATTTAGTTAACAAAAAATGAACTATAATTAAAACTTAAAATTCAATTTAAAAGCAATCAATCTAATGAGTTACAAAAAAAGGTGTATTTTATTTTACATTTAAAAAATTACCATATAGTATCCTACACAAGCAAATTTTTAATCACTTTTATGCTAAAATTCAAATGAAACACAATTTTAAAGCAACCAACCTAATAAGTTACCAAAAAGTGTCTTGTTATTTGGAAAAAGAAAGGATATTGTGCAGCGTTAGAAGCTTTTTCTTTAGATAAATATCAGAAATTCAAAATATTTTTTCTATACATCAAATAAATAATTCAAATTTGGAATCATCTTTATTGTTCTGATCAAAATATATTTATTCTAATTTTCAATTTACAACTCGAAAACTTCGAAATACATTAGAATTTTTTTTTATTAGAATTATTGTTGTACCCTAAAAATTAGCACGGGTTTAATCACTCAGCTAGGGGTACAGTTGGCAAATGAACATATGGAAAAAGCAGGAGAGTAGAACATCTAGCTAATGATGTTGTGAGCAAATCGAGTTAGGACTTGGCAGTACGACATTCAGATAATTATCAGGTCACCTCTTTGGATGAAGATCCAGTTCGAGACATGTAGTGGCCAGGTCACCTTTAGGGCGCTCTGAAATTAATCCGAACTAAGGTTCGGATACTCTTCGATCACCAGCTCAATGAAGATGTTCAACTCTTTGAAACCTAATCATGACGCATAGTGAAGGATCCCGAGAGACTCGGAGGCTCTTTATACGCTCATTAATGTCCAAGCTGTATTACACATTTATTGTCCGAGATAACATGAGTAATTTCTATTAAGGCAATCGTATCCTTATGTAAATGGGAATTATCTTTATTAAATGTTTACCATATTTATGCACACAGTTACCCAAACCTGTCCAGGAAATTCCACTATAAATATCAAGGATAATGGATAGGAAATGTGATGACTTTTTGTAATACAGAAACTCTGCAGAAATTGTGAGAGAGTAATAATATTATCTCATGGACTAGGTGGATTTTAACCATTGAACCACGTAAAAAAGTGATGTGAGAAATTGTTCATATAAGTTCATTATGGTTTACAAATAAGCACTAAATCCTTCTTATTAGATTTCTAAATCTACTGTTGGCGAAAAACCGTGTCAACTGTTTGGTGCTTTTGTTGAGAGGAAATTAGTGCTTAATCCTTCACAAGTTTCATTCAACGTTCATCTTGGTGGTTGCTTGATCGATGCACGACAATGAAATGGAACAGCCTGGTGGGCAAGTGGTGCATCATACAGTTGTTCCCATTGAAAAGGGCCCAGATGTTCAGCAACAACCTGGGAAACAACAGGTGGGCCAAGATGACACAGGGAGTTCAGCATCATGCCCACCAAATCCTAATCTAAGATGTCTAACAACCATTGAGATGGAGAATGCCCAATTAAGGAGCCATCTCGCTAGGGCTAACACACAAATCGAGGAGGCCCTGGCTCGGTTACCCCCTCTTGCAACCGATGCTAACGTCGGAAAGAGGCAAAGTGGGTCCCATAGGTCCCACAGGAATAGCCGACCCAATCCCAGTCGTTCTGTCATGACCGCCACTCTGAGATCTGTATCTTCAGAGCGAAATCATTGGAGTGCTCAGCCCACTAATCATCACATGAACCATCATCCACATGTCAATCGGTCGGTCAGAACTGCGACCCCAGCTCCGTGCCTTCTGCACAGATTCAAAGGAATGTCCATAACAACCCATCTGGGCGAGCTGGGAAAAATTCACGGAGACAAAACACCCCAGCGAATTCTTCTGCACCGTGATTAGGACCATAGGCACAGAGAACTCGGGATATCAGGGTAGAACCGAGACGGGCTAATTTAGTCTGTCCTGATGGGATGAGGATAGCCTCACCGATAAGACATCCGCCATCACCAGTTAGACATCCTACACCACCGTTGTAACACCCTAAGTTGCTAATAAGGTTTAGGACCTTGACTAGCGTGCCTGGAGGGCAATAAGTGAATTAGTATGATAATATGTGAATTTAAATGAATATGTGATTAGAATGTATGTTTAGGTAGTATAAATATGCATGTGGGCCCCGTTTGCATGATAGTGGTAAATTGGTAATTTTGGCTCGTTGTGGGCATAAATGTGATAATTATATTATGTGATTTGTACCATATGGATGTGGTGATATTAATGTGATGTACGTGTCGAGACGGTCCTAGAGAGCTAGATAACTCAAAAGTCACAACGGGATTTTATACCCGGCTCGGGAGGAGCCTAAGGGTATTTTGGGGATTTTGTAATTTAGTTCCTGAGGGATAATGGTAACTGGTAATTTGGTAACTTGTGTAACTGTTAGTAACCGCTGAGAGTAACTTGTTTTGATGGAGAAATGGTAGAATTGTAATGGATAAGAAAAGACAAGAGAGCCCTTGAGGTTTAGTTAGGAAAGGATATGTAAGGAAGGGTAAAATGGTCAATTGGCTAGGCATAGATAAGCTTGAGCTGAAGGGAAAGGGTGGTACACGTATAATACTTGGTGATGGTGGTTTATGATGAATTTTGAGACCTAGAAATAGAGCAAAAGAAAAGTAGAAGAAGGAAGCTGAATTTGAGTCTTGGAAGGAGAATCAAGGGGTTTGAAGTAATCAAAATCAAGCTTAGGCCAAGGTTATTCAGAGGTAAGGATTAGAACTTTGCTTTGTTGAATTTAAGTTTGGATTTTCAGAGATTGAATGTGGAAATTCAAGGATAGTTATGGTTGTTTTGTGGAAATTCAGCTTGTGGGATTATAAGGCTTGACTTGGAGCTGGAAGCAAGGAAGCTAGAGGTTGGACTCTTCATTCAGGGTAAGGATTCTGTGTAATTGTAAAGTTTATTTCTGTTGTGAATTAGGGAATTTGAAGTGTGGTTTGGGTTTAGGTTTAAGCTTTTAACTTTCTGGTTTGAATTACTAAGGCATGGAACTCAATAGTGAATTTTGGGAATGATTGTGTAATTGAGCTAGGTTATGATGTTTGTAGGTTGTTGTGTGGTCTATTAGGGGTTTTGAGTTGGTTTTGGGGCTTAGGTGTGAGTTTGGGATGATTTGGGAGTGTTTTGGCTCGGGGAAACGCAGGGGAAAAACCCAGATTTCTGGGCTCGCGAAGGAGCGCCGCGGCCTTGTTCTTGGGCGTCGCGGCGCGAGGCTGTTTTTGGGCATAGGAGGCTCTCTAACTTGTTGGGCGCCGCGGCGCTAGGCCATTTTTCAGAACACAAGATTTTTCAATTTTGAGCCTTTGCTCCGGGGGTTCGGGGGATGTCTTCGATGTATTGTTTTAGGGATTTGGGAGTTCCGAGAGTGTGGGATTGGTCCCGGGAAGTGGTTTTAGATTGCTTAGTGATAAAGGATGTTTCATGTGTGTTGTGACTAGGTCTTTGGAGAGGCTCGGGGTAGAGGACCGTGCTCGCGGCTTTGGGGCATCGAAAGCTCGGGATACAGGTAAGAGAACTGTAGCACCCGTGTTGCAGGGCTTGGGCCCATCGAATTGTTGCAGGGCGCGGCCCTAGGTTATATTTTTGCTAGGCTATAGCTCTAAATGTATCATTATATTCTTGATTGTTGAATGCAAATGCTATATGTAATTATAGCTGAAAGAACGGTGAATGGCCGAGAACGGCGAAGGTTGAGAACGGCAGTGGGGCCGAGAATACCACTTAGCACATGGAGTGCTCATAGATAGGGTGAGACCCCAGTGGATACATGGGATATCCATACGTTGTAGACCAAGATCCCAGGCCTTGGTAACGCTTCTGGGACGGCATGGCCGTATATGTGTTAGATTATATGGATTGTCTGACTAGATTTGAGATAACTGCTATAGTGATTGTATGTTATGCATATGTTATGTACCGTTTGAGTTTTCTTGCTGGGCTTCGGCTCACGGGTGCTTTGTGTTGCAGGTAAGGGCAAAGAGAAAGTCAACCAGCCATGAGTACGGAGAGCGTGGGGGCGGCGCGTACATGTTTGGCCAGCCCGACTGCTTTGGTTGGGGATATTTTTGAGAATGGCTGTACAAACCCTAGATTTTGATGGTTAATTACTTGTAAACCTATTTTGAGTTGTAAATGTTTTGCAAACTGAGTTATGGGATCTCGTACGTTAAACTTTTGAACTTTTAATGAAATAGAGTACCTTTTTTTTTTTAAAGATTACAGCCTAGACTTTCACTTAATCACACTCTTGCTTTAAAAACCTCGTTTAGCGAGTTGATTGCACATTTTAACTTCACTTAGTAATGGCTCTGAGGTAGCAGGGCGTTACAACCGTGCCCACAGAGAGATGCTCCAGTTTGTAGAAATAGTAGGAGAAATCCTCCCCCGTAAGTAGACACTTACATCCAACGAGCAAGTGCTGATAATCCAGGTCCTCGATCTTAGCTGCGAGTCGTAAGTTTTGCAAATGGAAGTTATTGGACGGGGAGTCAGCGTGGAGCCAAGTCTGAAAGTGACCTAAGGAATCATCTTAGTTTGGCACAAAGTCCTCGTTCCGATCCACATCTTGACCAATGTGATCATCTGAATTCACAAAGGAGGTATCTCGCTCGCAATGATGATATGAGTTATACTCAACACGGGGAAAGTTCATATATTGTACGCGACAATGGGAATGTCCCACCTAACCAAGCTTGAACTTGGAGGGAAAACAACACATCAAATGCGTACATTAGGATGGGGGCTGGTGAACAGCTCCCAGCTAACCTAGACACCAAAGACCCAACCCTCGAGCGAATGGCCTTGATGGAGGAGCAAATGAAGAAGCTCTTATCTGAAAAAGGAATTGATGATTGTGGTTCCGATGAGGAGCTCGAACTTTTCGCCCCAAAAATTGCAACAACTCTATATCCTATTGGCTTCAGGATGCTGACCATGCTAGTGTTTGATGGAAACACAGATCCATCTGACCACCTCGGGATGTTCAATACGCTGATGATGGCCCACAATGTCGGGTTTAACCTAAGATGTATTTTGTTCCCCACGAATCTGATCGGACCTGCCAGACAGTGGTTCAAAAAGTACAAAAAATATTCTATAAGCTAATGGAAGAAGTTGTCTTCCGAGTTCAAGAGAGTGTTCTCAGATTCAAAGGAAACTCGCGTAGAGGTCAACTCATTGGCCAACATAAAACAGCAACCTAGTGAGTCCTTGAAAGCATATCTGAGCAAGTTCGTCGAGACACTGATGATAGCTCCAAGCTCATGGCAATGAGAATGGGAATCCTAGTAGGAGGCGATCTATGGCAAGATCTCCAACAAAAAGGAGTTAAAAGTGTAGATGAGTTCTTGGCCCAAGATTAGGAATAAATAACCTTGGAGGAGGCATGATCTGCTATCGCAGGAACCAGCCAGGCCTTTATTCAGCCCGCTGGAGCAGTGACAGATGTTGCAGCTACGGCTCAACCTGTTACGTAGAATAACCAAGTGAGAAACAATAAGAGGAAATGGAATGGTGAGGGTGACTAGAGCGGCACAAAGAAGAACAAGCCCGGGGAAAAATTCAAGCCCATTTATGCCACCTACATTGACCTGACGGATACACAGGAACATATTTTCCTAGCAAACTCTAATCGCCTTTCGTGGAAGAAACCAGAGCCATTAATGCATCAGATGGCGAAGAGAGATACCTCAAAGTTTTGCCAATACCACAATGACATTGGCCATAATACTAATAATGGCCGACAATTGAAGGATGAGATTGAAACTCTCATTCGGGCTGGACCGTTAGCCCAGTACGCAGGAAACTGAGTTGCTCCCAATCAATCTACTAGGCAGAATTCTCGTCCATCTCCGAAAACTTTGATAGTTCATCCTAGGACTCAGATGGATCAGGAGAATCGAGTTAACACTCCTCCAATAGTAGGAAGAGATATAACTACTATTGTCAGAGGACCTCATTTGGCGAGCACAAGCAATG
Source organism: Humulus lupulus (assembly GCF_963169125.1). Classification (NCBI taxonomy): domain Eukaryota; kingdom Viridiplantae; phylum Streptophyta; class Magnoliopsida; order Rosales; family Cannabaceae; genus Humulus; species Humulus lupulus. Next base: position 108,344,847 of record NC_084802.1, on the reverse strand, counting down.
GATCCCAAAAGAGGTATAAATAGGAGCTGAAAACTCATAACGGTATGGAATTTATCCTAGAGCAACGGTGATCAAAACAACAGCAGTTGGTAAACCATTCAATCATTTTCACGGAAGAGGACGCTAGCCATGTTCAGTGCCCAGATAATGACTCGCTGGTGGTAACCGTTCAACTCGCTAATCAAAGGGTACGATGGATATTGGTAAATAATGGGAGCTCAATAAATGTGCTTTTTAGGTCCACCCTAGAAAAGATTGGATTATCAGTAACCGATCTAAAGGCGACCTCAATGACACTATACAGATTTCCAGGTGAAGGAACAACAACCATAGGGACAATTGGACTGGTGGTCACGCTATGGGATGATACGCGAACTATTACTAAAATACTTGAGTTCATTGTAATCGATTGTCTGGCTACATATAACACAATTTTGGGACGACCCGCACTGATGGTTTTTGAAGCCATTACCTCGATCCGACACCTGGCAATGAAGGTCCCCTCTACTTCGGGTATATGCACAATAAGAGGAGACCAGCCCCCTACTTGAGAATGCTACAACATAGCCATGAAGGGAAAGTCACAACCCGGGCAGCGAGCAATGGTCATAGTCGAAGAAGGTGAGGAGTCCCGGCTAATGGAAGTTACCCATGGGAAGGAAGATCCTCGAGAAGAGGATAACTAGGTCACCCAATGGGACAACATTGATCAGCGAATAGGTGAATATAGATTTGAGCTCAAAGCTGTGGAGGAGCTTGGGGAAATTAGTATCAACCCAGAAACACCTCAAGAGTTGTAAAAGTTGGGAAAAATCTTGAAAGCTGAAAGGAAGAAGGAGCTGGTCGAATTCTTGAGGAAGACCCTAGACGTCTTTGCCTAGTCGCCTGAAGATATGGTGGGAATCAGTCTGAGTATAATAATGCATACTTTGAACTTGGAAAAGAATGTGTCTGCAAAGTCCCAAAAATGAAGGATTTTGGGGACAGTACGGTCGGAAGCATTAGAAGAAAAAGTAGCTTGCCTCCTTAAATGCAGATTTATCAGTGAAGCAAAATACCCGATTTGGGTCGCTAACCCTGTTCTAGTCCCGAAGCCAAACGGGAAGTGGAGAACTTGCATTGATTTCTTTGATCTCAACAAAGCCTGTGCTAAGGACTGTTTCCCATTACCTAGAATTGATCAATTGGTAGACGCCACAGCCAGTCACGAGCTCATGTGTTTCATGGACGCATATTCTGGATACAACCAGATCGCGATGAACCCTACAGACCAAGAGCATAACAACTTCATGACCGAGCATAATGTATATTGCTACAAAGTTATGCCATTCAGGTTGAAGAATGCCAGTGCTACGTACCAATGATTAGTCAACAAAATGTTCGCTAACCAAATCAAGAAAAACATGGAGGTGTATGTCGATGATATGCTCATTAAATCAAAGACTGTTAGTAACCATATATTTTGACTAGGAAGAGTGTTTTGGCATACTAAGGAGGTATGACATGAAGTTAAATCCTCAGAAGTGCACTTTCAGAGTTTTGTCAGGAATTTTTTTGGGGTTGATAGTCAATACAAGGGGGATAGAGGCAAATCCAGAGAAAATCATATCGTAGTTAGAAATGCCTTCGCTTAGATCGTGCAAGGAAGTACATAGTTTATCTGGAAAGGTGGCGGCCCTAAACCACTTTGTTTCAAAATCCACTGACAAGTGTCTCCAATTTTACAACTTGCTCAGAGGAAACAAGGAGTTCGAGTGGACCGAAGAATGCGAACATGCATTTCATGATTGACGGGTGTCGTGTGCCGTGTGAAATTTAATTATTATTTTCTTTCCAGTATTATCAATTATATCAGTATAATAGTAAATACGAATCGAACCCACGAGGACTACGTTCAAATTATTATTCAAGAATTAACGACGAAAATTAAAGAAAAGATTTTTTTCTCAAATTGAAACTTAAATAGAATAAACATAAAAAAAATAATGAGTTGATATTACAATTTAAAGAAACAGTTAAGAGTCATTCTCCACCCTCCACAATCATTCAAGACCAACAATAATAAATATTATTCTGATTTCCCAATTAAATTATTAACTTGTAGATAACGCCGAAGCAGTCAATTATCCCAATCTCCCAATTACAATTAATCTAGGTGAAGCGATCAATAATTAAATCTTTATACCAAACAATAGATCCATGAAGCATGTAATCTATTTATCCTAGGAATAACATTAATTTATGTGGAGATAGGTTAATATAAGCAACAAAAAATTTTAGCATATAATTCGTTTAACCTAGTTCTAAACTTAATCACAATCAATAATACCTATGACAATACTATCAATTGCAAATTATCACATACACTTAGAACCCTAAACTATTAGGTCAATAGTAATTCTAAGATGAGAGTAGAACAATGAAACATCCTAATTAGTTGACCATCTAACAAGATATCACATAATCCATAACATTAATCATAGAAGAATATAAGCAATTTAACATTGGAGAAATCAAGAAATAACATTCATTACTAAAAATCAAGAATTCATGTTTTGGGTTTGGAAATAACCCTTAACCTAAAAGAAGATTACTACATAATTACAAACATAACAAATAACATAATCATAATTGAAATTAAAGAGTTTTAAAGAGAAGAAGAAAAAACTAGTTTGATGTTGGAAAGATTGTTCCCTTTTCCACTCCTCTGTTCTTCTAATCTCCACAATTTGTAATTAAAAACTTATGAAAACCCTAGCCCTAAAAATCTTTAGAATCCTCTTAAAAATATAATTAAAAATAACATAAAAATTGAAATCGCATTGACTGGCTGCGGCTTGGAAAAGTAGTGGTCGCGGCCAATGTGCCTGATACTTGATAAAATTCACCTTGAGTCGCGACCTAGAAAAGTAGTAGCCGTGGCCAATGCACAGTTTCTTTCAAAAATTCATATTTTGGCTGCTACTTGAAGAAGTACTCGTCGCGGCCAAAACTTGTTGTTTCTAAAATCTTAATTCCTTGCAATTAGGTTGTGGCCACCACTTCTTTGACTCGCAATAAACACTCCAAATTCAATTTCACTTGATTTTGTAAGTCGCTACTCAAGCTTCATTCACCGCAACATCACCATATATGCTTAGAGACTTCAAAACACATTTGAATTACATCTCAACTTCATCTTGCAACTTCTTTTTGTAGTCTATAAAATTCTTAAACCAAAATTGCATCAAATATATTAGTGGTATCAACAAAATTACAACTTAGTTTAAATATCGAAAACTTACAAAATGAAGCTAAAATCTCTTAAAACACCAAATTAGCATCATACAAATACAAAGAACTTGCAAAATATATATATAACAATGAACTTATCGATGATATGAGAGCTCACTTGGTTGAACACCCCCCCCCCCCCCCCCCTCATGACGGAGTGCACATATTTCAAATTTTTAGACAACAAGTTAGGTCTCATAATTTGTGTAACATTAGGTTTTAGATTAACTTTAATTTAGGTTTTTCCTCTTTAACTCTTGTTTTGAAAAAAAATCATAAAATTCTAAAAAAAAAAAATTCTTCATAAAACTTTTAGTATTGGGAACATTAGTGTAATGCTACAAGTGGTAAAAATTGAGAGTATTCTGTCTAGAAAGATTGGCTTTTAAGTTTGTGATAGAGTACCCTCTACACTTTCCTGGGAACCTTGGTTCTGTCTAGGAAAGTGTGGGACGAAGCGGTACCTTGGCAACCTTCCCAATCGGCCTGGGAATATTTCTTGTGTATGCCCTTGTATTATTACATTATTGAACTTGTTACTATTTAAAAAAAAACCAAGCTTGTTCTTTCAAAATAAGTAATTTATTTTACTTATTGGTCATTTGGTTGAAAAGGTTTGAATTGTGATTTTCCATACACATCTAGTAACCTCGGGGAGTTCTAGGGAGGCATGTGAGATCATTTCAAATTGTCCAAATCTACCAAGGAATAAGTTTACAAAAAAAATCTCGTTTTTGAAAGTGGATGAATCGTCATAGAGATAAACTAGGGAGATTTGTAAGGAGACCCGACACCCCTAGTGACAACTCTTTCGATACATCCAACATTGCCTCTCCCACCTCAACAATTGCTCATAATCCTTTCGCAATGGCTCGTCATGAGGAAATTCAGCAGAGAAGTCTAAATGACTATCTCCATCCTACTTGTACTCCTACCCCTTCTTGAATCATCTTCCCACCAAATATGCCCAACTTTGAATTTAAACCTGGCATGATTCAACTCTTGCCAAATTTCCATGGTTTAGAAAATGAAAATCCTTATGTGCATATTAGGGAATTTGAGGAGGTGGTAGCCACTTTCTATAACCAAGGTAATATCGCAGATACTGTGCGATTGAACTTTTTTCCTTTCTCTTTGAAGGATAAGGCTAAAAGCTAGTTATACTCTCTGAGACCAAGGTCTATTGGAACATGGGATGAAATGACATCGTCATTCTTTCACAAATACTTCCCTAACCACGAGACCAATGGCTTAAAAAGACAGATTTCTACTTTTTTCCAAAAAGACAATGAAACTCTCTATCAAGTCTGGGAAAGTTTTAAAGAAATGTTGACTCTTTGTCCCCACCATGGCTACAAAAAATGGCACCTAGTCAACTATTTCTACGAAGGCCTCACAATTTGTGAACTCCAGTTTGTAGAAATGATGTGAAATGGTGAATTCCTCCAAAATTATCCTAAATAGGCCTTGGAATATCTCAATGAGCTTGTAGAAAAAGCTCATACTTGGACTGGTCCAAGTGCTACTGAAAGCACCAACAGAAATAAACCAGCAGGAATTTACCAGTTGAGGGTGGAAGATAGTCTAAAAGCTCAAGTTGAAGCTTTAACAAAGTAACTTGAGGCCTTTCAGACAAAAGGTGGGCAAGCACTTCTAATGATTGCCCAAGCAGAACACATGAGCCATGTTTTATGTGTGGAGGAATAGATCATTTAGCTAAGGATTGCTTAGCTTCTAGTGAAATGAGGGGGGTTTATGAAGAGCAATGTAATGCCTTAGGGGCCTATAATAAGCCATTCTCTCATACGTACAACCCTAGTTGGAGAAACTACCTAAATTTCAGCTGGAGAGATCCCAACCAAGCACAATCTTCTGGAGGGCAATGGAGAAATGAGCACCAGTCTCAACCATCAAAAGCTCAACCTACTCCTCAATACAATGCTCCACCTCAAAGGAGTTCTCTTGAGAACACCCTTCATTCATTCATGGAGGAGAAAGCCAAAATAAAATGCCAAATGATGGAAGAAATCAAGGAAATGAAAAGTCAATTTTCAAAACTGACTGGATCCTTGGCTATTTTTGAAGGAGGCAAACTTCCTTCTCAACCTCAATTCAATACACAAGAGCAACATATGACTCAAACCTCCAACTCTAACGATCGAAATGTTAAGGAGGCTAATGCCATCACAACTAGAAGTTGTAAAGCTTTGTGAGATCTACCGATACCAACTACTACTTCAAAATCTCCAAATGTTATCCTTGAAAGTGTGCCATCTCATGCTTCTGCAAAAGTTCCATTTCCCCAGGCTCTAAGACCTGCTGGGAAAATTCTTGAAAATCGAGGAGAAATCCTTGAGCACTTGACACAAGTTAAAATTAATCTTCCTTTGCTTCACATCATCAAACAAGTGCCAGCATATGCTAAAATCATCAAGGATCTTTGCACTGTAAAAAGGAAGCATCATGTCCAGAAGACTGCTTTCTTAACAGAGCAAGTGAGTGCAGTAATTGAATAAAAGACACTGCCAAAATACAAAGATCCTGGTTGTCCAACCATTTCCTGCCAAATTGGGACTCATGAATTCAGCCAAGCTTTGCTACACTTAGGAGTGAGTGTCAATCTCATGCCTTATTATGTCTACTCGCAACTTGGTCTTGGTGAAATCAAGCCTACTTCTATAGTCTTATAGCTTGCAGATCGTTCTAGTAAGAAGCCTCGGGGTATTGCTAAGGATGTTCTTGTTCAAGTTGACAAATTCTATTACCCCGTTGACGTCCTTATTCTGGATACTCAATCTGTGGTTAACATGGAGTCAAAAATCCCTATCATACATGGAAGGCCTTTCCTTGCTACAGCTAATTCCCTTATTAACTGTAGGAATGGTCTCATGAAAATATCTTTTGGGAATATTACTCTCGAGGTCAATATTTTTCATGTTGCAAAGCAACCACATGATGATGATCAGTGTTATCAGACATTTCTGATTGACACGCTCATTCCTGATGAGATTCAATTGCAAAGAAATTCTGATGATCTTGATGAACTCCTTTTTATTTCTTAAAGTTCTGGTTTTGATGAGTCAATTAATGAAATTTCTTGTTACAGAGACTTACAAAATGGAAGAACGAAGTTTTGGCAACCTCGCTTTGAAGAGCTACCTAGTAAAAGGGAAAAGCGAAAATTTTATGCTGAAGAGGTTCCCATTGTTAAGTTAGCCCAACTACTTGAGGGTTTAAAACATGTCTTCCTGGGAAATGGTGATACATTTCCTGTTATCATTTCTTCCAAACTTGATCCTTCACAAGAAATTCAGCTAATTAAGCTACTGCAAAAGCTTAAATCTGCATTAGGTTGGACGATCGCTGATATTAAAGGAATTAGCCCTTTAATTTGCTCCCATCGAAACAATCTTGAGGAAGGAGTAATCCCTCGAAGAGATCATCAAAGAAGACTAAACCCCACAATGAAAGAAGTTGTGAAAAATGAAGTGCTGAAACTTCTGGATGCTAACATCATTTATCCAGTGGCTGATAGCAAATGGGTTAGTCCAACTCAGATAGTACCCAAAAATTTGGGTGTAACTGTTGTTGAAAATGAGAAAGGGGCCCTTGTCCACACAAGAACTGTGACGGGTTGGCGCATGTGCATTGACTATCGAAAGTTGAATTCTGCCACCTGTAAAGATCATTTCCCACTTCCATTCATTGACCAAATCCTTGAACATGTGGCTGGTCATCCTTTCTATTGCTTTCTTGATGGCTTTTCAGGCTATTATCAAATTGAGATTGCATTGGAGGATCAAGATAAGACTACTTTCACTTGTCCTTTCGGTACTTATGCTTTTCAGCATATGCCATTTGGACTATGTAATGCACCAGCCGCCTTCCAAAGGTGCATGATGAGTATTTTCAGTGACATGGTTGAAAAATGTATGGAAGTATTCATGGATGATTTAACAGTCTTTGGAAAATCTTTTGACGCATGCCTTCTTAATTTAGAACCTGTTTTGACACGATGTATTAAGAAAGGTCTTGTGCTCAACTAGGAAAAATGCCATTTCATGGTATCTTCAGGCATAGTCTTGGGACACATTGTCTCTGAAAAGAGGAATTGAGGTTGATCAGTCTAAGATTTTTCTCATTTCTAATTTTCCCACTCCAAAAAATGTCAAAGATGTCAGATCTTTTATTGGGCATGCTGGTTTTTATAGGAGGTTCATTCAAAACTTTTCAGCGATTTCTAGTCCGCTATGTAACTACCTAGCAAAAGATGCTACTTTTGAGTGGACGCTTAAGTGTGAGGATGCCTTCCGAACACTTGTTGCAAAATTGACTTCCACTCCTATTATGCAGTCACCTGATTAACATTTGCCTTTTGAAATCATGTGTGACGCCAGCAATTTTGCTGTTGGTGCTGTTTTGGGACAACGAAGGGAGGGGAAACCTTTTGTTGTCTACTATGCAAGTCGAACTCTTAATAGTGCTCAAATGAACTATTCCACTACTGAAAAAGAGTTGCTTGTCGTTGTCTTTTCTCTTGACAAATTCTAAGCATACTTGATTGACTCACCTATTACGATCTTCCTAGATCATTCTGCCCTTAAGTATCTCCTTTCCAAAAAGGATACTAAGGCGCACTTAATACGGTGGATCTTTCTTTTGCAAGAATTTGACATCACGATCAAAGACAAGAAAGGTGTTGAAATTGTTGTCGTGGATCACTTGTCCTGTCATGAATTCAGTGATTCTGCTGATGGTCCACCTATTTGTGATGATTTCCCTAATGAACAACTGCTTGCTATTACTAAGTTACCGTGGTATGCACACATTGTTAACTACTTAGTAACAGGTGAACTTCCTTCTAAGTGGAGTTCACAAGATAGATGCAAGTTTCTGGTCAAGGTGCGCAATTTCTATTGGGATGATCCATACTTATTCAAGTATTCCCCGACCAAATCATGCGAAGATGCATCCCTGATGATGAGATGTCTAGTGTTCTAAAATTTTGTCACAATGATGCTTGTGGAGATCACTTCTCTGTGAAGAAAACTGCTACAAAAATCTTACATTGTGGTCTTTATTGATCCAGATTGGTGAAGGCAGGTCCAGCAGTGCCTTTATCTTCTCGGGGTTTGCTTCAATTCCCCTGAAGTTCACTATAAACCCTAAGAATTTTCCCGACCCCACACCAAATGAGCAATTTAGGGGGTTCAATTCAATTTCATTCTATACTGCCTCAAGATGTTGAAGCATTCCTCCAAGTCCTCAATGTGCCCCCCAGCCTTTTTGAATTTCACCAACATATCATCCACGTAAACCTACATGTTATTTCCTATCTGGTCTTTGAACATATGGTTTACCAGCCATTGATACGTGGCTCTAGCGTTTTTTAGGTCGAACGACATAACTCTATAGTAGTACAACCCCACATCTGTGCATAAGCTGGTGTGCTCCTGGTCGGATGGATGCATGCTTATCTAGTTGTACCCTAAGTAGGCATCCATAAAGGTTAAGATTTTGTGACTGGCTGTAGCATCTACCAGCTGGTCAATTATTGGAAGTGGGAAACAGTCCTTTAGGCATGCATTATTTAAAATCTTTGAAATCTATGCACACCCTCCACTTGTTATTAGGCTTCGGTACCAATACAGGATTTGATACACATACTGGGTAGAAGGCTTCCTTAATGAGACCATTATTTCAAAGCTTCTCCACTTCCTCCTTTAATGCCTTTGCCCTTGTTGGATCTTGTAACCTCCTTTTCTGTTGTACTGGCTTGAAGTGTTTGGTATCGATGTTGAGGGCATGGATTATAATGGTTGAGTAGATTCCCACCATATCATCATGAGACTAGGAAAATTTATCTTGGTTGTCCTGTAGGAACTAGATCAAGACAGATCTTATGTTTCTAGACAACCCTTTCCCTACCTTGACAACCCTGGTCGGGTGCTTTGGGTCAAGTGAGACTTCTTCTAATTCTTCGACTGGACCAACCCCTGTATCAATATCTCCAAAACGAGGGTCTATATACTCTCCCCCCGTTTTGGGCTACATCCTATTTCTGGTGACTGGGCCCTACAGGCTGTGTGGTATAGACTGCCTTCCCTGCCTTTTTTACTGATGAATTATAGCATTCTCTGGCCACCAATTGGTTCCTGTTGAGACATCCTATACCTGCCCAGGTTGCCTATTTGATGAGCAGATGGAAGACCGAAGTGACTGTTCGGAGGTCATACAAGGCTGGTCGACCTATCATGGCATTGTACGGAGAGGGGATGTCGATTACTATGAACAAAACCATTATAGTGTTGCTATTAGATGCCATCCTCACTTTCAAAGGCAACCTTATGATTTCTTCTAGGGCCATGCCATTCCCTATAAACCCATACAGTAGCTGCTTGCATGGTTCCAAATCTTTGATGCTTAAATTCATCCTTTCCAATGTACTCTTGAACAGGATGTTGGCAGACGACCTATGGTCAATCATCATTTGGGCCACGATCATATTAGTGATCTGTACTTCTACCACCTAAGGATCATTATGCGGATGATGTACGTGACTTGTGTCTTCCTCGTTGAAGGTGATGGGCTCACATTCGTAGCGAGGTTGTTTGGGAGTACGCTCCTGAAAAGCTAGTACATCTTCCTCTTACTCATGCCTAAGGGAGCGAGCGTATCTTTCTTGATTTTTGCTGGAGTTTCCGGCCACATGCAGTCTGCCACAGATCATATCTAGCCGACCAGCAACTGGTGGTGGTAGGAGAGGCTGATTGCTTTGATACTTTTGAGATTGTTGTTGAGGAGGATGTTGGGGAGGCTGGTTGGCAGTTGGCCATACATACCTCTTCAGATGAGCATTGTTTTGTCGAATGAGGAATTCTTTCTCTTCCTTTAGGTGGTTACATTCATTGGTTTCATGACCATAGTCATTGTGAAACCAGCAAAACTTAGTCATATCCCGTCTCTTAACATCCTTCCTCATTGGTGGAGGTCTTCTGTACGGTACGACTGCTGGTGTAGCGTTGAAAATATCTGCCCAGGGCTCCAACAAGATGGAGTAAGTAGTAAACCTAGGAACATATTCTCGTGGTTTAGGCTGCTCGGCAGTCTTAGGCTTCTTATTGTCATTCTGGTTACCATTACTTCTAGCCCCATTACTGTGTTTTTCTTACCTCTCTCTGCAGGGTTAGTGGTATTCCTAGCATCTATTTTCCCCTATTCGGTAGCTGTCTGTGTTGGATTATCCACCTTCCGTTCAACTTCCTCAAGCTTGATGAATTCCTGTGCCCGATCAAGGAACTCCTGGGTGGTACGTGCAGAATTCCTTTTAAAACTGCTCCAAAACAAACTCTTTACTTTGACTTCTGAATTGATGGCTATCAACTTACCATCATCACTGAGGGATTTCTCTCTGGTGTCTTCTTACATAAAACGTTGAATGTAGACCATTAAAGGTTCATTCTCTCTTTGTTTTATGTCCACCGGGTCATTTGGCTCAGCCAGAAAGGGCATTGCCTAAGAGAATTTTGAATAGAATATGCGTTCAAATCCATCCCATGATGTAATTGACCCTGGTTGTAGCTTGAAGAACCATTGCTGGGTGATTTTGTAACAGGGATCCTGCACTTGGCATCATCCCAAACCCCCTGGAGATTAGTTTGCAGTTCAAAATTGTGAACATGGGATACTGGGTCTTCTAGTCCAGTGTACATCTTCCATGTCAGCATTTTGAATTTGATAGGTATGGGCAGCTGATTAATACATTCTGAAAATGGGAAACCTCTCTCGCTCTCCATTTCAATATCTGTTAACTTGGGGGCTGTCAAGTCCCTTACCAGTCGGGTTAACAGATCTAGATGGGTGTGGACATTAGGGTCTGCAGCTGCCTAGGGCTGCGCTACATTATGGACCTCATCCATTCTTGGGTCCCAAACAGGCTCAGGCAGAGCTATGTTGTTTGAATCCTGATTTTCCCTGCTACGATTAAGAGAATCTTGAAGGTCTTCACCTCCCATGGGACCCATTTGGTTGAAAACAGAGTTTGGCCAAGGCCTGCCCCCAGCATTCTAGCTGTCTGCTCGGCCTGGTGCTAGAGGTACTCCATGAAACCATCCACCACGGGGTGGTTGGTTGTTTAGGGTATCCTACCCTTGTGGGACAAATGGTCCTTCGAGCTGGTTACCTCTCTGACCCTGGTTATTCTATTGGCCTTGATTATTTTGCTGGCGAACTTGGCTCGTTGCCTCATCATGGTCATTCCCATCAACATAATGGGGTTTATATGCACAACTAACTTTCGGCTCCTCTCTTCAGGATCTTGGTCGATATTCTTGGTACTATCTATACCGACCAGGCTGTTACTGGTAATTTTGGGGCTGACCACTCCTATTCAGCGCCAATGCTCATGGGTTTCCATCCCATCCTACAGCTCCAACATTTCTTTCATGCCCGCTGCCCTGAGATCTCGGCCGAAAGTTTCCTGCTTGGTCCTATCCTGTGTCACGCCTTGGAAGGACCTGCTCATCAAGATACAAGGGTTGTCTATTGTTGTAACGCCCTGGGTAACCAAGACCGTTACATTGTGTATTTTAAAATAGTGCAAGACTTGCTAATCAAGTCGTTTGAACATAAATGTGATTCTAAAGTCAACTAACAAGTTAGAGTTAAAAGATTTTGATCATAAACGATTAATTTTCATTAAAACAAATGTTTGGTACATGGGATCCCAAAAACAGGGCATAAGTGGTAAAACAACTCCCAAAAGTTGATACAAGAAAAGCCAGTCTAATGGCAAAATACAAATTTAGAGCTCTATTCCTATAACTTTCCCTCGGCTATGGTGGTCGAGCAGCTAACAATGTACACTCTGCCCTCAGAGCTCTCCAACTCATGGTTGGTCCAATTTCCCTATTCCTTCACCTGCACCACGTAGCACCCATGAGCCAGGGCCCAGCAAGAAAACCATAAAAAATAAATATGAAAAGCAACAAGAGCATATAATCATCTTTAATCCAACTAGTTCAACTAATCAATGGAATACATAGACAAAGCTATAAAGCGTTAAACAACACTTTCAACATATATTACAATCAATAACACAAACAACTAGGTGTTGGCGCCCTTAGGCCAAGCCCTCTGGATATATAGTTGACCTCGACTCACTTAGGCCAAGATGCGTTCAGTACGCTTATCATCAGCCCTGAAACTCTTAGGTCATACTTTCATATTGCATACAATAGCCATAGAATCACACAATACATATATTCAATTATAGGGAACCTTAGTCCCAAACACAACCACATGAGTGCAGTTTTCTTACCTCGAATTCCGAGCAATAAATTAAGAGTGGGCCCGAGCACGATCCTCAGTCCTGAGCCCTAACGGTAATCCTAGTCACAAATAAAAATGGATAATGATCAATCTTTAATCCAAATAAATGTTTAGGGAACAAGAATTAGCCTCCGGGACCTCGAATTCCACTAAACCGGGTAGTAGAATTCATCCTGAGTGCTTAGGTTTGGATCCTTGAGCCTCCACGAGCCTAAAACCTTGGTTGCCCATTAATTCCTATTTAGGGTCGTGACTTGCCCCTAAGGGCCACGACCCTCCCCTTAGACAGAGGCCCAACCCTCCCTGCTAGAGAGCACAGACTACGACTTGTACCACTCCAGGTCGCGGCGCACCTGGCGAAATAGAGGCTCCCAGCCTCCTAAAGCACGTGGGCCGCGACACTTGAAGAACAAGGTCGTGATCCGAGCCCCTAAACTCAGAAAAATCACCCTTTTCCAGCGTTTCCCCTTGAGCCTGACCTCAAATTCACACCCCAAATCCTCAACAAATCTCAGAATTGAGTCTAGAAAACCTATCCTTATGTCCCAACCATCACAACTAACCTATAACAATTTTTCTTACACCATCAAACACCCAAAACCAGCTAGCAAACCAAAACTCATGCAAACTCTAACTTTTAACATAGTTTCAACATAATTTAGAGATTTTCAACTTGAAATCTTACCTCAGCTTGTAGCCTAGATCCTCAACAAATTCTTGATTACCCTAGCTTTGGTTTCCTAGTCCCTTCAACTAATTTCCCAGCTTGTCCTCTTAAGTTCTTCTTCAAAATTCAGAATTCCCTTTAGTTATAGAGAGAGGAAAAGAAATTGTGTTCCTACTAATTTTGGTAGCTTCCTAAACTTTAGCTGATCCTATCTCTTTAGCTAAAAAGACTGAAATACCCTCAAGCTTTCCCAGCCCTCTAATAGCCTCCAAGGGTAAAATGGTCTTTTGTCTTTTTTTTTCCTTTCAAATTCCCGCTAATCCCTCAAGTCACCCTATCCTTTCCCATTTAATCCCATCATGTCCAAATAATTACCAAATACCTATTCATTATTCAATAAATCCAAAAATATTCTCTAAATTCCCAAAATATCCCTAGGCTCCCCCCGAGCCGAGAGTATTAAACCCCGCTATGACTATTTCGCTAATCTGCTCACTAGGACCGTCTCAAGCCATATACTACAAATATATCCACATAATAATGTGGTCTCAACCATTTATCACATATAATCACATTTATGCCCTTGACGAGCCAAAATTACGAATATACCCTTATAAATAGTAAACGACCCACATCCATAACTAATACTCATAAACATGCATATAATACATTCACATAATCATATTAATTATGGATGCCTCATAGTCACACATTTAACCAATTAAACACACACATATATCAAATTATACCCTCCCGACATGCTAATCCAGGTACTAAACCCTATTAGCATTTTTTTGTCATTACAATTGTTGTTGGCTTGGGCGCCCTGATCAGATTTGTGACTCCTAATCGAACCCTGATTCCCATTCTGAGGTTGAGCCTCTGGTCAATGCATGACACCCTCACTGAAACCAAAAATGGGAGGACGTTGTTGGTTCTGGGTAGTAGTTCCAGCTGTAGTTCCCATACCTTGGGTTTGATGCTGTTACATATAATTGCGGATGGATTCAGTAGCCTCCCTAGTCTGGTGCTCCATGTCTTCCTGATGGGCCTGCACCTCCTAGGCATGTTGAACCTGTAACGACCCAAATTTGCTAATAAGGCTCAAGGGCCTTGATTAGTGTGCCTGGAGGGCATAATGGGAAGTATGTGTGAATTTAACGATTAAGATGCATGATTATGATTTAAAGCATGCTATATGACTATTTGAGTATTTGAGATACATGACTATGTGTGTAATGTTAAGTGATAATTTTAGTCCGTTGAGGGCATAAATGTGATAATTATCTTATGTGATTTGTACCACATGGGTGTGGTGATATCAATGTGATGCACGTGCTGAGACGGTCCTAGAGAGCTAGATAACTCAAAGTCACAACGAGATTTTATACCCGGCTCGGGAGGAGTCTAGGGGTACTTTGGGGATTTTGTAAATTAGTTCTTGAGAGATAATGGTAACTGGTAATATGGTAACTTGTGTAATTGTTAGTAACCATAGAGAGTAACAGGTTTTGTTGGAAAAGTGGTAGAATTGTAATGTAAGTAAAAGGACAAGAGTGCCCTTGAGGTTTAGTTAGGAAGGGATATTAGTGGATGGATAAGGTGGTCTTTTGGTAGTGGTTTAGATGGCTTTGGCTAAGGGAAATGGATATACACGATTCTTTTATGCTAAGTGTAACTGAAATTAAGGTTTGGAAGGCTAGAGAAATCAAGAGGGAAAAAGGGAGAATTAAGAACCTAGAAGGCAAAGTGAAAGAGGAGTTGAGCTGTGTTCTTTGAGGCTAGTAAAGGGCTTAAGGGTGTGGAATCAAACACAGATCAAGGTCTACACTGAGGTAAGGATTTAGTCCCTGTTTTGCTAAGTTTTGAATTTGATTTTGGAAGGAATTGAAAGATAGCCATGGCTTGTTTTGCATGGGAATTCAGCTAGTTTGTCAAGGGGGAAATTCAGTTTAAAGCTTGGATTGGAGGAAGCTCAAGTTGAATTTTTGATTGAGGTAAGGGTATTAAACATGTTTGAAATCTTATAACTGTTATGGTTTAAGAATCTAAAGGTCTGGTTTGCACTTTTCTCAAGTTTTGGTTTAAGTGTTTGAATCTGAAACTTAAGTATGAATTTTGGGAGTGGTTGTGTAATTGAGCTAGACTATGATGTTTATAGGTTGTTGAATGGTCTATTTGGGGTTTTGAATTGGTTTTGGAGCTTAGGTATGAGTTTGGAATGATTTGGAGTGATTTGGGTTCGGGAAAAACGCAGGGGAAAACCCAGATTTCTGGGCTCGCGAAGGAGCGCCGCGGCCCTGTTCTTGGGCGTTGCGGCGCAAGGCTGATTCTGGGCAGGGCAAGCTCTCTGACTTGCTGGGCGCCACGGACCTCTAGGGCAGCGCCACGGCGCTAGGCCAATTTCAGAGCATGGGATTTTTGTAATTTTGAGCCTTTGCCCCGGGGGTTCGGGGGATGTCTTTGGTGCATTGTTTTAGGGATTTGGGGGTTCCGAGAGTGTGGGATTGGTTCCGGGAGGTAGTTTTGGATTGGTTAGTGACAAAGGATGTTTCATTTGTGTTGTGACTAGGTCTTTGGAGAGGCTCGGGGTAGAGGACCGTGCTCGCGGCTTTGGGGCATCGAAAGCTAGTGAACTAAAAGGTAAGAAAACTGCACCCGGTTGTATGATTGTGATGGGACTAAGTGCTCCCGAGAATTGTATCGTGTCAATGTTGGTATTATGCCATGGGACATGTAAAAGCGGTCTAAGAGTGTCGTACATGATATTAGCGCACGGGGCGCGGATTGGCCACTGGTAGCCAAGGACAACGGGATAATGGAGGGGGCAGCCTGAGGGCGCCAGCCCTAGTTATCATTTGTGAACTATATTTGATATGTGTTGACATGCTTAGTATGTGGAATACTCGATTGTACCGATTGGTTATATGGTTGAGATTATGTAATGCAATGTGAGATATTGACTTGTCTGCTAACTGCTTATGCTCTGTTGTTGTTGTGTTTTCTTGCTGGGCCTTGGCTCACGGGTGCTACGTGGTGTAGGTAAAGGCAAGGGCAAGCTGGACCAAGCCTGAGATGGAGAGCTCTGAGGTGGAATGTACATAGCCAGCTGTTCGATCACCATGGTCGAGGAGTGAGTCAGGACAGGGATTACCTAACTGCTCGTTTTGCCTTAGTATGGCTGGTTATTGTATCTGAACCTTATAACTTTTGTAAATGGCCTTTAAACTAATATTTTTGGGATCCCGTGTAAATAAATAATGTTTCTTAATGAAAATGTGGCTTTTGAGACCAAAACATTTTAAACCCTAGTTCCTTTATAGTTTCGATGACACGCTTTCAATAGATTGACTTGATTAGCAAGTCTGGCACTTTACAAACACACAGTGTAATGGTCCTGGCTATCCAGGGTGTTACAGAACCCATCCATTCTTGGAAGTCTCTCCTTTGTTTCTCAAAAGACTCGTTAAGGGCCTCCTGAGTAGAAGCTCCCCCCTGATTCATGGTGGCAAGAATCTTGCATCTATCCCATGACTTCCCTTATCTACTCCATTTCAAGGTCATTCGATGTTTACGTGGGGCTCATACTGTCCAACACCTCCAGTTCTTGATTCTGGCTGTTATGTGCCCCTTGTAGTAACTCCACCTGATGTTTCTGCATGGGTGATTCCAACAGAGGTAGCAGCTCTGCTTCCTGGCATAGTGAGCCCAGCAGTTTACTCCCTGACACCAGATGGGTTCAGTGGTGGAAAATCACCTCGCTGCCCATTCAAATTGCTCATCGATGGAACTTGGTGAGAGATTTTAGCCTCCGGCTTTGGAGGCCCTTGGCTTGACCTTCTGGTTGAGACTACCATCCTTGCAACAATGGAATCTGAATGTGGCTATCTTGGGCTCGAAATGTAAGCACCAAAATGTTGACTGGCTTTTTGGTCAACTAACGCAGAGTTAAATTAATTAATTAGAGAGCTTTCAAGTAGATAGTCAATGAACCATAAAGAAGCCAAAAACCTAATAACTATAAGCAATAAATGACAAACAACACTAGAATTATAGAGGTTCGGCCTCAAGAAATGCTAATGACCTACTTCCTCTTAGATTTGTATTGATATTAAGGGTTACACAATATATCCAGTGAATACAAATAGATTTCTAGGTGTAAAAGAAAATACAGAATGCCAGAATCACTGCTAAGAACCAAGCCAGGCTACTCGGTATGTTTTGTCGGTAGGCCAATTTTTGTGATCCCCTTCCACTGTGGTGGAGAGTTTGTATTTATACTACCCCTCTCGTCTGAGGGTTGCGCATAAGCATAACTGATGGGAAGTATCCCTACATTCTCGCAAGTGATTGCTGTCCTATTCTTCAGGAGCCTTAACCAAGTTTTTAGGGCTGTTAGGCGCTCTTTGCAGGTGGTTGGGCGATTCCTATAGACTGTTAACGGTGAGTGTAACTACTTTAAGCCAACCAGGTTTATTTGTCTGTGACATCGACCAACAAGTTTTCTAGTGGTCTTGATGAGTAGTAACTTGTCGTATACGCTATAGGTATACACTGATCAGTTTGCCGGTGGTCTGCCCAGCCTACTCCACATGTCCAAGCTTAATGCCACGTGCTCAAGATTAGTTCCACGTCAGATATGCCAAGTTTTGGGATAACATTAATTATAAAAGCCATGTCTTTTATTTGAATTTGAATTAATAGAAGGTTGCTGTGTAGTTTAAACACGGTACCAGAATTTGTTTTTTTCATTTAATCTTGTTATTTAGCATGAGTTAATTGTGTAAAAATGATATACAATATTTATAAATTCAGATCTCTTGGGGGGCATATAAACCCTCGATAGTCTTTGAAATATTCTGCAAACTTAGGATAAATTTTTGCAACTTAGAATTTGGAAATTTCGTGGCTTTTTAAAGCTCGAGTTTTCAAAAAAATTCAAAATGCGAACTAAGTTAAGAAAAACTAAGCAAAACAAAATTCCTAGAACTTAACTAGGTACAAAAAATCTTGGAACTAAACTAGGTCCGAGGCCTAGATCCTAACAAGTGTGCACAAATAGGTGATCAAACTCCTGAACATAACCAGGTATACGAACTGAAGTTAACTGTCAAGCCATCAAGCATATGTCACAATCTAACTAGAACTCCCTACAACTATGCAAGTGTATAAACACTTTGAAAGTCTAATAAACATGATAATAAATAGTAAAAGGAGATAGTAGAAAGATGGAGCCTAAAAATAACGAACATATATAAATGAAGTATATGTAGATTAAGGACGAGGATAATTAACCTCGTATTAAGCCCTAAGTCAATTGTCACGATCCAAAAGGCCTTAGTACAAGGGGATTTGAATCCCCCAATATAAAAAAACCATACAAATATAGAAGAGCCTTTCATCCATGAACTCCAGCATCATGCCCCAGGGATGAAACGTCTTCCTCTTCACCTACACCTCCAGCCTCAGAGGCTGTCTCGACTGTCTCGGCAGGCTCCTTTGCCAATTGATCTTGGAACTTGTTGTGGTAATGCCCCCAAAGCTCAAAATTAAGGAATGAGAAGTCCTCATCTTAGTTGAAAGCCCAGACCTCGTAGAACATCTCTTCCAATGAGTTCTCCAGCTTGGTCCTGTGTCCCTTCACCTTCAGATCGAGCTCCTCGATCCGAGCAGTGTCCTCCTTGGCCTTGGATTGGAACCTCTCAATCTTGGCCTCATCCTCGGTGGCCTTCAGCTTGAGTTGCTCGACCTCCTTTTGAAGCTGGTCATGACTTTGGATCACCTCCAAAGCCTGCACCTTAGCTATCAACTTAGGACTCCAGAGCTATTTTGTCCTCCTCCAACTCCTCTAGTTCCGAACGGACCCAAGCGATGGTCTGGATCTGGGCAAAGTAGGACTGCGACAAAAATAAGAGCTCAGTTCATGAAAGCAAAGAAGTTAAGAAAGGAAGTGTAAGGACACAACTTACGGTCAGAGACTTCCCCAACTCAGAGTCGAGAACTCCAAAAAAAGATTGGTTTTATAGGAACATAAAAATCCAAATATTTATGTTGCAAATATCCTGTATAGTTAATTAATATTTATTTTTGTTTTTTTAAATATATTTTTAGTTCTCATTTATGTGTGTTTGATTTATATTTTAGTTGGTGACCAGCTTGATGAATGGGTTGGATTCATCATTTTCCAACTCTGATTCATGTCTACAATATTCTGCTTGCATGGCTTGAATTTCTCGAGCCATGTTTACCATCAACTCGGTAATGTGATCGTCTATTGGTCGCACCATTATAGGCTAATCAATGGGATAACCAAGGGTTGGTTATGAAGCTGGCATTGAGCGTTCAACTGCTCGCACAAGTTGGGCTCTGCATTCCTATTGGGATTTCCATGCAAATTCTGATCGACCTAACATGGACATTTGTTCTGATCGACACCACTTTTCCCATCCTGTTGCAATTGAACATTGTTCTGCTCATTTGGTATGAGCCATACTCGTTGTTGCCCACTGCCTTGCCTTTGTACACAATTTTGGTTGTTCTTTTGTGTTGTGGGCTACTCAACTCGACCTAGGTGGGTATTGAGGCTAACAAATGTTAAATGGTGCTGGTGGCACTGGAGGTACTATAGGTTCGGGCGATGTGGGTCCTCCATATTTCAGGACTTGCTGTAGGACAGAGTTTGTTTACTCTTGTAAGGATCTCAAAGCTTGGAGGTCTTGATGCGTATGAACCATGGAATTTCTTATGACGTTGAGCTCTCCTTGAATCTGAGTGGGCTGAGCATGTTGAGCCTATCCAAATACACTTTGGCTATCACCATCGTTTTGACCCTGACCTTCCTTCAAAGGTACTGCAGGAGGATGTGGGGGACCCCTTCAGAGGTACTGCAAGCGGTATTAGGGGAAGTAGAGGCAGGTTATTGTTGTTGTTATCATCACCCTTGGTGAGTTTCCTTCAGAGAAGCATTTTTTTCAAGTGTGCTGACTTAATCTTTACTCTCAATGAAAGCACGAAACTGTTGATGCGATTTTTCATCAACGAAACATTTAGGTGATGGTTAAATAGAAATTCATCGTGAGTGCTTTACAGAGAGAAAATTTAATGAAGGAGAAAAGGAGAAAATTTATTGACTATTTGTTTAAGAGATAAAGTTGGCAACGTTTTTGGTTATGGAGAAGTCTTCCTCTTTACAGTCTAATGACCTCTATTTATAGAATATAGAGTCTGATTTGAATCTAATACAATTATGAGATATTTCTAATCATTTCCAAATTATAATTAATTTGAATTTAAATAAAAAATATTAAATGTTTTATAAAATAAATATCTAATCTTTTTCCTAATTGAGTGGAATCATTTTTAAATAACTTGTGTGAAATCCACTAAATATCTAAGACTTAGTATTAAAATAATTCTTTACAAAATAGTCTTTTTTTTTTAGATTCTGAGGCACTGCTCACCACTTTCTATTCGTTAGCCATATGATTGTTGACCTAATCATATGACCCCTGCTCGCTTATAAGACTTTGAGATCTCTTGCTAGATAATGCTCGCGTATGATATATTTGCATAGTTGATATCTAATGCCAATCACGCAAATGTTCGTCAAATTGCTTGAGAAACATTATTCTCCAAAGAGATTGTGAAATTCTTCTCACATACCAAATCTGATCGCGTATTGTCCTGGGCGAGACAAATGGAGGTAAGCTTCCCTTTTGTTCGTTGAATTAGTGATTGGAAAGTTATCACATGCTTGGTTTGGAACGTGCTTAGCACGTATAACATATAATATAATTAAAAATTAATATAAAAATAAAATGCTAAAATTGGTAGAAATCATGATAATTATTAAAATAGTTTCCACAAACAAAAAAGAATATAAGAAAGCATCGGAAAAAGAAGACAAAAATTAGCATGAAATTCATCGTACATTATTGTTTACCCGAAAAATATTTGCTTGATGATGTGGCACAATAGGGACATACATGGATAACACGTGACTGTTTAGTGATGATAGTCTGGTTGAACAACGACCAAGATAACAAGTTGCTTGATGGATTCAAGAAAGATGTTGAATAGTACGACAAAAGATATGATGATATATGCGACCATGTTTGATCGTAGTAAGGAAGCCAGAGTTCAAATACAGTTATAAGTTGGATATTTCTAAGATATTTGACCCTCTTTATGTGGAACTGTTATGAATTCAGTTATTATTCAAATATGTTTATGTTCAAAGTTTAAACACGGCCCATCGGGCCATATGTACATCCTTGAACCTATAAATAGGAATGATGAGAATCATTTAGGAGATACACAATATTTTGTATTAAAAAATAGAACAAGGGTTTTTATAAAAAAAACTTTTGTATTCCACTTTGGAGCTTGTGAAACTTAGTGAACCCTAGTTTGCTGATCACATGTTTCAGAGTTTACATTAATAGAAACACTAAGTGGATGTAGGTTATTACCAATCTTTGGGGCTGAACCACTATAAAATCTTCGTGTTGTTTAGTTCTTGCATTTAGCTAATTAATTCTTGTCGTTTTTATTGACTCTGTGTCGTTGGCTAAATCATTAGTCAACATTTTGGTGCTTTCAATGAGAGCTGAACTCAAGAACTTCAAGATAAATAATGGCGAAAACCTCTAGAAAAGCGGGTCAGACGGGGCAGACATCTGATAGTATGCCAAATCAACCTCCTCCACAAAATGTAGTGGAGGACGAGCCACAAGTGGAACTGGAGGAGGAAGAGATGGATGCTGAAATTTTGTGAAAAACGTTGATAGTATTGCAAGAGGAATTAGCTACTCTGAAAGTTAATCAAGAGAATGTGACTGAAACAATGGTGTTGCAGCAAATGGAGATTGACTGGCAGTGCCGAGAACTGAAAGAGCGGCAGGCTGACATGGACCACTGCCAGAGAGATGCCACAAAAACTTTAGTAACAGCCATTAAGTTGGCTCGAGGACATCCTGCACCAGCCTCTCAACCAGTTCACCCACCAAGCTCTCACCCTCACCAAAATCCACAGTTAGAGCATCCCAAATATCATCAAAATCCACCACACCCAAGGAGTCCTCAAATACCAGAGCAACCTCCCGCTGCTCAGCAGGAAAGACCTACCCAAAATCCTGACAGAAACAGCGAGCAGCAACCACCCTCTCGATCTGTTCGGGATAACATTCAATAGCACAGGCAAAATAGGGCCGAGCAGCGTCCCAAATTCCCTAGACGCCCGATAGCTGGGGAATAGAACCCTCCTGGCAGGGGACAACATCCCTCAGGAAGTAGGAGGCAAGTGGACTCAAGCTCTGTGGTTTGGGATCCCTCGTGACATAGTAATGTCAGAGGACCTAATGACCATCACAGCCCCCACCTGTTAATCGAGAAGGACTAAGAGGAAGAGAGGGGAACAATGCGTATAGCATGTCACACACTCATAGGTCGCAATTCAGAGATGGCCATAATTATAATGAGGCGGACTCTGGCAAGAAGAACAATGGTCAGCAGCAGGAGGAAAGGGACGAACAGCAAAATCCTCCACCAATGGAGAATCGGCCGACGAGTCAAAATGCTAAGGGACAACCTAAAGAACCCAATGTCTTTGACCGACTAGGTACAAGAGAATAGAGACGTAGGGATGAAGATCTGAGGGACGTGATCAATAACCGAAGGGAAATACATGACAAGTACTTTCCCCCAGCCCCAGCCGCTCCAGCAATACCAGATGTTGTGCAAGCTCAGATAGATGCGTTGAATTAGGCTGTGTAGCAGCTAGCTGGGAATAAAATGTCCCACATAGAGTTTGATAGAAGAAAGGGAACCACATTCATTAATAGAATTGTTGTGGAAGAGATCCCGAGCAAATTCAAAATGGCAGTTATAACAAACTTCACGGGAGGAGAAGATCCAGTATCTCACGTGAACAAGTTTGAGATACAAATGCACATCCAGAAGGTGCAGGATTTTTCCTGCCAGTTTGTCTGAGACAACTCAGGAATGGTATTTAAAATTCCCTCTGGCCAGTATAGTTTCCTGAGAGATGTTCATGAAGGAGTTTCACGGCCAGTTATATGCTGGCCGAATACATCCAACAGAGGCTAATCAGCTAGTCGACATTCGACAGATGGAAGGAGAAACTCTCAAGGAGTATATCCAGTGGTTTATGTGAGCAGCTGCTCGTGTAAAAAATATTGGAGATGAGGGAAAAATGATGGTAATCACAGCTGGAGTGCGACGCCATTCTCCGCTCTAGAGTAGTCTACGATAGAATGGAGTCAAGAGCACTCAATAATTTCTGGATCAAGCAGAAAAATATATCAAACTTGAGGAGGCCATTGCCAATGAAGGAAAGCCCCCAAAGGATGACCAAGGTAAGAAATAAGACCCCGAGCAAAGCCTCCAGTGGGTCTGGTAAGCCCAACAACAACAACAAAGGTAACGGTAAGAATTGGGGGAAAAGGGCGAACACTGAACCAGCTACATCTGATAGCAAGCACCCCAAACAAAAAAGATATGAACCAAGGTTTACCAATTACACTTCCCTGGTCGATAGCTGAGCTGAAGTCTATAAGGCCAGCCATACCACTGTTCCTTTTAGGAAACATGCCCTGATCAAGAAAGACATCCAAAAGTGATACGACCAAGTTTTATTGTTTTCACAATGACTATGGCCATGATACAAACGATTGTAACTAGCTCAAGGATGAGATCAATTTCCTTATTCTACAAGGACATCTAAGTTAATATGTGTGAATAGGGGGATGTTCTCAGCAGGAGGCTCACGGAGGCAATGAGCAGGCACTTGTATGCCAACGCTCACCTCCTCTACATCCAGCTCCTGTCGCTGGTACATTGTTGACCATCTAAGAAGGACCACATATATCATGTGACAGTGGTAAGGCGAGGGAGAGATATGCCATAACCCTACGTCAAGATCAGGACATTGAAATGTTAAATGTTGAGGAGCGAACTCCCAAAAAAGCTCGAACAGAGGAAGAATTACTAACTTTCTCCGAGCTAGACGCACAACATGTCTGATTTCCCCACTTAGATCCTCTAATCGTGGATGTTCAGATCGCCAACATGATGGTAAAACGAGTGTTGGTGGATACAGGACGCTCAGTCAATATTTTGTACAAGTCTTCACTGAAAAGAATGAAATTGTCAGTCCAAGATTTAGAGCCATCCAACCAAACCATCTGTGGTTTTTCTAGCGAAGGGCTAGAACCAACAAGGTCGATCCGACTCCCAGTCATAGCAGGAACTACACCTGTGAACAAGACATTGCTCGCTACTTTTATAGTAGTTGATTGTGCATCCGCATATAGTGCTATGATCGGAAGTCCCATACTCATCAATCTGCGAACCATAACTTTGATTTGGCAAGTAGCCATGAAGTTTCCAACTAATGCAGGAGTTGGGTGCGTGTTGGGAAACTAGTGATAAGCCAGAGAATGCTACAATTCCTTGATCACAAAGGCAAGAAGAGGCAGATCGGGAAGTGAAGCCGAAAAAAGGTTGCTAGAGGTAAATGAGACGCAAGCCCAATCAGGTGAACAAGTCACCAAATAGGGCATTACCCAAAGTGAGGATAAGGATTTGGATCCATGCTTTGGGGATTTTGAAGAAAAAATTGGGCATGTGGAGGACCTCGAGGAGGTCAAACTAGATTAGAAAGATCCGACCAGGGTTGTGAAAGTCAGTAAAAGCATAGAGATAACTATAAAAAACAAACTGGTGGAGTTTTTGAGGAGGCGCCGAGAGGTCTTTGCCTGGTTGCATAAAGATATGGTTGGGATAGACCCAGGAGTAAGTAGCCATGTCTTGAATATATACAAAATTCATCAACCAGTACAACAGAAAAGAAGGATGCTCAAAAAAGATAGATCTAAAGCCGTAAAAGAAGAAGTTTAGAAGCTGAAGGAAAATGGATTCATCAGGGTAGCATTTTATCCATCATGGGTCTCTAATCCCGTACTAGTTCCCATGCCAAATTGTAAGTGGAGGACGTACATAGATTTCACAGACCTAAATAAAGCCTGTCTTAAGGATTGTTTCCCACATCTAAGAATCTACCAGCTGGTCGATGCTACATCAGGACATGAAGTTTTATCATTCATGGACGCGTACTTCAATTATAATCAAATTAGTATGCATCCACCTGATGAAGATCACACTAGCTTTCGAACAGATACGGGACTTTGCTGCTACAAAGTAATGCACTTCGATTTGAAAAACGCTGGTGCGACTTACCAACGAGTAGTCAACCACATGTTCAAAGAACTGATCGGGAACAACATGGAGGTCTACATCAACGATATGCTGGTCATGTCAAAAAGGGTCAGTGAACACATCAAGGACCTACAAGAATGCTTCAACATCCTGAACAAATATCAAATGAAGTTAAATCCTCTAAAGTGTTCATTTGGTGTTGGATAGGGAAATTTTTTGGGATTCATAGTAAACTCACGAGGAATCGAAGCCAATCCCAAAAAGATTTGAGCACTGATAGAGATGCAGTCACCAGCCAAAGTTAAAGATGTGCAAAGCCTGACAGGAAAAATTGCTACCCTGAGTAGATTCGTATCTAAGTGTACGAACAAGTGTGTCCAATTTTTTAATCGACTCAGAGGAAACAAAAAGTTTGAATGGATAGAGGAATACAAACAAGCTTTTCAGGCGCTCAAAGCCAACATGTCGCAACCGCCCATATTGTCCAAGTCAATCGAAGAAGAGACTTTGTACATCTACTTAGCCATAACAGAGTATGTTGCTAGTGTTGTTTTAATCAGAGAGGAAGACAACAATCAAAAAGTAGTATACTACATAAGCAAAAGGCTAGTGGGAGAAGAATTACGATATCCTCCTATTGAAAAATTGGCTTACTGCTTGATACAGGCATCTAGAAAACTACGACCTTACTTTCAAGCTCACCCCATAATAGTGCTCATCGACCAGCCACTACGACAAGTCTTACAAAAACCAGAAGCCGCTGGTCAACTATTAAAATGGGCAGTTGAGTTGGAGCAGTTTGAAATTTCATATGCACCACGAGCAGCCATAAAGGGACAAGCCTTGGCGGATTTTGTTGCTGAATTCATTGGACTCCTTGTCAGCGAACCGATAATAGAGACCGATGATCAAAATCAAAACCCTGCCTAGAAAATGTTCGTAGACAGGACCTCTAACCGATGATCCAAGATACCTCGAGCAGCCCCAAATGAGCTTAAACAGATGCAAATCCCATGTCCATTGGCGGTTTGGGGAATTGACCTAATCAGATCTTTGCCTACAGGAAAAGGGAATGTCAAGAATGCAGTAGTCGATGTCGACTACTTTACTAAGTGGGTTGAAGCTGAGCCACTCACAACAATCATGACAAAGAATGTATTGGATTTTGTTGTCAAAAATATTGTATGCCAATATGGGTTGCCGAAAAAAATTGTCTCAGATAATGGCACAAAATTTGACAGCGACCTTTTCACCGATTTTTGCGAGCGTCATGCTATCACAAAAAGCTTTTTGTCAGACGCTCATCCACAAGCCAACAGAGAGGTTGAAGTTGTTAACAAAACTCTGAAGGACACACTGAAGAGAAGGCTCGAAGAAGCAAAGGAAGCGTGGCCAGAAAAATTGCCAGAAGTACTTTGGTCGTACAGGACATCTCACCGAACAGCAACAGGCCATACGCCATTTTCCTTGGCCTATGGGCATGAAGCCATGTTACCCGTTGAGTTAGATCCACCATCGCATAGAAGGCTGACATATGACCAGAGCGCGAATAGTCAGTTATTAATGGAGTCTTTGGACTTGGTCAACAAAAGGCGCGAGCAGGCTTAACTTTGAGTTGCAGCATACCAACAAAAGGTCGCTCAATATTTTAACTCTAAAGTACGCG
This sequence comes from Humulus lupulus, assembly GCF_963169125.1. Taxonomy (NCBI): domain Eukaryota; kingdom Viridiplantae; phylum Streptophyta; class Magnoliopsida; order Rosales; family Cannabaceae; genus Humulus; species Humulus lupulus. Next base: position 108,317,674 of record NC_084802.1, on the reverse strand, counting down.
AAAGAAAATTTGACATTGGAGATTTGGTACTTAGAAGATTTTTTCTTAACACTCGCGATCAGGCTGCTAGAGTACTCTGATAAAACTAGAAAGGTCCATATCAAATTGAAGAAATTCTTCAACCAGGAACATACAAACTTGCTCGCTTAAATAGAGATCTCGTTCCTCTCTTTTGGAATGGAGTACACCTACGCAAGTATTATCAATGAACAATTCTTTTTATAGAATTGGCTTGTATTAATATTACTTCTTACAAGTTTGTGAACAAGGGCTGGTTAGTTAGACGGCTGGTCGCTTATAAGTGTAAGATCAATTTTTGATCACTCGTACTTACACAATTCTTGTCCATTTTATTATAAAAAATAAAAGGAACTGTGTGCAGCTAGTTATCCTTGCCAATTATTGTATTTATTACAAGTATTTGCTCATTACGTGTGTTGTTTTGCTATATTATCATTGATTGTTTACAAGTACGCGAGCAGTAATGTTCGAACAGGTATTGGTCATGGCAAGTGACCGAGAACCTTAGAATCCTCAATCACTTGGGGGGCATATATGATACTAAGTTAGCAAACCATATCAACATAAACATATGTAAACACACGAGAAAAATAAGGGAAAGCATACTACGACACTTAAAGTATTTTTCAAAAATTTTAGTTAATTTTGTGGAATCTTAATAAAGTGTTATGATATGTTCGGTCAAGCGACCAGATGTTATAATAGCAATGAGAATGTATTATAATATCAAAATGAAACGTGTTTACATCGCGAGCAATGGATGCTTGAATGTAATTAAAAATAATAAAAGGAAAGTAAAGCTGCCTTAGGCAGCAATTTGTCTCAACACCACGTACAGTTTGTTCGAGTGTTTTAATTACATAAACAAATTGTTTACTATGCAGCTGAAGGAGGGTCCTGCTAAGGCTGTTGGTTGACTGAAGGTTTGGCTTCTTTGTCAGCACCATCGATGCCTGTCGCCAAGGAAATTTAAGGAGAATTCGAGGATTTTTTAGCATTTTTTTACTCTTCTACCATCGATGCCTGTCGCCAAGGAAATTTCAGGAGAATTTGAGGCATTTTGAGTATTTTCGCCTCCTCTAGGCGAGCAGCACACTTGGCGAGTTTGGCTAGTTTTACCTGCTCGGGAAGGTAGTCAAAATTTGCCTTTGGATTATTCTTCCAAAATATGTAGAAGCAGTTGAAGGTTACTCCCCGAAACCTCTCCAATTTTTGGGAGTTTTTCTCCTCGAGCAGCTTGACTTGCTCCTCTGGACCAATGGCCTCCTTCATGCTTGCCTCGAGATCCTCTTGAAGCTTGGTTGCGTCCTTGTAATTAGTCTCGAAGGCTTCCTTAAACTTCTCCTTGGTAGAAACATCCTTGGCCAGATCTTCTTGGCTCTTCTTCAACTCCTCGGTTAAAACGACAACTTTGTCCTCAGCTGCTTTGACCTTGGCCTTCCATACCTTGGTCTCCTCAGCAGCTGCCTTAACCTTGGCTTCCCATGCCTTGATCTCCTCGGCATGCTTTACATCGATTTCCTTAGTGCGGTGCCAGCCGTTATTCATGGTCAAGATACCTCGAGAACAGTAGAAGATGAAGCTTTTAGAGCAAATCAAAGAAAATGTTGTTCGACTAAAACACAATACAGAAGAAACGTACACTGAGGAGTTCATTGAACCCACGAGCAAGGACCTTGCTGGGTTTCAATGAAGGAAGATATGCAAAGGCCTCCTGGCTGCGACGATGCTTACTCAATCTCTGCATCTTGTCATTTGTTGAGATATAGGCATTGCTCAGCAATTCTGCAACCAAAGATTTCCCTATCTGGTCGATGGAGGGATCAGTACGAGGAGGAGGATGAGGTGTAGTTGATCTAGAAGGAATGGGAGCTGGAGGGGCCTCGGGTCGAGCCCTTTTTCTTGAAGGTTCCCCACTACCTTCTCCAGGGTTTCTTCGACTCAACTTCTTATTGCTCGCTGGAGAGTCTACATAAGCGTAGATATTGAAGGCGTCGTCTAATGGCATGACTACAAAACAAAAACAAACGAGCAGATATGTCACAAAATAGCATGGCACAATAAAGTAACAAACTAAAAAGAAAATCTAAGTAGTAACCCAAATTATTATTATTGGTCGCTACATTATCTAAAGAACTACTACTACACTCATTATCTGCCTCGAAGAAGTCCGAGCTAAAACTACTAGTCGTAAATTAAAAGTTGACATCCCTATCAAATAAATGATTGAGGATAGGCTGTAACGCCCTGGATAACCAAGACCATGTGTATTTTAAAATGGTGTCAGACTCACTAATCAAGTCATTTTAACAATAATGCATTCCTAAAGTCAACTACCAGATTAGGGTTAAAAGATTCTGATTGTAAACAATTAATTTTCACTAAAAAAGATTTTTGGTACATGGGATCCCAAAATCAGGGTTTAAGTGACAATTTACAATCCTCAAAAGTTTAATACAAACAAAAGCCACTCTAATGGAAAAATATAAGTTTTACGCCTCCGTCCATGTACTTTCCCTCAGCCGTGGCAGACGAGCAGCTAACTATGTACGCTTCGCCCCCAGAGCTCTCTAACTCATGGCTAGTCCAGCTTTCCTTTGCCTTTTCCTGCACCACGTAGCACCAATGAGCCAAGGCCCAGCAAGAAAACCATAAAAAGCGAACACATATACAGTAGTTGCATCCAATCAATCTCAGTACAGTCATTCAGAAATTCAACAGAATATAAGCATCAAGCTAATAACAATAAACATGTATTTTCAAGAATATATTTTAACCAGTAACACAAATACCCAGGGTCGGCGCCCTTTGGCCGAGCCCTCTATTTACTAAGCTGACCTCCGCTCGCTTAGGCCGAGGCCATTGTTTATTTAGTTGACCCCGACTCACAGTGGCCAAGCCGCATCCAATGCGCTAATCGTCAGCCCCAACTCCCTTAGGTCGTACTTTCACATTTCACATAATATCAATACAGTTACACAACACATATTTCCAGACACAGGGAACCTTAGTCCCAAACATAACCATATGGGTGTAGTTTTCTTACCTCGAATCCCGAGCTAAGAATTAAGAATGGTCCCGAGCACGATACTTAGTCCTTATCCTTGGCGATAAACCTAGTCACAATGTCCATGGGAAACCATCCATTTCTAATCCAAATAAATACTTAGGAAACAATAGCTAGCCTCAGGGACCTCGATTTTTACCATACTGGATGGTAAAAATCATCCCGGGAGCCTAGGTTTAAATTCCCGAGCCTCCCCAGCCTTAAAATTCATTTCCCCTTAACTCCCTAATTAGGGCCGCGACTTGCCCTTGAGGGTCACGACCCGCCCCTTGCACAGAGGCTCAATCCTCCCTTGATGGGGGACACGAGTTGCGACTTGCCCTCTTCGAGATGCGGCGCGCCTAGCGAATAGAGGTTCCCAGCCTCTAAAAACTCATGCAGGCCGCGGTGCCTGAAGAACAAGGCTGTGACTCGAGGCCCTAAACCCAGAAAAACCAACTCCTTCCAACATTTCTCCACGAGTCTAACCTTCAATTCTCACCCCAAACCAACAGCCAACCCTGGATTTAAGCCTAGAATTCCCACCCTTTTTGTCCAAGCATGACATCTAGCTCATAAACAATTCTTACTATTATTAAACACTCAAATTCAACCCAAAACCAGCTAACAAAACTAAGCCTCATGCGAACTTAAACCTTAACAAGATTTCAAAAAAATTCTAGAGGAACTAACTTGAATTCTTAGCTTAGATTGTAGTCTAATCCCTTTGCTTCAAATCTCTTTGAGCTTAAATTCCCAAGTTTGCCCAGATGAATTCCTTGGTTCAACGCTTTAGTTCCTCAAGACTGCTTCAAGTACAAGAGATAGATAGGGAAAATCATGTATGAGGGAGAGATAGAGAAGGCTAAGGGCCTGTTGGCATTGTTTTCTGTTTTTTGTTTTCTAAATTGTGTTTTCAGAAATAAGAACAGAAAACAGTTTTTGTAGTTTTCAAAAAGCAACAGTTGTTTGGTTAATGTTTTCTAAAAATAAATTTTTAGTTTCATTTAAAAATATCAAAAATAAAATATTAATAAATATATTTACAAAGAGAAAAATATTTTAAAGGTTTGTAATAAATAATGAGATAAAGTAATGTGAAAGAAAAAGTGATAAAAAATAAGGAGAGAGAAAGTAATGAGAGAAATTTTGAGGAAGAAAAATTGAGAAGAGAGAAATTGATGCAAGAAAAAAAATGAGAGAGAAAATGATAAGATAGAAAAAATGAGGAGAGAGAAAATTATGATGTAAGAAGTGATGAGAGAGAAACTAATGAGATAATAAGTGATGAGAGAGAAAATAAAGAGATAAAAAGTGATGAGAGAGAAAGTGATGTTAGAGAAAGTGAGGAGAGAAAAAGTGAGGAGATATATTAATAAGAGTGAAAGTGATGTGAGATAATAATAATTAAAAATGTTATGTGGGAAAAAAATTGACAAAAAAAATTTGGGAACAACTAAATACAACTTTATGTTCTCAAAATTTTCTGTTTTTTGTAACTTTGTTTTCAAAAATTATTTTCTGAAAACAATGTCAAACACCCCTACTTGTTTTCAGAAAACAATTTTTAGGTTTTGAAAACAAAATACATAGTTTTTAGTTAAGGAGCCAAACACCCTCTAAGTTTTCAGAACTCTTGGGGTGGTTTTCTGGCTAAGTTTAGAGTCCCCACAGGGCATATCCTTTAACTCAAAATGAACAAACTACCCCTTTTGGATTACTTAGCCCTTTAATTTGTTCTAGGGGTAAAATAGTCTTTTCCCCAATTCCCGCTAATTCCTTAAATGCTCCTAATATTTACCAATTAATCTCGTCGTGTTCATTTAATTACCAAATATTTATTCATTACTCAATAAATCCAAAAATATTCTCTAAATTCCTAAAATACCCCTATGCTCCCCCGGAGCCGCGTATTAAACCTTGATGTGACTATTTCACTAATCTGCTCTCTATGACCGTCTCGAGCCATATGTTGCAAATATATCCACATAATAATGTGGTCTCAACCATATATCATGTAAAATCACATTGGTGCCCTCAATGGGCAAAAATTACAAATATGCCCTTCTAAGCTATAAATGGCCCACATGCATATCTAATACTCATAAACAAGCATATAATATGTGCATATAATCATATTAATCCTGCATGCCACATAGTCACTCATTTAACCAATTAAAAACATATATAAACCAGTTATGCCCTCCCAGCACGCTAATCAAGGCACTAAGCCCTATTAGCGATTTTGGGTCATTACAACTATCCCCTCCTACTGAGAATTTCGTCCTCAAAATTTACCTGAATGACTCAGGATACTGATCCCACATAGCTAACTCAAGCTCCTAGATCGCTTCCATGAGCTTGCTATTCCTCCACAACACTTTCACTAGAAGAATCGTCTTGTTCCGTAGACCTTGTCTTTCCTGTCTTGGACCTGAACTGGTTGCTCCTCATATGACAAATCTTTCTGTAATTCCAAGTCCTCATACTTCAACACATGAGTCATATCTAAGAAGTACTTCCGAAGCATAGAAATTTGGAATACGTCGTGAACCCCTAATAACGATGGTGACAGTGCCAACCTGTAAGCCACTAGTCCAATCCTCTCCTAGATCTCAGAAGGTCCTATAAATCTAGGGCTCAACTTGCCCTTTTTCCCAAGCCTCCTCACCCCTCGCAGTGGTGACACTCGCAGAAACACGTGGTCCCCTACCTGGAACTCCACGTCCCTACGCTTAGGATTAGCATAGCTTTTTCGTCTACTTTGCGAAGTGAGCATTCAAACTAGGATCTTCTCAATAGCTTCATTAGTCTTTTGAACCAACTCCGGTCCCAAATACTTCCTCTCACCCATCTCATCCCAATGAATGGGTGATCTACATCTCCTTCCATACAACATCTCATATGGAGCTACTCCAATCTTTGATTGATAACTATTGTTGTATGAGATTTCAATCATCAGAAGATACTTACTCCAAGACCCACAAAGTCCAATACACACGCCCTAAGCATTTCTTCTAATACCTAAATCATCCTCTCAGACTGTCCATCTGTCTGTACTGAACTTCATTTGAGTCCCCATAGCCCTTTGCAAACCTCCCCAAAACATGGAGGTAAATATAGAATCCCAGTCAGATACAATAGATTTGGGAACCCCATGGAGGAATACAATTTCCTTTACATATAACTCCACATACTGATCCGCTGTGTAGGTTGTCCTCACTGGAAGAAAATGAGCTAACTTGGTGTATCTATCTACTATCATCCACACCGAGTCATGTAACCCCACTGTCCTGGGTAAACATCCCACAAAATCCATAGTAATGTCCTCCCACTTCCATTCGGGAATACCCAAAGGTTGTAGCAACCCCGCTGGTCGCTGATCCTCAGCCTTCACCTGCTGTCAGGTTAAACACTTGGCCACATACACCACAACATCCTTCTTCATCCCAGGCCACCAATAAAGAGTCTGTAAATCCTGATACATCTTCGTGGTGCCTGGATGGAGTGAGTATGGTGTGGTATGGGATTCATCCAGTATCTCTCATCTAATACACACATTTGTCGGGACACAAAACAGACCCCTATACCATAGTAACCCAGTCTCTGAGATGGAATAGTCCTTAGCCACTCAGGCTATGACGTTCCCTCTAACTTCCTGTAACTGTGTATCATCCATCTGACCCTCTCTTATCCTCTCTAGGTGGGTCGACTTTAAGCTAATATTGGCCAACTGGCCCTCTACAAGATCTAGCCATATCCTCTGCCAACTCCTTTGATATCTGTGTAGAGCCAAATAACTGTCATGGGCCTCTCCAGCTCAATGCATCTACCACTACGTTGGCTTTCCCTGGTGGTAAAAAATATCACAATCATAGTACTTCAAAAACTCCAGCTGAAATCTCTGCCTCATATTCAAGTCCTTCTGGGTGAAGAAATACTTCAAGCTCTTATGATCAGTGTATATCTCACACTTCTCTCCATACAAGTAATGCCTCCAAACTTTCAGTGCGAACACCACTGCTACCAACTCCAGATCATGGGTAGGGTACCACTCCACATATTCCTTAAACTGCTGTGACGCATAAGTAATAACCTTCTCATTCTGCATCAACACGTATCCCAATCCCAATCTCAATGCGTCACAGTATACCACAAACTTCCCTCTCTCCGTAGGAAGACTCGACACTGGAGCAGTAATCAGTCGTCGCTTCAGTTCTAAGAAGCTATTCTCACACTTATCTAACTAGACAAACTTCAGTTTCTTCCGTGTCAATTCTGTCATCGGTGTAGCAATCTTCAAAAGCCCTTCCATGAACTGTCGATAATATCCTGCTAATCCAAGGAAGCTCCTAACCTTTGAGGCATTCCTCGGCCTCAAAAAATCTCTCATTGCCTCTACCTTAGTTGGATCTACCTTAATCCCATCCTCACTAACAATGTGTCCAAGGAATGTCACTTCTGGTAGCCAGAACTCACACTTCTTATACTTGGCATACAACTGATGCTCTCTCAACCTTTCCAATACCTGCCAGAAATGTTGTTCATGCTCTACCTCTAAATTGGAGTAAACCCAAATATTGTTGATGAAGACAATCACAAACTGATCCAAGAATTCCTTGAACACCCTGTTCATAAAGTCCATGAATGCTGCTAGGGCGTTGGTCAAACCAAACGACATGACCAAGAATTCATAATGCCCATACCTCGTTCGAAAGGCCATCTTCAGAATATCCTCATCCCTGATCCTCAGCTAGTGATAACCAGATTGATGATTAATCTTCCAGAATACCGTCTTTCCGTGTAGCTGATCGAACAGGTCATCAATCCTCGATAAGGGGTATTTGTTCTTGATGGTCAAATTGTTCAACTCCCTATACTCTATACACATTCTCAAAGTCCCACTCTTCTTCTTCAAAAACAAAACTGGAGCACCCCATGGTGAGAAGCTAGGCCTAATAAACCCTAAATCAAGAAGCTCTTGTAACTGTATCTTCAACTCCTTCAGTTCTGCCGGAGCCATCCTATATGGTGCCCAAAACACTGGCTCTGTACCCGGCGCTAACTTGATGATGAAACACGTCCAAGAACTCGTGTACCAATCTGGTCTCTCCCAGCCCTACTGGCACAACTCTGGTGGTATCCACCAAGCTAGCTAGGAAACCTATGCAACCTCCCTGTAATAGGTCCCTAGCCCTCAATGCTAATATCATGGGTATGCGGGGTCCATGCACAACACCCATGAAAACAAAGGGATCCTCACCCTCAGGCTTAAAAGTCACCATCTTCTTCCTGCAGTCTATAGTGGCTCCATACCTGACCAGGCAATCCATCCCTAGAATCATATCAAAGTCATCCATACTAACCTCGATCAAATCTATTGATAGTTCCCTACTATCTACCATCACTGGCAGTGCTCTAATCCATCTCCTAGAAACTACCAGTTCCCCTGTAGGCAGTATAGTCCCAAACCCCGCAGTATAATACTCACTAGGTCTACACAATCTATAAATTACCTTACTAGAAACAAAAAAAAATGTGTAGCACCAGAGTCAATCAATATAGTATATGAAGAGCCAGCACTAGAAAGCTGACCTGTCACTACCGAGGGAATAGCCTCGGCCTCCGCTTGCGTCAAGGTGAACACTCGAGCTGGAGTCAAGCTGTCCACCTTCCCTGGTTCCTCCTTCTTCACTGTTTGTCAGTCCTTCTTGAGGTGTCCCACCACCCCGCACAAGTAGCAAGCTTTCGCTTGACATTCGCCTAGATGGCGCTTCCTGCATCTCGTGCACTCTAGATAACTTCTCCATGTCTCACCGCCTCCTTGGCGGCCACTCTGAGCACCCTGACTCCTCCTATCAGGACCATCACATCAACTGGTGCCACAACAGGTGGCACAGTAGGTGCAACAATCCCTGATGGAGTCTGTTGTATTAAGAGATGGATCTGCTCTTCTTGACTCTGTAATCGGGATTGCACGTCAGCAAGTATCTATTGCCAGTTCTCAGGGATTTGCGGAGGGTTCTGGCCCTGGTCATCATCTCTAGCCTCGGACCCTATGCCGACTAGTCTTATTGATCACCTTGGATGCATAGCTATCCAAGTTTATCTGTAATCAATGACTCAACAGTCAGGCAACGATGACAGGTTAACAGTCTTTACATAGTACATCATTGAAACTCAACCAGCCATATGCAATCAAGATGCAAACAAGCATTTAAATATTCATTCACATGCAGCAGCAATGCTAATAAGCATGCCTCATTATAATCACACAATAGTCAAGGGCCAGGCCCTATCAGTATCTCATGCTCCCTATTAATCATACAGATAAAAACATTTACATTTCATTAAAGAATTTAAACACGTAGTCACATATATACAATTACCAAACCCTGAGTTGAGCTTGTCTTTGGCGGCGAGTGTACATGTCCAGCCAGTCTTCATGAATCCTTAAACCTAGACCGCTCTAATACCAAGTTGTAATGCCGTGGATAACCAAGACCGTTACACTATGTATTTTAAAATAGTTCCAGGCTTTCTAACCAAGTCGTTTGAACAATAATGTATTCCTAAAGTCAACTATCAAGTTAGGGTTAAAATATTTTGAGTGTAAACAATTAATTGTCTTTAAAACAGATGTCTAGTACGTGGGATCCCAAAATCAGGGTTTAATTGAAAATTTACAATCCTTAAAAGTTTAATACAAACAAAAGCCACTCTAATGGAAAAATATAAGTTTTAGGCCTCCGTCCCCGTACTTTCCCTCGGCCATGGCGGACGAGCAGTTGACTATGTACACTCCGCCCCCAGAGCTCTTCAACTGATGGCTGGTCCAACTTTCCTTTGCCTTTACCTCACCACGTAGCACCCAATAAGAAAACCATAAAAAGGAAACATAAAAATCTATGTGACTAGTCGGCACTAGGTCTGGGACCGAGGGTGATGACCAGGGCCAGATTCCTCCGCCAGTCCCTGAGAACTGGCAGCAACTCATGGCAGATATGAAAGCTCGATTACAGAGCCAAGATGAACAGATCCGGTTGCTGTGACAGTAGGCTCCATCAAGGAGTACTACCTCTATTGTACCACCTACAGTGGTACTAGTTGTACAGTCGGGAGGGATTGTGGGAGCCGTTATATGAGCGGTTCAGAAAGCAGCAGCCCCCAATCTTTGAGGGTGGAACAGACCCATTGAAGGCCGAGCAATGGCTGACTATGATTACTACTATCCTAGATTTTATGAGGATAGATGGACATGACAGAGTGGCCTGTGCCACGTATATGTTGAGGGAGGATGCCCGCATTTAGTGGGAAGTGACTTCACAGACCAGGGATGTCACTACTCTAAGTTGGGAAGGATTTAAGGACTTGTTCAGCCATAAATATTATAATGTTGCCGTGAGGGCAGCAAAAGTTAATGAGGCCAGCCATAAATATTATAATGTTGCCGTGGGTTTGGTGCAGGGCAATATGACTATTACAGAATATGCCCTACGATTTGACAGGCTTGTGAAGTTTGCACCAGATCTTGTGCCTACTGATGCTGCTAGGAAAGATATATTTATCAAGGGGCTTAATGCTATGATAGTTCGAGATGTTAGGATTACAACGGTACCTGGAGGAAAAACTTATGCGTAGGCCGTTGAGAAGGATCTTACCACTGAGGAAGCGGAGAACAAGATTTGGAGGGAAAGTGCGGTGAGGCGCGAGGGCCACAGAGTGGTGCCTCCTTATTCAGGGACAGGTAGGGGCGGAGGCCCCAGTGACTTTAAGAGAAAGACTCCTGACACATCGAATGCTGCTGGTCCTGATATGAGGGGTTGGGGTGGCCAGGGTGACCGTCAGGGTGGCGGCGAGGCATGGCGGACCTATCCAGAGTGCCCAAGGTGTAGAAGGCATCACTTGAGCGAATGTCGGGCCAAAGCTTGTTTAGTGTGCGGAACAGTGGGGCATCTCTGGAAAGACTGCCCAACAAAGAAGAAAGGTGAAGAAGGAAAGGTGGATAGCTTGACTCCAGCTCAAGTATTCACTTTGACACAGGCAGAGGCCGAGGCTAGTCCCTCGGTAGTGACAGGTCAGCTTTCTAGCGCTGGCTCCCCTTTTACTGCATTTATTAATTCAGGTGCTACACATTCCTTTATTTCTAGTAAAGTGATTGATAGATTGTGTAGACCTAGTGAATATCGGACTGCAGGGTTTGGGACTTTATTGCCTACAGGGGAACTGGTAATTTCTAGGAGATGGATTAGGGCACTGCCAGTGATGGTTGGTAGTAGGGAACTTTTGGTGGATCTGAATGAGTTAGACATGGAGGATTTTGATATGATCTTAGGGATGGATTGGTTGGTCAAGTATGGAGCTACTATTGACTACAAGAAGAAGATGGTGACTTTTGAGCTTGAGGGCGAGGATCCTTTTGTCTTTGTGGGTGGGGTATGTGGACCCCGCGTACCCATGATATCATCATTGAGAGCCAGAGACTTCCTGCAAGGGGGAAGCATAGGTTTTCTGGCCAGTGCAGTGGATACTACTAGGGTTATGCCAGTAGAGCTGAGAGAGACCAGATTGGTGTGTGAGTTTTTGGACGTATTTCCTGTGGATTTACCAGGGTTGCCGCCGTGCAGGGAGATTCAGTTTGAGATTGAGTTAGCACTGGGGACAGAGCCAGTATCAAGGACACCATATAGAATGGCACCAGCAGAGTTGAAGGAACTAAAGATACAATTGCAAGAGCTTCTGGATTTGGGATTCATCAGGCCTAGCTACTCTCCATGGGGTGCTCCAGTGTTGTTTGTTAAGAAGAAGGACGGGACTTTGAGAATGTGTATAGACTACAGAGAATTGAGCAAGTTGACCATCAAGAATAAGTACCCTCTGCCAAGTATTGATGACTTGTTCGATCAGCTGCAGGGAAAGACGATGTTCTCAAAGATTGATCTACGATCTGGTTATCACCAGCTGAGGATCAAAGATGAGGATCTACCGAAGACGACCTTCCGGACGCGATATGGGAACTATGATTTCTTGGTCATGTCTTTTGGTTTGACTAATGCCCCAGCAGCTTTTATGGATTTGATGAACAAGGTGTTCAAGGACTTCTTGGATCGGTTCATCATTGTCTTCATCGACGACATTCTAGTATACTCCAGTTCAGAGACAGAGCATGAGCAGCATCTTCGACAGGTTTTACAGAGGTTAAAGGAGCATAAGTTATACACCAAGTTTAAGAAGTGTCAGTTTTGGTTGCCGAAGGTGACTTTTCTTGGACATATAGTTGGCGCAGAAGGGATTAAGGTGGATCCCTCAAAGGTGGAAGGGGTGAGAGATTGGCCGAGGCCTAGGAACACCTCGGAGGTGCAGAGTTTCCTTGGGTTGGGAGGTTATTATAGGTGGTTTGTGGAGGGATTCTCAAAGATTTCTTCACTGATGACAGAATTGACAAGAAAGAATCAGAGGTTTATTTGGTCAGAGAAGTGTGAGAACAGTTTCCAAGAGTTGAAGCGACGACTTATTTCTGCACCTGTGTTGAGTCTTCCTTCGGAGGTAGGAAAATTTGTAGTTTACTGCGATGCATCGCAGATGGGTTTAGGCTACGTGCTGATGCATACTAAGAAAGTTATAGCTTATGCATCACAGCAGCTGAAGGAGTATGAACAGCAGTATCCTACTCATGATTTGGAACTAGCAGCAGTGGTATTCGCATTGAAGGTGTGACGTCATTACCTGTATGGGGAGAAGTGTGAGATATACACCGACCATAAGAGTTTGAAATATTTCTTCACATAGAAGGATCTGAACATGAGACAAAGGCGTTGGATGGAGCTGGTTAAGGATTATTACTGCGATATCCTTTACCACCTATGGAAGGCCAATGTGGTGGCAAATGCGTTGAGTAGGAGGGGCCCAGGACAATTGTATAGTTCCACCCAGATCTCGAGAGTTAGCTAATGAGATGGCCAGGGCAAAGATAGAATTGGTGGTGGGCCAGTTAGCTAATATTACCTTGCAGTCGACCCTGCTAGAGAGGATCAAGAAGGGACAATGGGTGGATGCGCAGGAAGCATGTCTTAGCTGGGATAACTAAGGATTATTCTATTTCTGAGACTGGTATGCTTCGATATCAGGGACAGATTTGTGTTCTGGCAGATAAGGGGATCAGATGAGAGATACTGGATGAGTCTCACACTACGCCATACTCGCTTAATCCGGGTACCACGAAGATGTATCAAAATCTACGGACATTATATTGGTGGCTCGGGACGCATAAGGATGTGGTAGAGTATGTGTCTAGATGCTTGACATGTCAGCAGGTAAAGGCTGAGTGGACGATTCAGGTGTTGGAGGACATGCTTAGGGCGTGTGTGATTGATTTTGAGGGATCTTGGAGAATGTATCTTCTATTGATTGAGTTCTCGTATAACAACAATTATCATTCCACGATTGGAGTGGCTCCTTATGAAATGTTATATGGGAGAAAGTGTAGATCTCCCATTCATTGGGATGAGATGGGTGAGAGGAAGTATTTGAGGCAGGATATGGTTCAGAAGACTAATGAAGATATTGGGAAGATTCGAGCCAGAATGCTTGCCTCGCAGAGTAGATAGAAAAGCTACGCTGATCCTAAGCATAGGGACGTGGAGTTCCATGTTGGGGACCACGTGTTTCTGCGAGTTTCCCCACTAAGAGGGGTGAGGAGGTTTGGAGTAAAGGGCAAGCTGAGCCCTCGGTTTGTTGGACCTTTTGAGATCCTAGAAAGGATTGGACATGTGGCTTACAGGTTGGCCTTGCCACCGTTGCTGTCACGAGTTCATGATGTATTCCATGTCTCCATGTTGTAGAAGTATGTTTCAGATACAACGCATGTGCTGAAGTTTGAGGATTTAGAGTTACAGACAGATTTGTCCTATGAAGAGTGACCAGTTCAGATTTTGGATCGGAAGGACAAAGTTCTTCGGAATAAGACAATTTCGTTAGTTAAAGTGTTGTGGAGAAATAGCAAGGTCGAGGAAGCGACCTAGGAGTTAGAGGCAGCGATGCAGGATCAGTATCCCGAGCTATTCAGGTAAATTTCAAGGAAGAAATTCTCAGTAGGAGGGGATAGTTGTAACGACCCAAAATCACTAATATGGCTTAAGGGCCCTGATTAGTGTGTCGGGAGGGCATAATTGGTTTATATGCGAATTTATTGACTTAATGCATGACTATATGATAAGTGTAACACCCTAAGTTGCTAATAAGGTTTAGGACCTTGATTAGCGTGCCTGGAGGGCAATAAGTGAATTAATATGATAATATATGAATTTGAATGAATATGTGATTAGAATGCATGTTTAGGTGGTATAAATATGCATCCGGACCCCGTTTGTATGCTAGGGGTAAATTGGTAATTTTAGCCCGCTGAGGGCATAAATGTGATAATTGTATTATGTGATTTGTACCACGTGAGTGTGGTGATATTAATGTGATGCACGTGCCGAGACGGTCCTAGGGAGCTAGTTAATTTAAAAGTCACAACGGGATTTTATACCCGGCTCGGGAGGAGCCTAAGGGTACTTTGGGAATTTTGTGAATTTGAGAGTTTGTGGTTAATGGTTAGTAGTGATTGAGTAACCTGGGTAACCATTAGTAACTGCTAAGAGTAACAAGTTTAGATAGAAGAAATGGTAGAATTGTATATAGGTGAAAGGACAAGAGTGCCCTTGAGGTTTAGTTAGGAGAGAATCTCTAGGGATGGGTAGAATGGTCAATTGGCTAAGGATAGATAAGTTTGAGCTGAAGGAAAAGGGATTACGTATTACACTTAGTCATATGTTGGTTTATGCTGAAATTGGAAGAAAATCAAAAGGAAAGGGGAAAAGAAGAAGGGGCTGAGGTTGGGAGACCTAGGAGGAAATTCAAGAGGGATTGGAGACAACCAAGGTCAAATTTAAGCTAGGACTACTCAGAGGTAAGGATTATGTTCTGTTATTGCTTGAGTTCAAGGTTGATTTTCAGAGATTGAGTGTGGAAACCTAAAGGAAATATGGCTGGTTTTACTTGGAAATTCAATTAGGATAATCAAGAGGAAAGAGGTTGGAAGCTGGAATTGAGAGGAGTTCAAGCTGAGTTTTGATTGAGGTAAGAATCCTTAGCATGTTTAATTTTTGTATCTGATGTGGTTTAAGATTTTAGAGGCATGATTTATAGTTTTCAAGCTCTGGTTTAAGTCTTGGAAGCCATGGTTTAAGTTTTAGGAATTTGAAACTCAAGAATGGATTTTGAGTGTGATTGTGTAATTAAGTTTGTTTTTTATGTTTATAGGTTGTTAAAGGGTTCATTTGGGGTTTTAAATTGATTTTGGGGTTTAGGTACTTGTTTGGGTTGAATTGGAGTTGTTTTGGCTCGGGGGAAATGCAGGAGAAAACCCAGACATCTGGGTTCGCGTAGGGGCGCCGTAGCCCTGTTCTTTGGTGTCGTGGCGCAGGCTTGCTTCAGGATCAGGGGAGGCTACTGGGTGCCACAGCCCTTGATGGGAGTGCCGCGACCCTAGGCCATTTTTGACAGCCAAATATTGTGTTTTTAGGGCTTTTGCCCGGGGACTTGGAGGATGGCTCCAATGCTTTGTTTTAGGGAATTAGGGGTCCCGAGAGTACGGGATTGGTCCTGGGAAGTGGTTTTGGGATTGGTTAGTATTAAAAGTGTTTTATATGTGTTGTGACTAGGATTTCGGAGAGGCTCGTGATAGAGGACCGTGCTTGTCACCTTGGTGCATCGGAAAGCTCGGGATACAGGTAAGAAAACTGTAGCACTCGTAGAGCAGGGCTTGGGCCCATAGTATTGTTGCAAGGCGCGGCCCTAGATTGTATCGTTGCTAGGATGTAGCTTTAAATGAATGATTGTATATTTGATTGTTATTTGAGAATGCTAAATGTGGTAATAGCAGAGTGAACGGAAAAGGGGCTGGGAACGGCGAAGGGCCGAGAACGGCTGTGGGGCTAGGAATACCACTTAGCACATGGAGTGCTTGTGGTTAGGGTGAGACCCCAACAGATACATGGGATATCCTTACGGTGTAGACCGAGATCCCAAGCTTTGGTAACGCTTCTGGGACGGCATGGCCGTATATGTGTTTAAATCTTATGGACTGTCTGATTAGATATGAGTTATCTGCTATAGTGATTGTATGATATGCATATGTTGTGTGCTGTATGAGTTTTCTTGCTGGGCTTCGGCTCACGGGTGCTCTATGTTGCAGGTAAGGGCAAAGAGAAGGTCAACCAGCCATGAGTATGGAGAGCGTGGGGGCGGTGCGTACATGTTTGGCCTACCCGACTGCTTGGGTTGGGGGCATTTTGAGAAATGGCTGTATTAAACTTTGTGTTTGATAATTAGTCAACTGTAAATCTATTTTGAATTGTAAATATTTTACAAACCTCGTTTTGGGATCCCAAATGTTAAAATCTTGGAACTTTTAGTGAAATGAAGTACTTTTAAAGATTACAGCCTTGTCTTTTTGTTTAATCACACTTTTGCTATAAAAACCTCGCTGAGCGAGTTAATTGCACATTTTAAACTCACTTAGTAACGGTTCTAAGGTAGTAGGGCGTTACAATAAGCGTGCTTGTATGATTATATCAATGTAAATGTGGTTAAATGTTATATCTATGAGAACCACATTATTATGTGGGTAGATCTGCTGTGTGCGACTTGTGGCGATCCTAGGAAGCTAGATAGCAGGAAAGTCACAACGGGGCTTAATATTTCACTTTGGGCAAGTCAAGGGTATTTCAGGTATCGGGTTATGGAAAAAAATAATTGGAGATATATTTGAGATTAGGAAGTCTAGGTGGGAACATTGGGGAATTTTACCATTTTTCCCTCGGGGACGTTTCCGGTACCCCGAGCTTTGGGATTAACTTAATTGCTTAAGGATAGACTTAAGAGGCTTTACAAAACAGTAAAACAAATTAGACCGACTCTTTCCTCTTCCTCTCTTTCTCTCTCAAAGGAAAAACACAGAACCTAGAAATTGTAGCTGGAATTCTGAGGATTGAAGCTAGGATTTAGAGGATTATCTTAAGGATTAATTAAGGATTCAATCAAGGACTAAGGTAAGGATTGATTCCCACTCTCTGTTGTTGAAATTTTGTGATTTTGGTTGTGTTCTTAGTGTTTTTTTTGGGTTTTGGATTTGAAGATTAAACTGAAGCTAGAACCTTGGAGGTTAGCCTAGAAATCTCTTGGAGGATTGATTCTGCAGTTAAGGTAAGCTCGAATTTATGGTTTAATTGCTGAATTTTGGTATTTCCATGGCTGGTTTTTATCTTCTTAAGTTAGTAAGTTTCAGAGATTGAAATAGGTTTTTGATGGGTTTCTAGTCTAGGTTTCAGCTGGGTTGTGTTGCTGGAATGGTGTGGGAAGTCTTTGGGTAATTGAGTTGTGGAGTTGGGGTAGTTTTGGAGGAGTTTGAGTGAGATTTGAGAGTCAATAATGGAAGATTTTCTGGGCACGTGGGGTTGGGCCGCGGCTCTGTTCTACAACGCTGCGGCCCTATGAAGCAAGGGAGCCCAGGAGGCTTGGCCGAAGGGGTGCACCGCGGCGCCACTAGGTAGGGCCGCGGTGCGTGTCTGTCTACAGAGAGGCTTAGCCTCTATTTCAGGGGTGGGCCGCGTCTAGGTTTCAGTGGTCGCAGCCCTTGGGTGCATCTTTGATCTTTTGGGGATTTTAAGCGCGGGAACCTAACCTAGGGTGCTCGAGATTGATTCCACCACCATGTTTGGTGGAATTCGTTATCCCGGAAGCTAGCATTGTACCCGGAAGCCTTTATTTGAATATTAATGGAATCCATTATCTTGGTTGTGACTAGGTGTTAAGCTAGGGCTCAGGAAGCGGATCGTGCTCGAGAGTCGTCGCTCGTAGTCAGTACACGTGGAAATTAAAGGTAAGAAAACTGCACCCGGTTGTGTATTTGTAATGGGACTAAGGGTTCCCTATTATGTATGCTCTAAAAGGATGGTATTATGTCATGTGAACAGTAAACCACGACCTAAGAGTGCCCAAGGTTACACTAGCGCACAGGGCGCAGCTCGGTCACTGGTAGCCGAGGACAGCTGATTATGCACTGAGCTCGGTTTAAGCGGGCTGGAGTTAGTGGGGTAAACAGAGGGTGCGGCCTAAGTTGCCGGCCCTGATTATCATGTAACTTGATCGTTATTAATGCTTAGTTGCGTCTTTGATTCTGAATACGTGTTATGTGATTAATATGAGTGTTAAGTGTTTGATCATGCTTAAAGAATTATTCATCTGTTATTGTTGTTTGTGTTGCATATTATGTTTTCTTGCTGGGCCTTAGCTCAAGGGTGCTATGTGTTGCTGGCAAAGGCAAGGGCAAACTTGATCAGCCCTGACTTGGAGAGCTCTGTGAGCTGAATGCACATGACCAGCTACTCAGCTGCCACGGTTGAGGGGAAGGAAGCAACAGAAGAACCATAAATTTCTATTTTGCCTTAGAATGGCTAATGGTTGTTTAAACCTTCATAATTTTGTAAACTGACTTTCGAACACTGTTCCTTCCTGGGACCCCGCGTACCCATGATATCAGCATTGAGAGCCATAGACTTGCTGCAGGGGGATGCATAGGTTTTCTGGCCAGTGCAGTGGATACTACTAGGGTTATGCCAGCAGGGCTAGGAGAGCCCAGATTGGTGTGTGAGTTTTTGGACGTATTTCCTATGGATTTACCAGGGTTGCCGCTGCACAGGGAGATTCAATTTGAGATTGAGTTAGCACCGGGGACAGAGACAGTATCAAGGACACCATATAGAATGGCACCAGCAAAGTTGAAGGAACTAAAGATACAGTTGCAGGAGCTTCTGGATTTGGGATTCATCAGGCCTAGCTACTCTACATGGGGCGCTCCAGTGTTGTTAGTTAAGAAGAAGGATGGGACTATGAGAATGCGTATAGACTACAAAGAATTGAACAAGTTGACCATCAAGAAAAAGTACCCTCTGCCAAGTATTGATGACTTGTTCGATCAGCTGTAAGGAATGACGGTGTTCTCAAAGATTGATCTACGATCTGGTTATCACCAGCTGAGGATCAAAGATGAGGATATACCAAAGACGGCCTTCCAGACGCGATATGGGCACTATGAGTTCTTGGTCATGTCTTTTGGTTTGACTAATGCCCCAGCAGCTTTTATGGATTTGATGAACAGGGTGTTCAAGGACTTCTTGGATCGGTTCATCATTGTCTTCATCGACGACATTCTAGTATACTCCAGTTCAGAGGCAGAGCATGAGCAGCATCTTCGACAGGTTTTACAGAGGTTAAGGGAGCATAAGTTATATGCCAAGTTTAAGAAGTGTCAGTTTTGGTTGCCGGAGGTGACTTTTCTTGGACATATAGTTGGCGCAGAAGGGATTAAGGTGGATCCGTACAAGGTGGAAGTGGTGAGAGATTGGCCGAGGCCAAGGAATGCCTCGGAGGTGCAGAGTTTCCTTGGGTTGGGAGGTTATTACAGGCGGTTTGTGGAGGGATTCTCAAAGATTTCTTCACCGATGACAGAATTGACAAGAAAGAATCAAAGGTTTGTTTGGTCAGAGAAGTGTGAGAACAGTTTCCAAGAGTTGAAGCTACAGCTTATTTCTGCACCAGTGCGAGATATACACCGACCATAAGAGTTTTAAATATTTCTTCACTAATAAGGATCTGAACATGAGACAGAGGCGTTGGTTGGAGCTGGTTAAGGATTATGACTGCGATATCCTCTACCACCCAGGGAAGGCCAATGTGGTGGCAGATGCATTGAGTAGGAGGGGCCTAGGACAATTGTATAGTTCCACCCAGATCTCGAGAGTTAGCTGATGAGATGGCCAGGGCAAAGATAGAATTGGTGGTAGGCCAGTTAGCTAATATTACCTTGCAGTCGACCCTGCTAGAGAGGATCAAGGAAGGACAATGGGTGGATGCGCAATTGCAAGATGTTAGGCAGCATGTCTTAGCTGGGACAACTAAGGATTATTCTATTTCTGAGACTGGTATGCTTCGATATCAGGGACGGATTTGTGTTCTGGCAGATGAGGGGTTCAGACGAGAGATACTGGATGAGTCTCACACTACGACGTACTCGCTTCATCCGTTTACCACGAAGATCTATCAAGATCTACGGACATTATATTGGTGGCCCGGGAAGAAGAAGGATGTGGTAGAGTATGTGTCTAGATGCTTGACATGTCAGCAGGTAAAGGCTAAGCTTCAGCGACCAGCGGGATTGCTTAAGCCTTTCGATATCCCAGAGTGGAAGTGGGAGGACATCACGATGGATTTTGTGGGAGGACTACCCAGGACAGTGGGACTTTGTGACTTGGTGTGGGTAATAGTAGACAGATACACCACGTCAGCTCATTTTATGCCAGTAAAGTCAATCTATACAGTGGAACAGTATGTAGAGTTGTATGTGAGGGAGATAGTTCATCTCCATGGGGTTCTAACCTCTATTGTATTTGATCGAGACCTTATATTTACCTCTATGTTTTGGGGAGCTCTGCAGAGAGCTATGGGGACCCAGTTGAAGTTTAGCATAGCTTTTCATCCTCAGACTGATGGACAGTCTGAGAGGACGATTCAGGTGTTGGAGGACATGCTTAGGGCGTAAGTGATTGATTTTGAGGGAGCATGGAATAAGTATCTTCCGTTGATTGATTTCTCGTATAACAATAGTTATCATTCCACGATTGGAGTGGCTCCTTATGAAATGTTATATGGGAGAAAGTGTAGATCACCCATTCATTGGGATGAGATGGGTGAGAGGAAGTATTTGAGGCCAGATGGTTCAGAAGACTAATGACGCTATTGAGAAGATTCGAGCCAGAATGCTTGCCTCGCATAGTAGATAAAAAAGCTACACTGATCCTAAGCGTAGGGATGTGGAGTTCCATGTTGGGGACCACGTGTTTCTGCGAGTTTCACCACTAAGAGGGGTGAGGAGGTTTGGAGTAAAGGGCAAGCTGAGCCCTTGGTTTGTTGGACCTTTCGAGATCCTAGAAAGGATTAGACATGTGGCTTACAGGTTGGCCTTGCCACCGTCGCTATCAGGAGCTCATGATGTATTCCATGTCTCCATGTTGCGAAAGTATGTTTCAGATACGACGCATGTGCTGAAGTATGAGGATTTAGAGTTACAAATAGATTTGTCCTATGAAGAGAGACCATTTCAGATTTTGGATCGGAAGGACAAAGTTCTTCGAAATATGACAATTTCGTTAGTTAAAGTGTTGTGGAGAAATAGCAAGGTCGAGGAAGCGACCTGGGAGTTAGAGGCAGCGATGCGGGATCAGTATCCTAAGCTATTTAGGTAAATTTCGAGGACGAAATTCTCAGTAGGAGGGGATAGTTGTAATGACCCAAAATCACTAATATGGCTTATGTGCCCTGATTAGTGTGCCGGGAGGGCATAATTGGTTTATATGCGAATTTATTGACTTAATGCATGACTATATGATATGCATGCTTGTATGATTATATCAATATAAATGTGGTTAAATGTTATATCTGTGAGAACCACATTATTATGTGGGTAGATCTGCAGCGTGCGACTTGTGGCGATCCTAGGAAGCTAGATAGCGGGAAAGTCACAACGGGGCTTAATATTTCACTTTGGGCAAGTCAGGGGTATTTCAGGTATCGGGTGGTTATTTAGACTATTGGGTTATGGAAAAAAATAATTGGAGATATATTTGAGATTAGGAAGTCTAGGTGGGAACATTGGGGAATTTTACCATTTTTCCCTCGGGGACGTTTCCGGTACCCCGAGCTTTGGGATTAACTTAATTGCTTAAGGATAGACTTAAGAGGCTTTACAAAACAGTAGAACAAATTAGACCGACTCTTTCCTCTTCCTCTCTTTCTCTCTCAAAGGAAAAACACAGAACCTAGAAATTGTAGCTGGAATTCTGAGGATTGAAGCTGGGATTTAGAGGATTAGCTCAAGGATTAATTAAGGATTCAATCAAGGACTAAGGTAAGGATTGATTTCCACTCTCTGTTGTTGAAATTTTGTGATTTTGGTTGTGTTCTAAGTGTTTATTTTTTTGGGTTTTGGGTTTGAAGATTAAACTGAAGCTAGAACCTTGGAGGTTAGCCTAGAAATCTCTTGGAGGATTGATTCTGCAGTTAAGGTAAGCTCGAATTTATGGTTTAATGGCTGAATTTTGGTATTTCCATGGCTGGTTTTTATATTCTTAAGTTAGTAAGTTTCAGAGATTGAAATAGGTTTTTGATGGGTTTCTAGTCTAGGTTTCAACTGGGTTGTGTTGCTGGAAAGGTGTGGGAAGTCTTTGTGTAATTAAGTTGTGGAGTTGGGGTAGTTTTTGGAGGAGTTTGAGTGAGGTTTGAGAGTCAAAAATGGAAGTTTTTTTGGGCACGAAGGGTTGGGCCGCGACTCTGTTCTAGAGCGATGCGGCCCTACAAAGCAAGGGAGCCCGGGAGGCTCGGCCGAAGGGGTGCGCCGCGGTGCCACAGGGCAGGGCTTAACCTCTGTTTCAGGGGCGGGTCGCGGCTAGGTTTTAGGGGCCGCAACCCTTGGGTGCATCTTTGATCTTTTGGGGATTTTAAGAGTGGGAACTTAACCTAGGGTGCTCGGGATTGATTCCACCACCATGTTTGGTGGAATTCGATGTCCCGGAAGCTAGCATTGTACCCGGAAGCCTTTATTTGAATATTAATGGAATCCATTATCTTCGTTGTGACTAGGTGTTATGCTAGGGCTCAGGAAGCGGATCGTGCTTGAGAGTCGTCGCTCGTAGTCAGTGAACGTGGAAATTAAAGGTAAGAAAACTGCACCCAGTTGTGTATTTGTAATGGGACTAAGGCTTCCCTAATATGTATGCTCTAAAAGGATGGTAATATACCATGTAAATAGTAAACCACGACCTAAGAGTTCCCAAGGTAGCCGAGGACAACTGATTATGCCCTGAACTCGGTATAAGCAGGCCGAAGTCAGTGGGGTAAACAGAGGGTGCGGCCTAAGTTGCCGGCCCTGATTATCATGTAACTTGATCGTTATTAATGCTTAGTTGCATCTTTGATTCTGAATATGTGTTATGTGATTAATCTGAGTGTTTAGTGTTTGATCATGCTTACAGGATTATTCATCTGTTATTGCTGTTTGTGATGCATATTATGTTTTCTTGTTGGGCCTTGGCTCACGGGTGCTACGTGGTGCAGGTAAAGGCAAGGGTAAACTTGATCAGCCTTGACTTGGAGAGCTCTATGAGCTTAATGCTCATGACCAGCTGCTCAGCTGCCACGGTTGAGGGGAAGGCAGCAACAGGGGAACCAAAAATGTTTGTTTTGCCTTAGAATGGCTAATGGTTGTTTAAACCTTGGTAATTTTGTATAGTTACTTTCGAACGCTGTTCCTTCTTGGGATCCCATGTATGAAATGTTTTTTATATAGAATGTACACTTTTGAGACGAAAACCTTTTAACCCTAGTTCATTAGTGGTTTTAGTATCATGTTTTAACTAAATGACTTGATTAGCAAGTCCTGCTTCTTTACAAACACACAGTGTAGCGGACTTGGCTATCCAGGGCACTACACCTAGTCACAGTGTCAATGGGTATCCATCAATTTTTAATCCAAATAAATACTTAGGAAACAATAGCTAGCCTCCAGGACCTCGATTTTTACCAATCTGAGTGCTAAAAATAATCTCGGGAGTCTGGGTTTGAATTCCCGAGCCTTAAAATTCATTTCCCCTAAATTCCCTAATTAGGGTCGCGACTTGCCCTTGAGGGTCGCTGCCCGCCCCTTGGACAGAGGCTCAATCCCCCCTGACGAGCCGCGATTTGCCCCCTCCGAGTTGCGGTGCACCTAGTGAATAGAGGCTCCTAACCTCTAAAAACTCATATGGGCCGTGGCGCCTAAAGAACAGGGTCGCGACCCGAGGCCCTAAACCTAGAAAAACTAACTCCTTTCAACATTTCTCCACAAGTCTAACCTTAAATTCTCACCACAAACCAATATCCAACCCTGGATTTAAGCCTAGAATTCTCACCCTTTTTGTCCAAGCACGACATCTAGCTCATAAACAATTCTTACTCTTATTAAACATTCAAATTCAACCCAAAACCAGCTAACAAAACTAAGCCTCATGCAAACTTAAACCTTAACATGATTTCAACAAAATTCTAGATAAACTAACTTGAATTCTTACCTTAGATTGTAGTCTAATCCCTTAGCTTCAAATCTTCAATCTTTGAGCTTATATTCTGAAGTTTCCCCAGCTGAATTCCCTGGTTCAATGCTTTAATTCCTTAGGACTTCTTCTAGGACAAGAGAGAGATAGGGAAAATCTTGTATGAGGGAGAGAGAGAGAAGGCTGAGTTTTCAGAACTCTTGGGGTGGCTTTCTAGCTAAGTCTAGAGTCCCCACAGGGTATATCGTTTAACTCAAAATGATCAAACTACCCCTTTTGGAATACTTTACCCTTTAATTTGTTTTAGAGGTAAAATAGTCTTTTCCTCAGTTCCTGCTAATTCCTTAAATGTTCCTAATATTTACCAATTAATCCTGTCGTGTTCAGTTAATTACCAAATATTTATTCATTACTCAATAAATCACAAAATATTCTCTAAATTCCCAAAATACCCTTAGGCTCCCCCTGAGCCGGGTATTAAACCTCGCTGTGACTATTTCGCTAATCCACTCACTAGGACCGTCCTGATCCATATGCTGCAAATATTTCCACATAATAATGTGGTATCAACCATATATCACGTAAAATCACATTTATGCCCTCAACGTGCAAAAATTACAAATATGCCCTTCTAAGCTATAAAGAGCCCACATGCATATCTAATACTCATAAACATGCATATAATATATTCATATAATCATATTAATCATGCATGCCACTTAGTCACACATTTAACAAATTAAACACACATATCAACTAGTTATGCCCTCTCAGCGCGCTAATGAAGGCACTAAGTCCTATTAGCGATTTTGGGTCAATCCATCAGTTATGCTCATGTGCAACTCTAGGACGAGAGGGACAGTATAAATATAAACTCTCCACCACAGTGGAGGGGGATCACAAAAATTGTCCTACCGACTAGCTCCAGAAACATACCGAGTAGCTTGGCTTGGTACTTAGCAGTGATTCTATCATTCTGTATTGTCTTTTACACCTAGAAATCTACATTTATTCACTGGTTATCTTGTGTAAACCCTTAAGATCAATACAAATATGAGAGGAATTAGGTCATTAGCATTTCTCGAGGCCGAACCTCTATAATTCTGGTGTTGTTTGACATTTATTGCTCATAGTTATTAGGTTTTTGGCTTCTTTATGGTTCATTGATTTTCTACTTGAAAGCTCTCTAATTAATTAATGTATCTCTGGATTAGTTGACCAAAAATTGGTCAACATTTTGGTGCTTTCATTGAGATTGTGAAATTCTTCTCACATACCAAATCTGATCACGTATTGCCTGGGTGAGACAAATGGTGGTAATCTTCATTTTTGTTCATTGAATTGGTGATTGGAAAGTAATCAAGTGCTTGGTTTGGAATGTGCTTAGCACATATAACATATAATATAATTAAAAATTAATATAAAAATAAAATGATAAAATTGGTCGAAATCATGATGATTATTAACATATTTTTCTCAAACAAAAAAGAATATAAGAAAGCATCGGAAAAAGAAGACAGAAATTAGCATGAAATTCATCATACATTATTGTTTACCCGAAAAATATTTTCTTGATGATGTGGCACAATAGGGACATACGTGGATAGCACGTGACTGTTTAGTGATGATAGTCTGGTCGAACAAGGACCTGGATAGCAAGCTACTTGATGGATTCAAGAAAGATGTTGAACAGTACAATAAAATATATGATGATATATGCAATCATGTCTGATCGTAGTAAGGAAGCCAGAGTTCAAATACAGTTATAAGTCAGATATCTCTAAGATATTTGACCGTCTTTTTGTGGAACTATTATGAATTCTATTATTCTTTAAATATGTTTATGTTGAAAGTTTAAACACGGCCCATCAGCCCATATGTACATCCTTGAACCTATAAATAGGACTGATGGGATTCATTTAGGAGATACACAGTATTTTGTATTCAGAAAGAGAATGTAACGACCCAAAATTGCTAATAAGGCTTAAGGGCCTTGATTAGCGTGTCGGGAGGGCATAATTGGTATTTATGTGAATTCATGATTTAATGCATGATTATGTGGCAGGCATGATTATATGATTATATGGATGTGAATAAATGCATGTTTATGAGTATTAAATGTGCATGTGGGCCATGTTAGCTTTCAAGGACATATTTGTAATTTTGGCCCGTTGAGGGCATAAAATGTAATTATATGCAATAAATTGTTGAGACCACATGTGGCTATATGTAATTATGTGGATATATTTGCCGCATGTGGCTCGAGACGGTCCTAGTGAGCGGATTGGCGAAATAGTCACTGTGGGGATTGATACCTAGCTTGGGGTAGTCTGGGGGTATTTTCAGGAATTTAGATAATGTATTGGGGATTGTTAGACATTGGGAAAAATAAATGGTAGTTGATTGGATGTCGCATTTAATTGGTGGTTAATATGAACATTTGAGGAATTAGTTGGAATTGGGAGTGAAATGACCTTTTTACCCCTAGGAGACATTTAAGGATTATTTATATTAGAGGGGCAGCTTGGTCTTTTGTCTAAGTAATATACTCAGAAATTTAGGAAAACAAAAGAGAAGAAACTAGAAACTAAATGAACTCTCAGCTCACCCTCTCTCACCTCACGTACTCCCTCTATTTCACTCTCTTTTGTGAAACATTGAAGTTGTAAATTAGAGAAGGAAACAAAGGCAACATAATAAATATTCTCTGTTTTTCTCTCTTTCCCGTATCCCTCTCTCTCTCTTGAGGTTTTTGCCATTTTGGAAGAGGACAACTTGGGAATGGAAGCTTAGAGTGTAGAATAAAGCTAGGATCAGCTTGGGAACCATTGAGCAGCCATCAAGGGAACGAATTCAAACTTCAACCTCTAGAATTTCTGAGTTCTTGTTTTGTTTTTATGGTGTTTTGGGCTTGAGAGTTTGAGTCTGGGTTTTAGGGAAAAAGGTTTGTTTTTGGTGGTTCCTGGAGGGAAAGGAAGAATTGGTGGCTGTTAAGGACCATCCAGAGGTTAGGGTCGAGTTTCTATTTGAGGTAATGATTTCTAGCCATTGAATGTCCTGGGTTTTCTGGTTTTCAGTTGGTGTTCTTGAGCTTCAAAGCTCAGTTTTGATTTCTGTGTTTAGTGAGGGTTTTAGCCAAGTTTTTGATGTTATTAGGTTGTTTTGGGATGAGATATAGGGAAATATGGGCCCGATTTGGTGTTTGATTGATGATTGGGGTTAGTTCTCAGAGCTTTGGCTCGGGGAAGTTCGAAGGGTGAAACCCATAAATTTTCATTTCTGGTGCTAGTGCTATAGCGCTAGGTTGAAAGCGCTAGGCGGTGTTTTTATGGGGGTTTTGGGTTTCTGTCTATAGCGCTGTAGCGCCCACCTTGTAGTGTTGTAGCGCTCCTCAGCCTCCTGAAATTGGCTTTTGGGTATTTTCTTAGTGTTTTCGCTTGGGGGCTCGGGGGACGGGTTCACCACCTCGTTCAGTGGAACTTGGGGTCCCGAGAGCGCAAGTTTGATCCCGGGATTGTCCTTTGGAATTCAAACTCATTGAAGTATCATTTATGGATTGTGACTAGGTGTATGCCAAGGATCGGAGCAGGATCGTGCTCGAGGACCGTTCGTAGTAACTAAAGCACTCGGAATTAAAAGTAAGAAAACTACATCCTTTTGTGTGGTTGTGATGGGACTAAGGGCTCCCTACATCTGATTACAATTGTTGTATGATTATGATATGCCATGTGAGCATGAAATAAATGGTCTAAGAGTGCCAGAATTTATATTTGCGCACAGGACGCGGCTTGGCCAGTGGTAGGTGAGGTTAATTACATAATCACTGAGCCTGGCCTAAGCAAGCCAGAGTCAGTGGGTTAAACACTGGGCTCGGCCTAAGTAAGCCGGAGACAGTGGGTGTAATGCCCCGAATTCTCTGATGAGGTTTAGTGGCGGTTTAGTAGGTCGAGAGGGCTGTAATTGTTTAATTACGCCATTAAATGAATATATGCATGTTTATGTGAATTATATTATGATATAATGATATATGCATGCATGTGGGTCCACATCTGAAATATTATGTTGTTTTGATAATTTGGCCCATTGAGGGTAAATTTGTGTATTTGGGTGCATGATGTGATTTTTGAATGAGATTCCATTATTATGGAGATATATTCGAGCTATTCGGCATGAGACGGTCATTTTTAGTGGATTAGCGGTTTTGTCATAACGGGGTCAATTTTGGGGTAATAGGAATGTTTATTTGATAATAAATTGGGAATATTTGAGATCAGGGTGGAATTCTGGAGGTTTTGACTATAATGTCCCTGGGGGTGTTTTCGGGACCCCGAGCACTAGGTTTTATTTTAGGTTACTTAAGCTTGAAGTAGCTGTCAGATAGAACGTACGATTAGAAAACCTCTCGTTCTTCTTCATTTGTTCATTTTTGCCACCCGAAGCATAATTGAAGAAATCTTGAGTTCTAGGAGTTGTTATCAAGTGAGGATCGAGGCATAGCGATCCTAGGAAGGATTAGAATCTTCTTGACCGAAGGATTTGACAGAAAACAACCTAATCGAAGGTAATCTAAGTTTAAAGTTTTGAGTTTTTAGAGTTTCTAAGCTTTGAATTGGACTTTGTGAATTGTTGAGTTTTCGATTCATTTGAACCTTGGGTTTTGAGGGTTTTGATGCATTGGGAAGCTTGGGATCTTTGATTTGATGATTGGTGAATGTTTAGGTATGTTTTTGGAGGCTTTGGAGTGATAAAAACGTGTTTGGGAATGGCCCAGAGTTGAGGGTCGCCGCCTTGTTCTTGAGGTGCCGCGGCCCTGCCTTGAAGAAACAGGTGGAGTTTTTGTGCCTGCTGGGCGCCGTGGCCCTTGATGGAGGGCGCCGTGGCCCTTGCCTCAGGGAACTCTGGGGGCCGCGGCCCAGGGCGCTAGGGCCGCAGCCCTTGCCCAGTCTTCGCCCCGTTTGCTCGTTTTGACCCCGGGAACCTAGGTTTAGGCCTTGGGAGTGTCCTTACTACTTGGATTAGTTTGGATTGATCTCTTGGAGGCTAGATATTTGTTTGAGAACCTTTGATTATCATGTTATTAATGGTATCCCATAATGTGTTATGATTAGGTAACCGCTAAAGGACTAAAGGCTAAACCGTTCTCAAGGGTCGTTCTTTTGTTTATTCTAGCTTGAATCAGAGGTAAGAAAACTGCACCCCAAATGTGACATGCATGGTTATTCATGAGGCATGTTGGTTGTATAAATGTGGACATGAATTTATTGTGGAATACTTAGCAAATCTTGCTCACTTGTGCATGGTACTAACTCATTAGTCGGATTTGGCAAAGGTGCTAGTATCAACTGTGAAGTTGTGACTCATTAGTCAGGTTCGCCAGTGGTATTGGGCACTGGTCACATTGTGCTGACTCATTAGTCAGGACGGCCTTAGCGAGTTCAACGCAAGCCAATAAAGATTAGATCTAATCGACTTTCTGCATTGAATGACTCAAGGAGCATTAATGCCGGACCAACCTCAAGTTCGATGAATATTATAAGATCTAATCGACTTTCTGCTCTGTGTGATTATAATGATAATCATTTGATGATGTTTACATATAATGTTATGTTTTCTTGCTGGGCTTTGGCTCATGGGTGCTATGTGGTGCAGGTAAAGGAAAAGAAAAGCTCACCCAGCCTTGAGTGGAGAGCTTAGGTGGTGATGTGTACATATGCAACCACTTGACCACCACGGCCAAGGAGTTCTCAGAGGAACTAGGGGGTTTACCCTATTTTTGCCGCTTAGGTCGGCGGGTTTATAATTTTGGAACAGTAGTGCCCTTTTTGAGTTGTAAATAACTTGCAAATGTTCTTGTGGGCCCATGAACAGTTTTATGTATCAATAAAACATACCCTTTCCTTTTTATTGGTTTTCACCTTAACCTGTTAATAACACTTAGATCACATTTTTTTTTAACCAAAGGACTCAGGCAATGAGTCAAATTTTCGGTTCACCGTTCATCGTAACTGTTCTGGGGTAACCAGGGCGTTACAACTTGGTATCAGAGCAATGCCAAGGTTAAGGTTCCTGTAGATTGGCTGGGCATGTACACACATCACTGAAGTCAAGCTCGACTCATGGTTTGGTAACTATTTATGTAGTTATGTGTATAACTGCCTAAATGTGGTGCATATGCTTTACCTGTGTGCATGAGACACTGTGTTGAACCTGTGCCCCTTAAATATTATGAATTGTTATGTGATACATGCTGAGTGCTAAGTGCCATAAACATGTATCTGCTTGTGAATGTTGAATGACTGTGGAATATGATAATTATCTTCTTGTTCTTGGACCGTGAGGCGGCAAGAGGTTTAGTTATTACTACCTGACTGGCCGTATTGATCAATGTTTCAGCAAGGTATCAGATAAGAATGAATCCAGAACAGACAGATACTACAGCTGGCCAGAGTGATCAGGGCCAAAATAACAATAACAGCCAGGGTCAGGAAAATGACTAGTCTCAGATTCCACAGCCAGCTCCTGCAAACTGGCAGCTCCTGAAAATGACTTGCAAGCTATAGTGTTGAAACAAGGAGAGGAGCTTCGTCTCTTGAGACAGCAACAAGTGCCTGCAGTGGTTGGTGTATCAGAGGCACCTCCTGTGTCAGTGCCAGTAGTTGGAAAGCTGCCTGAGGTAGGAAAAAAATGGGAACCTCTTTATGAAAGGTTCAGGAAGCAATAACCTCATGTTTTTTAGGGCAGTGCAGATCCTGCCAAGGCAGAACAATGGATGAGCATGATTACCACTATCCTTGACTTTATGAGGGTAGCTGGTAGTGAGAGGGTGGCCTGTGCTACCTATATGTTTCGGGATGATGCCCGGATTTGGTGGGAAGTGATTACCCAGACCAGGAATGTTAATGCTCTGAGCTGGGAGGAGTTTCAGACCTTATTTAATGAAAAGTATTACAATGATGCCATCAGGGCAGCTAAAGCTGAGGAATTCATCAGGCTAGTTCAGGGAAGCTTATCAGTTACTGAATATGCCTTAAAGTTTGACCGTTTGGCGAAGTTTGCCAAGGAACTGGTGCCCACTAATGGGACCAGGAGAGAGAGATTCCTCCAGGGGCTACAGCCCAGACTAGCCCGTGACGTTCGTATCACCACTGTGGCAGGGGTTACTACCTAGGTACAGGTGGTTGAGAAGGCACTCACAACTGAGAGTGCAGAGACCAAGATCTGGCATGACAGTGCAGCCAGAAAGGATTTCAGGAGGACAGTTCCTCCATTTGTGGGTTCTGGTAAGGTGTTGGCCCCAGTGATCAGAAGGGGAAGGTTCCTGATACCTTCCCAGTTCCAGGTCCTGACAGAAGGCCCCGTGGTATTACAATGGGTCGTCATGGGGGTAGTGAAGCCTGGAAGACTCGTCCTGAATGCCCTAGATGCAAGATGCTTGGGAGAGTGTAGGGCAAAGGCCTACTACTTGTGTGGAGCAATGGGTCATCTTAAGAAAGATTGCCCTCGGATAGGGAAAGAATAACCCCAAAAGGTGGACAGCTCGGCCCCAGCTCGAGTGTTCATGTTGACTCAAGCAGAAGCTGAGGCTTCCCCCTCAGTTGTTACAGGTCAGCTTCTTAGTGCTGGAATCCCTTATAATGTGTTGATTGACTCTGGTGCTACACATTCTTTTGTTGCTAGTAACATTATTGATAGATTGTGTAGACCTTGTGATTTCTATGCTGTGGGATTTGGTACTTTGTTACCCACTAGAGAGTTAGTGGTATCCAGAAGATGGGTCAGATCTTTGACAGTGACAGTGGAGGGCAGAAAGTTGTCAGTGGACTTGATAGAGTTAGTTATGACTGACTTTGATATGATACTGGGTATGGATTGGTTGGCAAAGTATGGAGCAACTATTGATTGCAGAAGGAAGATGGTCACCTTTGAGCCTGAAGGTGAGGATCCTTTTGTGTTTGTTGGTGCTATGCATGGACCTCGCATTCCTATGATTTCTGTGTTGAGGGCCAGAGATCTATTGCAAAGAGGTTGCATTGGATTCTTAGCCAGTGTGGTTGATACCACCCAGGTCATTCCAGTGAGACCAGAGGATACTAGACTTGTATGTGAATTCTTGGATGTGTTTCCAGAAGATTTGCCAGGATTGCCACCACATAGGGAAATTGAGTTCGTTATAGAACTGGCACCAGGGACGGAGCCAGTGTCTAGAGAACCATACAGAATGGCCCCAGCTGAGTTGAAAGAATTAAAGGTACAGTTGCAAGAGCGGTTAGACTTGGGTTTTATTAGACCTAGTTTCTCACCTTGGGGTGCGCCAGTTCTGTGTGTGAAAAAGAAGGACTGTTCTCTGAGGATGTGTATAGATTATAGAGAACTGAATAAGCTGACAATTAAGAATAAGTATCCTTTGCCAAGGATAGATGATCTATTCGATCAATTGCAAGGTAGAAAGGTATTCTCAAAGATCGACCTTCGTTCTGGTTATCATCAGTTGAGGGTCAAGGAGGGAGACATACCGAAGACTGCCTTTCGTACCAGGTATGGGCATTGTGAGATTCCAGTTATGTCATTTGGATTGACTAATGCCCCTGCTGCTTTTATGGATTTAATGAACAGAGTGTTCAAGGATTATTTAGACCAGTTTGTGATCGTCTTCATCGATGATATTCTGGTATATTCTCAGACTGAGTTAGAGCATGAACAGCATCTGAGGTTGGTTCTGCAGAGACTGAGAGAACACAGGCTGTTTGCTAATTTCAAGAAATGTGAATTCTGGTTGTCTTAGGTATCCTTTCTTGGACATATTGTCAGTAAGGAGGGGATTAAGGTAGATCCAGCAAAGATCAAAGCGGTCAGAGATTGGCCAAGGCCAAAGAATGCTTATGAGGTTAGAAGTTTCCTTGGATTGGCAGGTTATTACAGGCGTTTCTTGGAAGGGTTTTCGAAGATAGCTGGTGCTTTGACTGAGCTGACACGCAAGAGCCAGAAATTTGTGTGGTCAGATAAATGTGAGAACAGCTTCCAAGAACTGAAGCAGAGATTGATTACAGCTCCGATTCTGAGTCTCCCGACAGATCAAGAGAAGTTTGTAATTTACTGTGATGCTTCTCATCAGGGTTTGGGCTGTGTTTTGATGCAATCAGAGAAGGTAATTGCTTATACTTCTCGTCAGTTGAAGGAGTATGAGAAAAGGTATCCCGCTCATGATTTAGAGTTTGCGGCTGTGGTTTTTGCTTTGAAGATATGGAGGCATTATCTCTATGGAGAGAAGTGTGAGATTTTATACAGACCACAAGAGCTTGAAATACTTCTTCACCCAGAAAGATTTAAACATGAGACAAAGGCGTTGGCTGGAGTTAGTAAAGGATTATGACTGTGAGATTTTATATCATCCAGGGAAAGCCAACGTGGTAGCTGATGCTTTGAGCCGGAAGGGTCCGGGGCAGATTCATGGTATGAGGCTGATAGCCAGAGAGTTGGCAGATGATATGACCAGAGCTGGTATTGAGTTGCTGGTGGGCCAGTTGGCTAACATTACGCTACAGTCTACGCTGTTGGAGAGAATCAAAGAAGTTCAGTTGAGTGATCCACAGCTAATCAAGATCAGAGAGGATGTTCTGGCTGGAGCGTCCAGAGATTATTCAGTGTCTGAGACAGGCTTGTTAAGATACAAAGGGCGGATATGTGTTCCGTTAGACACTGCACTGAGGCGAGAGATTCTGGATGAATCTCATACTACACCTTACTCTTTGCATCCAGGCACCACGAAGATGTATCAGGATGTGAGATCGTTGTATTGGTGGCCAGGGATGAAGAGAGATGTAGTAGAGTATGTGGCTAAGTGCTTGACATGTCAACAGGTCAAGGCTGAGCATCAGAGGCCGGCAGGGTCATTGCAGCCTCTGGATATTCCAGAGTGGAAGTGGGAAGACATCACAATGGATTTCATGGTGGGCTTACCCAGGACTACTGGTTAGCATGATTCTATTTGGGTGATAGTAGATCGCTACACCAAATCAGCTCACTTTCTGCCAGTAAAGACTACTTATACAGTTGACCAGTATGCAGATCTCTATGTGAGAGATATCGTGCGCCTCCATGGAGCACCTAGGTCGATTGTGTCAGATCGGGACCCCACTTTTACTTCCAAGATCTGGGGGAGTTTGCAGAAAGCCATGGGGACACAGTTGAAGTTCAGTACAGCTTATCATCCTCAGACTGATGGGCAATCTGAGAGGACAATTCAAATTCTGGAAGACATGCTGAGAGCATGTGTGCTGGACTTCGGTGGATCTTGGAGTAAGTATCTGCCTTTGATAGAGTTCTCCTATAACAACAGTTATCAATCTACCATTGGAGTAGCACCTTATGAGATTCTTTATGGTAGGAAGTGCAGATCTCCCATTCATTGGGATGAGACAGATGAAAGGAGATACTTAGGTCCTAATGCAGTTCAGAGGACCAGTGAGGCTATTGAGAAGATTAGAGCTCGAATGCTTGCTTCTCAGAGTAGACAGAAGAGCTGTGCAGATCCCAAGCACAAGAACATGGAGTTCCAGGTAGGAGACTATGTTTTCCTCAGAGTCTCGCCATGGAAAGGGGTGAGAAGGTTTGGGAAGAAAGGCAAGTTGAGCCCTAGATTTGTAGGTCCATTTGAGATCTTGGAGAGGATTGGTCAGGTGGCTTACAGATTGGCCTTGCCTCTGGCATTTTCTGTCGTGCATAATGTGTTCCATGTATCAGCTCTTCGGAGGTATGTATCTGATGTGGGCCAAATCTTGAGTTATGAAGATCTGGAGCTTGAACCAGATCTCTCCTTTGAGGAGCAGCAAGTTCAGATACTTGACAGAAAAGACAAGGTCCTCAGGAATAAGATGATACCTTTGGTTAAGGTATTGTGGAGGAACAGCAAGGTCGAGGAAGCAACCTGGGAGCTAGAGTCAGACATGCAGAGTCAGTATCCAAAGCTGTTCAGGTAAATTTCGAGGACGAAATTTCAGTAAGGAGGGGATAGTTGTAATGCCCCGAATTCTCTGATGAGGTTTAGTGGCGGTTTAGTAGGCCGGGAGGGCCATAATTGTTTAATTACTCCATTAAATGAATATATGCATGTTTATGTGAATTATATTATGATATAATGATATATGCATGCATGTGGGTCCACATCTGAAATATTATGTTGTTTTGATAATTTGGCCCATTGAGGGTAAATTTGTGTATTTGGGTGCATGATGTGATTTGTGATTGAGATTCCATTATTATGGAGATATATTCAAGCTATTCGGCATGAGACGGTCATTTTTAGTGGATTAGCGGTTTTGTCATAACGGGGTCAGAGTTGAGGGCCGCGGCCCTATTCTTGGGGTGCTGCAGCCCTGCCTTGAAGAAGCAGGTGGAGTTTTTGTGCCTGCTGGGCGCCGCGGCCCTTGATGGAGGGTGTCGCGGCCCTTTCCTCAGGGAACTCTGGGGGCCACGGCCCAGGGTGCTAGGGCCGCAGCCCTTGCCCAGTTTTCGCCCCGTTTGCTCGTTTTGACCCTGAGAACCTAGTATTAGGCCTTGGGAGTGTCCTTACTACTTGGATTAGTTTGGATTGATATCTTGGAGGCTAGATATTGGTTTGAGAACCTTTGATTATCATGTTATTAATGGTATCCCATAATGTGTTATGATTAGGTAACCGCTAAAGGACTAAAGGCTAAACCGTTCTCAAGGGTCGTTCTTTTGTTTATTCTAGCTCGAATCAGAGGTAAGAAAATTGCACCCCAAATGTGACATGCATGGTTATTCATGAGGCATGTTGGTTGTATAAATGTGGACATGAATTTGTTGTGGAATACTTAGCAAATCTTGCTCACTTGTGCATGGTACTGACTCATTAGTCGGATTTGGCAAAGGTGCTAGTATCAACTGTGAAGCTGTGACTCATTAGTCAGGTTCGGCAGTGGTATTGGGCACTGGTCACATTGTGCTGACTCATTAGTCAGGACGGCCTTAGCGAGTTCAATGCAAGCCAATAAAGATTAGATCTAATCGACTTTCTGCATTGAATGACTCAAGGAGCATTAATGCCGGACCAACCTCAAGTTCGATGAATATTATAAGCGCTTGTGTGGCTTACCCATCAGTCACTCACTTGATAAAGTAGAGACTTACCCATCAGTCTCTCATTTGTTGAAGGCTAGTGGCTTACCTAGTAGCCACTCTTCCATTTGAATTAGTGACCTGCTTGTCAGTCACTCAGTATGGTTTATCAGGACCTCAAGTGATATTCACTCATCTGTTTGAAAGCTATGAGCTCTGTGTGATTATAATGATAATCATTTGATGATGTTTACATATAATGTTATGTTTTCTTGCTGGGCTTTGGCTCATGGGTGCTATGTGGTGCAGGTAAAGGAAAAGAAAAACTCACCCAGCCTTGAGTGGAGAGCTTAGGTGGTGATGTGTACATATGCGGCTGCTTGACCACCACGGCCAAGGAGTTCTCATAGGAACTAGGGGTTTACCCTATTTTTGTCGCTTAGGTCGGCAGGTTTATAATTTTGGAACAGTAGTGCCCTTTTTGAGTTGTAAATAACTTGTTAATGTTCTTGTGGGCCCATGAACAGTTTTTTGTATCAATAAAACATACCCTTTCCTGTTTATTGGTTTTCACCTTAACCTATTAATAACACTTAGATCACGTTTTTTTTTAACCAAAGAACTCAGGCAATGAGTCAAATTTTTGGTTCACCGTTCACCGTAACTGTTCTGGGGTAACCAGGGCGTTACAGTGGGTTAAATAGCGGGTGCGGCCTAAAAGCAATGACCCTGAGTATTGTATGATGATTATGTTAAGTTGTTGATTATGAATGTGATTACTGTTGTTAATGAATATTGATGGCTTGTTGAATACCTGGATGATAGAATGATGAATATTTTCTTGTCATCATTGATGTGTGCTTGTTATGGCCTGATAAATATTTGGTTAATATATTATGAATTATTTCATTGTCTGGATTGTTTATGCTATGTGATATAGTTTTCTTGCTTGGCCTCGGCTCACAGGTGCTACGTGGTGCAGGTAATGTCAAGGGTAAGATGGTTCAACCATGAGTTGGAGAGCTCTGGGGGCGAGGTGTACATTGTCAGCTGCTCAGCCACCACAGTCGAGGGATTGTATAGGGATAGAAACCTAAAATGTATATTTTTCCATTAGAGTGGCCTTGATTATTTATAACATTTGAAGATTTTGTAAATATGTCATTTAAGCCCTGTTTTGGGATCCCATGTACCAAACATTTGTTTTAATGAGAAATTGCCCATTTATGGCCAAAATATTTTAGCCCTAACTTGTTTATGATTCTAGGATCATATTTTTCATTTAAATGACTTGATTAGCAAGTCTCGCACTATTTAAAACACACAGGGTGACGACCTTCGTTATCCAGGGCGTTACAGAGAAAAAGTGTTTTTATACACAACTTTTGTATTCCACTTTGGAGCTTGTGAAACTTAGTGAACCCTAGTTTGCTGATCGCAGGTTTCAGAGTTTAGATTAATAGAAACACTAGGTGGATGTAGGTTATTACCAATCTCTGTGGCCGAACCACCATAAAATATTTGTGTTGTTTAGTTCTTGCATTCAGCTAATTAATTCTTGTCGTTTTTAGTGACTCTGTGTCATTGGCTAAATTATTAGTCAACAATTACTATATTAATATATATATATATATAAATATTTATATATTATATTGTTGTCCGTGTTTTCATTGAGTTACACGTGGCATGCATTAGTAGTAATCTAGTGTACACAGAAGTAGATTAAGCTTCTGAGAACTTACCTAGAGTCCCCCGAAAGGAAGGCTTTGCCCATTATTGACTATTCATTGCCTCCGGAGATGCATGTCCTCGTGGAAGGTTACCTCTCGAGTGTTGGTAACTAATTTACCATGTGCGCAGCGAAAAACAGGGGGTTTTGGACTAGAGATTTCAAATTGTTTTTTATATAAAGATACTTTAAATAATCGGATCAATTAAGATGCAATACATTAATCACAGAGAAATAAAAAGATGAGGATTTACCAGTTGAAGAACTATCAATAATCCTCACTATCTGTTTGTATCTCCAACGAACATCCAATCTAAAGTAGTTCTTCAAAATACTTAGACCAAGATCTTCCAAGATGTATCTCTACACCTCAAGACGTGTGTAGGCAAGTAGAGTAATGGTAGGGAAAAATTTCGGATTCACAAGATATTCTCAACACATGAGATCTTAGAATATTAGGTTTGAGACAGTTTTCAGGAATAGAGAAAAATAATACGATCTATTTCTTTCTCTGTGAAAAACTTAGTATTCTCTCTATGAAAAGTATATTATGAAATCTTGTGAAACTATTTTCATCTAATAAATTTATAAAATAATTAATTAAATTTTAAAATTTAAAATCTAAAATTATAAATCAATTATTAAATAATTACATAAATAAAAGAAATATCCAAGACACATTCTTGTACCTTGTTACACGTCAACTATAGTGCATGCAATGTAGTTGGCGTGTAACACATCCCTGATTTCAGGGATGTCTTCCAACCATTATCTTTTAATAATTATTTATTAAAAAATAGCTAAATCTATTAACTTATTTATCACATTAATTAAAGAATAAATGTCATTTCAAATTCAAATCCAATTTGAATTATCCGAAATATCTTTTTCACATTATTAAAATAAATAAAGCTAATTAATTCAAAATTAATTATCTTAATTATTTAAATGCTATTTTCAAAATTTCCAAAATAATTTTTTTAAAATATAATTAATTAATTAATTTTCCTCAATTTCATATTTAACCCTGAAGAACAAATTTCTTCAAAAATATGTCATTTTCCTAATTTTTTCCAATTTCAACTCTTACCTTGAATAGTGTTGATAGAGCCATCTTGAAGACCTATGGACCTATAATTTCAAGCTCCAATAAACTTAGATTATTAATTAAAAATCTTTATTATAATAACCTTAATTTATTAATCTCAATATTATTCCACTAAAAATATGAAATTGCACTCGTGTAATTATAGACATTTATTTATTGAGTAATTTTAAACATATAAAAATTGTCCATCGATTTAATCACTACATAAAATTAAATCCTCTATTAATGGTTCATAATTAAAGTAGGACTTAATCACCGTTTAACCTTTTTAATTATATCTTGTTTCCTTATGTACCATTAACTTTACTAGTGAAGGTTAATTCATAAACTTATTTATGAATTTGAGCTCAATAACCTTTTAGTTCCAAAAGACAACCCTTAAGAGAACCATTACTCAATTCCTCTCGAAAAGGTATAGATTCCATATATGTATATTATGTGCTCAGCCATTTACATCAATGAGTTCCCAAAATAAAAGTTTTTAGCCTGATCATTCTGACAAACCATAATGAATGAATCAAAGAACTCATATGGCATAAACAAGAGTTCATAATATCTTCAGGGTTAAGATCAATTTGTATATGATCATCTTATTGATATGTTTAATAAATACTTTTAAAGTAAACGGTATTAATAAGTATTAATAACATAACAAGTCTCATTCATGTATAACCACTTTATACAAAGTACCTCCATTAAGATGTCCTACTACATCAGTAATCTGGATCTATATTACATGTATTCATAATAATAGTGAACCGTACATACAATATTTCATCCAAAGATTCCATATAACTTTGTTTTACTGCGAACTGTTTAAATTCATTCCCTACAATCTTAATTCCCTCGTACCAATACAAGATTGTAGTCACAATAACGAATTTGGGAATTTTCTGATATTCATATAATATTACTCTAATAATTATAATAAAAAAAAACAATATATGCTAAAATTATTTCAATTATTTATTTCATAAAACATTGTTCAAAACATATGCTTTAAAGGGTAGTAATCCCAACATCGAGGACTACTTACAGTATCTCTCTAGTCACATCACCTCCACACAGGTCCTCCAAGTCAGAAAAATCCTTCCTCTAGACCTGGAGGAGGATTGCCAGATGTCATGCACAGTGACATTGGACCACAAGCAGCCTTTTCATAGTCATTGTAGCGAAAGGCGTGTTGTCGACTCTGTACAAGCAACAAGCAGAATGTCTCACGACGCCACCTAAAATTGGAAAATGTGCAGCTACCCCATGACACTATCAAGGATGTGTCACCCCCAAAAAGTAGTGGGTTGTAACCTTGTAAATGGGCCCACTGTAATACGCCTAGGCCCACCAACACCTTAACTAACGGAATGTATCATTTATTACTAATTTAATACCCCATTAAGGGAGAATATTTGTAATAAATCCCCATTAAGGAGTTAATTTCCCTCAACCATCTATAAATAAGGATAGGACACACAATTTAAAAAACCCCCAGTATTTTATATTAGATTACTGCTAAAACGACCTAAACTCCATAGAAGTTTGAACCTTCAAGCTTCTCAAATCCTAATAGAAGTGACTCGTGGACTAGGGTTAATTAATAACCTGAACCACTAAAATCTCCGTGTCTCCGTCTACATTTCTTTAAGCTTTTATTTAATTGGTTGTTATCTTAAAAGCTAGTCAACATTTTGGTGCTTTCGTTGAGAACTTGAATAAAGCTTCAAGATACAACCATGGTGACTAACAGGCACAATGTTACTGAAGAAATCCCCTCTCCCAATGTCGCTAAGTTAGGAGAACCAAGTGGACCACCTCCACTAGCTGATCTGGGGGTGGCCGTCAAGGGCCAAAATCACCTTCTAGCAGCAAAGGATAAAGGCTCAAGAGGGTAGTATCACTGCCCTACGTTAACGCCATGAGGCTACTTTCGCGGCTCAAGGGCTCTAAGTGGACCCTCATGGCGATGTACCACCTAGGCAGCTAGCTGGTGTGCAACTTGTGAATCCAGCTGGAGTGCCACTTGCTCAACCAGCAGGCGTGCCCCCCGAGCACCCCGCTAATGTAGCGCAAGATCCACGAGCTGGTGTGCCACCTGTGCGCTTGGACGGAGCACCTCCTGCACCTCAAGCTCATGGGAAGGAAAAGATTGAACCCTCCCATAATAGAAAAAAGGACTTGTCGGGCCTCCTAGCCCTTTCATGTCCCGAGAAGGGCCAACGACCCTGAGTTTCATGGGGTTTGAGGATACCACCAGGCCACCAGCATTCGTGGAACCCAGGGCTTTCCTCCCAGGCATGCTGAGACAGACCATGTCAAGCCTGGAGGAGGAGTTCCACCAGTGTCTCGACAACCGCAGTGACACCCTGGACAAGGGGCAAGTCCGAGAAACTTCTCCACTAACCAAGGACATGGAATCAATGTCTAGGTCAACTACAAGTATGTTGATTCTGAGGGGGAAACTGAAGTAGGATTCCCTGAGGATGGCTGTCGGCGAAATGCACAGCCTGACCTATGAGAATACTTGAAAGATCGCTGGAACATATCAACTTTTGATGACGTCCCCGAGAGACAACCACAACCAGACCTCTGAGACAATCTCAATGCTCGAAGGAGATAAGATTAGCCCAACCAGAGGGAATACCCGGCACAAAGTGCCAACCAAGAGCACGACCATCTCCACATAGAGTTTAGGATTGAAGAAAATTATGCAGAAGATGGCCAAGAGACAGGGTCACAACTTTGACTTGGAGGATGAAGATGGGGAACC
Organism: Humulus lupulus; assembly: GCF_963169125.1. Taxonomy (NCBI): domain Eukaryota; kingdom Viridiplantae; phylum Streptophyta; class Magnoliopsida; order Rosales; family Cannabaceae; genus Humulus; species Humulus lupulus. Next base: position 108,275,743 of record NC_084802.1, on the reverse strand, counting down.
CATTACCTCAAGGCTTCAAGATGCCAGATGTAACTCCTTACTGCAGAGTCACGAACACCTCTGACTATCTGTCTAAGTTTAATAGACTGATGTCGGTACAGGGCATCTCTGAGGATGCCAGATACCATGTTTTCACGATAACCCTGATAGAACTTGTAGACGAGTGATTCAAGAAACACTAGCCAGGATCAATTAACTCCTGACACCAACTCTCTGCTGCCTTTCAAAGACAATTTATAGCTGTTCAAAAAGTGCACTTCGAGGTCAACACTTTAGGCAACATTAAGCGAGGACCTCTTGAGACCCTTAAAACATATATCAAACGCTTTGAAGAGGAAGCAGCCAGGATCAAGAGAGCCGATGATGGCTAACAATTGATGGTCTTGCAAGCTAGCATCTGACCAAGTTCTCCACTATGGGACGAACTGCAGTGGCGAGGATGCCATAGGCTCGACGAATTCATAAGTCTAGCCCAAGAATATATTCATTGGGAAGATGCCCAGATTGGAGCCTTTGGATGACCAATTTCCTTTTCGACTCTTACAATCCCAACTGCCATAGCTCCAAGGCCGTAGTTCTCACCATACACTCCAGCACTAATGAGTGTTATGAGCACCCCTCATTATAGTCCAGTTGTTCACCAAGATGGTTTTAGTGCTGCCCCTTCTGGGTATGGAGCAGCTCCCACTAAATACAGTGCTTTTCAGCCTGTGTTCAGTGCTGGAACAGAAGCTCCCTCTAAGTCGGTAGCACCCAGCGAGGGCCCCAGCAAAAACAAGCATGAGGGAAAGGGAAAAAAGCACAAGAGAACTGGTGCTCCCGAGGAAAAGTACACTCCTCAATATTCCAAGTACACCGATTTGGTGGATTATTCGGAGAACATGTTTCTTGCCACGTAGCAACAAGTCCACTACCAGAGACCTCAACCCATCCGAAGGGAGAAGGGACACCATGAAGTTCAGCATATTCCACAATGACATTGGACACTACACCAACGAGTGCATGAAATTTCGAGATAAGATTAAGAATCTCATTAAGTTAGGGCACATGCACCAGTATGCCAGGGATGGGGCATGCCTTGCTCAGGCTCCGGCCATGGCCATGCCTCCTCCACAACTGGTGGTACCTTCTCAGGCTCTACTGCTGCACCACAACAAGCAACCTCTGGACCTCCTCCAGTGAACGGAATAGTAGGGAAAATATCTAGAGGACCCCACCTCAGGGACACATCAACGGGCTCATAGAATCCCTATGCGCGGGTCTTGAACCATGATGATGAAGTGTTAGTGCTGGTCCTACTCTTGACACAAATGCCTCAGATGACAGACAAAATAATCACCTTCTCCGAGGATGATGCTCGAAGAGTGCACTTCCCCCACCACGATTTGTTGGTAATTGATAGCCTGATTTTGAAAAATATAGTAGCTCAGATCATGGTGGATAACGGAAGTTCCGTGAATGTCCTATTCAAGTCAGCCTTCAAGAAGATCAGGTTGATGACAAGCGACCTTTCCCCGTGCAACTGAAAATTTTACCGGTCCATGAGTGAAGGTTTGATTCCAATGGGATAGATCAAGTTGCCAATGATACTTGGAGAAGTGCCTCGTCAGGCCTTCAAATACTCCTCTTTTGTGGTGGTCGACTGCTCATCCACCTATAATTCTATCCTAGCACGTCCGAACCTGGTGGAGTTCGAAGCGATCACCTCTATTTGCCACTTTTGCATGATGTTTCCCACGGAGGTGGGAATTGGCTCTGTTCGGGGGGACCAAAAAAAGGCCCACCAATGCTACAATGTGTAATTAAAATGTAACGTCCCAAAATTACCTAATAAGCCTTAGGGCCTTGATTAGGGGGCCAGGATGGAAATATCTGGAATTATATGTTTACTTGATATATTTGATTGTGATTATGTGAGTTATATTATAATATAACTAGTTATGCATGTTTAGGGATATTAAATATGCATGTGGTTTTTCTTATTAGAAGGTAAATTTTTGTGCTTTGGCCCGTTATGGGCATAATTGTATACATGTTCATATATGTGAGTGACCACGTTATTTATGTGGGTTTGTTTGGCTTACTTGACATGAGACGATCCTTGGGAGCAAGTTAGCAGGAAAGTGACAACAGGACTTGTTTAACCAAAAAATATTTTCTTACTGACGTAGCATGATCGGGGTACACGTGGATAGCACAGGAGTATTTAGTGATGACATTCTAGTTGATCAACGACCAGGATAGCAAGCTGCTCGATGGATTTAAGAAAGATGATGAGCAATACGACAGAAGACATGTTGACATATGCGACCAGGTCTGATCGTAGTAACGAAACCAGAGTTCAAATAAAGTTATAAGTCATATATTTCTAAGATATTTGACCCTCTTTATGTGTAACTATGATGATTTCCGTTATTATTCAAAGATGCTTGTAACAAAGTTTAAACAAGGCCCATTGGCGCATATGTAAATCCTTGAGCCTATAAATAGGACTCGAGGGATTCATTTAAAGGAAGGAATTTTGTATTCAGAGAGAATGAGCGCTTTTATACACGATTTTTGTATTCCACTTTGGAGCTTGTGAAACTTAGTGAACCCTAGTTTGCTGATCGCAGGATTCAAGGTTTACATAAACAAAATCACTAAGTGGATGTAGGTTATTACCAATCTCTGGGGCCGAACCACTATAAAACATTCGTGTCGTTTAGTTCTTGCATTCAGCTTATAAATTCTTATCGTTTTAGTGACTCCGTGTTGTTGGCTAAATCATCAGTCAATAGGACCCAATACTCGACTCGGGATGAGTCAAGGGGTATTTTTTTTATTTGGCATTAAATCGGGTTATCGGGTAATGGGAATGAATAATTGAAGGTATATTTTGAGTTAGCGAGATTAGGAGGGAATATTGGGGATTTTGACCAATTTTCCCTCGGGGACGTTTTTGGTACCCCGAGCCTCGGGATTAGGTTAAGTAGACTTAAGCCTTCAGGAAACACAAAAATGCTTAAACACCTTTCACAACCGACTCTCTCCCTCTCTGTTTTTCTCTCAAGTTTTATAAGGGAGCTCTTTGATGAACTAAGAATATTTTGGCTAGAAACTAAGGAATTGAATGCTCGGGATTAGAATTCTGATAATTTGTGGCTAGGGGATCACCTTTCACATCTAAGGTAATGTGTTAATCTCTGTGTTTAATTGAATTATCTTAGAATTCATAGTTGTTATGGAGGTGTTCTTGAGCCTTATAGCTCAAGACTTGAATTGGAAGTTTTAATGAGTTTTGCATCTAGGTGTTAGTTGGGTTTTATTACTGGGAAGATATTAAAACTGTTATATTGATTAAATTATTGTTTTAGGGTGAAATTGGGATAGTTTTGGTTGGATTTGGCTGATGAAAAATGGAGGAAATCTACGCAAGGCCAAGTCGCGGACCTGTTCTTGAGGGGCCACGACCCAACCAAACCCAGGGCCCTTGGGGGCTTTTGTCTAGGAGGTGCACCGTGACCCTCAAGGGTAGGTCGCGACCTTTGTTCTATTACTAGGGGAAGAGGGCTTTGGACTTGAGGAGCATGTCATGACCCTCGAGGGCAGTTTGCGACCCGCCTAAGTTGTTTTGGCCATGGTGAGTTTCTAGAGGCGGGAATCTTTTCCTTAGGGCTCGGGATCGATTCTACTATCTGGTTTAGTAGAATTTGAGGTCCAGGAGACTAGGACTCGATTCAAAAGCCTTTATTTGCTCGTTATTGATGGAATACTATATTATGGTTGTGACTAGGTTATCGTTAGGGGCTCAGAACCAAAATCATGCTCGAGGGTCGTTCTTATTTAATGCTATACTCAGACCTGAGGTAAGAAAACTACACCCAATACGTGTTATATGTGATCAGGGCTTGGCTCGACTGTTAATAATAATTATGATTAGGGCTTGGGCCCCTGAGAACATTTATGTTTAAGTTATCATTTCACTTGTTGATTAAACCTACGTGAATATTTTATACCTGCTTAAGTGTTACATGATTGTTTGCATTGGTTTGCGGGGCTAAGGCTTGGCCCCGTTAAATAAGCATGATTATTACTATGATTACGGTTACTTGATGATATTATGTGATTAACATGTATGCATGCTTGACTTGTTGAGGTATGCCTATCCATATCTGTCTCTGTATTGATATTCGAATAGTTGGTTCAGGGCTTGACTTATTAGTTAAGGACGGGAATAGTGCACTGCGAGCTGGTCGAAAGGCTTAGGCCAAAATCAGCAACGTACTATTACGTTGGCTGACCCAATGGTCGATGGAAAACAAAAGTGTTGTGCTAGCTTTATGGCTAGTTACCCAAAGCTAAGGGCGAGGACCCCAGGTGACTCTATGGTCACATAGCTAGGGGATAGGGCCCTAGGGTTGACTCTATGGTCAACTGTTCAGGGCAGCGGCCTCAGAATGGTGTAATGACCATTTATTTATGATTGTATGTTGATATGAGTAGATTATTACCCCTGTGTTATGCACATGTTTAAGTTTTCTCGCTGAGCCTTGGCTCACGGGTGCTTTCTGGTGCAAGTAAGGGAAAAGGAAAACTTGACCAGCCATGAGTTGGAGAATTTCGGTAGCAGCGTTTACATATGCGACTGATCGTCCACCACGGGCGAGGATATCTCAGAGGAACTAGGGTTGTAGCCCCGATTTTTCCGCGTAGGTCGGCCGACTGTAATTTTTTATGTATATACACATTTTCTAAAAGTTTGGTTGTAATATTTTGGGATCCTATGTATGTATGAAACTTTCTAAATAAAAGTCAACATTTCCTTTGACCAAAAGTTTTAACCCTAACCGTTGACATTAACCTTAGTTTCACATTTATAAACAATGACTTGATTAGCAAGTCTGACACAATTCAAAATACACAGTGTAACGCTCCTTGATTAAGGGGGTGTTACATAAAACATCAAGTGATGGTGGTTGAAGCAGTAGCCTCCAAGCAGCTTCCTCCAACGGAGATGGAGGTCTAGGTTGTTCTAGAAGAGAGGGAGTCCAATGAGTTGGACCCCAGGGTTGGAGATGACAAGGCTATTGAGCCCATCGAGGAAGGTGAATAAGTAACCCTCGATAGCTCCAACCCTGAGCAAAAAACAAAGGTCGGGAAGAACCTCAAGGCAGAAATCCAAGAAGCTTTGGTTAGCTTTCTCTGGGAAAACAAGGAAATCTTTGCCTGATATCATGCAAACATAACGGGCAATGACCTAAACATCATCAACAATGCCATGAACATAGATCCAACTCTTGCTTTGATGCAATAGAGGAGGAGGACAATTGACCCAACTAAGGCGGAGGCCTTGAAGGTTGAAGTCGACAAGCTTCTCAAGAATGGCTTTAGACAGGATGCCCAATACCCCAAGTGGGTATCAAATCTGGTGTTGGTTCTGAAGCCTAACAATACCTAGAGAGCGTGTATTGACTTCTTTGTCCAAGGCCTACCCAAAAGACTGCTTCCCCCTGTCAAGATTGATCAGATGGTCGATGCCCCCTCCCAGTATGAGCTTCTCACTTTCATGGATGCCTACTCAGGGTATAATTAGATCTCCATGCATGTCGCTGATCAAGATCACACCAACTTCTGAATAAATGAAAACGTTTATTGCTATACAGTGAGGCCTTTCAGTTTGAAAAATACTGGGGCCACGTATCAAAGATTGGTGAACTGGATGTTCAAGAATAAACTTGGCCAGAACACAGAGGTGTACATGGACAACATGCTGGTGAAGTCCAGAACGGCTCCCGACCACATGAAAGACTTGGCAGAAGCATTCTCCGTTCTCCATAGATTTGGGATGAAGTTGAATCCCCAAAAATGCACATTTGAGGTAGCCTCCAGGAAGTTCCTGGGATTTATTGTCAGTGCTCGAGGAATTGAAAAAAATCCTGAGAAGATAAGAGCCATGATTGAGATTTTGTCATCCTCAAAGCGCAAGGATGTCCAAAGCTTGACTGGTTGAATAGCAGCTCTTAGAAGCTTTGTTTCTAAGGCTACCGACAAGTGCATTCCATTCTTCAACACCCTCCGAGGAGGTCAGCCATGAGAATGGATGGAGCAGTGTGAACATGAATTCTAGCAGTTGAAGGCACATATGGAAAATGCTCTGATTCTGTTAAAGTCCGTAGACGGAGAACCCCTTCTCCTCTACATGGCTATCTCGGAAAATGCCATTAGTTTTGCCTTGGTTTGCGAGGAAGGCTACGTCCAAGACCCCGTCTATTAAGAAAGCAAGAGACTTCTCAGAGCGGAGTCTAGGTATCCGCTCATGGAGAAGCTAACCTTATGCCTAATGAGGGCTTCTTGGAAGCTGATGCCCTATTTCCAGGTACATCCCATCAAAGACCTCACCAACCAGACTTTAAGGAAACTCCTTCAGAAACTGGAGTCCTTCGAGAGACTCCTCAAGTGGGCACTCAAACTTAGCTAGTGTGACATCACTTATCACCCAAGGACTGCCATAAAAGGGTAGGCATTGGCAGACTTTATTGCCGAGTGCATGGTAACGCATGAAAGGCTTGAGGAGGCCAGGTTGTCGGGCCCATATGGAAGTTGTTTGTGGATGAGTCCTCTAATGAGAATAGAGCAAGAGTATGCCTTATCTTGATATCCCCTGAGGGACATAGAGTTCACAATGCCTTAAGATTTGGCTTTGACGCCTCAAACAATGAAGTTGAGTACGAAGCCTTGAGTGCCGGACTCTGAGTTTCCTTGGAGCTATAAGCCGAGGGCTTCAAAATATACAAAAATTCTCATCTTGTCATGAACAAGGTCCTCAGAGAGTACCAAGCTCGAGGGACAAAGAGGTCACTTATCTGGCCAAGACCCAAGAAATACTGCATAGTTTCAAAAGATTCACCATCATACGAGTGCCACGGGAACATAATTCCAGCATTGATGCCCTGGCCAAACTTACTACCACCAAGGATGCATAGTTTCTTAATGTGGTCTCGATTGACAACTTTGCTTCTCTGAGCATCACACCTCCCGAGGAGGTAGCAGTGGTCCAACCCCAGGACAATTGGATGGAACCTATTGTGAAGTACCTTGTCTCCAGAGAGTTACCATAGGACAAAAAAGTGGCTAATAAGCTACTTTATCAGGTGCCTCGATACGTAATCATGGACAAGAAGTTGTATAGATGATGGTATTCATTTCCACTGCTACGATGTATGTACAAGTAGGAAGCCAAGCTCATCCTTTGAGAAATGAATGAGAGCTTTTGTGGTGACCACGCTAGGAGGCAGAGCCTCCCCAAGAAAATCCTACGATGAGGGTACTTCTGGCCTATGATGAATGGAAATTCGATGGATTATGTCAGGAAGTGTGACAAATGCCAACATCCCCCAAGCTCCTCCAAATGGGTTCGCTCAGATGACAAGTCCATGGCCTTTTACAGTATGGAGCATTGACTTAATAGGGTCCTTGCCCACTAGAAATTGAGGAGTAAAGTATGCGATTGGGGCAGTTGACTACTTCATGTAGTGGGTTGAGGTTGATCCTCTCGCTGCCATCACCTCCAAGAAGGTGTTAGACTTCTTCATCAAAAATATCGTTTTTCGTCACGGGCACCCGAGGAAGATAGTCTCCAACAATGACCTAAAGTCTAAGAGTGAGTTATTTATTGACTTCTGTGAAAGGCATGGAGCCATGAAGAGTTTCTCCTCTGTAGCCCATCCTCAGGCGAATAGACAAGGAGAAGCGGTTAAGAAGACGCTCAAGGTCACTTTGAAGAAAAGGTTGGAGCAGGTGAAAGGCGTCTGGTCCGAGGATCTGCCTAACGTATTGTGGAGTTATCGCACCACTGCTAGGACCTCCATAGGCCATTCGCCATTTTCCATGGCCAATGGGTATGAAGTTGTGCTCCCAGTTGGGGTAGCAACTCCACACAGTGATGAGATACTTACGACCCAACCACGAATCATGCTTTACTTCAAGAATCACTGGACCTTGTTGAGGAGCTCTGAGACACTTCACAACAATGTGTAGTGTCCTACAACCAGAAGGTGGCCTGATACTTCAATTCCAAAGTGAAAGATAGAAAATACGAGGTCGAAGACCTTGTTGCGAAGAGTTTTCCTGGCAACCCGAGATGCATTGGTTGGATTGTTGGGCCCCAACTAGGAAGGCCCATATTAAGTCAAGAGCATCATGTGTCCCAGAACATACAAACTTTCTTGACTGAATGCAGAGGTCATGCCTCATGCTTGGAATGTCGAGCATCTTCATCGGTATTACGAGTAACATGAACAATTGTATTTTCTAAATTTTGTAATTTGTAGCCTCCAGGCACCTTAATGAAAATCGTGTGTACAAAACACGATAGACAAAATTCATAGAATTTTCTTGTATTTTTATTATATATGTTTGGCTACCCGAGGAGTACCCGCTCGCTGGCATGGACAAGTGAATGCAGACTAGTCTTCGATTACTTGGGGGGCATAGCTGGGTCACCATGAAAGGTAACTGCTCTAGGAGCATGACCTAGGGAACTAAGCCTATTATGAGCGGAGTAAACCTAGTGTCGAGGCCTGCAAGATTTCACGAAATGACCTAAGGAACTAAGCCTATTATGAGAGGAGTAAACCTAGTGTCAAGGCTTGTGAGAAATCAAGAAATGACCTAAGAAACTCAATGTAAGGGGCCAAAACATGCATTTGAGAGTAGACATAGTGTCACAAAAACCTAAGTAGCCTAAGGGAGGAGAACTTAAGTTACCTCCAAGGACTAGGTGCCTACGGAGCTGTAACAAGTTCCTAACTTCCAAAAGGGTAAAAGGTACAAAACCCGAGACACCTGTACTCAGGAAAAAGCCTTAAGTTTCCAAAACTTAAGCAAGCAACCCCGAGTAGCCTATACTTGGGGGCAAGTCTAAAGTTGCCTAAGCTTTAACAAACAAGACCTGAGTAGCCTATACTTTTGCACGAACTAAGGAACTCAGTTTGACTGTCTGAGGACCAAGTGCCCGAAATGTAACACTAACTTCTTGAGTTGAGTCCCAAATCTTTTAAGTTGTTTTGTTTGTCCAAGTCTCGAGTTTCCTAGACTTGAGTACAAGCGTCAAGTTGCCCAAACTTGGCGATAACCTAAAGTTACTTTCCGAGGACCAAGTGCCCATGAAGCCACTAAGGGCTCGGAAGCCAAAAACCTATGGGATATGCAAGACCTGAGTCACCAAGACTCGATCACAAGTCCCAAGTTGCATCATCTAGGGAAGCCAAGACCTAAGTCTATTAAGACGGTGGCCCATGCATGCTGGATAAAAAAAGTTTAAGTAAATCAATTTTTTTCATAATGTCACATTACGTTAAAAGTTTTATGTAAAACCTTTTACATTTTAAATCCAATTTGTATTATTACTAAATGCAATGTTAAAAACATGTTAAGTGAAAACATAAAGAAGGCAAGTAAATAGAGCAAGCAAAACCCGTTCTCAAGAGTCATATTTACACAATTGTGCTCGGAGGCTCGAGCAGTAAGCTGTTTATACCTCAAAGGAAATAAAGAGATGGCACACAAGCCTATGTACTACAAACAAAAATAAAAAATATCTACAAGAGGCGACTTAGATCTCATCGAAGGGAACCTTCTCGACAATGTGGATAATAGGGTCGACCTTAAGAATTAGGACTGCCTCCTTGGTGGCCCAGCAGCCTCCTCGGCGCGAAGGCATTCCTCGAAGAGTAGCCTTGTGTTGGGATCATCGATGAAGGCTAGATCCATCTCCCTATTACTTAGCCATGCAAAATAGAGTGTGTCCTCAGCTCATCAAATTTAAGCCAAAGATCATCCACCTTGGACGCAGTCGCATAAGCTCTCATTACTCCCAAGGAAGCCTCTCCTCGGACCCTGGCAACCTCAGCTTCAGAACGTGAGGCCTCCACCAGAGCTTTGGCGGCCTCCTACCGAGCTGCCTTGGTCTCCTCCTGGGTAACCATGGCTTCCTCAACTTCCTTTGCTGAGGCCTCCGCAGTTGCCTTGGTGTGAGCCCTTTCATCTTCATCACCTTGGATGAAGTCCCCTCCAAGACTTGGGCCCGAGTCTGCTCCTGGGCCACAAGCTTTCCAAGCTCTCAGGAGTGAGTCTTCTCCTCCTCCAAGGCCCGGTAGAGTCATGCAAGCTCCTCAGGGGGGACTGCTTGCAGGGCCTTCACCGCAACCAACTCCTCTTGGGCTTGCCTTAACTCGAAGGACCTCGTTGTCACGAGTTCCCCCAAGCATTGACACAAGAAGTTGGCCTGAAATCAAAGAACACTAAGTTAGTACTCCAAAATCATGTGTTCCAAAAGACCAGAATTTGTTCAAGGGCTTACCCAAGTAGTGGTGTAGTGGCAAGGCGCGAGTAGGACAATATCGTAGTAACCCCTAAGCGAGTGTATCTGTGAGAAGTTATCTCGCTCAGGGATGTGCTTATTCCCTGTAAGAGCTTAACCACCAACAGAGCAGTGTGACTGCCAAGCTTATCCACAAAGAGGCTCTCCAACTTCACTCGGCCGATGGGAGGTTTATTGGATCTGCCTCAGACAGGTTTTTCTTGGGAAAGGTACTTGACCAAGGCCTGGAACTCCCAATCCCCTTTGTCTATACTGGCATTGTAGTACTTCACCATCACTCGGTACTTGGAAAGCTCTTCCCCCTCGTAGTGCTCGGGGAAAATCACTGGTCGAGGAGGTTCGACTAGTGGGTTGTCTGACACTTCAAGGGACCTCTGCACTAGACGCCCCTTCCCTAGGAGTGGGGCACCCACCAACGAGGTTGATCACTAGTGGATCCACCACCATCGGAACCTACTCTCGAACCAGGGGACTCGGGAGAGGGACCATGGGAGTAACTGCCGGAGCTGCGGGAGTAGCTGTTAGAGCTGCAGGCACAACCGCTAGTATCGCGGGGACATGTATTTGGGGTGGTCCCTCCAGCCTTTACCTCTTGGTACGGATAGCGTCTGCCAGCCCATTTGATTTGCAAAAGAAAAAGCAGACAATTAGAAGTTAAAAAATGATATGACAACAAGTACTAACATGCAAGGATTAAAAGGCTTAGAGTTGAGAGCACGTGGGCTTCTCGAAAAGCTCACAACTAATTGACTCCACTAGATGAAGAATCGAGCGTGCAAACTCCCACACGAGCTTACCCATCCTCTGGGTTGTGTTGGTATCGTACTAGAAAAAGTAGTTCGTGTGGAAAGACATAATGTCATCTAGTGGCACGAAGCCCCGTAGTGCTAGCTGTCTCCTTGGATGGTTGAGATAGACATTGATCAGGCCTTGGTCATCTTGGAACTCCTCCATGGTCCAAGGACAGTCTGATACGAGCCCGCACCGGAGGACTGACAGAGAAGCCCACACATGCTCAAGACTTACCCCATCTCTTACTTGTCCAGCATTATAACCGAAGACTTGAGATTTAACCTGATTAATGGAGGAGGCCTCTATCCCTGCCTGAAGCTCCTCCTCGAGCTCCTGGTCTTCCTGAGCTTCTTCAGTTTCTCTGAAAACTTGAGCATTCTTGATCTGCTCTTCCAACAACTGCTGGTTGAATATTTTCATGGCCCGTCCATCAATAGTTAATGTGGTGGGAGGCCAGTTCACGGGACTTATGGGAATTCTTATACTAGGACAAGTCCATGTTATTGATGCACTATCCTGCCTAGAGGAGGCTAACGACAATCAGGTCCCCCACTCCTGGGGGACCCACCAACAAGGTTGATCACTAGAGGATCCACCACCATCGGAACCTACTCTCGAACTAGGGGCCTCGGGGCAAGGACCATGGGAGTAGCTGCCGAAGCTGTCGGAGTAGATGTTGGAGCTGCAGGCACAACCGCTAGTCTCGCGAGGTCATGTATTTGGGGTGGTCCCTCCAGCCTTTGCCTCTTGGCATGGATAGCGTCCGTCAGCAGACAATTAGCAGTTATAAAATGATATGACGACAAGTATTAACATGCAAGGATTAAAAGGCTTAGAGTTGAAAGCACGTGGGCTTCTCGAGAAGCTCACAACTAAATGACTCCTCTGGATGAAGAATCGAGCGTGCAAATTCCCACACGAGCCTACCCATCCTCTGGGTTGTGTTGGTATCGTACTAGAAAAATTAGTTCACGTGGAAAGACATAACGTCGTCTAGGGGCACGAAGCCCCGTGATGGTAGCTGTCTCCTTTGATGGTTGAGATAGACATTGATAAGGCCTTGGTAATCTCAGAACTCCTCCATGGTCCAAGGACAGTCTGATACAAGCCCGCAATGGAGGACTGATGGAGAAGCCCACACATGCTCAAGGCTTACCCCATCTCCCACTTGTCAAACATTATAAACTATGACTTGAGATTTACCCTGATTAATGGAGGAGGCCTCTATCCCTGCCTGAAGCTCCTCCTCGAGCTCCTGGTCTTCCTGAGCTTCTTCAGTTGCTCGGAAAACTTGAGCATTCTTGATCCGCTCTTCCAACAACCGCTGGTTGAATATTTTCATGGCCCGTCCATCGATAGTTAATGTGGTGGGAGGCCAGTTCGCGGGACTTATGGGAATTCTTATACTAGGAAAAGTCCACATTATTTATGCATTATCCTGCCTGGAGGAGGCCAACGCCAATCATGTCCCCCACTCCTAGGGGACCCACCAACGAGGTTGATCACTATTGGATCCACCACCATCGGAACCTACTCTCGAACTAGGGGCAGGGACCATGGGAGTAGCTGCCGGAGCTGCGGGAGCAGCTGTTGGAGCTGCAGGCACAACCACTAGTCTCACGGGGACATGTATTTAGGGTGGTCCCTCCAGCCTTTGCCTCTTGGCACATATAGCGTCTGCCATCCCCATTAGATTTGCAAAAGAAAAAGCAGACAATTAGCAGTTATAAAATGATATGATGCAAGTATTAACATGCAAGGATTAAAAGGCTTAGAGTTGAGAGCACTTGGGCTTCTCGAGAAGCTCACAACTAAATGACTCCTCTGGATGAAGAATCGAGCGTGCAAATTCCCACACGAGCCTACCCATCCTCTGGGTTGTGTTGGTATCGTACTAGAAAAAGTAGTTCACGAGGAAAGACATAACGTCATCTAGTGGCACGAAGCCCCGTGGTGGTAGTTGTCTCCTTGGATGGTTGAGATAGAAATTGATAAGGCCTTGGTAATCTTGGAACTCCTCCATGATCCAAGGACAGTCTGATACAAGCCCGCAACGAAGGCCTGACGGAGAAGCCCACACATGCTCAAGGTTTACCCCATCTCCCACTTGTCAAGCATTATAAACTATGACTTGAGATTTACCCTGATTAATGGACGAGGCCTCTATCCCTGCCTGAAGCTCCTCCTTGAGCTCCTGGTCTTCCTGAGCTTCTTCAGTTGCTTGGAAAACTTGAGTATTCTTGATCCGCTCTTCCAACAACCACTGGTTGAATATTTTCATGGCCCGTCCATCGATAGTTAATGTGGTGGGAGGCCAGTTCGTGGGACTTATGGGAATTCTTATACTAGGACAAGTCCACGTTATTGATGCACTATCCTGCCTGGAGGAGGCCAACGACAATCAGGTCCCCCACTCCTGGGGGACCCATCAACGAGGTTGATCACTAGTGGATCCACCACCATCGGAACCTACTCTCGAACCAGGGGCCTCGGGGCAGAGACCATGGGAGTAGCTACCGGAGCAGCTATTGGAGCTATAGGCACAACCGCTAGTCTCGCGAGGACATGTATTTAGGGTGGTCCCTTCAGCCTTTGCCTCTTGGCACATATAGCGTCCGCCAGCCCCATTTGATTTACAAGAGAAAAAGCAGACAATTAGCAGTTATAAAACGATATGACGACAAGTATTAACATGCAAGGATTAAAAGGCTTAAAGTTGAGAGCACGTGGGCTTCTCGAGAAGCTCACAACTAAGTGACTCCTCTGGATGAAGAATCGAGCGTGCAAACTCCCACACGAGCCTACCCATCTTCTGGGTTGTGTTGGCATCGTACTAGAAATAGTAGTTCGCGTGGAAAGACATAACGTCATCTAGTGGCACGAAGCCCCGTGGTGGTAGCTGTCTCCTTGGATGGTTGAGAAAGACATTGATCAGGCCTAGGTAATCTTGGAACTCCTCCGTGGTCCAAGGACAATATGATACGAGCCCGCACCGGAGCAGTGACGGAGAAGCCCACACATGCTCAAGACTCACCCCATCTCTTACTTGTCCATCATTATAAACTATGACTTGAGATTTACCCTGATTAATGGAGGAGGCCTCTATCCCTGCCTGAAGCTCCTCCTCGAGCTCCTGGTCTTCCTGAGCTTCTTCAGCTGCTCGGACAACTTGAGCATTCTTGATCCGCTCTTCCAACAACCGCTGGTTGAATATTTTCATGGCCCGTCCATCGATAGTTAATGTGGTCGGAGGCCAGTTCGCGGGACTTATGGGAATTCCTATACTAGGAAAAGTCCACGTTATTGATGCACTATCCTGCCTGGAGGAGGCGAACGACAATCATGTTCTCCTCCGTGACTTGCTAGTTTAACTCCAGCACCACGTCCTGGAGTCCCTTCATCTCCTGCAAGTGATTTTCGTACGCTTGGATGTAAGGAGTGATGGGGTTTTATGCCCTAATTAAAACTCAATTTCTTTGTAATCTCATTTTTTTTATAAATAGAAGAATTGAAATCATTTTTTGACTTGGTCAATCACTTTTCTCACATGTTTAATTTTCATGATTATTTGTTTAATATAAACTTCTATTAAATCCCGAGCATATAGCTAATCATATTTATAGTGACGCAATTACAGTGGAATATAAATATGATTATATGTTCAAAATAAGTTAGTTCTAAGATTAGTCAGTGCATAGAATTTACATTGACTTGGCAATATACGATATGATCTACTTACACATCACAGTGTTATGTTCTTTCCAGAACATTGGCAAAGTGGATAAGATTAGATGTATTTGTTACATCGGACAGGACCGATATTGACAGTTGATAGGATAAGTAAACATACTATTATTATCTATTCTAGTCATGTCATATAGTTGACCATAGGTCAATTCAATCTCAATTCTGAGTAGTTAGTATTCTAATTAATTGTATTATTTGAGTTCTTTGACTTGTTCGTTATCAGCTTACCCTACGGATTAGCCCATACTTACATCTTGGGAACTATGGTAGTATAATCGAGTTAGAGTGTTAATCATAGATATGAACATCTATAGCTTCTCATGAAGAAGTGAAACGATGGTTTCCTTTTAGTTTGGTTCAAGGTGCTAAATGATAGAAATCTCATTTCAGTAATTAATAATAGTTTACTGAAATATAATTTACAAGGAACTAAGTGTTTTTAAGGATAAAATACAATGAGGGGTAAAAATGTATTTTAGTCTCATCTCATTGTAGACCGTCTATAAAAGATTGAGTGATAATTATGGTTGTAACAATAGATAATTAATAATGTATCTATATTTGTTATAGAGTGTTCTATAAATTAAAGAGTGCAATTATGAGTCTTTAGTGGAGTCACGAGGAGTTAATAACTTAGTAAATTTATTTGTTAGATTTATGATAACTTATTGGAGCTTGATTTCACAGGCCCATGGTCCCCACTATACCATGGATAAAATCATCTAGATAGTCTCAATTAAATTATTTAATTATCAATTAGAATTATCAAAGTTGACCAGGTCAATTTTGGATAGTTTCACAGAGTTATGTAATTTGAAAAGAAAAGATAAATTAAGGCATATTTATTAATTAAGATAAATTGGTATCTAAATTAATAAATAAGTTTAAATCAAGGTTCAAATTATAATTAATTAATTTGATAAAGGATTTGAATAATTATTTAATTAATTAATCAATAGAAAATAAAAACTCAGAGGAAAAATTCTAATTATTATTTTGATAGAATTAGAGTCTTTAAATAGGGAAATACAGGGTATATGACATCTGCCAATATTCTACAAAATATTCTAGACTATTCTAATCCCTAAAAATGAGGAACAAAATTATCTAAACTAGGAAACAAATATCTTTGCTGATAATTACAAATAATTAAGACAATATATTACAAATAATTTATATAATTCCAAATCTTTGTTGATTTGGTTCTCATTTTCAACACTCCCCCTCAAGCTGGACAGCAAATATCTTTCATGGATAGCATGCTAATTTAGTATGTGAACTGCTTAGTTGGTAACCCTTTAGTGAGAATGTCTGCAATATGATCTATAGTGGGAACATAAGGCATACAAATGAGTCTGTTCTCCAATTTCTCTTTTATAAAATGTTTGTCAATTTCCACATGTTTGGTTCGATCACGAAGAACAAGATTGTGAGCTATTAAGATAGCTGATTTGTTATCACAGTAAACCTTCATTGGTGATTGAATTCCCATCTTTAGTTCTTCAAGAAGTTTTTTAATCCATAATATCTCACAAATGCCACGTGAAACTGCTCTAAATTCACCTTCAACGCTACTTCGTGCCACCATGCTTTGTTTCTTTCTACGCCAAGTAACTAAGTTCCTCCCACAAAGGTACAGTAGCCCAAGGTTGATCTTCTGTAGGTGATGCTTCCTGCCCAATCAGCATTTGAGTAAACTTCTACTCCAAGAGTATCATTCTTTCTAAACAACAATCCTTTTCCTGGAGTGCCTTTTAAGTACCTTAGTACCCTCTTGACTACATCAAAATGTTCTACTCCAGGAGAATGCATGAATTGACTTACAACACTTACTGCAAAGGCAATATCTGGTCCGATGTGAGACAAGTATATGAGTTTTCCCACTAATCTCTGATACTACTCAATATCCACATGTGCATCTAAACTTTTAGGCTGAAGCTTTATATTGTATTCCATAGGTGTTTCAGCAGGTTTACATCCAAGTAGACCTGTTTCTTTTAACAAATCCAGAACATACTTGCGTTGTCAGACAATAAGCCCTTCTTTAGACCTTGAAAACTCCATACCAAGAAAATATTTTAGGTTTCCAAGATCTTTGACTTCAAAATATTTTGACAACAATTTTTTAATCTCTGCAAGTTCTGTGTATTCATCACCTATCAAAACAATATCATCAACATAGACGATAAGCACCACTATTTTTCCACTTCTCGAGTGTTTGTAGAACATGCTGTCATCATCTTGACTCTAGTTATAGCCATGTCTTTTTACAGCCTTCCCAAAACGTTCAAACCAAGCTCGTGGTGACTGCTTAAGGCCATACAAATTAAAAATTTGTTTTCATACCTTTCCATTTTAAAAATTTCCTTCAAATCTCGGAGGTAACTCCATGAACACCTCCTCTTCTAGTTCACCATTTAGAAATGCATTTTTAATGTCCAGCTGAAATAAGGGCCAGTTATGATGAACTGCTATAGAAAGTAAGATGCGGGCTGAGTTTAACTTAGCAACAGGAGAAAAGGTCTCCAGGTAATCTATGCCATAGGTTTGAGTAAAGCCTTTTGCCACCAGCCTCACTTTGTATCTCTCTATGCTGCCATTTGCTTTATATTTAAGTGTAAAGACCCATTTACAGCCAACTGTTTTCTTCCCTTGTGGTAGATTGACCACTTCCCATGTCATATTTTTATGGAGAGTTTTCACCACTTCTAAAACTACAATCTTCCTATCTGGATCATCTAATGCTTCCTTGATGTTTCTTGGTACAAACACATGAGAAATATTAGAAGTAAATGCTCTATGAGTTTCTAATAATCTATGGTAGGATAGATATTTTGCAATAGGATGTTGGGTACATGACCTAGTTCCTTTTCTAAGTGCAACAGGTTGATCAAGATCAGAAAAAATAGGATTATTGGAATTTTTAGGAGAAGAATCACCCGAGGTATCCAAGAGACCAGTTTTTGGAGGAGACGATTGGGGTGGAATAATCAATTGATCTTCATTAGTTTGATGAAGTCTTCGTCTAGTGTAAACATGAAGTTAAAGATTATTTGGTGGTACTTTTGCTTGTGTCTCAACATGTGGATGACTTAAATCATCAACATTTTCATGGGTTGGAACATTGGAAACATCATTTAGAATCTAGTTGTTGTTTTGGTAATCAGGTAATGAGTAAATCCTAGGAATAGGATTAGTGGTATTTAAATCCCAAAACTGATCTTCATAACTTCTCTCTCCCTCAAGATGAGTTTTTTCAAAATAAGGTTGTTTTTCAAGAAATATTACATCCATACTGTCATGATTTTTTTTTTTGTTGCTCGATTCCAGCATTTATATCCTTTTTTATTTGAAGCATACCCCAAAAAAATGCATTTTTCTTCTCTAGGATCTAACTTGGAGCAAAATTGTGAAGGAACATCAACAAAAATCATGCAACCAAATATTTTTAAATCAAGTTTAGAGGTTAAGCGACTTGCTGAAAAATTATTTTGAAAACAACTCAATGGGGTTTGATAGTTCAAAACTCGGCTAGGCATTCTTTTTATTAAATAACATGAAGTTAAAAAAGCTTCAACCCACAATACTTAGGTACGTTCATAGAAAGCATTATAGCTTGACTTACTTCAAGTAAATGACGATTTTTATGTTAAGCAATACCTTTTTGTGGAGGGGTGACACAACATGTGGACTGGTGAATAATGCCTTTAGACCGTAAGAAAGACCCTTAGTATTGATTAAAATAATCAATGCCATTATCAGTTCGAAGAATGCTTATTTTACTTTGAAATTGGTTTTCAATCATTTTATGAAAGTCTTTAAACAAATATTCAACTTCAGATTTAGCATTCATAAGATAAACCCAACACAATCTAGTATGATCATTAATGCAAGTGACAAACCAATTTTTTCCAAACAAAGTTATAACCTTTGAAGGTCCCCAAACATCACTGTGAATTAGATCAAAAGGATGAGACATGCGATATCCAATAGGTTTATAAGAATTACAATGACTTTTAGATAAATAACAATGTTCACAATAAAGAGACTTTAAATCCACACCTTTAAACAAACTAGGAAATAGATGTTTCAAATATAGAAAACTAGGGTGCCCTAATCGTTGATGCCAAAGCATTATTGTTTCATAAGTATAACTAGTACTACCACTTAGACCTTAAACTTGTCCACACTCACGACAATCATCAAAATAATAGAGGTCATTGATCATTTTAGCACTGCCAATCGTCTTCCCCGAAATCTGGTCCTAAATCTCACAGTAATAACATATAAAACAACACGACAATTAGAGTCTTTTGATAGCTGGCTAACATAAAGAAGGTTGCAAGACAATTTAGGGACATGGAGAATAGATTTCAATCCAATATTATTGGATATTTTTACAGATCCCTTTCTCGCAATTGGTGAAAAACTACCATCAGCAATGCGAACTTTGTTATGTCCAGAACAAGGAAAATAGGAGTTAAAAAATGTAGAATAATTTGTCATATGGTCGGAGGCACCATAATCGATGATCCACGATGCAACAATAGAGAGCAAGAAAGACCATTCGAATTTCTACCTGTTTGTGCCAAAGCAACATGTGGAGTACTAGATTGTGGGTCAGAATTTAGCAATTTCAGAATTTGTTCAAGATGTTCTTTGCTAAGAATTTTGTTCAGATTGGAGGCTTCGTGTGCAGCTGGAGTAGGATGGTTGTTCTTCTCTCCGTCACCTCTAGTGCTCTTCCAATCATCTGGTTTTCCATGTAACTTCCAACATGTCTCATGAGTATGTCTTCGTTTGTTGCAATAATTACACCAAACACATGCTCGGCCATTAAAAGATGGTTGTTTTTTCAGAGAACGAGCAGTATTAGCATCAGAAATAAGGGCATAATTTTCAAGTGGTTCACCTGATTTTTTTCCTAGCATGACATTCCGATGACTTTCTCCACGCCTAACTTCAGAGAACACTTTGTCTATTTGGGGTAAGGGTTGTCTACCAATGATACGTCCCCGAACCTCATCAAATTCAACTCTAAGTCCAGCAAGAAATTTGAAGATCTGATCATCCTCCAATTTTTTTTTCTGAAATTGTTAAATCCTTAGTGCTCTCCCATTCATAGTCATCAAACAAATCGAGATCTTGCCACATTCTCATTAGAGAATTAAAGTACTTTGTCACATTATCATCTCCTTGTTGAGTACTTCTAAGTTTCAGTTGCAGTTCAAATATTTATGACTGATTTCCCAAATCTGAATACATTTGGGTCACCTTATCCCATAATTCTTTTGCTGTGGAAAAACACATATAGTTAGCACTAATATCTTCATTCATAGAATTGACTAACTAGGCCATAATCATGGAGTTTTCAGCATCCCAAACATCATAGTCGGGGTCAGTTTTTTCAGGCACCTTAGTGTCTCTAGTTAGATAACCAATCTTGCCTCTCCCACACACATACATCCTCACTGATTGTGACCACCAAAAGAAATTTTCCCCATTTAGTCGTATGGTAGTGATTTGGACAGAGTGGGATTCAGAGTGGGCTATTTTAATGGTTGCGGTTTGAGGGGCTGCTAGAATAGCAGGGATGGAAGCAGTGTTTTCAGAAATTTCAGACATGTTTTTCTATGGCTAACTATGACCTAAACAGAGGATAAAATGACTTAAAAAGAACCTGGCTCTGATACCATAAAAACTCAGAGGAAAAATTATGATTATTATTTTGATAGAATTAGAGCATTTAAATAGGCAAATACAAGGTATATGACATCTGTCAATATTCTACAAAATAATCTATACTATGCAATCCCTAAGAATAAGGAACAAAATTATCTAAACTAGGAAACAAATATCTTTGCTGATAATAACAAATAATTAAGACAATATATTACAAATAATTTATATAATACCAAATCTTTGTTGATTTGATTATGATTTTCAACAGAAAATAATACAAACAATGATTTTAAGTACAACATGCTTATAATTAAATGGGAAATTTCACGAGCCTAAAGCCCATGATAATTTCGACCTACGACTGATATTATCTATTATTTTATTGATTTTTTAATTAAATTAAATGGCCTAATTGAGTCCATAAAAGGAGTGCTAAGTGAGAGATGACAGAGACAAGTTTCTGAGAATATTAGAAGATCTAGTAAGTTTTAGATTCTCTCTACAAACATAAGTCATTTTCTAAGCCTCAATATTCTTTTCTCTTCTTATCTCTGTATCTATCTCATGTGTTGAGAATTGCCCACTCTAATCTAGATGATTCTATGGATACTTTGGAAGGTTGTGAAGAAAATTGAAGAACGGTTCAGTTTCTTGGTAATACTCTACAACAGAAAGGATACAAGGGTTAGAGAAACTGAAGGAAGGAATCTATCATTCCGCTGCGTATAATGTAAGTGTTCTTATCATTATTTTAGTTTGAATTCAATTTTAGAAACATGTTTTAGGTTTTCTTATATCAATTCGTTTAATATAAGATCTACATGAAAATAATCAAGATCATGTATAAGTTTTCCCAACAGGGAGTTCGGTGAAAGGGACCTACATAACAAAAACTACCAAGTATTGGGAAGCTACAAGTATGGGAGAGTACTAAGCTCAAAGAATACAATGATACTCATCAACCTTGGAGAACTCAAGAATGAGAGTGGGGTTGGTCCATGTCACGAAGCCATTCGTGAAAAAGAAATGGTCTTTGTAGTTCGGCATATGTCTTTCATTGTGGTGATGAGCCTTGTACACCATGTTTAGGTTGGAAAAATTAACCAGGGTATAATACCCGTCGATGTCGCTTTGTTTCTTCTTCAGACAGATCTGAAAGTTGTACAAGTATAGGACCTCAGCTAGAGAAGGCTCAGACCAATTCCTTCTTCGATATAGGACATACAAGATCACGTAGAAAATATATTCAATTGGAGATAGCTTGAAGGGAGAAATCTCCACATACTTCAAAAATATTTACAAATTATTAGTGTACAGATAGTGCGACTTTGACCATTACGAGTGATTGAATCCATGCTCTGAGGCTATGCACACTGCGGTGCACTGTCTACGACTCCCAGCAAAAGCGAACAAAGAATTCTTCTCCGGTCCCATAATGCTGCACTATGCGTTCTAGGGCAAGGGGATGCTTTAGTTTTCTGGGGAGTTGCTCCACCTCATACCGCGCTACCTCGTACCATTGTGTGGTGTGAGGAATGGGAGCTTCGTTCACTTCCTCCTCCGACATTCCCCTCTAGACAGACCTCTCCCCGGCCAGAGTGATCTCTATTACCACCAGCTCCTATACTGGTTCTCGGGCCTCCACTCGTTTTTCCTCCTATTGCGTGCCTCCTCCCTGCGCCGTGGTGAAAATCTCTTGATCAAAAGCGTAGAAACCTTGTTGGTGTAGTTCATGAAACTCCTCAGACATTTGAAACAAAAGCAAAGCAGTTAGCGCATTGACCGAAAGAAAGATGGCCAAAACACGAGAATCCCTATGACAACTACTCATGGAGTGGATGAGAGAAGAAATTCCTAAGGGAACGGGGTGTCCCCGGAACCCTAGGTTAGCCCTCGGAGACACCACCAGAAAACTCAAGAACATCACCGGAATTTGGGAATTTCCCGAAATCCGGTGGAACGCCTATAATGCAAATAATGCGAAAGGGCCTAACCGATCCATTTTGGATAATTTTAACACTATCTGGGTCCCATAATGGTACTAAGAGAGGTAAAAATAACTTCTGAATATTAATATTCTACGAGCCTAAACACAAATCTAGAAAATAGTAAAAACTCAAAACAGAAAGGATGAAAGAAACTTACGCTAGGTGAAGCTCTTGTACGTACTGTAGCAAGTCTGAACACGAAAATACTTTGTATGGTTGACCCGAAAGTAATTGGATTTTCTCCAACCTTCTAGAATCACTAATAGAGGGTTTCTGGTTCGATGAAGGTGTTCTTGATTGAGGGGAATGGTTTATAAGCTTTATAATGGGATAATGTATTGAGTGCAAAAGTGAAGAGCGAGAGGCACAAAAATTTGAATTTATATTCTCGATCTTGGAAGGGAAGCAATCGACCCACAATTGTTAATTACCTAGGGAGTAGGTACTTAAACGTTATCCAATAGTCCAGATCACCAAGGCGCAGATCATGATAAAAAATGGGAAAATGATGCCTCAAGTACAGTGTGAAAGGACGCCTCGAGTACGAATTAGACGTCTTAGGAGTGGAAAAGACCCCTCACTAAATGGCACTGATTAATGACAAAACAATAGGGAGTCAACACATGGCGTGACCTTTTTAAAAGTGTCAGGCCTCGAGGAGGCCCAAACCTCTCCCCCCCCCCCCCCCCCCCCAAATATGTCTCGTAAGATTACTCCTCTCAATTTAATTCCCCATTGTTTGAGGATGAGAGAAGACTTAGGGGGAGATTTTTTTCCGTGTTTATACCGAGTGATACGTGGCATGAATTAGGAGCACTCTAGTGTACTCGAAAGTTGATTAAGATTATGAGAACTTGCCTAGAGTCCCCCATAAGGAAGGCTTTGCCCATTATTGACCGTTCACTGCCTCTGGAGAAGCATGTCCTTGTGGAAGGTTACTTCTTGAGGACGACTTATAGTATCTTTCCAATTCACATCTCCTCCAAACAAGTCCTCCAGGCCAGCGAGATCCTTCCTCCGGGCCTGGAGGAGGATTGCCAGTTATCATGCATAGAGACATTGGACTGCAAGTAACATTTTCATGGTCATTGTGGCAGAAGGCGTATTTTTGACTTCATACAACTGACAAGCGGGATGTCTCACGACGCCATTTGACATGGGAAAACGTGCAGCTACCCCCTGACATTGTCAGAGACGTGTTACCCCCAAAAAGTTGTGGGTTGTAACCTCATAAATGGGCCCAGTATGATACTTTTGGGCCCACCAGCACCTTACTTAAGGGAATATATAATTTATTATTCATTTAATACCCCACTAAGGGAGAATATTTGTAATCAATCTCCATTAAGGAGTTAATTGGCCTCAACACATATAAATTAGGCTAGGGTACACATTGTAAAGGACCCCTAATTTTTTGTATTCAAAGTACTTCTAAAACGCTACCTGAACTCCATAGAAGCTTGAACCCCCAAACTTCTCAAATCCTAATACAAATTACTTATGGACTAGGGTTAATTAATAACCTAAGCAACGTAAATCTCAATGTTTATGTCTACATTTCTTTAAGCTTTTATTTAATTGGTTGTTAGCCAAAAAAAACTAGTCAACATATATATAATACATTCATTAGTAGTTAATATATAAATATTTATATAACCGTAAGATAGAAAGGAAAAATATATCATATGATTATTAGTACAGAGAAAGGGTTTAGTAAATAGAAAAAAATAAATAAAATAAAAGTAACACCCAAGTTTAATAAAATAATTAATATATATAGACAGTAATTTTGATATTCTTCCATTGAGAAAGTGCAATATAAAAATACTTTCATTCCACTTAAGCTGAGTTGGCATAGAATAATTAGTTATTATTTGAGTTCGACTAACTGCTCATTAAATAAAAAATTACAAAGCCGTAAAAAAAATTAAACCTTGAGACAAGCAACATTGTTCATTTTAATACCTGAGATTAAAGATGCTTATTTTTTTTTAATTTATAATTATATGAGAATTTGGATAAATAGGAAAATGGAATTAAGATTTAAAATAATATATTTTAGTCATTTTACATAAGGATAAAATTATATTTTAATTTTGAAAAAGTTGGCATTTATCTTAAGAGTGAGACTATAGGCACTCCAATTTTTTTGTCCTTTCAACCATGTTAATTATTTAATTATTACTAAATATATCATTTCGATGAATTGATATTAATATCCTCATTAAATATTAATAAATAAAAACTAATTATTTGGCATCTCTGAAGTACATAATATATCAACTTATATGTTAAATCGAACCCCAGACAAGGTGGGATTGACTTTTTTCACTTCTACCACCAGGACAATAATAAGGATCTAACTCATACCCCCCATAAATTCAATGTTGGTGAATATCGCAGTAAGTATTTTCTGGCAACAGATATGCTAACCAATTTTCTTACCTTTGAAAACGGAGGTACTAATCTTATTATTTTTTACTTGTTCAAATATCCTCTTTGCTTATATCAATATTTGACTAAATCTTTTTTCATAGGTCCTTGGGTTCGGAAAGAGTTGCAACACGTTGGTCACCACAACCAACTTTCGCAAGGTAGGCTTATTTAAGCCTTATCATTTTACTAACATAAAGGGTGATCATGTCATAGAAGAAAGTAACGACCAGATCCATGGTAGCCAGGCTGAGGCCCAAGAAACCAAACTGAGACTGGAGAACCTCAGATCGTTACCAGGGAAACTCATCGAAGAAATACCAGGGTCATGATCAACGAGGCTGCTGCAAGTGAGCCAACTTCTTGACTCGTAAATGACCCTTCCAGGCATGGGAGGGGGAAGCAAGTCGTAATAGAGGATCACAAGGCCCACGAGATATCGTCGTCATAGGATGAAAACAATACATTTATAGCATCGATCAGTAGTATTACTAGCGTAGGTCGACCAATATCGTCTTTTTCATCTTCTACTTTTTTAGAAACACTATTAGATCTTCCCCTTCCTCCAAATTTTTTTATGAATGTGGAAACTTTATCTTGTCGACCAATAATTGTCAAGTAGAGATGTGTTGGGAAATTAATTTTTTATTAGATTATAAGTGTAGGACATATAGAGAGAGTAATTTAGAAGACATAATTAGTTCAATTATTTTGGCTACATAACTTTGTTACAGATCTCGATGACTTTCTATATCGTACTAATTCTTGTCTTTTGCAGATATGTTAAGCATCCTTGACCAGCACCGTTCAACTATTGAGCAAGGGGAGGAAAGCTCCTAATAGGAAGGTTGGTGAAAGTAGTCAAGATGCTTGGAGGAAACAAGTAAAAACAATAGACCAGACACTAGTTTAGAACACTCATCCACCCCCTATCGTCCTTGATTATATCAATGAGGATCCCAAGTTCCTCCTCCAAATGAGCAGCTTAAGTGTGCGATCAAGATGGGTACAGAGATGGCTTCAAAAATTTGGCATCATAAACGTTCCGTTCGAATCTTCAAAGAGCTGACCAAGCAACCCTAACACATAGTGAAATTAGTTATGCTCAAAGAGATGCAAAATAATAACAATTTCACTAAAGTTAAGATGAGCCAATAAACTTTTGTTGTAGGCATTTTAAAAATATCTTTTTTGGTCGAAAGTGTTACTTTGGAGCATATAAGAGTACCCAAAAAGTTTAGTAATAGCTGAAGGTGTTTTGGGCCGATGTAAGCAGTCAAAACTAAGTGCAACAAGTGTTGTGTCGCCCATTGAGAGGCGTTGCATCACCTGTCTTTGATCTTCCCAAATAGGTGATGCATCGCCTGCATGAGGGCAATGCGTCGCATTGCCTGTGCGTACAAATTCATACAATTACATGTTTTGGCTCTAAAGATCAGTTTAAAATGCTATAATCTTATTCGTCAACACTAATGGCGATTCATACTCTATTTAAGGAGTTCATTTGAGACTTTGGCGAACTGATCACTCTCTCCACTCTCTCTCTCTAACTCATAAATGTTACTTGTTTTCTCCAAGATTTTCTTCAAGAAAGCTTGACTTATTTGAATACTAAGGCTTGTTGATCCCAAGACTCATTCCACCATTGTAGTAGTTTCATGCTATCTCTTATGGAAGGCAAGGAATATAGTCTTTTGGACAACAATTCAATTGTGTCAAGCCTTCATGTTCATCTCCATTGATTTATTACATTAAATCATAACTTTATGATTTTATGTAAGTGGGTTTCTCTTAAGAAAAGTCTTCTCTTTCCCTTGATATAATTTGTGTTTATTCTTTCATTGTTTAAGAGATTATCTAAAGTTAGATTCCTTAGACTTATCATATTCTAAATTGTGTTGATAAGCCATAATCTCAACATCTAGTACCTTAATTTTCTCACATTTTGTTTTTTACTTCTCTACTCACTACTGTACACATATCTTTTTAAGGTGTCCTTCAATTATGATATAGTCTTCAACAGGTCGAGTCCCATTTGGTTGATGCTAGGAAGACTCAAGAGTAGCTCGACAATCTGGAAGAAGAGAATAAAATTGTAGTATCTGGTACACATATTATAGTCTTGTTTATTGTCTATCTATTTATTTTATTATTCTTTCTTTATTTATTTATCATGTATTTATTATTTATTATTTTATTTAATCACTTATTTATGTAATTAGATTTTGTTTATTTATTTTCTTACCTATTTCCTTTTAAATGTTTGGGTCGTGTGTGTTACTTACCTTGGGCGTGTGAGTAAGAGATAGAAGAAGATGTTTGTGATCTTGATTCTAGGAGTGGGAGACATTAACACTTGCTTCCACTTTTGGAATGGATGTGCATAAAAATAATTTCTAGTGGATTATTCTCATTAATCTACGATTTTCTACATTTATGGTGATTAGGCTTGATTGATTGCTTAAGATTTTCATAAAGATGAACATAGGTCATTGATTTTTTGAATTTAATGGGGTAAAATCCAAGAGGAAATCGCGGGAGGTGTATCAAAGGGATTAGGGTTTGATGGAAAAACCTAGTATGAATTATGTCTAGGTTTAAGATTGAGTGGATATTATAGAGTAATTTTGATTAGGGTTGATGGAGGGGAAATCATGTGATTGGATATTGATTGAGATATTAGGATCAATTAGGCTTTTTGAGGGAAAATGATGGAAATGTGATTGGTGGATTGAGAGCCTATAAATAGTGGAAGGGAGGCCATTAGGCCGAACATACCAAGAGGATATGGAAGAGGAGGAAGGTTCGAAAATGTATAGAGAGAAAAAGAGTTTGTGATTCGAAAAAAAGATAAAGAAAGAGTCAAGGTTTATAGAGGTAAACACTTTTTCATCTTGGTCTTAAATGTTCTTCTCATCTATGTGGATATCTAAGAAACATGATAATTGTGATTAGGACTTTTAAGACATCAAAAAGGTGGAGAGGAGAGCTTTAAGTTTCGGCCACTATACAAATGAGACATTATTTTTAGAGCTTGATTTTATTAGAAGCATGCTAGGGTTTCAAAATATGTCTTGGTTGTGAGAAGTTGTGTGTTATTTTGGGATTTGATAAATTACCTTATTATGAGAAGGGGTTACGTGATGCATGGCACATGAAATTGTGTTAGGCATGTGGCATAGTTAAGGGTACATTGGTTATGTTGTCTATTCTTTGGTTTCGGGTGATAGGTCTAGAGTTTGGGATTTTCTTTGGGAAAAGATCTTAAACTTTGTATATTTTTAATGATGGTATTTCTAAGAAGGTTATATTATGTTTCAAGGGTGTTGTCTTAGAGCGGGTCCGTACCACTTATTCTCAAAGACCACTACTACAAAAAAGACTTTTAGGACTAGCATTGCGAGACCTAAAAAAAATTTTAAGACTCACAGGACGCGAGACCTCTATTTGAGAACCTTAAAAACTAATGTTTTTTAGGACTCGCAACACGAATTCTAAAAACTCTTGTTGAGTGCCTTTAAGTAAGTTTTTAGGACTCGCAAGTCCTAAAAGATCTCGTTGAGTGTCTTTAATTTAAGATTTTAGGACTCGTTTTGCATGCCCTTAAAAGTAAATTTTTTTAAAAAAAATACAGCTACAAATTTCATTTTGATTTTAAAAAAATATATCCCTTTGAGAGTCCAAAATGTATTATATATGTTTGATTTCTAAAATTTTCAAAAGAAAATACAACAAAATATTTTTTTATTAATTACTCAAAAATATAATTTCAATATTTAATTTACTTAACTTATAAAATCATATTACATGATAGTTTATACTACAGTCAAACTCTATCATCACCAAATATTAAACAAGAAATGTATACAAAGTTAGTGAAATATATTTTTTATTCTAAAAACTTCAACTACCAATGTTGTCTAGTATTGCGCCAAAGAAATGCATCTCAATATAGACCTGCACATTATAAAAAAGTTCTTTAATTATTAGGTTCATCAAACTTTTCAAAAGTTTGCTTAGAAACAATCAATCCATTGGAAGATGATAATTAATATTAGAATATTGTATTTATAAAAAAAAATCACCTTTAGAAAATAAGCACGTCCAAAAGATCAAGGAAATTTGGGATAAAAAATATGTTTCAAGAGAACTAGCCACGCTTGTATTTGTTTACAAATTTCAACATTTTTTAATGATTAAATTTTAATCCTCATGCAACTAGATATAAATTATTAAGAGAAATACAAATTCATTTGAATTAAGAGTGAAAAATGATTGTTTTAAACTTGAGATATAATGTACTAATCAAAATTTCAATTACATATATCCAATATAAAAGACATTTACGTGCAAAACGTTAAACATAGATGTCAATCTGCATAATGTCTAGATTTAGTATTGGAGTTTGGAGAGATATTTAGTTACTCACACATACTAATTAACATATAGACAATCCACATGCTATGAAGAAATAATTTCAAACCAACATTTAAATCCCAAAGAACTTTGAGTGTCACATCTCTAGAAAACAAAAATACTGCAGTTTCATAAAAATTAGTGTTGAAAGTCCTTACCAAAGACAAATTCTAACTTTTGTCACACTAAGCTAAGCGACAAAACAAGACAGATTTCAAAGAAAGAATCCTAAACAAAAGCGGGGAGACGATTATACTAAACATTTATAGGAGAATAAAATTTATTATACAAGAGATAATCTATAGAAATGCAACACACATTTACCAAGCTACATAGCAAAGCAAACATACATGTGCATTTGAAAGTTGTCATCTTACTCCAGATGGATATTGCTTTTCTTGCTCCAAAGCCAAATGTTCCATTCTGTCAACTACCCAGCTTCATAAAGAAATAATTGTCATCAAAGAATTAATCAGAGAACAATGGTAAGAACTTAAAGAATAATGATCACCAAAGCAAAGGAGAACAAAAAACTAAAAAATTAATAAAAAGTTTCTCCACAGGAAATAAAAAGTTCTTAAAATGTTGACCACTAGAAATAAAAAAAACAAGAGAGGTCCACACATACTTTTATTATATTAAGTTGCCACACTTATTCGATGTACTCCCAAAAAAAAAAAATATCTCACAAGATAAAGACCAAACTTATACATGGCAAACGAAAAGAATTATAAAACTCAATATAATGCTCTCCCCTGCTTTTGTTCTTCACAAACAGAATTATAAGAGACAACAAAAACATTAGAGCAACCAAACTAAGAAGTAAGAAGTTTAATAGTCATAATAAATATAAATATATATCTTAAACTTGTTCTCAGTGTTACATAAAGACACTGCTATATATTATATTACATTCAAAAGAATAAAATAAATATGTAACAACCAAACATATATGATAAAAGAAAATCCTTCAAACACTTTCTTGAAGATGCTTTTGCCTCCATTATAGATCCAACAAGCAATCGATATATCTTTCAAAAGAATGCATTAAATACTAAAGGAAATGTGCATGGTTCTTAATTAAATACAAAGCTAGTAGTTGTTATAACTGTTACTTGTAAATTGCATGATGCAAAAATAACTTTTAAGTAATTTGGACGAAACATCTTAAACACAAAGAGGAAGAAAAAGATGGGCAAACGTGTTAGAATATCAGTTTCTACAATATTGGACCCCACACAAATGATTGTGGTTACATAGTCTATTTTATATTCAAGCAATGTTTATATAAAGGTCTGCCAAGTAGAGAGGTGGCCTTAATTATATGTAATAGTCACAAATATTGGGAAAATTTTATCTGTTATTATTTCTATTCAGTGAACATATATTTATACAAGTATATGATAGGTGTGAACCAAATCACAAATATACAGAAAATAAATTAGCAAATTAATAAGTTTCCTAGAATAAGAATAGCTGTCAAATCTTTGAATATTTGACAGCCTTACAAGAATCATTCTAAGTTAGGAATGTTCCTAAAAATAGTTTGATTTTCCCACACTCCCCCTCAAGCTAGTTTAAAAATATCCTCCATAGTCAGCTTGCTATTCAAAAAATCAAACTGTTTTTTAAACAATCCTTTTGTAAATACATCAGCTACTTGTTGTTCAGTAGGAATATAAGTCATACACACTGAACCATCCTCTATTTTCTCCTTAATAAAATGCTTGTCCACTTCCACATGTTTTGTACGATCATGCAAAACTGGGTTGTGTGAAATTGAGATAGCAGCCTTGTTATCACACTACAACTTCATAGGAGATGACTGTGATACCTTCAATTCTTCAAGTAGCCTTCTTATCCACAAGAACTCACAAATACCTTGAGCAACAACTCGAAATTCTGCTTCAGCACTACTTCTAGCAACCACACTCTGCTTTTTACTTCTCCATGTAACTAAGTTACCTCCAACAAAGGAACAATAGCCTGAGGTAGACATTCTATCCACTACATTACCAGCCCAATTCGCATCTGTATAAGTCTCAATTTGTAGATGACCCCGTGGTTTGAACATGAGTCCTTTCCCAGGTGTTCCCATTAAGTATCTCAAAATTCTATAAACAGCTTTGAAGTGTTTCGGTCCAGGTGAGTGCATGAACTGACTTATCATACTCACTGCAAATGCTATATCTGAACTCGTGTGAGATAGATAAATCAGTCTTCCAACCAGCCTTTGATAGCACTCTCTGTCCTTTACATTCTCCTCTTGAGCGGGTTGCAATTTTTCGTGTGGTTCAACCGGTGTTTCAGCGGGCTTACACCCCAACAAACCAGTCTCATTCAGAAGATAAGGGCATATTTATGCTGATTTACAAAGATACATTCTTTGAACCTAGCAAACTCCATTCCAAGAAAGTATTTTAATGCACCCAAGTCCTTGATTTCAAATTCTTCAGCCAACTTCTTCTTTAGAGCTTCTAGTTCACAATGATCACTCCCTGTTAGCAGAATATCATCTACGTAAACAATTAAGATAGCAACTTTACCTTCCTTTGAATGTTTATAAAACATAGTATGAACAGCTTGACTTTTAGTGTATCCATTGTGTTTTATCACCTTTCCAAAACGCTCGAACCATGCTCTTGGAGACTGTTTAAGTCTGTACAAGGACTTCTTCAGTTTGCACACTATTCCCCCTTCAAAATTCTTCTCAAAGCCAGGAGGAGGACTCATAAATACCTCTTCTTCCAAATCTCCATTAAGAAATGCATTTTTTACATCTAATTGATGTAACAGCCAATTAGAGTTCACTGCAAGGGAAAGAAGCACTCGGATAGAGTTTATTTTTGCTACAGGAGCAAACGTTTCTTGATAATCTATCCCATAGATTTGAGTGAAGCCTTTTGCAACAAGCCTAGCTTTATATCTCTCAATACTCCCATCAGCTTTGGTTTTTACTGTAAAAACCCACTTGCAGCCTACAACTTTTTTCTTCTCAGGTAGCTCAACCATCTCCCAAGTATCATTATTTTTTAAGGCATTCATTTCTTCAAACACTGCTAATTTCCAAGTTGATTCCTCTAGTGCTTCCTATATGTTTCTAGGCACAACAAGGTCTGAAATATTTGTGGTAAATGCTCTATGAGTTTCAGACAGTTGGGTATATGAAATATATTTGGCAATAGGGTATTTAGTACAGGCTCGGGTCCCTTTTCTAATGGCAATAGGAAGGTGCAGATCTGAGTTAATGTTTCTTGGTGCTATTTCTACAGAAGGCTCGGATTCAAGATTAGTAACACTTGGAGGCAAAGGATGAATAGAATGAGAATTTTTACCTGGAGTATTCAGATAACCATCACTCAAGGCTTCAGATTGATCAGGTTCTGAGATGAGTCGCTGGTCTTTATTTCTTTCAATGACATTCTTTCTAGTATAAACCATAGGCTCAAGATTTTGACGATTTTTAATCAATCGTAGTATTTCTTTATCTGACAGACCAATTTTAGATTCAGTTTCAACAGTTTGAACATCTTTAAGAGAAGGAGAAGCATCCAATATAATATGCGGTAAAGGAACAAGTTCCCAAAAATTTGATTCTTCTAAATTCTCCCCCTGAATTAAATTTTTCTGAAATTATGGAGTAGTTTCCAGGAAAGAAACATCCATTGAAATATAAAAAAAATTTGTAAGAAGATTGAAACACTTATATCCTTTTTTTTATTAGGGGATACAAGAAAAACACATTTTTCAGCTCTTGGTTCAAATTTAGACCTAGACCTTTTAGGAATGTGTACATAAGCAGTACAACCAAAAAAATTTAAGGGTAATTCAGAATAAACCCGAGAACTAGGAAAACCTTTTTTGAAACAAGATAAAGGAGTTGTGTACTATAAAACACGAGTAGGCATCCTGTTAATCAAATAAGAGGCAGTAAGTACAGCATCTCCCCACAAATATTTAGGCATATTCATGTAAAACATCATAGCCCTAGCAACTTCTAACAAATGTTTATTTTTGCGTTCAGCTAAGCCATTTTGTTCAGGGGTGTCAGGACATGAAGATTGATGTAATATGCCTTTTCCACTTAAAAAATGCCTAGAATTTTATTAAAATATTCTGTACCATTATCAGATCTTAAAATGTTGATTTTAGTTTGAAATTGGGTTTCAATCATAGAATAAAAATCGGTAAAAAAATTTGCCACTTCAGATTTTTCTTTCATTAGGTAAACCCAACAAAGACGAGTATGGTCGTCTATAAACCTAACAAACCATTTTTTACTAGAAATTGTGGTGACCTTAGAAGGTCCCCAAACATCACTATGAAAAAGGTAAAATGGTTTAGAAGGACAATAAATAAGATTCTTGGATATAAGATTTATGTTGACTCTTGGCTAGTAAACAACTATCACAATGAAAGGATAATGGATTTAATTTTTTAAATAAACCAGGAAACAAACGTTTTAAATAAGAGAAACTATGATGGCCCAATCTATAATGCCAAATCATTATTTGATCATAAACAGTAAAAAAACTGATACTACTAAGTCCTTGAGCAATTTTATTATTAGATAGAATATCCTCAAAATAGTAGAGACCATTACTCATCCTAGCACTGCCAATCGTCTTCCCCGAGCTCCGGTCCTGAAAAATACAGTGAGATTCATAGAAAATAACACAACAATTAGAATCTCTGGATAATTTACTAACAGACAGGAGATTACTATGAAGTTATGGAACATGGAGAACAAATTTAAGATCTATTCCCTCAGATATTTTAATTAAACATTTCCCTGCAATTGGTGATAAACTACCATTAGCTATCCTAACTTTACTGGTACCTGAACAAGGATTATAGGATTTAAATATATGTGAGGAATTGGTCATATGGTCGGAGGCTCCGGAATCAATTATCCATAGAGTAGATGTTGAAAGAAAAGAATGGAGAGCATGTTTTTCATTACCTGTATGTGCCACAGAAGCAACAGAAATACCAGAGGGTTGCAGAGTGGATTTCAGTAATGTTTGAAGATGCTCCATTTGCTCTTTGGTAAAGGGGCTGGTTTCAGCTTCATTTGATGTAGGTGCTCCACTTCCCCGTCCAGACTTCCATTTTGCTGGTTTTCCGTGAATCTGCCAGCAAGTCTCACGAGTATGGCGAGGTTTGTTACAAAAGTCGCACCACACCCGTGGTTTCTCATCAGATTTGTTCCATGCAGGTTTACAGCTTCCTGCTCCCATATTGGAAGCCAAGGTTGATCCCTCAACAATAGTTCCAGCAGCCTTCTTTCCCAACATAATGTTCCTTCGACTTTCTTCCTTTCTCACCTCAGCGAACACCTCACTAATAGGAGGCAGCGGTGATCTACCAATAATTCTCCCCCTTACCTCATCAAACTCGACATTATGGCCAGCCAAGAACTTGTAGATCCGATTATTCTCAACAGTTTTCTTATGATGTTGTCCATCCTTAGTAGATTTCCATTCATAAGTATCAAAGAGATCAAGATCCTACCATATTCTTTTAAGAGAAGTGAAATATTTAGTAATAGTATCCTCACCTTGCTTTATATCACTGAGTTTGAGATTCAACTCAAAAATCTGAGATTGATTCTCTAAGTCAGAATACATCTGATTTACATTGTACCAGAGTTCCTTAGCAGTTGGGTAACACATGTAGTTGGAGTTGATGTCTTCTTCCATAGAGTTAACAAGCCAAGTCATTACCATAGAGTTCTCTGCGTCCCAGGCAACGTACGTCGGATCGTCCTTCTTGGGAGTCTTCTTCTCTCCCGTTAGGTAACCCATCTTCCCACGTCCTCGCATGTACATCCGGATTGACTGAGACCATCTCAAAAAAATTTCACCATTAAGTCGAATGGTGGTGATCTGAACTGGGTGAGATCCAGGGGTAATTTTAGAGGATTCAACAATATTAGGAATGGCTGGAGTGGATTCTTGGGTAACATCTGACATGGTGGTTGAAGGAAATGAAGAGGGCAGAGAGAGAAAGGGTAGGTTTGGCTCTGATACCAAGTCCAAAATATTGGGAAAATTTTATCTGTTATTATTTTTATTTTTATTCAGTGAACATATATTTATACAAGTATATGATAGGTATGAACCAAATCACAAATATACAGAAAATAAATTAGCAAATTAATAAGTTTCCTAGAATAAGAATAGCTGTCAAATCTTTGAATACTTGACAGCCTTACCAGAATCATTCTAAGTTAGGAATGTTCCTTAAAATAGTTTGATTTTCCCACAGTAATATATAACATTTCGATTGACTATATAAAACATGGTTAAAGGTGTCCCAAACCTTTAGATTTTGGAGCCTAATATTAAGATTTTAGGATAAAACTTGGGACTTTCATCAAACATGTGCTATGCAAGAAAATTGTAGAACATGCATAAATTGCTATAATGATATAATCACACAACATAATCTGACTGAGCAAAGCACAACATCAATTAACAGAAATATACTACATGAAAATTTAACAAAAAAAAAATAGGTTAAAAAAACATATTACATGAAAATTAAAACATAGCAAAATACACATCTTGCACTGAAAATAGAAGAAAAAGAGAAAAGCCAACATGTCACCATCTATAGAAAATCGGACAACATATCCCATAATTTACTAGCCTAGCCATCTGTCACATTCAACACCAACATGTCAAACCAATCAAACAGCATACATTTTCATCCATATATCACCGCAGCACACAAAATTCTCAGAACCTACTTCACTAAGACATGCAAGTTCTCAATATTCTGTTATCACCGCAGCACACAGAATTCTCAAAACCTACTTCACTACGGATAAATATCTAAGATATTCAAACTCCACTAAAGTAATACAATTATCATTCAAAATTGTAAAATATTGAAAATTAAAAAAAATCAAATACAACATACCTCTTGCAATTAGCTACCAATCTAATGCTTTAAGATCAATCAAAATATTAACCTAAACATTATTATTAACATTATAAAAATAAAAAAGCTAGATGTATGTTCCATATCATGTTATTACCCCAAGTCATGTTATTTAAAATTCTATAATCAACTTATTTATTAATTAGACAGTCAAATGTTAAGATTATAAGAAAAAACAAAGGAAAAAATGTGATGAAGCAGTCCATGAAAATCCACATGCTAGAAAGCTTGTTAAATAGGCACTAAATCATATTATAAAAATCATATCTACCAATGAAATTGTATACATTTAAGTTCTTTGCAATATCAAGCAAATAATAAGATTTCTAACATGCATTCTCAAATAAAACTCATTCACTATAATGCTACTAAGAGTCTATGTGAACTTGTTGCCCCGGTATTTGAACAATTGAACAGCTCAGAGTCTATTTATTATGGCATTAGTTGTATTGGAAACATATAAACCATAAACATTTTGATAAAAACCCAGACCTGCAAGCAGTTCAAACACAGTGCAGCACACAAATAGTAGTAGAAAGATATTTGCATTAAAGGAAGCCTTTATTGAACATATCTGACACCTTGAATTTAATGTAGAATTACAAATTTGACACAAGTATACTACAGTAATACTAAATGCTTACTTGAAAAATAGTAGGTCAAAGGACAGAAACTCAGTTTGTTATAATATAACAAAATGAGGAACATTGTCTTTTTACCTTCATCAAAAAAGAGTAAGAAAAAGTTAGTACCTCTGTAAATTTTATATCAGTATCACTATGATCATTTTCTCTTCCAGTAGCATCACCAACATAAAAATATCTAAAACGCAAACACATAAATCCTTTGTTAGCTAGTATTCTTGAACATATAGGTTCTCAAACGATAAGCATTACAGCGACAAAA
Organism: Humulus lupulus; assembly: GCF_963169125.1. Classification (NCBI taxonomy): domain Eukaryota; kingdom Viridiplantae; phylum Streptophyta; class Magnoliopsida; order Rosales; family Cannabaceae; genus Humulus; species Humulus lupulus. The sequence continues at coordinate 108,238,468 of NC_084802.1, read as the reverse complement.
AAGGACAAGTGAAAGGATAAAAAGTTAAATAACTGATCCATATCAATAGAAATGCCAGAGTTGAAGTGTTTTTCCAAAAGATGCCACATCCCTGGTTTTGGTTTGCGGTAGGGATCGTCTGCTTGACCATTAGATTTACTTACTCCACAAGCAATGAAAACCTACATATTTGTAATTGCAGTGCAAATCATTCAGCAAATTTTGATTAACAAACAAACACTTTTTCACATAATAGTTGAAGCTTCCAAATTTGAATTTTTTTAGCATGAACTCAACAAATGCAAACAACTCAAAAATTAAGAAACAAAATCTGGGAATAAGAAACTAGAACTACTATTATTGCATCAAAGAGTTAAAACTTTCGGAAGCCCTAAAATATACAAGCAATCAAAGTAATCTAGGTAGCAATAGAGAAAATAGCTCAAGAAGCATTTTATAGGGAATCACGATAGTAATGCCCTGTTCAACATACAGTAAGAATTCACCAAATTCCACAACCCCATATCTAATATCTACTATACTAATATGAAATAAATTATATAATAACCAATAACCACACTGAAAATTTATCACATTACAATAATAAACAAAAAAATAGCTTGTGGGTTTATCGTCCTAAGACTACTACATACTATTATATATATATATATATATATATATATTCAATGCTTGTAGCTATTATCATTATAATAATAAGCTTATTATAAATATATGGTGAGAATCATAGCATTGTTTTTCATCAAATGATATTTTTTTTGGTATATATCAGCTGCAATATACACGTGGTACTCATATTGAACACGATTGGACATGATCGTAGCATTACAAGGTTTCGGGGATCTTTTGATTATATATGCAATTTGTATAGTGAGGAGAACCCATAGCACTAGGCACATCCATAAATAAATGCCAGAATTGATGGAAAATAGAGAAATTACAAAAGTTTAAACATTCAACGTAACATATATATATATAACAATATTTATGATCGCAAGAAGTTTAGTATTAAGCTTGAATTTCTTGGAACTTTCCCAACATGGTTATTAGGTTGCACAAATCTTTCTTAATTGGATCTCTCTACCAACAAAATCAGTGGAAACCTTCCAACAAACATTTTTGCTGACAACATGGCTAGTTTGACGACTCTACTTCTTGGCAACAACTTGATAAATGGTATAATTCCAGACTCATTATGCAAACTACATAATCTAGAATTTCTAGACTTTTCTCATCTCAATGTTGGAGGGGCTTTAATAACCTTTATCTCTTAAAATTGTCATTCAACAAGTTATCTGGGACCATTCCTAGCTCAAGTAGGTACCTGTCGTCACTGATATGGTTGCACTTGAACGACAATAATCTCCATGGAGAACTCCCTCAAGCCTTAAGTAATTGTGGGCAGTTAGAACTTCTGGATCTCGGACGAAATAATTTTTCTGGAATTATACCAACTTGGATTTGAAAAAACTTTTCTGCACTGCAGATTCTAAGACTTCAAAATAATATATATGTTGACTAGTAGTATTCCTTTACAACTATGTCAACTCCAAAATGATTAAAAGAGTTATGGGACGAGCTACAAGTCCCAATAGAGATTATCCCTCTTTTCTAATTGGTGAAGCACTACTTTGTTCAATCCAAAATCCTTTCATTTTAGAAATTAGTGCGGGCATTTCTACAAACACATAGAGTGCATTAATCATAAATATGAAATGAACAATTTTAATTCAAGAATCAAACACAAATTAAGTGAAAGCACATCCAGAAAAAAGAAGGATGAAGAAAATGTGTAGACCCACATTTCACCTCTGCCAAGACCAGCCATGAGACCCACGCATCTCACCTTTGTCGAGACCATCTATGACCGAGACCCAAAAGTACCTCGGCCGAGACCACCGTCACGACCCCTGGGAGGCCACCGCTCCACCAGCTGCGAGAGATTGAGGGGCATACCTCAGATTGTTCAATGCCCCAACTGTCCTTTACTTGTCCGAAAGTACGAGCCTGGAGGCTTCTGCTCGCCGTGGAGAACGGTAACGAAGGGCTCGCGAGGCCGGCGACCATCGAAGGGCAGTCGTTCGGGCCTAGTAGAGCAGAGAGCATGTGAGAGGGAGAGAGATGGAGAAAGGCAAGTATGATCGGGTAGGGTGGGAGAGAGAAGGGATTTGGCGCTTATATTTTATTTATTTATTTATTTTATAAATAAAAATAAGAGGATATTATTCCGATTAAAAAAATGTGACTATAAAACTCCCCATTTTATATTCCTAATATTATAAAAAATAATTTTAAACATCAAAACTTTACAAATTCAGTCCAGGTGTTTTTAGGACTCCCAAAGCAAGTTCTTAAAATTATTAAGTAAAACACTCATTTTTTAGCCCATATTTTTTTAGGATTCGCATATTTTTTTAGAACACTCATTGCGAGTCCTAAATTGTGTTTTTTCAGGACACTCAATGAGTGTCCTAAAAACTCCATATATATTTTTAAGGACTTGCATTTATGTGCGTGTCCTAAAAAAGTGTCTCATAAAGGGTATTTTGTAGAAGTGGACTCTCATACTAAGGTAATGAAGTTAGACATTGTTCTGAGTTTATGTATGCATGTGTATATGCTAATGTTTCCAGACATGACTATTTGGGAAGAAGAGATATTTGGCCGTCGTTTCCCTAAAACAATAACTAAGGTGGTCTCCAAGGGCAGTTTATTCCTCCTAGATTTTATCCAATTTATGAATTTATGAAGGTAGTTTCATGCTATGGTTGTTGTTTATGGTGTGATGTGGTATGAGACTGTATGATGATGCTATGTTATTGTTTTAATTCCTTGATGAGCTTTTAGCTCACCCCTTTACTTTTCCCCCTACAAGCAATAATGTATCTTGTGAGGGTCTTCATGAACAAGAAATGATCAAAGAATGCCATAGTTATTGTTGACGCGATTTTTCGCCAACAGTGTATTTAAAAAATAATAAGGTTGATTAGTGCTTAGTAATAAACCATAACGAAAGATGAAATGAACTCACAAGAACACAAATCTTTTACGTGGTTCAATGGTTAAAATTCATCTAGTCCACGAGTCTATATTATTGCTATTTCACTCTCTATTTTGGCAGAGTTTTAGTATTATAGAATAATCATCCTATTTCCTGTCCAATATTCTTAGTATTTATAGAGAAATTCCATGGACATGTTTGGGTAACCGCATGAGCCAATCACGGATTTACATCTTTATTACATATATTTCTCATTTATAATGGAATATGATTTGATCATAAAGTAAATGTTCTCCTAATATCTGGGACATTAAATATGATAGGCTGGTCATAAATAATCGTATAAAAATACCCGAGTCTTTGGGGATCCATGGGTACGCAATATATCAGAGATACCACGAGCTGCATGATATTTCTCCGAGCTTGTACTTCGACAACTATTTGAATATTACGAGCTCGTGCTTCACAACCTTCATGTTTGTAGCTCGGGTTAAACCCAAGACGCCTAACACCACACGTGCCCATGTGAAACCAGAGTTGCTTACGTGGATAATAAACAGATATCATTTCCTTGGTTATTTTCCTTATATTTATTTGTCAGCTGTACTCGAACTGAGTGGATGACTCGAGCTAAAATTAGGGTACAACATTTTCCGCCCAAGCTCCTACTCGTGTATGACGTCATCTTTTCTGACCTACACAGTAGGGGCTTTTAGTCTTCTGTTACACAAAACTATTCTTGCCCACTACTCAAGTACTGGACACGTGGTGTACTGCAATTGGCGTCTGTTCGGGTTTCGAGGACTGCGATAATTGTCTTGTCACCTTTTTGCCGCCGTTTTATTTATTTAACCATGTCCTTTGGATCTTGTACTAACCAAATCGAACGGCCCAAATTAATTTACGCGGTTTACGTATAAATAGGGTAGCCAATTTTCAGGTTTCAACACCTTTCACTTGAAATTTTTCTATATTTTCTCTCTTCTGTATTTCCGAATCCTTCTTCTATCTTAGAAAAACCCAAAACATGTTCATTGCACCCAGTTACTCAGGAGTCTTCATGGAACTTTCCCCTGCAAATTCTACTTCTTTCTATCGAACAACATACTGTAAGTACCTTGTCTTTTGGTTTTGAAGAAATTTTCCTTTTACTGGTCTTTTTTTTTCTTTTCACCAAGCTCATCCGCACTTCACCGTGGTCAATATTAGGCTATTTCCCAAATGTTTTTAGTAAATAGGCTTCAACATAGATTCAATGAGTAGGTCCTAAAATATCTTTAGATCTACGACATTCATAAAACTGGTTTCTTAGTAAAGTAGGTTAATCCATGGCGAATTCAAAAAATACCCATTCGGGATATAGAAGATGAAATTTTTTTAGGGTTTAAACCAGGTTGCTTAGGGGTCACGTGCTGGGGTTTTATACCCTAATTAAAACCCAAATTCTTTGTAATCTCATTTTATTATCAATAAAAGAATAGAAATCATTTTTTGACTTGGTCAATCACTTTGCTCACATGTTTTATTTTCATGATTATTTGTTTAATATAAACTTCTATTAAATCCCAAGCATATAGCTAATCTTATTTATAGTGACGTAATCACAGTGGAATATAAATATGATTATATGTTCAAAATAAGTTAGTCCTAAGATTAGTCAGTGCACCAGATTTACACTGACTTGCCAATCTACAATATGATCTACTTACACATTACAGTGTTATGTTCTTTCCAGAACATTAGCAAAGTAGATAAGATCGGATGTATATGTTACATCGGACAAGACCGATATTGACAGTTAATAAGATAAGTAAACATGCCGTTATTATCTATTCTAGTCATATCATATAGTTAACCATAGGTCAATTCAATTTCAATTCTGAGTGGTTAGTATTCTAACTGATTGTATTATTTGAGTTTTTTGACTTGTTCGTTACCAGCTTACCCTACGGACTAGCCCATACTTACATCTTGGGAACTCGGTAGTATAATTGAGTGGGAGTGTTAATCATAGATATGAACATCTATAGCTTCTGATGAAGAAGTGAAACGATGGTTTCCTTTTAGTTTGGTTCAAGGTGTTAAATGATAGAGATCTCATTTCAGTAATTAAATTAGTTTACTGAAATATCATTTACAAGGAACTAAGTGTTTTAAGGATAAAATACAATGAGGGGTAAAACAGTATTTTAGTTCTGTCTCATTGTAGACCGTCTATAGAGGATTGAGTGACAATTATGGTTGTAACAATGGATAATTAATAGCGTATCTATATTTGTTATAGAGCGTTCTATGAATTCAAGAGTGCAATTCCGAGTCTATAGTGGAGTCACGAGGAATTAATAAGTTAGTAAATTTATTTGTTAGATTTATGATAACTTATTAGAGCTTGATTTCATAGGCCCATGGTCCCCATTGTACCTTGGATAAAATCATCTAGATAGTCTCAATTAATTGATTTAATCATCAATTAGAATTATCAAAGTTGACCAGGTCAATTTTGGATAGTTTCACAGAGTTGTGTAATTTTGAGAAGAAAAGAGAAATTGTGGCAGATTTATTAATTAAGATAAATTGGTATCTAAATTAATAAATAAATTTAAATCAAGGTTCAAATTATAAATAATTAATTTGATAAAGGATTTAAATAATTATTTAATTAATTAAATCAATAGAAAATAATACAGGCCTTGATTTTAAGTCCAATGGGCTTATAATCAAATGGGAAATTTCACGGGCCTATAGCCCATGATAATTTCGACCTAGGGCTTCAAAATGGCTGTTATTTTTATTGATTTTTTAATTAAATTAAATGGCCTAATTGAGTCTATAAAAGGAGTGCTTAGAGAGAAGATTTTAGAGATGACAGATAAGTCACAAGTCAGATTTTCTGATAGTTTTATATTCTCTCTAAACACAAGTCCTTTTCTAAGCCACTTTGTTATTTTCTCTTCTTCTCTCTATATCTATCTCATGTGTTGAGAATTGCCCACACTAGTCTAGGTGGTTCTAAGGATACATTGGAAGATCGTGAAGAAAATAGAAGATCGGTTCAGTTTCTTGATAATACTCTGCGACAGGAAGGATACAAGAGTTAGAGAAACTGAAGGAAGGACTCTTTAATTCCGCTGCGTATACTGTAAGTATTATATTTTTTGTTCTCTTTGAATTCAATTTTAGAAACATGTTTTAGGCTATCTCGTATTAATTTGTTTAATATTAGATATACATGAAAATTAATAAAGATCTTGTATAAGTTTTTCCAACATCACGCATCTTGGGTTGTTTTGCACTAAACCGCCTCCCAAGGAAAGTAGTGGCCTGACATTCTGACATCAAGCGATGGGGCCAAGGCTAACTCAGCTCATACATCAAAAGTAAACCATTCCCCCCGTACTTCCGCTTTGTAACCTTTAAATCCTCTTAGGTTACCTACTAATTAGGTCGTTCCATTTGTTAGGTGATCTGATGGCTCCCAAGAAGAATGCACCAAAGAAGAATGCAACCAGCTCGTCCTCTCAGCAAAAGAAAAGAGGGAAGGAGGTCGCTCCTGAGTCTCCCATTCCCCACTTCGGTCCGGTGGTGGAAAAGGAGATAGTGGTTGACCCCAACACCTACTTCGAGGCATAAAGAATCATATCCAAGATTACGACCCAGGGGAGGGTAAACAAAATCATGCTAAGAAACAACATCGAGGTCGGGACCAGAGTTCTCATTGCCCGACTTGCTTTTGAAGGGGAACGGAGCTGCTCCCCTCTCCAGGACGATTTCGCGGCCTGGAGTGACGAACACTTGAAGGCAGGAGCCTTCCTCCCCTTGGACCAATACTTCGCAAACTTTCTGAATTTCGTGAAGATGGCTCCATTTTAGCTCCCCCCAAATTCTTATAGGCTTCTAGCGGGGTTGAAATACTTGTTTTTGAAGCATGAGTGGGAGGTCCCCACTCTGGTAGATATATTATATTTCTTCTGCACATAGCCAGCCTAGACCAGAGACATCGAGGTGACGGGTTCTACTATCTCACAAGATTCCCCAATTCTGCTCCCGTCACCGAGCTCCCAAGCCACCCTAACAACTATAAAGACTTGTTCTTTATGTCGAATGGGTTCCGAAACTCTGAACACAGATACTTCAACCGTCATCGTAAGTTCTTTATTCTCTGACCTCAGCTCGTGCAATTTTATTCTTCCTAAGATATTTCTCATGAACATGTATTAACTGAGTTTATTTCTCGTGCAACCATATTTGTGAGGACGGTGAAGTCCGCAACCCTTGGGGGTCAGTACGAGAAATTTTCTGGTTGCCCCCCAATGAGAAGGACTACTGCCAGATCGTGAATGACGTCACGATGCTGGCGTGCCAGTTGATTGGCGAAGGCCAGACGTTTTCCTTAAGGACCCGGGCTACCCTCCCAGTAATCCATGAGCTCTCATCCTCTCAAGAAGAGGCCTTGTCGACCATTGAAGGCGAGGAAGAGGAAAAGGATGAGGTGCCTCTTGTGCGAAAGAGGCGGGTTCTCGAGGCAGTTCAGGAACCCGATTCAGAGCAAGCTGCATCAGGGGCAACAACCAGTCCCTCCGGCCTAGGTAACCCATATGCTTATAGGGAACTAGATAGGGTTGTTGCCAATTTTAGGTTAGTTAGATTTAACCAAAATCAGCTCGTCCATCTTCATCCTCACAACCCAGACCGTAATATCGCCTTGCTCCAGTGTGTAGACCACTTGGTGGTGCGTTATGATAGTAGTTACCCTAAGGGCACCATTCTTCTCGATAATACCTTAAATTTTAGCTCCGCCATCTTTGAGGAGTACGAGACCAACCGTAGGACCTGGCCTTCTTTTCTCCATGGCACCTTTGCCCTTGGATTTAGGCAGTACGTAGATGAGTCTAGCCCCGAGGTAGAACTGAATCCTGAACCTCCTAGGATCCAAGAAATACTAGTCGTAGACTCTCCTTCTCCTCCAGTAGTCCCAAGGCCGGAGGTCGTGATTATAGACTCCTCCCCCAGCCCGGAGGGTAGGACCTTTATTTATCTTCTTTGCAGTTTTGACAACTTTAGTTGTGAACTAACACCCTTTTGTTCTTTTTAGGTGAAAAGATGGAACAAACCGGAGCTCCTGACCTCCGTACTGCCTTCCAGGTCGACAAAACCAGCTCAGACCCCGTCGTGAAGAGGCCCAGATTTACGAAGAAGGCCCCTCCGGTAGCAGGAAATTCCTAAAAATACCCTGCTAAGGGGAAAGGCACGAGCTCGACAGCACCGGTTGTTGGGAATTGTTCCCTGAAAGTATATGTAGTAGACATTGTTTTATGAAATAAATAAATAAATTGAATTTGTTATGCATATATTTTATGGACTATATTATTCTGTGACAATATTATGTAAATATCAGAAAAATTCCTACGTTCATATATGTGATCTCAAACACGTATTGGTATGGGAGGATTGTGTTTAAAATAAATGAACTTGAATAGTTCGCAATAAAATAAAGTTATGGAATCTTTAGATTAATTACTGCAAGTACGGTCCACTAGTATTATGAATACATGTGATCTAGATCTGGATCACTAGTGTAGTAGGACACTTTAGTGGAGGTACTTTATATATTAGAGAATATATATAAGTGGACCAGATATGTTTATTAATACTAAGTTAAATACTATTTCGAAGTATTAATTAAATATATTAACTGATGATCATATACAAATAGATCTTAATCCTGAAGTTTCTATGAACTCATGTTTATGTTATATGAGTTCTTTGATTCACTCGTTAGGGCCTGTCAGAATGATCAGGCTAGAAACTTTTATTTAGGGAACTCATTAATGAGATGGCTGGGGACATAGTATGCAGATATGGAATCTATGCCTTCTCGCAAGAGATTGAATAATGGTTCTCTTAAGGGTTAATTTTTGGGACTGAAAGGTTATTGAGCTCAAATTCATAGTTAAGTTATGAATTAACCTTTATTAGTAAAGTCAATGGTACTTAAGGAAACAAGAGATAATTAAAAGGGTAAAGCAGTAATTTTATTCCCGATTAATTATGAACCATTAATAGAGGGTTAATTTGTATGCAATGATAATATCAATGGATGCTTTACCATTATAAAGTACTCAGTAAATGAAATGTCTATAATTACAAGAGTGCAGTCTAATATTTATAGTGGAATAATCATAATATTAATAAATTAAGATTATTTAATTAAAGAGTTTAATTAATAATCTCAAAATTATTGGAGCTTGGAATTATAGGTCCATAGGTCCTCACAACGGCTCTATCAACACTATTCAAGGCAAGAGTTGATATAAAGGGAAAAATAGTTGAAAGACATATTCAAGAAGAAATTTGTTCTTCAGGCCAAATATGCAATTATATGATAATAGTGATTAATTAATTAATGACAAATTAGTTGTGATTAACAAAATTAATTAACATTTAATTATTATATAATTTCTGAAATTATATTAAATAATTAAATAATTTGTTAAATTTAATTAATTATATTTTTTAAATTATAATAAATTAAATATTTATTTTCAAAATTATTGGATTTAATTAATTGGTTGAATTAATTAAATATCATTATTTGAGTGAGAGATAATAATCTGATAAGTTTAAATTGGATTTGAATTTAAAAGATTGATATTTATTCAAATAATTACTTATATTTGATAATTAGTTAAAAATATATTTAATTTAAATTTGAATTAGTTATCAGGTTGTTAGATTCTTATCTGACAAAGTAGTTTGAATAAATAATTAAATAAAAATAGAAAAATCAAATATCTCTAAAAATTAGGGTGGTACACGACCACACACAGTCCTGGTGTGTGCTGCATATTTTTAGGGATAGATTTTTCAATTTTATTTATTTATTTATTTAATTAATTAATTAATTAATGGGTGTAACGCCCTAAACTCTAGGGACCGTTACGGTACACATTGCAAACAGTGCTAAACTCGCTAATCGAGTCATTTGGCCATAAACGTGTAACTAAGTATGATTAGCGGTTTAGGGATTAAAATTTTTTGTTAAGATATAACGTTTCACTAGAACGTTTACTGTATACATTGGGATCCCAAAAAAATATATAATTTAAAGGTTTATTACAACAAAATATTTACAACCAGCCGATCTAAGCGGCAAAACAGGGTTTAACCCTAGTTCCTCTCCTTCAAACCTCGACCGTGGCGGTCGAGCAGCTACATATGTACACATCGTCACCTAAGTTCTCCAACACAAGGATGGTCCAGCTTTCTTTTGCCTTTATCTGCACCACATAGCACCCGTGAGCCGAAGCCCAGCAAGAAAACTCAATATGCTCATGAACAACCATATTATGATATCAAATCATATCTGGCATGCCTAGCAAACATAGCTTAGGTGAATCAAACAATGCTGGGGAATCAAGCATGCAAATGAGTGTTTCAACACTTGAGGTTCTGGTAAACCATACTGAGTGACCAACAAGCAAGTCACTACAGGGCTCAGCACCCAAAGCCATGCATATGATGATCAAAATGATCATACAAAGCTTATAGCCCTGAACAAATGCGTGAATATCACTTTGAGGTTCTATTAACCATACTGAGTGACTGACAAGCAAGTCACTATGGGGCTCAGTGCCCATAGCCGTGTAACGAAACCGTTACCTGGGCTTTCCTGCAATGGCTCTAATTAGATGAGTGACTGATGGGTAGTCACCAGCTTAAACAGATGAGTGACTGCTAGGTAAGTCACTAGCTTTAACAGATGAGAGACTGATGGGTAAGTCTCTAACTTAACAGATGAGTGACTGATGGGTAAGTCACACAAGCGCTTTTAGTTTTCATCGAACTTGAGGTCGGTCCGGCATTAATGCTCTTGTTGAGTCATCTAATGCAGAATGTCGATTAGATCTAATCTTTTATCGGTCCTGCGTTCATGACGCTTATGCCGTTACTAGCTCCCAGGTCGGTAACACACGACCAATGCCAAATCTGAGTGATCAGGACCATGCGCAAGTAAGCAATGCTACCAACATATATCATAGGTCTAATATCCAAATACAGGGCATTCAGCATGCTTACTTAGTAATTACTAATACAATAAAGATCATGCATACACACAGAGGCTCAAGCTCTGAACAATCTCATATTCAATATTCATGGCATGCCCTAATCACATGTTTCTCATACACCACATGCATCATATTTAAACATCCAACATGCATCAAGAATAACCATGCATGTCACATATGGGGTGCAGTTTTCTTACCTTTGGTCCAAGCACAGGTTACCAACAAATGAGCCACAAGCACGATCCCAATTCCAAGCCTCTAGTGATAACCTAGTCACAACCACAAATGGTGATCCAATGAGTTCAAGTTCTAAAACCAATCCCGGAACCAAAACCTAGCCTCCAAGACATCAAACCCCACCAATCCGGGTAGTAGGAATGATCCTGAAGCTTAAAACCAAGTTCTCGAGGTCAAAACACTCAAACGGGCTCAAACTTGCCCAAGGGCTGTGGCCCTAGCACCTTGAGTCGCGGCCCCCAGCCACTCCAGGAGCAAGGACCGCGGTGCCCTACACTTAGGGCCGTGACGGCCAGCAAGGCCAACAAGCCCCGTCTAGCTTCTTCGAACCAAGGCCGCGGCCCAACTTCGGGCCAGCCATTTTTCTCCATTTTCAACCTTTCAAAACCTCCCAAAAACATACCTAAACACCCCCAAATCCAAAAATCAAAGTTCCCAAACATCCCCATGATCCAAAACCCATAAAACCCAAGCTTCAAATCTAACAAAAACTCATCAAAACACAAAGTCCAATTCAAGCTTAAAAACTTTAAAAACTTAAAACTTGAATTACCTCCAATTGAGTTGCTCCCAACTAAATCTACTGGCTAAAAAGCTTCTAATCTTCCCTAGGATCGCTATGCCTCGATCCTCGCTTGAATCTGAGTCCTATAATTCAAGTTATCTTCGAAAACATGATCGGGAGACGAAAAGGAAACTTTGAGGGAGAGAGAACGTACAGAACGTTCTTTTATTCTTTTAAAAGGTTACTTCAAGCTTAAGTAATCTCAAATAAAACCTAATGCTCGGGGTCCAATAAAAACCCCTGGGAACATTATAGTCAAAACTTCCAGAATTTCCCCCTGATCTTACTAACTCCCAATTTATCACCAAATATCAATTCCCATTACCCAATAACCCGGCAATGCTCTAACTACCCCTTGACTCACTCCAAGTCAAGAATAAATCTCGTTGTGACTTTCCCACTAGCTTACCTCCTAGGATTGTCTTGTGCTGAGTAACCCTGGCATAACCAAACAATAATAAAGCACCACACACACATATCACATATATGCCAAATATGCCCGAAATGGCCAAAATATGAAAATCACCCAATTACTCAAAAATGAGTTCACATGCATATTTAATACACCTAAACATGCATATTATTATTTAATAACACAATAAATCAATTATGGCCCTCTCGGTCTCCTAATCAAGGTCCTAAACCTTATTAGGAAATTTGGGGCATTACATGAGTACTTAAAAAAAAATCAGTTTTTTTTGGATATTTTCATTAATAGGATAATTAATTAATTAAAAGATAAATTGCAAGTTGGTTACAACTTTATTTTTTAAATTTTAATATTTTCTTTTAAGTATGACTAATCAGAAATATACAGATAACTCAGACAACTTAGTCATTCGCTCTGTGAAAAATAAAACGATACTTTTCTCACCCTGAAAAGATAAATAACCAAATCTCAGGTCTATTCTCTTGATCTCATGTGTTGAGTACATCAAGTAGAATCACAAATAAACTATCCTTTATTCTCTAAGTGCCCACACACTTCTTGAGGTGTAGAGAACGCTGTGGAAGATCTTGGTGTGAGTACCTGGGAGCAGCTTGGATAGGAAGATCATTCTTATTACGAAAAGATAGCAAGAACACTTGATAGGCTTCAAGAGGTGTGATTTCTATTCCTAACTTGCTTATGATTAATATATGTATATTAATGGATCCACATATTTAAAGGTAGTTTAAATATGTTACAAAAATTTTGTTGTACACTGGGCCAACCCCACCACCATTCCGCTGCGTTTAAGGAAACTCGTTCCTAATAATTGGTACAAGAGCGATCATTAATCTCTACATACATTAATTACTGTGTGGGCATAATATGCATTCTTATGTTATTGTAATATATGTGAATGGATGGATGTATGTATGATTATAGTTTATTCTTAAGGGTCGTTAACTATATGGTGTTTTTGGTTTAGGAATTGTGCTTAAATTTCTAGATGAAAAATTTAATCCATTTTGGGGCATATAATTTTTTTGTAATTTAAATTTCTGCATTAAATTATTTAAAAAAATTCTATAAGGCCCGAGCCTTACCCAGCCGCACTCCTGCACCCCTGCGCACCTCGCCCAACCACACGCCTGCGCCTGCTGCTGTCGCGCGCCTAACGCGCCCCTGTGCTTGCTGCTGCCGCGCGCCCAACGCGCCCCTGCGCACCTCAGCCAGTCGCACGCCCAACGCGCCCCTGTGCACCTCAGCCAGTCGCGCGCCCCGCGCCCAGCGCCTGCAGCAGACCCTACGCTTGCGCCTGTCACGTGAACCGTGCGCCCTAGCTGCACCATCCCAGCAGCTGCCATGCCCCATGCCGAGCCACCATATGCAGCCGCCCGTAGGGTTTTCTAAACCCTAGGGCTTGCATCTAAAATTGTCCATTTAAATTATAGGCTTAATTAATTTTAGCCCATAAACAAAATTATTTTATTTTGAATTAATTGTATGAGCCCAAATTCAAAAATGGGCCTAATAACTTATTTGGGCATTAAAGCCCAAGTTAATTATTCTTAAAATTTGTTTAAGATAATTAAAAGTTATTTTAATTCAAAATTAAATGGATAAGTGGCTTAATTTGATCAAGACTACTTGTGATGGCCCAAAGTTGAAGATAGAGATTTATTTAGGTCTTATTTAGTTTCTTACATTTTTGTGTATATTTTTGCAAGTGTTGTAATTTTTCTAGAAATACCCAAGACACCCGGCCCGCATTTATTTATTTATTTAAATGTTTGAATGTGATGAAATTGTTTAATACTTTATCATACAATTTTTGACATGTTATACATATAACCCACATAGTATTTAAAATTGTGCATGCATCTCATATGAGCATAAACATGCCTTAGGATTGTTCTATGTGATTATATGCTTTATGTGATGAACCATATAATAATAAATCTAGTTTTAACTAGTTCAAGAGCGGAAAGAGATTTTAAAAGTTTTTTAATTTCTAGTATTTAATAAAATTGTTTTAACAAATAATAAATGATATTCCTAGTAATTATACAAAATTAAAATTGAATTAATTAGGGCATAGTTCTATAATTTTAATTTTGCTTAATTTGATTAGTAATTATTAGAATATCATTTGGTAAAAATAGATCACTTTATTTTTACAATCAATTAAAAAGCATAGGATGTTTTGAGAAAACACATATTCTAAAATAGTGAGTGGGAGAGGGAGTTATGACAATAAGTGCCATGGTCTCCATTATTAGTTAGCGCTGAGGTAGCATGGAGAGGGCCTCGCGGCACCATTGCTTGTGTCCCCCTAAGGAAGGCTTCCGACTGTGTTATTCTCAAGGCAAACTTCTTTTTCAAGAATAGGATTTAATGATGTATTTCAAGTTTGACTGACCCTAAGGCACACTCTTGAGTTAAGTCATTGATCTAAAATAATGGGTTACACTCACAAGGTACATTAGGCTTTCGAGCAGACTAGTGTATTCTTGAACAAACAAGCAGTTGTTTATAAGTCAAAAGAGAAATATTGATTTAAGTTTTCACTTATAAATTTGAGAACTTGTCTCAAAATTAATTTGGAATTAGTCTGACCTACCCTAAGGCTGGTCCATTAATGTTCAAAATAATTAATCGTGGAATTATTAATTATTTTTTATGTGTTCTTTAATTGTTGCATTCATGCATCACGTTTACTACTCCGAAAATTACTGACATTTATGATATGCATAAATTCATTTTGTTTATTTATATATTTTCAGTAATAATGTCTAGCTCAAATCTTGTATCTTCTTTACTTGCTAATGAAAAGGTGACTGGTGAAAACTACATGAAATGGAAATCAAACTTTAATATTGTATTAATATGTGAGAACCAAAAATTTGTCTTGACTAAGGAATGTCTTGAAGTCCCTCCCGCTACTGCTGCCAAAACTACAAGGGAAAAGTTTGATAATTGGATCTTATCAAACAACAAAGCAAAGTGTTATATGCTTGCGAGTATGAGCGATGTGCTCAGAAAGAAGTTTGAGAACACTAAAAATGCTTATGATATATTGGATTCCCTTCAAGAAATGTTTGGGCAGCAGTTAGACCAATGCAGCATGAGGCCACTAGATCCTACATGACCAAGAAAATGAAGAAAGGAGTTTTATCAGAGAACATGTATTAGACATGATCAATATAATGCACGATGTCATTATCCATGGGGCAATCATTGATGAAATGACTCAAGTAAGCATTATACTTGAATCACTTTCTACAACTTTTAAAGGTTTCACAACCAATTATGTCATGAACAAATTATCATATAACATGACACAGCTGTTGAATGAATTGCAAACTTATGAATCTCTTAACTAAGGTTCTGAGAAAGAAGGAGAAGCAAATGTTGCTGATTTTAACTCATCCTCCTCAAAGGCTAAAACCAAAAAGAGAAAAAATGGAAATGGCAAGGACAAGGAGAAAGACAAGAATACAAAGAAGCCTAAAAAGTCATCCAAAGGCAAAGAGAACAAGAACACCAAAAACTCCAAAAAGAAGACCCCAAAAGGGACTTGCTTTCATTGTGGAGAAGATGGTCACTGGAAGAGAAATTGTCCAAAGTAACTCACTGACCTGAAAGAGAAAAAGAAAGGTGTAATGCCCCAAAATTCCTAATAAGATTTAGGACCTTGATTAGGAGGCCAGAAGGGCCATAATTGATTTATTATGCCATTATATGATTATATGCATGTTTATGTGAATTATATTATTATATGATGACAAATGCATGCATATGGGTCCACATTTTATTATAAGGGCATTTTGGTAATTTGGCCTGTTGAGGGCATAATTGTGTATTTTCATGCATGTTGGTGGTTTTTGAATAAGACCACATTATAATGTGGATTTGATCGAGCCATTCGGCATGAGACGATCTGTGAATGTAAGTTATTAGTTTGGTCATAACGGGGTTAGTTTCGAGACTCGGGGTGAGTCTCAGGGTAATTTGAGGATTGGAACATTACCGGGAATTAAAGGGTAATGGGATATGATTTATTAGCATTTGAGAATATTGAGAATAACAGGAATTGGAGGGCGTTAATTATGATTAACGAGATAGGCGTGAAAGGGCGGTTTTGCCCTTGGTGGCCTTAAGAGGATTTTAAATAACCTAGGGGTATTTTGGTGTTTTGACCTTAAGGATAGATATAAACCCTTAAGCTAGAGCAAAACAGAGCACCATTTCTCTTCTCTCCCGTACACCATTTCTTCTTCATTTCTCTTTGATTTTTGAAGCTCTTTTTGAGGAACCAAGCTAAGGAACCAAGCCTTGAGGGTTTTGGGTTATGTTCCACCATTGAAGCGGGTGTGATTTTGAGATTGAGGTGAGTTTTTAGCCATTAAAACTCTTGTTCTTGCTCTGTTTTTCTATTTGTGTTTCAGCTAGTTTTTGATTTGGAAAGTTGAGTTTCAATGAGAGTTTATAGCAAGGGATGCTTGGGTTATGATGTCTAGGTTATATGTAGATTATATTTGGGTTCAATTGGGGGTTTAAATGGGGTTTGGAAGCCTGAGTTTCAGGTTGTAAATGGAGGATTCGAAAGGGGGGGGGGGTGGAACCAGGGTGACCTGCCTGGTTCTAGCGCTACAGCGCTGGCCAGGGGTTTTTCATTCTGGTTGTAGCGCTGTGGCGCTAGGGGGGCAGCGCTGTAGCGTTATGCTGTTTTCTCTGATGCATATTTTTGGCACTTTTGAGGGTTTTTGGCTCGGGGTTTCAATTCCTAAGGCTTGGGATCGAATCTACTCACCGTTTGGGTACAATTCGGGGTCCCGGGAGTGAGGTTTATGTCAAGAACATTTTATTGTTGATTTCATTAATCAGAGATTGTATTTGGTTATGACTAGGTGACCGTTAAAGAATCAAAGGATCGATCGTTCTCAAGGGTCGTTCGTTTGTTATTACTCGCTCGAACCAGAGGTAAGAAAACTGCACCCGATATGTGACATGCATGGTTATAAATGAGGCATGTTGAGTGTTTAAATGTGGACATTGATTGCATACCAAATTCTTGGCAAATCTTGCTCACTTGTGAATGGCACTGGCTTATTAGTCATATTCAACAATGGTGTCGGTATTAACTGTGAAGCTGTGACTTACTAGTCAAGTTCGGCAGTAGTACCGAGCACTGACTTAGCATGTTTAATGCAAGTCAATAAAGATTAGGTCTAATCGACATCTGCATTGAATGACTCATCATGAGCATTAATGCCGGACTGGCCTCAAGTTCGATGAAAACTAAAAGCGCATGTCTAGTATAAAGGCTAGTTATTTAGAGCTAGAGCTAGAAAGGCTAAGGTGACCTACACGTCACATGGCTGGGAGGGTATAGGACCTCCGAGATAGACTTATCAGTCATCTAACCTTGATGGACTTATCATTCATCTGACCGGGATGGACTTATCAGACATCTGACCGAGACAGACTTATCAGTCATCTGACCGAGGTAGACTTATCAGTCATCTAACCGGGATGGACTTATCAGCCATCTGACCGAGATGGACTTATTAGTCATTTGACCGAGATGGTCTTATGAGTCATCTGACTGGGATAGACTTATCAGTCATCTGACCGAGATAGACTTATTAGTCATCTGATTGAGATAGACTTATTAGTCATCTAACTGAGACAGACTTATCAGTCATCACTACTACAAAAATTACATGATAAGTCGGTTAAAAACTGTAACGCCCCAACTCCAAGGACCGCTACAGTGCACATTGTAAACAGTGCTAAACTCGCTAATCGAGTTATTTGGCCATAAACGTGTAACTAATTGTGATTAGCGGTTTAGGGATTAAAAACTTCGATTGAGGTGTAACGTTTCACTAGAACGTTTACTGTATACATTGGGATCCCAAAAATATAATTTTAGAGTTTACTACAAATAAATATTTACAACAGGCCGTTCTAAGCGGCAAAACAGGGTTCAACCCTAGTTCCACTTTCAAACCTCGCCCAAGTATTGGTCGAGCAGCTGCATATGTACATGTCATCACCTAAGCTCTCCAACTCAAGGATGGTCCAGCTTCCTTTTTCCTTTACCTGCACCACAAAGCACCCGTGAGCCGAAGCCCAGCAAGAAAACTCATATGCTTAAAAACAGTCATATCATGATATCAATTCATATCTGGCATGCCTAGCAATCATAGGTCTATTCAGCATGCAAATGAATTCAAACAGATGCTGGGGTATCCAATAAGAAAACCTGGCCTTCTGATTGGAGGACTATCAAGTCAATCCTAATCAGATGAGTGTCGTAACACTAGAGGTTCTGATAAACCATGCTGAGTGACCGACAAGCGAATCACTAACTCAAGTGGAAGGGTGGCTGTTGGGTAAGCCTCTAACCTTCGATAGGTTCTGGTAAACCATACTGAGTGACTGACAAGCACGTCACTAATTCAAATGGAAGGCTGGCTATTGGGTAAGCCTCTAGCCTTCAACAGGTCCTGGTAAACCATACTGAGTGACCAACAAGCAAGTCACTGGGGCCTCAGTGCCCAAGCCATGCATATGATAATCAAAATGATCATGCAGAGCCCGTAGCTCTGATCAGATGAGTGAATATCACTTTGAGGTCCTGGTAAACCATACTGAGTGACTGACAACCAGGTCACTAGGGGCCCAGTGCCCATTTCCTGCAATGGCTCTACATGACTAGCCTTTGGCTAGATAAATGCTTGTTTATAATCATCGAACTTGAGGTCGGTCCTGCATTAATGCTCTTGGAGTCATTCAATGCAGAGGGTCGATTAGGTCCAATCGACATAGCTTGCACTACTCACTAGGGTTGTCATGACTAGTGAGACAGCACAATGTGGCCAGTGCCCAGTACCACTGCCGAACCTGACTAATAAGTCACAGCTTCACAGTTGATACTAGCACCTTTGCCAAACCTGACTAATAAGTCAGTGCCATGCACAAGTAAGCAATGCTATCAATATGTATCATATGCCAATTATCCAAGAAAAGGGCACTCAGCATGCTTACTAAACAGTTGCTAGCATAATTATAATCATGCACAAACACAGAGACTCAAGCTCTGACCAATCTCATATTCATCATTCATGGCATGCCCTAATCACATGTTTCTCATGCATCACATGCATCACATTTAACCAACCAGCATGCCTCAATAATAATCATACGCAAATGGGCAAGATTGCCAAGCATTCATTATGCTATCAATGTTTACATTTAAACATCCAACATGCATCAAACATAACCATGCATGTCACATATGGGGTGCAGTTTTCTTACCTTGGGTCCAAGCACAGGTTACCAACAAATGAGCCACAAGAACGATCCCGACTCCAAGCCTCTAGTGATAACCTAGTCACAATCATAATATAAAACCTCATCAAAATGAGTAAATAAATACTTCCAAACCCAACCCAAGCCTCCGGGACGTCGAATCCCACTCAACTAGGCAGTATGATCGATCCTAGGCCCTTAGAGTTAAGTTCCCATCACAAAAACCACCATTTAGTATTTTTTTTCCCTTAAGGGCCACGGCCCTACATGGACCATGCCGCAGCCCGCCCCCCTGGCAGAGCCTCCTCCACCTTCTTCAAGCTAGGGCCGCGGCGCCCAAGAACAGGGCCGCGGCCCAACTTCGCACCAGCCACTTTTCTTCGTTTTTTCCATTTTAAAACCTTCCGAAAACCCATCCAAACATTTCCAAATCATTAAATCAAAGTTCCCAAACTTCTCAATGGTCTAAAACCACCAAAACCTGAAGCTCAAACAAACTAAAAACTCAACGATTCACAAAATCCAATTCAAGCTTAAAAACTTAAAACTTAAACTTGAATTACCTCCGATTGAGTTGTTTCCAACTAAATCCTCTGGTTAATAAGCTTCTAATTCTCCTTAGGATTGCTATGCCTCGATCCTTGCTTGATTCCGAGTCCTAGAACTCAAGATACCTTCGAAAATGCGATCGGGAAACAAAAAGGGAACTTTTAGGGAGAGAGAACGTACAGAACGTTCTTTTTATTTTCTTAAAAGGTTACTTCAAGCTTAAGTAGCTTCCAATAAAACCTAACGCTTGGGGTCCCGAAAACACCCCCGGGGACATTATAGTCAAAACTTCCAAAATTTCCCCCTGATCTTACTAACTCCCAATTTATCACCAAATATTTATTCCCATTACCCAATAACCCGGTAATGCTCTAAATACCCCTTGACTTACTCCGAGTCAAGCTTAAATCCCGTTGTGACTTTCCCACTAGCTTACCTCCTAGGATCGTCTTGTGCTGGGTAACCTTGGCATAACTAGATAATAACAAAGCACCACACCCATTTCACATATATGCCAAAATTGCCCGAAATGGCCAAAATATGAAAATCACCCAATTAATCACAAATGGGTTCACATGCATATTTAATACACCTAAACATGCATATTATCATTAAATAGCATAATAAATCAATTATGGCCCTCCCGGCCTCCTAATCAAGGTCCCAAACCTTATTAGGAAATTTGGGGCATTACAAAAACTGACTTCTGAATATTCATAAGTCGGTTAGGAGCCGACTTCCCATGCAGTGACTTAAGATGTAAAATCACGGTAGGTCAGTTGGTGTCAAACCGACCTCTGGTGTAAGACATGGTAGGTCGGTTGCACACCGACCTCTGGTGTAAATCATGGTAGGTCGGTTAGCAACCGACCTTTGGTGTAAATTATGGTAGGTCGGTGTGGCACACCGACCTCTAGTGTAAAACATGATAAGTCGGTTCCTAACCGACTTATGGTGTAGACATCTATTGTCTGTTTTTAGTAGAACCGACTTATGGTGTTTTTTTTATTAAAAAGTGTATTATGCCCAAAACAAATCCTGTTTTTTATATAAACAAACCGAACAAAACAAAATAGATATCACAATAATATCAAATACTAGAATTTGAACTAAGTATCCAAAATAACGAGTCTTAAGTTAATTACAAAATGACTAATATAAGCATTATAAACTATAGTTAGACAACAAAAGTATGTATATCTTCAAGAAAGTCTAAGTTAACATTGTAAGTATATCTCCTTAAAAGTCTAAGTTAACAAAAGTGAGTGGACCTATGTAGTACTCATCAAATCCATGACGTATTGTGCCCATTCTTCACGTACTTCATTGATCTCATTCTTTGTGTAAGAGTTCTTCCTGCCATACTAAAACAAAATTCATTGCATGCGTTGAATTAATATACTTAATCTTGAGTACTTCTTACCAAAACTTTAATTATGTATATGCCTATATTTATTTAACAGCAAAATATTTTCAGTATGGTGGAGATGAAGATTTAGGGGTTCGTCCGTATGGTGAGGACGATGGGCTGGACGATTCTGAACATCATGAAGATTTTATCGAGGAGTTAGATATGGTTGATTCGAAGTCCAATCGAATGTCATGGGCAGACAAAGTGGAGACGAATGATTTTCAAGCATCCGCACAGAAACAATGGCAGAAATTTCAGGCTGGTAATCTCTCCTTCTCTGATCAGAAGCTCTAATTTACGGAACCTATTTTCAGAGAAGGTTGGAAGTTTGCTCAAATTGATGCAGAGGAGGTTAGAATGCAGTCTGCTAATTGGAGTTCGGCAGTCATCTGTATGGTGTTGGGAGCCAACCCTCCAATGGCTGTCTTTGAAGGGTTCATCAAGCGGGTTTGGGGTCATCTTGGGATAGCTCAGATAGCTAGAATGACGATGGGGTTAACAATGGGCAAGTTCAATGATGATGCTACAAGAGATCATGTCCTTGAACATGGCCTTATCCACTTTGATAGGAAACCGGTCATAGTGAGGCCATGGACAACGGATTTGAGTGTAGTACGTCTGGTTCGAACTGTCCCCCTTTGGATTCGCCTTCAAGACTTAGGGCTTCAATATTGGGGTAGTAGATGCCTCAGTGCTTTAGTTAGCACCATAGGAAGGCCGATTATGGTAGACAAATTTACGAGAGAACGGTCTTGTGTTCAGTTTGCTCGTGTTTTGGTTGAGATGGAAATCACAGATAATCCTCCGAAGAGTATTCAGTTCATTAATGAACATGGTCAGATTATGGAGCAAGGAGTTGAGTATGAATGGCTCCCGATTAAGTGCAAAACTTGTGCTGGTTTTGGGCACTCAATGGCTGAATGCAGAAAAGAGGTGAAAGCTCACTGGGTTAAGAAAGAAGCTAAGGCCCAAACAGAGGAGGAGAAGGATCTCGGGGCTCAGCAGGATGGTCAGATGAAAGAAGATGGGATTCAGGAAGATACAGGGGAGAGTAAGGAAATGGTGGATCTAGAGGAGTCTTCCTTCTCAGGCGAGAATGCTAAGAATGATAACAAGGTAACAGGTTCGGTCTCTAATCCTTGGAAAACCCCAAAAAGAGTTGCAGCTCAGCCTAAGGCAGGACAGAGAGTAGAAAACCAAGCTCAAAAAACTGGTCGCAATACAAAAGCTCTGAACAAGTTTGATGTCTTGACAGAAAAAGAGGTGTCTTACAAGGATGACAGATTGCATCCTAGCTCCTCTTATGGATAGATACAACATTTTAAGTTGGAACATTAGAGGGCTCAATAAAGTGAATAAGCAGAGCCAAGTTAGTGCTTTATGTAATAAGTATAAAGTGGGTTTTTGTGGACTGTTAGAGACTAAACTTAAGGGTAACAGTGTTAGTAGGTTCATGGAGAATCAGTTTCCAAATTGGGACTATTATACTAGTTCTATAATTGAAGGGCGTATCTTAGTCATGTGGAGAAGGTTGTTTATCAAAACCATTATTCTTGAAGAATTTTCTCAAGCAATTCATTGTCAGGTGAAATTGATGGGGTTGCAGCAGGAAGTTGGGGTTACATTCGTTTATGGTCTTAACTCGATAGAGGGCAGGAGATGGCTTTGGGATGGCTTACAAAGACCTTATCACATGCATAAAGCTTGGATTTATCTTGGTGATTTTAATGCTCCTCTATCAGGCAAAGACAGAGTGGGAGGCAAGGCAATTTCTGATTCAGAGTTGCATGACTCTATTAATTGGCTGGCTGGTGCTCAGGTGGAGCCTCTTAGGGGTATAGGCTCCTATTATACTTGGTCTAATAACCAAGAGGGTGCCTCTAGAATATACTCTAAAATCGACCATGTGCTGAACAATGAGAAATGGCTTGATTTATTTGCAAACTCTACAGCTACTTATAGGTGGGAAGGCATTTCAGACCACTGTTCCTGTTTGGTGAGTTTTCAAACTTCTGAGCATCTGGGTTCCAAACTATTTCGATACTATAATTACTGGGCAGAGCATAAGGATTTCAGGGAAGTAGTGTGTACTAGCTGGAGAGGCCCAATCTCAGCCTTGGGAATGAATGCTGTCTTTTTAAAACTTTTGAGGCTTAAGCACTACCTGAAAAGTTTTAATATGGACCGAATAGGAAATCTTCAAATTAACTATCATAAGGCCAAGGAAACTTATCTTCATGCCCAGCTTCAAGCTCAAGCTCACCCCCTTGATCCTTTTTATCAAGAAGCTGAGAGGTTTGCGGCAAGGGAGTATGCTATACAGGAGAAATGTTATCAGAGTTTCCTTATTCAAAGGAGTAAGGTCACCTGGTTGCGGCAAGGAGATCTGAATACTGCCTTCTTTCATGCTTTTCTTAAGAAACGTAAGGCTGAAAACGGGATTGTTTCTTTCATGACAACGGAAGGGCTGATGGTTGATAACTACACTGAGGTGGTTTCTCACTTTCTGGATCACTTTAAATCTTGTTTAGGAAGTCCTAGTTCAGCTTCTGGCAGGGTTAATTTGCAGTATGTTGACTTAGGGCCAAAGCTTTCAGTTGATCAACAAATGCAACTCTTGAAACCGTTTTCTAAGAAGGAGATTCGGGAGGCCTTGTTTAGTATTCCTAGTACTAAATCCCCAGGTCCGGATGGGTATGGTTCGGGTTTCTTTAAAGCTGTTTGGAGCAAGATTGGAGAAGAAATCTGCTCAACCATCACCTGCTGTTTTGAATCCGGCAAGTTTCCTTCTAAGCTTCATAATACAACTATTTCTTTAATTCCTAAGATTGATAATCCTTCTCGGGAAGTTGATTATAGGCCCATTGCCTGTTGTTCTACTCTATATAAATGCATGGCTAAGCTAATTTGCAAAAGATTGGCTACTGTTCTTCCTAGTATTGTTAATCCCAATCAAGGAGCGTTCATTAAAGGTCGATCTATTGCTCACAACATAATGATCTGTCAAGATCTCATAAAGAATTATGGGAGGGCTGTTACATCTTCGAGGTGTGCTATCAATATAGACTTGAGTAAAGCTTACGATACCGTAGATTGGCTTTTTCTAGAAGGGTTGCTGAAAGCATTAAAGTTCCCTATAAAATTTATAGGCTGGATTATGTCCTGTGTTAGGAGTACTACTTACTTCTTAGTGATGAATGGCCGAGTGCAAGGCAAATTTAAAGGGGGGAAGGGGCTGAGACAAGGTGATCCTATGTCACCTCTTTTATTTGTTCTCATCATGGATTATTTGACTAGGAGTCTCCATTATGCTGCTCTTAACTCTCTGTTTCGCTATCATCCGATGTGCAAGAGTTTAAAGATCATTAATTTGTGTTTTGCGGATGACTTGCTTGTTTTTTGCAAGGGTACTCTTCCAGCTGTGAGGAGTGTCAAGAGGGTTCTTGATGAGTTTGCCGTTGCTTCTGGTTTGAGTATTAACTCAGGAAAATCTCAGATTTTTTTCGGTGGGGTCTCTTTGAAGGATAGAGCTCTTATTTCTCAGGAAATTAATCTAGCTGAGGGTTCTTTTCCCCTTAGATATCTAGGGATTCCTTTAAGGCCTACCAAGTGGAATCATACTGATTGTGAGACTTTCATTCAGAAATTTAGATTGAAAATTCAGACTTGGGCTAGTAGGCACCTCTCTTTTGCTGGTAGGATTCAGCTTATAAACTCTGTTCTGCTTGGGCTTCGCAACTACTGGATGTCTATATTCATTCTGCCTCAAAGTGTGGTCAAGGAGGTTGAAAAGCTTAGTAGAGGGTTTCTGTGGGGAGTTACTGGGCAGAGAAGCAAATTGCATCTCCCTTCCTGGCATAAAGTTTGTCTTCCCAAAGCTTATGGTGGAGTGGGGTTTCGAGAGGGTTCTCTTTGGAACCGTTCTGTTTTGGCCAAGTATATTTGGGCCTTAGCTTTCAAACCTGACTTACTTTGGGTTAAGTGGATTAATTCCATTTATTTGAAAGATAAAAGCTTTTGGAATTATGACTTAAAGGGGGACTGTAGTTGGTATTGGAGGAAGCTTTGCCACCTAAAGAATCATTTCAGTTTTGCTGCCATTTCAGCCGCTGGTATGAAGGGAAAGTTCCGGGCTTTGAAGTTATACAATAGTCTCCTAATTCAACAAAAGGATGAGTACTTTCGGATAGCTTGGAGCAGATGTATTCTCCCTAAACACAGGTTCATGTTATGGCAAGTGATTCACTCTCAGTTACTGACCAGGGATAATCTCAATAGGATGCATATCTCTCTGGTTTCTCTGAATTGCCCGGTTTGTGATGGCTTCCTTGAGACTCACGGCCACCTGTTTTTTGACTGTCATTTGTCTGCTAGGCTGGCTCAGCAGCTGTTTATTTGGTTGGGTTTTGTTGCTTGGCCTTTGGATTATAAAGGCTGGCAGGTTTGGCTCTCTAGAGCTAGGAACGGTACCAAGGCCAATATTGTTTCCATGGTGTTTGCAGCTACAATTTATAGTATATGGACAAATAGAAATAGATGTTATTTTGAAGGCTTTTCCTCTTCTGTTTGTAAGATGGTTCAGGATATAAAATTCATTACTAAACATAGAATTTACTTAGCTTCTAACAGATATAGAACAACTAAAGATCAAATGTACATTCAGTATCTCCTTTGTAATTAGCTGTCTGGTTTGACCAGCTTCTGTCGATTCAGCTTATGTAGCTGAAGTTTGTTTGTAATTTGTTTGTTCTCTTGTTCAATGAAGTTTCCATTCTTCTTGATAAAAAAAAAAAATATTTTCAGTATAGATCCATATAAAATCCATATCATGAAAACTCATTCTTTTTAAGCTACAACCATTTAATATATATAAAAAATAAAATAAAATATATCAACCAAAACATTATTTAAATAAATGCTTCTTTTGTAGTAGTGATATGTGCTCATACATAAGAAAAACTTTAGATCAACATAGAATATTCAAAAGTAGAATAGATCATGAAATACAAGCTTTTGATAATGCAATATATCTCAACATTCTATATATGCCATTATATAAATATAAACTTTAAGATTATATATTCGAAGGACTTGACAGACTTGACCTCAGAGACAAAAGTCTTTGACAACTTCATCCACAACCACATCATCCTTGAACTTGACTATCACCAAGTGTTTTAACTCACCCATATATATTGGCCAAGCTTATGTATTTATATTAGCCTAGCTTTGATTTTAGTGGTATAATGAAAGAGAGCATGCTAAAGAAGTTTACAAGTCCCAATATTTATAGTAGCAATAGAAGTAGTCAGTTGATTTTAGAGAAAAATTTCTGTGGAGTTTCCAAGCTTTCTCCAAATCCTTGGGTGGTTGTTACTTTGTTCTATTTTCCTGCTCATGCATAAAGTTTCTATTCATCTTCTACCTGTTTTTCTGAGTTGTGTACTACTGTCTATTAAATGTGTTTGTTATTTTTAACAAAAGTAAAATGAATCGTAAAGGCAATCTCTAATCGCTTATTAGGATTACAAGCATTTATGGGCAGCTATTGTACATAATTGTCCATTGACACAACAAAATGAAGAACACAATTATTAAGAAATTGTAACATCATATTGAGTGTTGATCAAGCTTAGACAATAGTCCATTTATGTACTGTGTAACAGAAAACTTAGTTGAAACATAAAACAAGAAGTTATTGCAGAAAAAACAAAAACAAAGTAAGAAGTACTCAACAAGCATTGTCATAGCAACACATTCAAAACCACCACCACACACACACATATAACTCAATAACTAAAAAAAAATCGCATGGATTTTAAGGTGCCAAATGTATCTTACAGCATTCCTTTAAGAAAAATCAAAATATGTGTATGTATACGCATGGCTTAATAAAATTCATACGTTGAATATTGAATGAATGTGGAACACATAATATACTAGTTATCTTTCGTCATGGCTTTAATCATTATACACACAGTCAAAAAACTTATTACTAGTATATTATATATAAATATATATAGGTTGACGTTTGACTAGTATATATACAAGTATACGGTACACGAAAGTTATTCCTTTGAATTAATTAATACAAATAACATTCAAAGAAAAATAGGAATTACCCTAGACTCTTTCGTGATCACACCAATTCGTACATATCAGATACTAGCAGCTCTCGAAGTACCAAGATCCCAAGCTTGGAAACAAGATTAATGGGCCTAGTTATCTGCTTTAAGAAGAAAGCAGTTAAGAGTTCACGAAGACCATCATTACAAGAGCAATACTAGAAGTCCAGGTCATTACGCTAGATAGATTATCAAGCAGGTCAAAGAAAGTGTAAGCAAGAAAGTTGGTTTGGACATAACAAACACTTGTAGGAACAGAGAATATCATAGCAAAGATGAGCTTGGTAAACAACTCAAATCCAAGAAAGTCTCAAAGGGTTTGGCTAAACTTGATGACCAAGAAAGTGGCAAAGAATTACTCGATATCAATATCAAGCACGTCTTATGTAGTGGAATACGAAAGGCATCTGATTCATCATATGGTGCAACAACCAATTTATATACGATATATATATATATATGAATAAATATGAGGTGATTGAAGAAGAGGTTGACCTGATCGAAGAACGTTGGTGAACGACGAAGGAGGATGCCGAACGGTATGCTGGTGAAGATGAGGATGTTGCGCGGAGCTGCTGCCAAACGATATGCGGAGTGAGAGTCGCTATCGTGACCAGAGTTAAGGATGGAGAGCGGCTGCCATTTGGGTCGCTGGCAGAATGAAGAAGAAGAAAAATCGATATTGTGTGGGGTGTACAATAAAGAAGAAGATTGCACGGGATACTTCAAATTTATTTGGGCTTTTATTTACAATGCCCTAATTTTAACATTGTAAGTCGGTCCATTAGCAACCGACCTATGATGCAACATGATAAGTCTGTTCTAGAACTGACCTATGATGTTAAAATTAAAAAAATATATAATTTTAATATATTGATATTTTATTTTAATACTATAAGTATAAGTCTCCAACTTATTTAATTTAATTCTTTCTAATATTTATAACTATTTAATTTAATTTTAAAATTTTAAAATACATAATTTAATTAAAAAATTAAATTATCCTATGATGCTTACATGATAAGTCTGTTCTAGATTAGACTTATAATGCAACATGATAAGTCTGTTCTAAAATCGACCTATGATGTTAAAATTTAAAATTATAAATCTCTATTTTTTTTTTTTTTTAATAATATTTATAAATATGTCATTATAATTATATTTTATAAATAAAAAATATTTTAATTTAATAAAATTTACAATTTAAAATGAATAAATAAAAATTTGATAAAAGAGTAGTGTCTTAAATAATTTTTTAAAGGACATGTTAGTTCGATTCTGTGTCATTATAGAAATATATTGTTAAAGATGGTCTAATTTGTTTTTACATTATTAAAATTTTAAAATATATTAATTTAATTTAACTCATTTATTTATTTATACTTCAAAACATTATAATGTAATATTAATAAATATAAATTTCTTACATTTATTTCATACACTAATAGCTTACACACATATATTTATAGTTTAAATAAATTAATATATTTTAAAATTCTTATAATGTGACATGATAAGTCGGTTCACATAGTAGCGACCTACCATGTCACCAAGGTAGGACATGGTAGGTCGGTCCACATAGAACTGACGTACCATGACAACATGGTAAGTCAGTTTTGCATGAACCGACCTATTATGTCTTCTACAAGCATGGGAGGTCAGTTCACACAGAACCGACCTACCATGTCCACATGGTAGGTCGGTTCTCGCGCAACAGACATCTCATGCTTACCTTTGACATACATGATAAGTCGATTCTGTATGAACCAACTTATGAATGTGTGTTAAGTCAGTTTAAGCAGAACCGACCTCTCATGGCCGATGAATGATGTCCAAATTGTAGTAGTGCATCTATTTAGAGAGTGACTTATTGGTCAACTGTTCAAAGAATGACTTATTAGTCATATACTCCAGAGAGACTTATTAGTCATCTACCTCAGAGCGGGAGACTTATTAGTCATCTACTCAGAGTGCAGGACTTCACAAACTTGTATTTGTATCTGCTTGCTTGCATGAGTAGGGTTATTAATGCTAGGCATGCCTATCATGACTTAGTAACATGTTATTACTTGTTCATGAGTATATCAAGTTTTCGTACTGGGCTTCGACTCACGGGTGTTATGTGGTGCAGGTAAAGGGAAAAGAAAGTTGGACTATCCTTGATTTGGAGAGCTTAGGTGACAATGTGTTCATATGCCGCTGCTCGACCACCACGACCGAGGGTTTAAGGAGGAACTAGGCTTAAACCCTATTTTGCTGCTTAGGTCGGCTGGTTGTAAATATTTTGCTGTAATTAACCTTTAAAATATATTTTTTTGGATCCTAATGTATACGTTAAACATTTTAGTGAAACTTTACATCCAAACCAAAATTTATAACCCTAAACCGTTAATCATACTTTTTTACACGATTATGATCAAATGACTCCATTAGCGAGTTTAGCACTGTTTAAAAGGCACATCATAATGGTCCCTAGAGTTTAGGGCATTACAACTTGGTATCAAAGCGAGCCAAGGTTAAGGGTTCCTGAAGACAAGCTAGGCATGTACACTCGTCACTAAAGATAGCTTCACTCATGGAATGGTAACTATTTCTGTAGTTATGTGCTCAACTACTTAAATATAATGTAAATGCTTTACCTACACATTGTATTAGGGAGCATGAGATTTTGATAAAGCCTGGCTCTTGACTATATGATTACATTCTCCGTGAACATATATAAATGTGATTATATGATTACCTGCTCCATGAATATATATAATTGTGATAATTTCATGCTGAAGTTGGAAGCATGGTGTGAATGTTGGAAGAGCAAGGATTATGAATAATGCATAAATGCTATGGGCATGTGCTTAGCACTGCAATGGTTTGTGATTATAGTGTGGTAAGATTGTTCCTGTGGGGAAAGATCTTGATATGCTCAACATATTTAATGGGTCAAGTTATTGACTGCAGATTCAATCAGCAGGTATGTATCCATGACAGATAATGAGGCCTGATGGTGGTTATATAGAGGCTGGGAGTTTTAGCCAAGGCTTGAGTTCTTCACCTGCCCCTCAGAATTTTCAGCAGGTGCTTACTGATATGCAATTAAGATTGCAGAGGCAAGAGGAAGAGATTAGGTGTTTGAACAACAACAAAATCTATCGGGGAACACCTCTTCCTTTGTTATGCCAGAAGTGGCATCAGCTTTGGCTCAGCCTAGGGTTGAGAGCCGATGGGAATTTCTTTGTGGAATATTCCAGGAGTTTTACCCTCAGTCTTTGAGGGAGGCCTAGATCCATTTAGAGTGGAGCAATAGATGGGCATGATCAGTTCTATTCTTGACAGTATGGGGCTGGTGGGGCACGATAAGGTGATCTATGCTACATATGTATTACGGGATGATGCCCGGACGTGGTGGGAAGTAGTATCCCAGACACGAGACATAGCTGTGATGGATTGGAAAGACTTGAGGGAAAGTTTATCCAGGGATTGAATTCCAGGATAGCTCAGGGCATTAGAGTTGCCCCAGTGCATGAAACCTCCACCTACAATCAGGTGGTAGGGAAGGCTCTTGCTGTTGAGAGCATAAGAAATGAGAAGAAGAGTGCCAGAGAGCACGGAGCTCAGGCAGTGAGACCTCCATTTATTGGAGCGAGCAAGAAAAAGAGCTAGATGACTTATCCAAAATGTGCCCAGTGTAAGAGACATCATCTGGGAGAATGCCTGGCAAAGGCATGTTACTTATGTGGAATGGTTGGGCATTTCATGAAGGATTGCCCAAGGCGAGGAACAAATGAGAAAAAGGGGATGGACAGCTCGACTCCATCTTGAGTGTTCATTATGAGGTAGTCAGAGTCAGAGATTGAGACTGAGACTGAGACTGAGGTTGGTTCCTCAAGGATGGAAGGTCAGCTTTCTAGTTCTGATTTTGTATTGTGCTGGCTGATTTTGGTGCCATGTTGTTCTTTGTTTGTTGCATCTAGAGAAGCATAAATTTGATATGTAGATAGCATGATTATGTTGTGATGAGTTAGGTTATGGTGGAAAGGACTCATCAGTTGTTGTGATAAAGTTGGTTATGACTGACTTCAGTATGATCATGGATATGGATTGATTAGCCAAGTGAGAGGTAATGATTGATTGCAAGGAAAGGATAGTAACTCTTGGATTTGAGAGTGGGAAACCCTTGTGGTAGCTAGCACAGTACATGGATTTGGTATGCTGATGACATCTGTATTTAGAGCTAGAGATCTATTGCAGGAGAATAGATAGAACTCTTAGCTAGTGAAGTGGATACCACTTAGGTCATGCCAGTGGGAACATGACAGACTGGATTAGTTTGTGCGTTTCTGGATGGATTTCCAGGGGATTTTTCAGGGTTACCTTTACAAAAGGGATAAAATGGTGATTGGATTTGTGCTAGAGATGGAATCAGGTCTAGGGCACTGTATGGAACGACTTCAGCAAAGTTGTAAGACCTAAAGGCTCAGTTATTGGGTAAAATGATATTCTCCAAGGTGGATCTTTGATTTGGTTATTACTAGGTAGAGATCAGGGAGAAGGATATGCAGAAGACTGATGTTATATCAGATAAGGGCACTGGGAGTGCTAGGTGATGTTCTGAGAATTTGGTTAATGCCAAGTTGTTTTTATGAATCATAGGAACAAAGTATTGAAGAATTATCTGAATTGGATTTGTGATCGTTTTGATCGATGGTATTGTGGTATATTCTCTGCAAAGGTTTGCCATGGTCAAGGAAAGCCTTAGAGGGCAGGATATTATATGTGTTTTGTGGAAGAGTTCCGAGTCTTCTTACAGATCAGAATCAGTTGTAGGTTGTTATGACACCACAGTGATAGGGAAAAATGATTGCCTATGCATCATGTTGGTTAAAGGATCTGACCAGAACTGGAGTAGAGTTTCTAGTGGGCCAGGTAGCTAGATTTATGCTTGAGTTTACTCCTTCAGAGAGGATCAAAAGGAAAACAATTAAGTGAACCACATATAGGAGGATTGAGTGGGAAGTCTTAGCTGGATTAGCTAAAGGTTTAACAGTGTCAGGTATGGGCTTATTATGGTATAAGGATCAGATTTTGAATCCGATGGACACTGGGATTAAATGGGAGATTCTGGATGAATCTCATATTATCATCTTATTATCTTCATCCAGACATCATGGAAATGTAATAGGATATGAAAGCTTAATAGTGATGGCCTGGGATGGAGAGGGACATAATGGAATACATGACAAAGTTCTTAACCTGTTAGCAAGTCAAGACAGAGTATCAGAAATCTGTAAGGCTATTGCAACATTTGAGTATTCCATAGTGGAAATAAGGAAACATTACGATGGGTTTTGCGGTGGGGCTGCCCAGGATAGTGGGTCAGTGTGATTTGGATTGGGTCATTATGGACCAGTATTTAAAGTGAGCCACTTCTATTAGTAAGGATGAGTAACACATTTGATCAGTATTCAAATCATTGTGTAAGAAAGGTAGTATACCTTCATGGAAATTCAAGGTTCATCTTATTAGATGAAGACTCTATTATTACTTCCAAGTTTTGGAAGGGTTGCAGAAGGTGATGAATACACATTTTATTACTCTTAGACTGATGGTAAATCAGAGAGAGAGAGAGTTATCCAATTATTATTGGAAGGGCATCTTATAAAATGAATGAGATATTATATCTTGATCCTGAGGTAGTTCAGGGGATCATTGAGGTTTTTGAAAATGTTGGAGCTTGGAAGCTCGCTTCTTAGAGTAAATGGAAAAGTTATGTTGAATTGAAAAGCAGGAATGTGGAGTTCCAAGTAGAAGATTGTATCTTCCTTAAAGTATCACCATGGAAAGGGGTGAGGAGATAAGAGCAAGTTGAACTCTAGATTAGAAAAGACCGTTTGAATCCTGGATAGGATTGGTCAGGTTGCCTTTGGATTGGCCTTATCTTTGGCACTGTCAGCAGTATACAGTGTAATATGTATTTCCATGTTGAAAACATGGGTTAAAAGAAACATATGAGTTAAGTTATGGGGCTCTGGAGATTGAGGTTAAGTTATCCTTGGAGGAATAGCTAGTTCATATTTTAGCAGAAAGTGTAAGGTTCTCAGAAACAAAGTTATACCTTGAGTCAAGGTAAAGATACAGGAATAGTGAGGTCGAGGAAACGACCTGGGAAACTGGAACCAGTTGTTCGGAATTCTTATTCCGGGCAGTTGAGATAAATTTCGAGGACGAAATTTCTGTAAGGAGAGGATAGTTGTAATGCCCCAAAATTCCTAATAAGGTCTAGGTTCTTGATTAGGAGGCCGGGAGGGCCATAATAGATTTATTATGCCATTAAATGATTATATGCATGTTTTTGTGAATTATATTATTATATGATGATAAATGCATGCATATGGGTCCATATTTTATTATAAGGGCATTTTGGTAATTTGGCTCGTTGAGGGCGTAATTGTGTATTTTCAGGCATGTTGGTGAATTTTGAATAAGACCACATTATAATGTGGATTTGATCGAGCCATTCGGCATGAGAGGATCTGTGAATGCAAGTTATCGGTCTGGTCATAACGGGGTTAATTTCGATGCTCGGGGTGAGTCTCGAGGTAATTTGAGGATTAAAACATTACCGAGAATTAAAGGGTAGTGGGATATGATTTATTAGCATTTGAGAATATTGAGAATAACGGGAGTTGGAGGGCGTTAATTATGATTAACGAGATAGGCGCGAAATGACGGTTTTGCCTTTGGTGGCCTTAAGAGGATTTTAAATAACCTAGGGGCATTTTGGTCTTTTGACCTTAAGGATAGATATAAACCCTTAAGCTGCAGAAAAATAGAGCACCATTTCTCTTCTCTCTCGTACACCATTTCTTCTTCATTTCTCTTTGATTTTTGAAGCTCTTTTTGAGGAACCAAGCTGAGGAACCAAACCTTGAGGGTTTGGGGTTATGTTCCACCATTGAAGAGGGTGTGATTCTGAGATTGAGGGGAGTTTTTAGCCATTAAAACTCTTGTTCTTGCTCTATTTTTCTATTTGAGTTTCAGCTGGGTTTTGAGTTGGAAAGTTGAGTTTCAATGAGAGTTTTTGGCAAGGGATGCTTGGGCTATGATGCCTAGGTTACATGTAGATTATATTTGGGTTCAATTGGGGGTTTAAATGGGGCATGGAAGCTTGAGTTTCAGGTTGTAAATGGAGGATTTGAAGGGGGGGGGGGATCGATGGTTCTCAAGGGTCGTTCGTTTGTTATTACTTGCTCGAACCAGAGGTAAGAAAACTGCACCCCATATATGACATGCATGGTTATAAATGAGGCATGTTGAGTGTTTAAATGTGGACATTGATTTCATACCAAATGCTTAGCAAATCTTGCTCACTTGTGAATGGCACTGACTTATTAGTCAGATTCGGCAATGGTGTCGGTATTAACTGTGAAGCTGTGACTTACTAAACAAGTTTGGCAGTAGTATCGCGCACTGGTCGTATGACATTGACTAATAAGTCAAGGACGGTTTTAGCATGTTTAATGCAAGCCGATAAAGATTAGGTCTAATCAACATCTGCATTGAATGACTCATCATGAGCATTAATGCCGGACCTACCTCAAGTTCGGTCAAAACTAAAAGCGCTTGTTTAGTATAAAGGCTACTTATTTAGAGCCAGAGCTAGAAAAGCGAAGGTGACCTACACGTCACATGGCTGGGACGGTATGGGACCTCCGAGGTAGACTTATCAGTCATCTGACCAGGATGGACTTATCAGTCATT
The DNA here is from genome assembly GCF_963169125.1 of Humulus lupulus. Lineage (NCBI taxonomy): Eukaryota > Viridiplantae > Streptophyta > Magnoliopsida > Rosales > Cannabaceae > Humulus > Humulus lupulus. The sequence goes on along the minus strand of NC_084802.1, from coordinate 108,203,012 downwards.
TGACCGGGATGGACTTATCAGCCATTTGACCGAGATAGACTTATCAGTCATCTGACCGAGATGGACTTATCAGTCATCTGACCGGGATGGACTTATCAGCCATCTGACAGGGATGGACTTATCAGCCATCTGACCGGGATGGACTTATCAGCCATCTGACCGGAATGGACTTATCAGTCATCTGGCCGAGATGGACTTTTTAGTCATCTGACCAAGATGGAATTATCAGTCGTCTGACAGGGATAGACTTACCAGTCATCTTACCGAGATAGACTTATCAGTCATCTTACCGAGATAGACTTATCAGTCATCTGACTGAGACAGATTTATCAGTCATCTATTTAGAAAGTGACTTATTAGTCAACTATTCAAAGAATGACTTATTAGTCATCTACTCTAGAGAGACTTATTAGTCATCTACTCAGAGTGCAGGACTTCACATACATGTATTTGTACATGCTTGCATGCATGAGTAGGATTATTACTGCTAGGCATGCCTATTATGACTTAGTAGCATGTTATTACTTGTTCATGAGCATATCAAGTTTTCTTGCTGGGCTTTGGCTCATGGGTGCTATGTGGTGCAGGTAAAGGAAAAACAAAGTTGGACCATCCTTGATTTGGAGAGTTTAGGTGACGATGTGTTCATATGCCGCTGCTCGACCACCATGGTCGAGGGTTTAAAGAGGAACTAGGGTTAAACCCTATTTTTCCGCTTAGGTCGGCTGGTTGTAAATATTTTGCTGTAATTAACCTTTAAATTATATTTTTGGGATTCCAATGTATACGTTAAACGTTTTAGTGAAACGTTACATCCTAACCAAAAATTTTAACCCTAAACCGCTAATCATACTTAGTGACACGATTATGACCAAATGACTCGATTAGCGAGTTTAGCATTGTTTAAAAGGCACATCGTAACGGTCCCTGGAGTTTAGGTCGTTAGAAAAGGTAAATTTGATTTACTTGTGCTAGAAGCTTGTTTAGTGCAAGACAATTCCTCATCCTCGATAGTAGATTCAGGAGCCACTAACCATGTTTGTTTTTCTCTACAGATTCTTAGTTCGACGAGGAAATTTGCTGATGGAGAGGTGACTATGGGGGTAGGCAGTGGTCAGATTATCTCTGCAGTAGCATTTAGAACAACCCGTTTGGAATTTGAGAAGAATAATTTTCTTGTTTTAGAGAACGTTTATTATATTCCTGGATAATTGTGATGATATTTCTGTTTCTATGTTACATGAACAAAGTTTTAAAATGTCTTTTAATAATAATTCGATTGTTATTTCAAGATATGGTTCTAAGATATGTTCTACAAAATCTATCGATGGGATTTATAAACTGCAAGCTAAAGAGAAATCTATTTATAATTATGAATTATTTAAAATTGCTAATCCTAGATCTATTAAACGACAAAAGACTGATTCCGATAGTGAAACATATCTGTGGCACTTGAGATTGGGCCATATTGGTCTAGACAGAATAAATAGGCTTGTAAAGGTTGGCCCTTTAAGAGAACTATCTATTGGATCTCTCCCTGTTTGTGAATCCTGCCTAGAAGGAAAAATGTGCTAAAGGTTCAAGAGCCACAAAACCATTTCAGCTAGTACATGCAGATTTTTGCGGTCAACTTAATCTACAAGCAAGAGGAGGTTATGAATACTTAGTCATTTTTATAGATGATTATTCAAGATATGGGTACCTATACTTAATGCCAAGAAAATCTGAAACTTTTGGAAAGTTCAAAAAACTTCAAGCAGAGGCTGAAAAGCAATTAGGTAAATCACTAACAGCTCTTCAATCTGATTGAGGAGGAGAGTACTTGGATTTTGAATTCGGAAACCATCTGCGTGAGCATGGCATTCAATCATAACTCACAGCACCAGGAACGCCACAGCAAAATGGTTTTTTAGAAAGATGGAACATAACATTATTATATATTGTTAGATCAATGATGAGTTTCTCATCATTACCACTGTCATTCTGGGGCTATGCGATTCAATGTACTCTATACATATTGAATGTTGTTCCATCTAAGTCTATCCAAAAGACACCCATAGAATTATGGAATGGTTGTAAACCTAGTTTACACCATTTTCAAATTTGGGGTTGTCCTACACACGTGCTTAAAGGAAAGACCGGGAAGTTGGAATCACGCTCTGAAGTGTGCATGTTTGTGGGATATTCCAAAGAGACAAGAGGTGGAATTTTCTATAGTCCAAAAGAAAATAAAACCTTTGTATCGATAATGCAACTTTTCTTGAACATGACTATGTTAATAACCACAAACCTCGCAGTAAGGTTGTACTGGAGGAGATGGTCTCGAATGAAGTTGCAAAGTCACCAACAACAACCAATGAAAAATGAAAAGAGGAAACTACTAGTTCTAGTGAGAATAGTAGAGAGCCTCGTCGTTGTGGGAGCATTAGTAAGCAACCCACACGCTATGAACACAAAGTTCAAATGCTTGTGTCTGACACAAACAAAGACGATCCATTGACATTTAAAGATGCAATGAATGATTCTGACAAGGACAAATGGTAAGAAGCCATGAACTAAGAAATGGAATCAATGTATTCCAATTCTTTTTGGGTTCTTGAAGATCCACCTGAGAATATCAAACCCATTGGTTGCAAGTGGATATTCAAGAAGAAAAGAGGAGCAAATGGGGAAGTAAAGACTTTCAAAAGAAGGCTTGTAGCCAAAGGTTACACACAAAAAGAATGGGTTGACTATGAAGAAACCTTTTCTCCTGTAGCCATGCTAAAATCCATTCATATACTCTTGTCTATTGCTACGTGCATGGATTATGAGATTTGGCAAATGGATGTCAAAACAACTTTTCTGAATGGATACCTTGACGAAACCATTTACATGTCTCAACCAGAAGGGTTCGAATTAAAAGGTCAAGAGAAAAAGGTTTGCGAGCTTCTTAGGTCAATTTATGGACTCAAACAAGCTTCTAGATCTTGGAATCTTAGATTTGATGACACAATTAAAAAGTTTGGTTTTGAACAAAACATTGACGAACCTTGTGTCTATAAACAAATCAAAGATGGTGTAGTAGTATTCCTCGTTCTTTATGTTGATGATATATTACTGATTGGAAATGACGTAACATCATTATCAAAGGTAAAGAACTGGTTAGCTGAACTATTCCGAATGAAAGATTTGGATGAAGCCAAGTATGTTCTGCGCATTAAGATTCTTAGAGATAGACAGAACAAAACTTTGGCACCATGTTGTGTACAAGACCTGACATTTGTTATGCATTAGGGATAGTCAGCCATTATCAATCCAATCCTGGATTGAGTCATTGGACTGCACTGAAGAATATTCTCAAGTATCTTGGAAATACTAGAGATTATATGCTTGTATATGCAGGTGGAGACCTGAACCCCATAGGTTACACTAATTCTGATTTTCAATCAGACAGAAATAGTCGGAAATCAACTTCTGGATCAGTGTTTACTCTTGGAGGAGGAGCGGTAGTCTTGCAAAGTATTAAACAAACCAGCATTGCAGACTCCACCATGGAAGCCGAGTATATAGCGGCTTGTGAAGCAGCTAAGGAGGTTGTGTGGCTCAAAAATTTCTATTCCGATCTGGAAGTAGTACCAAATGTGGATAAGCCACTAGTCCTATACTGTGACAACAGTGGGGCAGTAGCAAACTCAAAGGAACCACGGAGTCACAAGAGGGGAAAGCACATCTAGACTAAGTATCACTTGCTTAGAGAGATAGTTCATCGAGGAGATGTTGCAGTTATGAAGATAGCTTAAGAGCATAATCTTGCAGATCCTTTCACAAAGACTTTATCCATAAAATCTTTTAAGGAGCATGTAAGAAAAATGGGAATGAGAGAGATGCCTCATTTTCTTTAGGGCAAGTGGGAGATTATTGGGAATTGTGCCTTGAAAGCATATGTAGTAGACATTGTTTTATGAAATAAATAAATAAATTGAATTTGTTATGCATATATTTTATGGACTATATAATTCTATGATAATATTATGTAAATATCAGAAAAATTCCTAAGTTCATATATGTGATCTCAAACACGTATTGGTACGAGAGGATTGTGTTTGAGATAAATGAACTTGAATAGTTCGCAGTAAAATAAAGTTATGGAATCTTTAGATTAATTACTGCAAGTACGGTCCACTAGTATTATGAATACATGTGATCTAGATCCGGATCACTAGTGTGGTAGTACACTTTAGTGGAGGTGCTTTATATATTAGAGAATATATAGAACTGGACTAGATATGTTTATTAATACTTAGTTAAATACCGTTTCGAAGTATTAATTAAATATATCAACTGATGATCATAAACAAATAGATCTTAATCCTGAAGTTACTATGAACTCATGTTTATGTTATATGAGTTCTTTGATTCACTCGTTAGGGTCTGTCAGAATTATCAGGCTAGAAACTTTTGTTTTGGGAACTCATTAATGTAAATGGCTGGGGACATAGTATACAAATATGGAATCTATGCCTTCTTGCAAGAGATTGAATAATGGTTCTCTTAAGGGTTGACTTTTGGGACTGAAAAGTTATTGAGCTCAAATTCTTAATTAAGTTCTGAATTAACCTTCACTAGTAAAGTCAATGATACTTAAGGAAACAAGAGATAATTAAAAGCATAAAATGGTAATTTTATTCCTAATTAATTATGAACCACTATTAAAGGGTTAATTTGTATGCAATGATTATATCAATGGGCGCTTTACCATTATAAAGTACTCAGTAAATGAAATGTCTATAATTACAAGAGTGCGGTCTCATATTTATAGTGGAATAATCACGAGATTAATAAATTAAGATTATCAAATTAAAGAGTTTAATTAATAATCTCAAATTTATTGGAGCTTGGAATTATAGGTCCATAGGTCCCCACAGCGGCTTTATCAACACTATTCAAGGAAAGAGTTGATATACAGGGAAAAATAGTTGAAAGACATATTCAAGAAGAAATTTGTTCTTCGGGCCAAATATGAAATTTTATCATAATAGTAATTAATTAATTAATTACAAATTAGTTGTGATTAACAAAATTAATTAATATTTAATTATTGTATAATTTTTGAAATTATATTAAATAATTAAATAATTTTCAAAATTTAATTAAATAATTAATTAATTATAATTTTCAAAATTAAATATTTATTTTTGAAATTGTTGGATTTAATTAATTGGTAGAATTAATTAAATATCTTTATTTGAGTGGGAGATTATAATCTGATAAGTTTAAATTGGATTTGAATTTAAAAGACTGATATTTATTAAAATAATTAATTATATTTGATAATTAGTTAAAAAAATATTTAATTTAAATTTGAATTAGTTATCAGGTTGTTAGATTCTTATCTGACAAAGTAATTTGAATAAATAATTAAATAAAAATAGAAAAATCAAATATCTCTAAAAATTAGGGTGGTACACGACCACACACAGTCCGTGTACTGTATATTTTCAGGGACAAATTTTATAATTTTATTTATTTAATTAATTAATTAATGGATAATTAAAAAAAATCAGTTTTTTTGGATATTTTCATTAATAAGATAATTAATTAATTAAATGATAAATTGTAAGTTGTTTACAGATTTATTTTTTAAATTTGAATATTTTCTTTTAAGTATGACTAATCAGAAATATACAGATAACTCTGACAACTTAGTCATTCGCTCTGTGAAAAATAGAACGATACTTTTCTCTCCCTGAAAAGATAAAGAACCAATTCTACGGCCTATTCTATTGATCTCATGTGTTGAGCACTTCAATTAGAATCACAGATAAACTATCCTTTATTCTTTAAGTGCCCACACACTTCTTGAGGTGTAGAGAATGCTGTGGAAGTCTTGGTGTGAGTACCTGGGAGCAGCTTGGATAGGAAGATCGTTCTTATTACAAAAAGATAGCAAGGACAATTGATAGGCATCAAGAGGTGTGATTTCTATTCCTAACTTGCTTATGTTTAATGTATGTATATTAATGGATCCGCATATTTAAAGGTAGTTTAAATATGTTACAAAATTTTTGTTGTACACTGGCCCAACCCCACCACCATGTGTTGAGCACTTCAATTAGAATCATAGATAAACTATCCTCCACCTCCGTTCGTGCCTCATCGGGATCAAGTAATACAAGATGATCCTTCAGCTCCCTCTGCCCCAGCTACGATCGTCCGAATACCAGTCGATCCTCAGGATCTAGAGAAGATCCTTGAAGCCTTTTGGGGGATCCTTTATGAGACAGGGAGCCACATGGTGGGGCACGCCTATAAGACCAGCTTGAGAGACTTGAGGACTATCGAGGAGCGGAGCCCGGAGAACGTCTTGGAGTTAGCCCTGGGGATGAACCTTAAAATAAGTTATCCTTCCTTGGTGACATATTTTTTTTATCGCATATAAGGATATATCTGACTTGCCTTGTTATTTTACACTCTGCCCTTGCTCAATATTGCAGTATAGCCCGAGATAGGGCTAGAAATGATGAGCTCTAAGTCGAAGTAAACGCCGCCAAAATTGCCCTGACAGTTGCTCAAGAAGGTGAGCAGGCCGCCAAAGCTACCTTTGCGTCTGCTCAAAATAGCGAGTATGATGCCAAGTTTTCCCTCGCCTCATCCCAGGAAAGTGAGTAGGCTGCAAAGATTGCCTTGGCTGCCCTCCAGGCTCAAACTGCACAACTCCAGGCCGAGGTTGATGGAGCCAAAGCTAAACTGCTCGAGGCTGAGGCCGTAGTCAAAGAAGAGAAGGCATCCTCATTGTCATCCATGGAGGATATGATGTACCACGCTGTGGGATCTGTACCTTGAAAAATTCAAGGCTTGGATTTTGTAAGAACCGTCAGAAATGGGAGATGCTTCTGTGGCAGGCGAGAAGGATGGCGAGGAGGTTACATCCTTAGAGCGACCTGGAGGAGCTCAATGACAATCTTTTTCCTTTTGTCTTTGTTTTTTATATTTGTTTGTAAACAATTTCCTTTGGGATCAATTCGAGGTTTTTCTCCTCAGGACAATTTTATTTTCAATTTATATATCTAAATTTTTATCTATTTATCTTTCCTTTATTATCTCTCATGTTTATGACTCCTTAGACTTGTACATTAGAGATTTTAGGAATCGCTTTTAGATCGGCATAAATATTTTGAGCTCGATTATAACAAAACTTTATGTGTTGATTAATATCATATACCTGTTAAGAATCAGGCCTTGGACCTGGTTATATCTGGGATTTTAAATATTTTAAACTTAGTTCGTGTTAGGTTTATTGATAACTCGAGCTTTAAAAAGCCCTCAATTTTAAACAATTTTCCCAACTTTCTAAGTTTTGTACCTGGTTGTATTCAGGGTTTTAAATGATAAAAAATGAGTTTAAACTAGGTTGATTGACATCTTGAGCTCTTAAAAAAGCCATGGAATATTCAATTTTCCAAGCTTCTAAGTTTCAGACCTGGTTGTATCCAGGGTTTCAAGTAATTTAAACTTAGTTTGTGCTTGGTTTATTGACATCTTGAGCTCTTAAAAAGCCGTCGAATAATCAATTTTCCAAGCTTCTATGTTCTGGACCTGGTTGTATCCAGGGTTTCAAGTAATTTAAACTTATCCAGCGATCTTATTCTGATCCACCTGGGGTTATATGCCCCCCAAGTAACCAGAATATAGAGACTTTCTTGGTTGCTTTTACAAACATTAATACTCGAGCTACTACAACCTTAACAAGAAAAATTATTTAAAACCACCTTAACAAGAAAAATCACCTAATAATCCATCTGCTATTTAATTAAATGGCTTTTATACTTAAGCCTTACATGGATGATGGTACTGTGGATAATACTTTTTAAATGCATGGCGTTCCAGGTCCGTGGGACTATCTCCCCATTCAGCCGAGCTATCTTGAAAGTTCCTTCACGCAGGATTTCCACAATTTGATACAGCCCCTCCCAGTTCGGGCCCAAGACACTGTCCTTGGGATCCTTATTCGCCAGAAAGACCCTTCGAAGAACCAGGTCGCCTAATTCGAACCTACGCGTCTTGACTTTATAATTAAAGTAACGAGTGATTTTCTGTTGATAATGGGTGAGCTGTAACTGCGAATCCTCTCATTTCTCATCAATTAGGTCAAGAGATGTGTTAAGTAATTCATCATTCCATTCCTGGCTAAATGTCCTTTGCCTGTGAGTGGTTACCATGGCTTCGACTGGAAGGACGACCTCGCTTCCAAAAGTTTAGGAGAAAGGAATGTGTCCCATGGAGGTTCTATAAGAAGTTCGGTACGCTCAAAGTACTTGCGGGAGCTGTTCAGGACATATTCCTTTGGCCTCATCTAACCTCTTCTTAAGGGTCGGCTTTAGGGTTTTATTCACAGCCTCGACCTGTCCATTGCCCTGTTGATATGCTACCTAGGAGAAACTCTTAATAACGTCGTATTTTTCACAAAAGTTAGTGAAGTGATCACTGTCGAACTGTGTCCCATTGTCTGACATGATCTTTTTAGGAAGCCCAAACTGACATACAATATTCTTCACCACCAAGTCCAGGACTCTATTTGAAGTGATGGTTGCTAAAGGCTCTGCCTCCACCCACTTCGTGAAATAGTTGATTGCCACCACCGCGTAGTGAACTCCTCCCTTGTGTATCGGTAAGGATCCTTTTAGGTCGATTCCCCATACCACAAATGGCCATGGGGATGAGATCATTGTTAGCTCGACTGGAGCAGCTTGAGCAACTATGGTGAAGTGCTGGCATTTGTCGCATTTATGAACATACGAGATGGTGTCTTTTGTTAAAGTGGGCCAAAAATAGCTCTGCCACAATATTTTCAGTGCTAGGTTTTTCCCCCCAGCATGATCTCCACAGAAGCCTTCATGCACTTCCTGCAAAATGGTTTTAGCCTCCTCAGGCAGAACACACTGTAGGAGAGGCAATGAATAACAACATCGGTACAATGTCCCATCCACTATCACCTACCTAGGAGCTTGATATATTATTTTCCTTGCATCCTTTCTTTCCTTAGGTAGCCTTCCTATCATGAGGTATTCCATTATAGGGGTCATCCAGGTCGGTCTTGTGTCCATCATCTCAACCTCTATCGTTTTTACTGTCACGCTCGGACTCTCCAAGAACTCTACAGGCACTACATTCAAGGTCTCAACTTTCTTGGTGGTGGCAAGCCTTGCCAAAGCATCAGCATTAGAATTCTACTCGTGAGGTATCTGTTCAACAATACTATACTCAAATTCGGATAGCTTCCCCTTCACCTTAGCTAGGTAGCCGCCATCTTGGTGCCTCGAGCTTGATACTCTCCCAACACTTGATTAACCACGAGCTGGGAATCGCTATAACATTGGACGACCTTTGCTTTGAGCTCCTTCGCCACTCTCAATCTAGCTAGCAAGGCCTCATATTCAGCTTCATTGTTAGATACTTCGAATCTGAATCTCAGAGTTGTATGGAATCGATACCCTTCTGGGGAGATTAATATGATCCCAGCTCCTGATCCGTTATCATTTGATGATCCATCTATGAATATTTTCCACAACTCTTGCACCAGTTCCTTCAAAAACTCCTCTTGAAATTCGGTGCATTCAGCCACAAAATCAGCAAAGGCCTGACTTTTGATTGAGGTCCGTGGCATGTACAATATCTCGAACTGGCTGAGTTCAACTGCCCATTTTAAAAGACGTCTCGACGTTTTAGGTTTTGCAATACCTGCCTTAAAGGTTGGTCGGTCATGACGTTGATTGAATGGGACTGGAAATAGGGCTGGAGCTTCTTGGGAACCAATATAAGACAGAATGCCATCTTTTCTATCAATGGATACCGTGATTCAGCTTTGAGATATCTCTTGCCTATATAATACACCAGTTTTTTAGCACAGTCTTCTTCTCGAACTAACACGACATTGATTGCATTTTCTCTCACGACCAAATAAAGGAATAGAGGTTCTCCAGACATAGGCTTAGACAATACTGGGGGCTCGATCAAGTGTTTTTTTAGGTCGAGGAATGCCTGCTCGCACTCTTCAGTCCATTCAAATTTCTTGTTTCCTCTGAGAAAGTTGTAGGATGGCAAGCACTTGTCAGTGGATTTTGAAATAAAACGGTTCAGGGTTACCACCTTTCCCGTCAGGCTTTGAACTTCTTTACGCGACCTAGGCGAGGGCATTTCTATCAATGATCTGATTTTATCACGATTCACCTCTATCCCCCTTGTATTGACTATGAATCCCAGAAATTTTCCCGATGCTACTCCGAAAGTACACTTCTGTGGATTTAGCCTCATATCATACCTCCTTAAGATCTCAAAACATTCTTTCAGATCAGATACATGGTTATTGACAGTCTTTGATTTGACAAGCATATCATTGACATACAATTCCATATTTCTCCCAATCTGATTTGCAAACATTTTGATGACTAATCGCTGATATGTAGCTCCAGCATTTTTCAGCCCGAAGGGCATGACTTTATAACAGTATACGTTAGTTGGGGTCATGAAGCTAGTATGCTCTTGGTCCGCAGGATTCATCGCAATCTGGTTATATCCAGAATACGCATTCATGAAGGTTAATGAGCTCGTGACCTGCTGTAACATCTACCAACTGATCAATCCTTGGCAGTGGGAAGCAATCCTTGGGGCAAGCTTTGTTCAGGTCGGAGAAATTGATGCGGGTCCTCCATTTCTCGTTTGGCTTTGGGACCAACACAAGATTGGCAACCTAGATCGGGTATTTTTATTCACGAATAAACCTGCACTTTAACAGTCAAGCTACTTCTTCCTCCAGTGCTTCAGCTCGGACTGTTCCCAAATGCCTCTGTTTTGGGGATTTTGCCGGCATGTTCTTGCCCAAGTTTAGAGTGCGTATGATTACACTCGGACTTATTCCCACCATGTCTTCATGTGACTAGGCGAAGACATCTATATTCTTTTGTAAGAAATTGATCAACTCTTTCTTCCTTTTATCAGCAAGATTTTTTCCAATCTTAACAACTCTTGAAGCTTCTTTGGGGTCTATACTTACTTCCTTGAGCTCCTCAATGGCCTGAAGCTCTGACCTATCCTCACCCATTCGTGGGTCAATGTCATCATGTTGGACGACGCTGCTATCATTTACTTCTTGGGGTTCTTCCGTCCCACAAGTGTCTTTCACTTCTTGGGAATCCTCACCTCCGTCACTTATGGCCATAGCTTGCTGCCCAGGTTGTGATTTTCCCTTCATAGAAATGCTATAGCATTCCCTGGCAGTGAGATGATCGCCTCTGACGATGCATATCCCCGCAGCTGAGGGGAACTTGGCTGCTAGGTGGCGGATAGAGGTTATGGCGTCAAATGCCATCAATGCAGGTCGGCCCAAAATTGCATTGTATGCAGCTGGATAGTAGATCACAACGAACTCGAGTAACTTGGAGGCAGTTCGAGATCCTTCTCTCAATGTTACCACTAACTCGATCGTCCCGATTGCTGTTGATCCTTCACCAGAAAATCCGTACAGAATCATTGAGGTCGCCTTCAGTTCTGTTACAGAAAACCCCATTTTTTCCAAGAGGATCTAAAAAGTAGATTCATAGAAGTCCCAATATCTGTTAGTGTCTTCTGTACTCTTCGGTTGGCGAGCTGAATGGTTATGACCAAAGGATCGATATGTGGGAATTGGACATGGCTAGCATCATCTTCTGTAAAAATGATTGGTTGTTTTTCCAATCGCTGTTGTTTTGACAACTGCTGTTTTGGGACGAACTCCACTCCGTTATGGGATTTTAGTTCGTTAATGTACCTCTTCTAGGCACCTCTGTTGGTGCTTGCCAGATGGGGTCCTCCCAAAATGGTGGTTATATCTTCCCCTATTATCAGAGGAGGGTTGTCCAGATTCGCTTGAACTCTGGCTTGATTCGCTGGGGCTTCAGGAGCTGACAGAGGGTTTTGTCCAGCAGGCTGACTCGGGACCATTCGATTTTAGGCGTACTAGGCCAAAGGTCCTGCCCTGATAAGGGTCTCGATCTCATCCTTCAACTATCTACAGTCATCAGTGTTATGACCAATATCATTGCGAAATCGGCAAAACTTCGAAGGATCTCTTCTCGCTCTTTGGTTTCTTAGTGGTTCTAGCTTCTTCCATGGAAGGAGAGTAAAATTGGCTAGGAAGATGCGGTCTCTAGTATCCGTGAGGTCGGTATAGGTTGCGTAAATAGGTTTGACTTTCTCTCTGGACTTATTTTTCTTTGTTCCGCTCTTGTCGCCCTCACTATTTCCCTTCCTCTTGTTACTTCCTCCTTGGTTATTCTGGATAAGGGCTTGAGCCATAGCTGCAACATCCGTTACTGCTCCAATGGGCTGGATAGGGATCTAGCTGGTTCCTGCGACAGAAGCTCGCGCCTCTTCCAGGTGAACCCACCTTTGAGTTCCTGCCAAGATCTCATCCATATTATTAACTCTTTTTCTTTGTAATTCTTGCCATAGATATCCTTAAACAAGGATTCCCATTCTCATTGCCATGAGCTTGGAGTTGTCGTCGGTGTCTCTGGCTCGTGTAGCGACATTGGAAAACCTACTTATATATGCTTTCAACGGTTCACCAGGTTGCTACTTTACATTGGCCAATGAATCAGCCTTGACCTGAGCTATTTGGGAAGCCCTGAATGCTCTCTTCAAATCAGCAGAAAACTTATTCCACAAGCTAATAGAATGCCTCTTGTATTGTTTAAACCACTGCCTGGCTGGCCCAATCAGAGTTGAGGGGAATAAGATGCACTTTAAATCAAGCCCGACATTATGGGCCATCATCATGGTGTTAAACATCCCAAGGTGATCAGACGGATCCCCATCTCCGTCAAACTTTGACAAGTGTGGCATTCTAAAGCCCACCGAATATGTGGCCGTCGCAATATTTGGAGCAAAAAGCTCAAGCTCAAGCTCATCCTCTGAATCACAATCGTCTTTATCTTTTCCAGATAGGAGCTTCTTCATTTGCTCTTCCATTTGAGCTAGCCTCTCGAGGGTTTGGTCCCGGATCCCTAGGTTATTTTGGGGTTGTTCAACAGCTCCCACTCTATCGTACGCGTTTGACAGGTTATTGTCCCTCCAAGCTCAAGCTTGGTTTTGTGGGGCATTCCCATTATCACGTACTTCGGAAGGACCTCCCTCTTCACAAGTATAACTAACACTCTCATCTCGAGCTAAATTTCTTCTCTGTGAATTCAGGTGATCACGCAGATCAGGCTGTGGATCATATCGAGGGCATTGTGCTGAACTTAGATGATTTCTTAGATTGCCCTCGGACCTACCACTTCGACGAATTTTAGTCCAATAACTTCCATTTGCGAAGCTTATAGCTCACAGTTGAGGCCGAGGATTGTAGAGTGCTTTTCCAAGATAGCCACTCTACTTACCAACCTGACCTGGAAATAGCAAAGGTTCAACTGGAGGGATAAGTGTGAAGAAAGTTTCCAGTTGCTTAAGGATAAGCTATGCTTAGCTCCAGTACTTTGTGTATCGACACCCAATGACAAGTTTGTAGTCTACTGTGATGCGTCGAAGCAAGGGTTGGGTTGTGTGCTGATGTAGAATGACAAAGTGATAGCCTACGTCTCAAGATAGCTGAAGGAATACGAGCAACGCTACCCAACGCACGATATGGAGTTGGCAGCGGTGGTCTTTGCATTGAAAATATGGCACCATTATCTTTATGGAGAACGGTGTGAGATTTATACGGATCATAAAAGTTTAAAGTATTTCTTCACACAAAAGGAGCTCAACATGAAGAGGCGCAGGTGGTTAGAACTAGGGAAGGATTATAACTGCGAAATCCTATACCACCTGGGAAAAGCAAACGTAGTTGCTGATGCGCTAAGTAGGAAGAGTTATGAAAGTCTAGCAGCGTTAGCTGGAATAGAAAAGTTGCTACAGCAAGAGCTAATCAATGCCAGAATAGAAGTAGTCATTGGTCAACTGGCTAACTTGTCCACCCAGTCAAATCTGTTAGAAGATATACGGATCGGGCAAGGGCATGATGACACATTAGTACCTCACATAGCTGCAGTTAAAGAAGGTAAGGCCACATATTTCTCTATATCAGGGTAGGGGTTCTTGAGATATAAGGATCGGGTATGCGTGCCAAATGATCAAGGGATTAAGATTAAGATTTTAGAAGAAGCACACAATACCCCATACTCAGTTCACCCAGGTTCGGCAAAGATGACTCACGACCTTAAGGCGTTGTATTGGTGGCCAGCAATGAAGACATATGTAGCAGAGTATGTGTCTAAATGCTTAGTTTGCCAGCAACTGAAAGCAGAACATCAGCGGCCTGCAAGCTTATTGCAACCGCTTAGTATTCTAGAATGGAAGTGGGAAGACATAGCCATGGATTTCATAATAGGACTACAACGAACAAATAAGCAGCACGACTCGGCTTGGGTAATAGTAGATAGACTAACCAAGTTAGCTCACTTCGTGCTTGTCAAGACTACGTATACAGTAGATCAGTACGCAGACGTTTATGTCCGAGAAATAGTAAGAATGCATGGAATCCCTAAGACTATAGTATCTGATAGAGGATCAGTGTTTACATCGAGATTTTGGGGAAGCTTGCAGCAAGCCATGGGTACCAAGTTAAGCCTTAGTATGGCATTTCATCCTCAAAGCAGGGTCAGTCCGAGCGTACCATACATATTTTAGAGGATATGTTGCGCTCTTGGGTACTTGATTTCAGAGGATCATGGAGTAAGTATTTTCCGCTGAAAGAAATCTTGTACAACAATAGCTACCAGCCAATAATCAGGATGGCACTCTATGAGTTACTTTACAGAAGAAGGTGTCGATCACCATTACATTGGGACGAGGTAGGAGAAAGGCAACTTCTTGGACCGAAAGCTATTAGAGAAGCTCAGGATATAGTAGCGCTGATTAGAAAGCATATGCTCGCTGCTGAGAGCCGACACAAAAGTTATTACGATGCCAAGAGGCATGATGTGGAATTCAATGTCAGAGATCAAGTCTTCCTAAAGATATCTCCTATGAAAGGTGTGAAGCGATTTGGGAAGAAAGGCAAGCTTAGTCCCCAATTGATAGGTCCTTTTGAGATATTGGACAAGGTGGGAACAGTTGCATATAGATTAGCCCTACCGCTAGCTCTAACATATAGCCACAATGTGTTCCACATCTTGATGTTGCCTAGATATGTGTCAGACCCATCTCACGTCCTCAAGTACAATATGATAGCACTCCAGAAAGACTTGACTTGCGAGGAATGACCAGTTAGCATCCTAGATAGAGGGATGGGGGAATTACGGTCTAAGAGTATTCCGATTATCAAGGTCCTATGGAGTAATAGTTTTGAACGGGAGGCAACGTGAGAGTTGGAGGAGGACATGTTTGCACGGTATCTGGAATTGTTTGGTAAGTAAATTTTGGGGATGAAATTCTTTTAAGTAGGGGAGAATTGTAGTGTCCCAGAATATTTACTTAGCTATCTAGATAGTAATAAAAGTTAGTAGTAGTTTGTAGTATGATAGATTCCGTGGATTTTGGTTCAAGTCGGAATTAGTTGGAAACTCATAGCAACAGTTATGGAATTTATAAGTTTAACCTATGGTTTAAGAATATTAATTATAACATAAGATTTGATTAATATTACTGGTCTTAGATATATATATATATATTTATTATAACCTAAGGTTTAGATAGAACCATTAAGAGCATGACACTCGTCATAATCATGTTTAGTAAGGATTTAAGTATTTTTGATGAATAGTTTAAATAAAAGAAAGATCTAGAAGCTCTAGAACCTTCTAGAAACTGTTAGGATCGTATTATGACTCAGTCAAAGCTGTTTACTCAATTAAAAATATGCTGAAAAAGTGCAATTATGTGTTTGATATATCAACGTATGCCGATATATCGCCTACGGAAGATACAGAAAACACGTCGACTTTGCATGAATGATCTAACGGGACTCAGGAATATAGGGGGACGCGATATATCGCCTAAGGGGGGGAGATATATCGGCTCCAAGCTTGATTTTTGAAAAGTTTGTGATTTTGAATTTAAAAATACCCTTAACCACTTAGACCTACATTTGAACGATTTCGACCGAGTTCTGGGTGTCTGTTGAACGAAAATTTAAATCTTTTTCATTTTATAATCATTTATTTATTCAAATTAAAAGGGGTTAGTTTCACTCCTTGAACTCTATAGATATGACCTAGTACTCAACCATTTTTTTCATTCTTCAAGTAGTCTTCAGAGCCTCCAAGTTGCTAGTGTTACTATTGAGTGATACTTGGGCTTTTGCATTAATTTTTTTTATCATTTTAAACTTTTCTAAACACTTGGGAAGTGAGATATAGTGTGATTTCGGTATTGAGGTTTAGATCATCCATAAGATCATTCAAGGTATTCTTATTCCTAAGTTCAGTTCTTTGGTTTTCTTTAGTTTTCTTTTATTCAGATCCTAGCTCTTGTTTATGATTCTTGAATAGGTATTTAAGTTTCTTGAAACTTAAGGTTCTTGGATGGTTTAGTGTTCTTTTCATCTTTTTTTCTTTAGAAACTCACCATTTTTATTGTTGGTTTATAGGAGTGTTCTAATCCCGTTCTTATTCCCAAATATCCCAGTTTTTGGCAAGGAAAATAGGATAGATTATATGTGCTTTTATGTTTATGTTATTATATGTTTTACATTATGATATGTATATTTATGTATGAATATGTCTTGTAGTCTTTGGGGCTTATAGTTGCTTAGCTAGCAAACCCCAAATGTTTTTATGTTGCTTGGGGCTTATAGTTGCTTGGATAGCAAACCCCAAGATTATTTATCATTTTCATGGTTTAGAGTTATGATTTACCCTACCTCAACTAGTAGAGGACCTAGAAGGGTTATCATATACTACCATGTGATCTAACCTACCTCGATTAGTAGACAAAGGACCTTGATGGTTCATCACTTGCCATGTTAATGAGTTAATGGCCATTAATATTGTAGTCCTATATGATATATGGTTTTATAGTCATATATTTTATAGTATATGTTTATGATTTAGTCTTATGATTTATGATTTATGTGTTAGTAGATTTTCCTTGCTGGGCATTAGGCTCACTCCTTTATTTTTAGCTTGATGCAAGAAAATTAATATGGAAGGCGGAAGGATTCATGGCAGCTTGGCTTGTGTGTTAAGGATGAATGGAATTAATGGACTGCATGTCGATCGAGGATGACGTTATTTAGTCTTATGAATTATGTTTCTTTTGTAATTCCGCACTTAGTTTTTGAACAATTGAATTAAAGTTTATGTTTTATGTTTTATAAATAATGGGATCCCATACCATATCAATCACATTTTATATTTTTTATATTATTTTGTATTGGTACAATATTTTGGGTTTTAAATAAAGTTATGTTCTTTCTTATGTAAGTTTCCCAAAATAGTAGCCATGTCTTGTAGTTTTAATGGTCCAAGGTCTTAGAAATAGTTGGGTTATTACAAAATAAAGGAAAAGAACAATTGGACAAAATTGTCAGAAAAATGATGAAAAATTGGCCTTTTGGTGTTGATTCCGTGAAAAGATGAATCCTCAAGCAATTTTATGGCTTCGGTGAATTTCGGGACCAAAAGCACAAAATTTGAAGAAATTGATAAGGGCTGCGGTGCTATGATGTTGAGCCGTGGCCCGGTCCAAGGCAGAAAATCTGTTTTTCAAAAAATTGACACGGGCCGCGGCATTGAAGAGGTTGGGCTGCAGGGCGCCTAAAGTCCACGCAAAGCCAAAATTGACACGGGCCTCGAAGCTTGAAATGTTGGGTCACGGCCTGCATTGCTTCTAAATAAATTTTTTTTGGATTTAAACCTAATTTCAAGAGGAGATGGAGGGAGGACGATTTTGGGAGCAAGGAATACATCGTGGAGCATCTCCATTCACTCTCTAGAGTTATTTTTCTTTTACCTTAGAATTCTATGTTATTTTTCATTGTTGTTTATGTTTAGAATGATGATTATGAACTAAATTTGTTTTCTAGGGATTTTAATGTAATTACTTGGATCTTTTCTATTAAAAATGAGGACTTCGTGATTCTTTCTTCACTTCTATTCTAAATTATTTGATATGTTCTTAATGCTTGTGGATGCTTGATCACCATTTGCATGATTTATGATTTTGATTCAAAATCTAAAAAGTGAGAGTTGATTATGCTATGATTGAATGATCACAATTTTCATATTGGATGAAAATACCTATATGAATTGTTTAGTTTAAGGATTATTGTGCTCAATACCTTTTATGTGTTGGAATTTATCATAGGAATGTAGAAAATTCACATGTAAATTGAGTTCTTTGTTTGTTGAAAAAGAGTAATAATCATTTTTGTTAATCCGTTATTAGTTTAGGAAGAAGAATTGTGAAGTCTAATTAGCGAAATAATAAAGTGAATAGTTGATGAAATTAAAATCCCAAGTTCTTTATTTTTGAAGCTTTTACAGTTATCTGCTTTCTTTCATAGTGGTTTTTTTTTTTTTTTTATGTTTATTGCTTTTGTTATTTTAATATTTTTGAAACCAATTTATTGTTGGCCAAATAGAAATAGAAAATTAATCTGTTGGTAATTAGTAAATCAATCTCTGAGGAAACGATATTTATTTATCATTGTATTACTTGTGTCAATTACGTATACTTGCGTATTAATTTTAGGGAACAAGTTTTTGATGTCGTTGCTAGGGACTGATTTTTATTAATATCAATACAATTAATTTTTATTCTAATTTTCTTTTTCTGTGTTAATTTTCTCTAACTGTTGTGTTTGAGGTTCTTAATTTCAGGTGCCAATTAGTATATACGACGTCAAGGGACTGACAATCTTTTGCCCATTAATACTGAAATTGAGAGGACTTGCAGACAGAACAGAAAGCAGAAACGGTTAGTAGAGATGGCCCAACATCAGGGCAATGTGTTGAATGGGGATGTTGTTGAGCCAGCGTTCGCACACTCAGCGACTATGTACTGCCCACTATTACTAGAGTACAACCATGCATCCAACTGCCGACAGTTGCAGCTAATAATTTTGAAATTAAGCCGGCGATTTAGCAAATGGTCAAGTCTATTGTCAAGTTTGGTGGACTCCCTATTGAGTATCCCAATACACACATAGCCAATTTCCTGGAGCTGTGTGGAACTTTTAAATATAATGGGGTCATCGATGATGCTATTAGACTGAGATTGTTCCCGTTCTCACTACGGGATAGAGCTAAATATTGGTTGAAGTCTCTTCAAGCCAATTCAATCACTACATGGGAAGCCTCATCATGGGATTGAAAAATTGATGCTAGTCCATAATTTGTACAACAGTTTGTATGGGACGACTCGAGCCATTATTGACGCTGCAGCAGGTGGTGCTTTCATCAACAAGAGTGCTAATGAGGCTTATGAATTGCTTGAAGAAATGGCCATGAATAACTATTAGTGGCCTAGTGAACAGGATAGAAATAAGAAGGTAGCTGGTTTGCCTAAGCTGGATGTTATTACTGCTCTCATTGCTTAGGTTGCATCATTGACCAAACAACTGCAACAAAATTCTACGGCCACTCAAGTCATTCAAATCCAAGTGATATGTCATAATTGTGGTGGTTCTCACCCATTTGAGCAGTGCATGGTAGTTGAGATGAACAACTCCATGCCCATGGAACATGTGAATATGATGGGAAATTTCAATAGGCAAGCTATTAGTCCATTCTCCAACCCGTTCAATTAAGGGTGGAGAAATCAACCTAATTTTGCATGGAGAAATAATCAGGGTCCTCAACAAATTCAGCAGCCTATGCTTCAAGCTCCACCTCAGGCACCATTACAACAACCAGTACTACCTTTTGGGAATAGTGCCCTTAAAGCAATTGTAGTTGACAAATGTTTTAAATGAAATAAATAATTGAATTTAATTATTATATATATAGACTATGTCCGATATTATATGATAATATTAAATGAATATCAGAAAATTCTAAAGTTTATCTATGTGGTCTTCATCTCATGTTGGTATGGGAGGATCGAGATTCAGATAATAAACTTAAATAGTTCGTAGTAAAATAAAGTTGTGGAATCTTTAGATTAATTACTACAAGTATGGTTCGCTAGTATTATGAATACATGTGACCTAGATCCGGGTTACTAGTGTAGTAGGACACTTTAGTGGATGTACTTTGCATGCTGAGAGTGTGTAGAACTGGACCAGATGTGATTTGATAATGCTTGTTTAAAAACCATTTCATAGTATTAATCAAACACATCAAACAATGATCATATACACAATGATCTTAATCCCGAGGTTGCTATGAACTCCTATATATGTCATCTGATATTTTGATTCATGTGTTAAGGTTTGTCAGAATGATTGGGCTAAGAGCAATTGTTTTGGGGACTCAATGATGTATGTGGCTAGGGACGTAGTATAATAGATATGGAATCTATACCTTCTTATAGATTGAATACTGGTTCCTTATTGGGTTGACTTTTGGAACTGAAAAGGTTATGAGCGCTCACGTCGCAAACTTGTTGTGACACAACCTTCACTAGTAAAGTCAATGGTACTCTAGGAACAAGATCTAGCTAAAAGGGTAAAATGATAATTTTATTCTCTTTTAATTATGAACCATTAATAGATATAAACCAGGTTCTCCCTCCTCCTCCTCCTCCACCTTGATTCATGCTTCCTCTGGCTCAAGTGATATAAACCGAGGCCCTAGCCCCCAATGTCCGAATACCAGTAGATCCTCAGGACCTGGAGAAGATCCCTAAAGCCTTTCGGGGTATCGTTTATGAGAGTGTAACCATATGGTGGGGCATGCCTATAAGGCCAGCTTGAGGGATCTGAGGACCATCGAGGAGCGCAGCCCGAAGAATGTTATGGAATCAGCTATGGGGATGAAACTCACTGTAAGTTCTCTTTCCTTACTTGGTGAAAAATTTATCTTTTTTTTTGTGACTAGGTGTATATCTTTGACTTTTTTTGTTCTTTTGCAGTCTGCCCTGGCCCAGTACCACAACATAGCCTATGCCAGGGTTAGAAAGGAGGAGCTCTAGGTTGAAATTAATGCCGCCAAAACTGCCCTGACTGCTGCTCAAGAAGGCGAGCAGGCTGCCAAAGATGCTTTGACGACTGCTCAGAAGAATGAGCATGATGCCAAGGGTGCTCTCGCCTTGTCCCAAGAAAATGAGCAGGCTGCAAAGACTGCATTGTTTGCCTCCCAGGCTCAAATTTCACAACTTAGGGCGAGGTTGATGAGGTCAAAGCAAAGCTACTCGAGGCCAAAGACACAGCCAAAGAAGAAAAGGCAGCATCATCATTGGCCATGGAAGAGATGTTGTACCACTGCTGGGCCTTCAACCCAGATGGGAACTTCTCTTTCATGGAACCCGGGCTGTGGGATCCGTACCTTGCAAAGTTCGAGGCTCGACTCTTACAAGAACCGTTAGAGACTGGTAATGCGTCTGGAATGGCGGAGGGAGATGGCGAGGAGGTCACATCTTCAGGGCGAGTTGATGGGACCCAGTGATATCTATTTTGTATTAAACAGTTTGTAATTGTTTAACAGTTTTTTGGTATTAAACAATTTCCTTCGGGCTCCGCTCGAGGTTTTTTCTCCTCAGGATAATTTGCTTGCTTTTTTTCATTATACATCTAACTTTTGATCCATTTATCTTTCCTTTACTATCCCTCATGTTTATGAATCCTTAGACTTATACATTCAAGATTTCAGGAATCGATTTTTAGATCGAGATAGACTTTATCGAGCTTGGTTATATACAAGTTTTGTGTGTTAATTTGTATCATACCTGTTAAGAATCAGACCTTGAACCCAATTATATCTGGGGATTTTAATAATTTAAACTGAGTTTGTGCTAGGTTTATTGGTAACTCGAGCTTTAACAAGCCCTTGATATTAAACCTAGTTCCCAACTTTCCAGGTTTTTGACCTAGTTACGTCCAGGGTTTTAAATGATTTAAACTTAGTTCGTGCTAGGTTTATTGAAAACTCAAGCTCTTAAAAAGTTGTTGAATAATCAATTTTTGCAAGCTTCTATGGTTTGGACCTGGTTACATCCAGGGTTTTAAATGATTTAAACCTAGTTCGCGCTAGGTTTATTGAAAACTTGAGCTCTTAAAAAGTCGTTGAATAATCAAATTTTCCAAGCTTCTAAGTTTCGGACCAGGTTACATCCATGGTTTTAAATGATTTAAACTTAGTTCGCACTAGGTTTATTGAAAACTTGATCTCTTAAAAAGCCGTTGAATAATCAATTTTTCCAAGTTCTAAGTTTGTTAATCTTATCAAGCATGCTTAATTTTTCCAACCCCAAGTAACCAGAATGTAGAAAATTTCTTGGTTGCTTTTACAAACATTAGAACACGGACTAATAAAATTATTGGTGGTACTACTAATAATACTTTTTCAAATGTAGGGCGTTCTAGGTCCGTGGGACTACTTCCCCACTTAGCCGAGCAATCTTGAAAGTTCCTTCACGCAAAACCTCAATGACCTAATATGGTCCCTCCTAGTTAGGGCCTAATACACTGTCCTTGGGATTCTTATTCACCAAAAAGACCTTTTGGAGAACCAGGTCGCCCAGTCCAAATCTACGCCTCTTAACTTTATAATTAAAATATAGAGCGATTTTTTGCTGATAATGGGCGAGATGTAACTTCAATTCTTCTTGTTTTTCTTCAATCAGGTCGAGAGATGTGTTAAGTAGTTCATCATTCCGTTCTTGGGAAAATGTCCTTTGCATGTGGGTGGCTACCTTGGCTTCGACTTGAAGCACGACCTTGCTTCCAAAAGTTGAGGAAAAAGGAGTATGTTCCGTGGAGGTTCTGTGAGAAGTTCGGTAAGACCAAAGTACTTATGGGAGCTATTTGGGCCATAATCCTTTGGCTTTGTCTAACCTCTTCTTCAAGCTCACCTTTAGGGTTTTGTTCACATCCTTGACCTGCCCATTGGCCTGTGGATATGCTACTGAGGAGAAGCTCTTAGTAGTGTCGTATTTTTCACAGAAGTTAGTGAAGAGATCACTGTCGAACTATGTCCCATTGTTTGGCACAATCTTTTTAGGTAGCCCAAACCAACATATAATACTCTTTACCACAAAGTCTAGTACTCTTTTTGGCATCTACCCACTTCGTGAAATAGTAGATCGCCACCACCGCATAATGAACTCCTCCCTTTGCCATAGGTAGGGACCCTATTAGGTCGATTCCCCATACCGCAAATGGCCATGGGGATGAGATCATTATTAGCTTGACTGGAGTAGCTCAGGCAACTATGTCGAAACTCTGGCATTTGTCGCACTTCTGAACATACGAAACTGAGTCTTTTGTTAAAGTGAGCCAAAAATGGCCCTGCCTCAGTATTTTCAGTGCTAGGTTTTGCCCCCAGCATGATCTCCACAAAAGCCTTCGTGCACTTCTTGTAAAATGGTTTTAGCTTCCTCAGGCAGAACACATTGTAGGAGAGGAAATGAATGACCACGTTGGTACAAGGTCCCATCCACTATTACATACCGCGAAGCTTGATAAAGTATTTTTCTTGCGTCCTTTCTGTCATCAGGTAGCCTTCCTATTGTGAGGTATTCCATTTTGGGAGTTATCCAGGTCGGTCTTGTGTCGATCATTTAGACCTCTATCACTTCTTCTGTCACACTTGAACTTTCCAAGAATTCCACTGACACCACATTCAAAGTCTCAGCTTCTTTGGTGGTGGGGAGCCATGCCAAAGCATTAGCATTAGAGTTCTGCTCGCAAGGTATCTATTTAACAGTACTATACTCAAATTTAGACAGTTCTCCCTTCACCTTAGCTAGGTAGGCAACCATCTTGGTACCTCGAGCTTGATATTCTCCCAACACCTAATTAACCACGAGCTGAGAATCACTATAGCATTGGACGACTTCACCTTGAGCTCCCTTGCCACTCTCAGCCCAGCTAATAAGGCCTCATATTCGGCTTCGTTGTTGGACGCCTCGAATCTGAATCTCCAAGATGTATGAAATTGATGCCCTTCTGGGGAAATTAAGATGATCCCAGCTCCCGATCCGTTCTCGTTTGATGATCCATCCACAAAGATTTTCCATAACTCTTGCACCAGTTCCTTCCAGAGCTCCTCTTGAAATCCGATGCATTTAGCCATAAAATCAGCAAGGGCCTGACTTTTGATTGATTTCTGTGGCACGTACAATATGTCAAACTGGCTAAGCTCGATAGCCCATTTTAAAAGACATCCCGATGTTGCAGGTTTTTGCAACACCTACCTTAAAGGATGGTCGGTCACGACGTAGATTGAATGGGGCTGGAAATATGGCCGGAGCTTCCTGGAAGCCAATATCAGACAGAATGCTAACTTCTCTATCAGTGGGTATCATGACTCAACTCCGAGAAGTCTCTTGCTTATATAATATAGTGGTTTTTGAGCACGGTCTTCTGCTTGAAGTAACACGGCACTGGCTGCATTTTCTGTCACGACCAAATAAAGGAATAGAGGTTCTCCAGACATAGGCTTAGATAACACTAGGGGCTCGGCCAGGTGGATTTTTAGGTCGAGGAATGCCTGTTCGCACTCCTTAGTCCATTCAAATTTTTTGTTTCCCCTGAGCAAGTTGTAGAATGGCTGGCACTTGTCAGTTAATTTTGAAATGAAACGATTCAAAGCTGCCACCTTTCCAGTTAGGCTTTGAACTTCCTCACGCGTCCTGGGCGAGGGAATTTGTAACAACAATCTGATTTTATCAGGATTCACCTCTATCACCCTCGTGTTGACTATGAATCCCATAAATTTTCCATATGCCACTCCGAAAGTGCACTTCTGAGGATTCAGCTTCATGTCATACCTCCTCAATATCCCAAAACATTCTTCTAGATCAGACACATGGTTATCGGCAGTCTTTGATTTAACAATCATATCATTGACGTACACTTCCATATCTTCTCCTGATATTATTAGCAAACATCTTGTTGACCAAGAGTTGATATGTACCTTCGACACTCTTTAGCCCAAAGGGCATAACTTTATAACAATATACATTATTTGGGGTCATAAAGCTAGTATGTTCCTGGTTCGCAGGATTCATCGTGATCTAGTTATATCCAGAATACGCATCCAGGAAGGACATGAGCTCATGACCTGCCGTGGCGTCTACCAACTGATCAATCCTTGGCAGTGGGAAACAATATTTGGGAGAAGCTTTGTTCAGATCGGAGAATTTGATGCAGTTCCTCCATCTCCCATTTGGCTATGGGACTAGCACGGGATTGGCAAACCAGGTCGGGTATTTTGCTTCATGGATAAACCCGCACTTTAATAGTTGAGCTACTTCTTCCTCAAGAGCTTCAGCTCGAATTGTTCCCAAGCATCTCCATTTTTGGGATTTTGCAGGCACGTTCTTGTCCAAATTTAAAGTGTGCATGATTACACTCGGGCCTATTCCCACCATATCTTCATGTGACCAGGCGAAAAATTCTAGGTTCTCTTGTAAGAAATTGACCAACTCCTTATTCCTTTTATCATCCAGATTCTTCCCAACCTTTACGAATCTTGAAGCTTCTTTTGGGTCAATGTTTATTTCCTCGAGCTCCTCTATAGCTTGGAGTTCTGAATTTTCTTCGCCTATTCGTCGGTCAATGTCATTGCGTTGGGCGACGTTACTGTCCTCTTCTTGTTGAGGTTCTTCTGTTCCGCAAGTAACTTCTACTTCCTGAGACTCCTCACCTCCGTCATTTATGACCATAGCTTGCTGACCGAGTTGTGATTTTCCCTTCATAGAAATGCTATAGTATTCTCTGGCAGCGAGCTGATCACCTCTGATGGTGCATATTCTCGCATCTGAAGGGGATTTTATTACTAGGTGGCAGATAGAGTTTATGGCTTCAGATGCCATCAGTGCAGGTCAGCCCAAAATCGCATTGTATGCAGCTGGACAGTCGAATAGCATGAACTCAAGTAACTTGGAAACAATTCGTGAGTCCTCTCCCAATGTTACCACTAATCCAATCTTCCCGATGGCTGTTGACCTTTCACTAGAAAACCCATACAGATTCATTGAGGTCGCCCTCAAGTCAGTTACAAACAACCCCATTTTTCCAAAGGCGGACCTGAAAAGTAGATTCACAACACTTACATTATCTACTAGTGTCCTTCGGACCCTCCGGTTGGCAAGCTAAACAGTTGTGACCAATGGATCGTTATGTGGAAACTGGACGTGGCTAGCATCCTCTTCCAAGAAAATGATTGGTTGCTTTTCCAATTGCTGTTGTTTCAACAACCGCTATTCTGGGATGAATTCCACTTCGTCATGGGACTTCAGCTCGTTGATGTACCTATTCTGGGCCCCTCTACTCGTGCATGCCAAATGAGGTCCTCCATATATGGTTGTTATATCTCCCCGTACTATTGGAGGAGGGTCGACCTGACTTGCTTGAGCTCTAGTTTGACTTATTGGAGCTTCAGGGACTTATTGAGGGTTTGGTCCAGTGGGCTGATCAGGGACCACCTGATTTCGGGCGTACTGGGCCAAAGGTCCCGCTCTAATGAGAGTTTCGATCTCATCCTTTAGCTGTCGGCAATCATCATTGTTATGACTGATATCATTATGGAATCGACAGAACTTCGAAGAATCTCTTTTCTCCCTCTAGTTCTTTAACGGTTCTGGCTTCTACCACGGAAGGCGAGCATAATTTGCTAGGAAGATGTGCTCCCTAGTGTCCATTTGGTCGGTATAAGTAGCGTAAACAAGTTTGAATTTCTCCCCAGACTTATTTTTCTTCGTTCCGCTCTGGTTGCCCTCATCATTTCCCTTCCTTTTGTTATTCTACCCTTGGTTATTCTGGGTAACGGTTTGAGTCGTAGCTGCAACGCCCGTTACTGCTCCAACGGGCTAGATAGGACGCTGGCTAGTTCCTGCGACGGAAGCTCGCGCCTCCTCTAGGTTAATCCATTCTTGAGCTCGGGCCAAGAATTCGTCCAC
Source organism: Humulus lupulus (assembly GCF_963169125.1). Taxonomy (NCBI): domain Eukaryota; kingdom Viridiplantae; phylum Streptophyta; class Magnoliopsida; order Rosales; family Cannabaceae; genus Humulus; species Humulus lupulus. Next base: position 108,176,009 of record NC_084802.1, on the reverse strand, counting down.
ATTCTTAACTCATTTCCTTTGGATTTCCTACCACAAATCGCCCACGACGAGGATTCCAGTTCTCATTGCCATGAGCTTGGAGCTATCATCAACATCTCTAGCTCATGCAGCAACATTGGAAAATCTACTCAGATATGCCTTCAAATTTTCAGTAGGTTGTTGTTTTACATTGGCCAATGAATCAGCCTCAACTCGAGCTGCTTGTGAAGCTCGAAATGCTTTTTTGAACTCGGAGGAAAACTTCTTCCATGAGCTTATGGAATGTCTCTTTATTGCTTAAACCACTGCCTGGCTAGCCCGACCAGAGTTGCAGGGAATAAAATACACCTTAAATCGAGTCCGACATTGTAGGCCATCATCATGGTGTTAAACATTCCGAGGTGGTCTGACGGATCTCCATCTCCATCAAATTTTGACAAGTGTTGCATTCTGAAGCCTACCGGATATGTGGTCACAACAATATTTGGAGCAAAAGGCTCGAGCTCATCCTCTGAGTCACAATATTCTTTGTCCTTTCTAGATAAAAGCCTCTTGATTTGCTCTTCCATCAGAGCTAGCCTCTCAAGGGATTGGTCTCTGGTTCCTAGGTTACCTCGGGGCTGTTCAATAGCTCCCTTCCTATCGTATGCGTTTGATGGGTTATTGTCTCTCCTCGCTCGAGCTTGATTTTGTGGGGCATTCCCATTATCACGTACTATGGACGGACCTCATTCTTGTCGAATATAACTAGCATCTTCATTCCGAGTTGAAGTCCTTCTCTGGGAATTCAGACGATCACGCAAATCGGGTTGTGAATCGTGTCGAGGGCTTTGTGTTGAACTCAACTAATTTCTTAGATCTCCCTCGGACCTACCACTACGAAGACTTTCAGTCCAGTAACTTCCATTTGCGAAGCTTACAACTCGCGGTGGGGGCCGAGGATTTGGATTTTCAACACGTTTCCGTGGGACGTAGGTTTTGGCATATGGAGGAGGATTTCTCCTATTGTCTCCATAAGCTGGAATGTCCCATGTAGGACAAGGTGGCATTGGATGTCTAATAGGTGACAGAGGATACCTTATTGGTGAGGCAATCCTTGTTCCATCAGGGCGAACTAGATTAGTCCACCTCTATTCTACCCCACTGTCTCTAGTTCTATGTGCCTGACGATCCGATCACGACGTAGGAGGGTTTGCTGGAACATTTTGTCTCTGTGAGCCTTTCCCAGTTCTTCCTCGTGGACTTCCATGGGCATTCCTAGGGACTTGTGAAGGAAGCACCAAACTTGGGGTTGCATTTCTAACCGATCGACTAACATGCCAATGACCCTTATGATGGCCACTGGGTTGAGCATTCTTGCGATCTTGCCCTACAGGTATAGAACTTAGGGTGGCAGTTCTAACTTCGACTCGGTTTGGGTCGATTATTCCTGTGGGACTTGTGAGACCCACTTTGCCTCTTTCTGACATTAATGTCGGTAGAAAGAGGGGGTAACCGAGCCAAAACCTCCTCAATCTGCCTGTTTGCCTTAGCATGGTGGCTTATCAATTACATGTTTTCCAATTCGACGACAGTTAGGTAGTCTGGGTCTGGATTTGGTGGCAATGACGCCGAACTCCTAGTGTTTCCATGACCCGCCAATTGCTTTCCCAGACATTGCTGGATTTCAGGGCCATGCTCGTTCGAAACAGCGGTATGATGGGACTTCTGGCCACCAGGCTGTTCTATCTCATTATCGCGCATTGAGCGAGTGAGCACCATGACGAGATTCGACTGGGATTTTGATGAAGCACTAATTTTGCTCTCAATGAAAGCACCAAACTGTTGACGCGTTTTTTCACCAACAAAATGTATTAAGAAATAATAAGGTAGATTAGTGCTTAATAAACTGTAATGAAAAATAAAATGAATTCACTCAAGAACACAATTTTTATGTGGTTCAGTGGTTAAAATCCACCTAGTCCATGAGTCAATATTATTGATGTTTCTCTCTCTATTTTGGAAGAGTTTTGGTATTACAAAATAATCCTCTCGTTTCCTGTCCAATATTCCCAATCTTTATAAGGGAATTTCATGCACAGGTTTGGGTAATCGTGTGAGTCAATCACGCATTTACATAATTATTACATTTAATAAAAATAATTCCCATTTATATTGGGATATGATTTGTTCACAAAGTAAATGTAGTCCTACTATCTGGGATATTAAATATGACAGCCTGGTCATAAATAAATGTATAAGGGGATCCTTGAGTGGGCAATATACGAGAATTACCACGAGCTGGATATCTCCTCTAAGCTTGTGCTTCGACAGCTACTTTAACATTCTGAGCTCGTGCTTCATAGCCATTGCATCCTTATTTCGAGTTAAACCCAGGACGCCTAACACCACGTATGACCATGTGATACTCGTTTTGTCCACATAGATAATAAGAAGATATCATTCCCTTGGTTATCTCTCTGTATATTTATTTGCCAGCTGTACCTGAGGTGAGTGAATGAACTCGGGCTAAAATTAGGGTACAACAACATAAATTATGGGATTAATTTAAATGAATGTCCAAGTAGTCTTTACTAGAATGGATGACATGACAAAATCATTTGAAGATCTCGACCAAAAAGATTATGTTGTGATTCTTATTCTTAATATTAACAATGTTCTAATCATTAGGAATGATGCATAGAAATCGTTAATAGAAAAGAAATGGTTAGCTGAACATTTCTAAATATTGGATTTAGAAAAGCCAAGGATGTTCTGTACATTCAATTAGGTATAGATTGAAAGAACAATCCTTAGGCTCTGGCTCAAGCAACTTATATAGATAAGAAGCTTAAACGCTTTAGTTTACAAAATCCAAGAAATGCTTTTTTGCCTTCCTGATGTGGAGGATGTATTATCTAAATAATAAATGTCCATTTATTCTTTTACTAGAAAAGAGGACACGAGACAGTTATTCCTAAAACTTGTGATTGACTGTTTAATGTATCGAAGGTTAAATTTTAAATTGACATTTGCTAAACGGTGGGAATAGTCAGCAGTTATCAATCCATTACGGATTAAGTCATTGAATAATTATAAGCACATAGTTGTGAGTATCTTAAATATAATAGAGATTATATGTATGTGAATTTAGGCAGAGACCTAAAATCCCAATGGATGATTTGATATTAAATCTTCAAGATTGATATCAGAATCAGCTTCCGTAACTGTGGAGGAAACACATTAATATAGAAATGTGTTAGACATTTCAGATTTGTATGTTTCACCACAAAAGCCGAAATGTGACAGCTACGAGCATCTAAATAGGCTGTTTGATTAAGTTGAGTTCTTTGACATTCTGGAAAAGGTTTTTAGAATAGAATAAACAACTAGCATCTCATTGCGAAAGCAATGGAGATACAACTATTCTAGAATAACTAGAAATCATGAGAGGGAAAAACACATGAAATGAAGTATCATTGAATACACGAAAATTTTACATAATTGATGTAATAATCTTGAAGATAACTTCAATTTTTTTTTAAACTGTTACAAAGACTTTGTTAGACTAAATCGATCAGGCGAATATGATTGACATATTAAAAGAGATACCTCAATTTGCTTTAGGGCAAGTGGGAGATCGTTGGGAATAGTGCCCTTAAAGCAATTGTAGTTGACAAATATTTTAATGAAATAAATAATTGAATTGAATTATTATATATATAGACTATGTCTGATATTATATGATAATATTAAGTGAATATCAGAAAATTCCAAAGTTTATCTATGTGGTCTTAATCTCATATTGGTATGGGAGGATCGAGATTAAGATAATAAACTTAAATACTTCGCAGTAAAATAAAGTTATGGAATCTTTAGATTAATTACTGCAAGTACGATCTGCTAGTATTATGAATACATGTGACCTAGTTCCAGGTTACTAGTATAGTAGGATACATTAGTTGAGGTACTTTGCATGCTGAGAGAATTTAGAACTAGACCAGATGTGATTTGTTAATACTTGTTTAAACACCATTTCATAGTATTAATCAAACACATCAAACGATGATACTATACACGATGATCTTAATCCTGAGGTTGCTATGAACTCCTATATATGTCATATGATCTATTGATTCGTGCGTTACAGATTATCAGAATGATCAGGCTAAGAACAATTGTTTTGGGGACTCAATGATGTATATGGTTGGGGACGTAGTTTAATAGATATGGAATCTATACCTTCTTATAGATTGAATAATGGCTCCCTATTGGGTTGAATTTTGGAACTGAAAAGGTTATGAGCGCTCACGTCGCAAACTTGCTGTGACACAACCTTCACTAGTAAAGCCAATGGTACTCTAGGAACAAGATATAGCTAAAAGGGTAAAACGATAATTTTATTCCCTTTTAATTATGAACCATTAATAGAGGATGTTGACGGTGAGAACTCGTCAACTATGTCAAGTTAGAAAAATCAAAGTGTAGTGCTTATGACTGAAGAACTTCAATAATCTAAACATAAACTTCAAAAATAGTTACAGAAGGAAAATGGGGAAAATAACTTGTATTTATCTTTTATGCGTCCAGCTACAGTGTTTTTCTCCAACCCCCTTCCATGTGGAAGTAGGGTTCCTTTTATAGTGGGCTCTAATGGCCCCTGATACATTGTGATCCAGGGGACCAGATGGTACACAAGTACACTGTCAGGAGAGTGGTCTCAGGGGTAGTGGTGTTGGCTCCAGTACATGGTCAGATTCCGTGGGGATGTCTCCACTACTTATTTAGTATGAGTGTCAAAGGAGTGGCACCAGGCGTAGTGGTGCTGGTGGTGGTGTCGACTCTGACATCTGGTTAGAAGCATACAGGCCATGTCCCCTCTCCTAGAACTCCCACTACTTGTCTGGCATGAGTGTTTTGATCAGACATACGGGGTCTTAAAGGTCATACCCCGTATGAACTTTGTACTTGTACGATATTTTTGAATTATACTTGTTCTTTTACCTCTATACGTTGGAGTTTCCGTAGGTCCTCATAGGATACACCATCTTGAGGTGCCAGGCGCGAGGCCACCTGGGCAGGAGTGGGCATGCGAGGCGCTGGCCTGGGCGAGATGTGAGGCCACCTGGGATTTCGCAGGCATGCGAGGCGATGGCCTGGATGAGGCACGAGCCACCTGGGATGTACCAGGCGCGCGAGGCGCTGGCATGGGCAAGGTGTGAGGCAACCTGGGATACTGCGGGCGCGAGGTCCTGGCCTTGGCGAGGTGCGAGGCCACCTGGGATGTCGCGGGCGCGCGAGGCGTTGGATAAGGTGAGGTGCGAGGCCACCTGGGATACCACGGTCGTGCAAGGCGCTGGCCTGGGCGAGGCGCGAGGCCACCTGGGATGCCGCGGGTGCGCGAGGCACTGGCTAGGACGAGGCGCAAGGCCACTTGGGATGTCATGGGTGCGCGAGGGGTTGAACTGGGCAAGGCGTGATGCCACCTGGGTAGGCACGGGCGCACGAGGCACTGGCCTGGGTGAGGCGCGAGGCCACCTGGGAAGCCACAGGCGCCCGAGATGCTGGCCTGGGCAACGTGTGCCCAGCTGCGCGAGGCCCTTTCTGCGGCAGAGACCCAAATGCGCAAAGGGGGTCGTGTGACCTTTGGGGTGGCTGGAGACGCGAGGCGTGGCAAGGCCATCTCCCACGAGGCCTCTAGGGATGCGGCTACCTCCACAAGATGCTTGCCTTCTTACACCGCGGGCCTAGGTGTGCGAGGCAAGGGCATATCGGTCTCGCAAAGGTGTGGAGGTGACGATCCCACAGAGGTGGATGAGGACCTCGCGTGGCACACCTACTGGGCTCGCAAGGCACGGAACGGGGGTCCTACGTGGTACACCTACTAGGGCTTCATTCGGCAAGATTTATCAACAGACCTAGGGGCCTAGGCACAGGTATATACTTAAGCATTTTTGGGACCTTAGCACGTGTTTTGGACCTTTCACAAGCGTGGAATTTTGAGCATCCTCACTTGCCCCCCAGTCTAGGAGAGGACCTTTAGGTGCTCTGGTAGACTCTTCTCTTTGATGCTTATAAGTAGGCCTTCATGTCTAGTCTATTATTTACACCTTACCTCTTCAACTTAGTGGTTTTGAGATCCTTGCTCCTTTCAAGAGGTGAGGGGTTCAATCCCCCACAACCTCACTTTTGTTATCTTTTCCCTTATTTTTCCTTTTTTTTTGTTTGTATATTTGAGTTCATTTCTTGTATGTCTATATCCATGTGGGTATTTGAGGACTAAACACCTTTTTCCTTTGTTTTTGCAGATGCGTACTTTCAACCACTTGCTTCTCTTTGACCATGACAGTGCTTTTGGCCCTCGACCTCCTTTTGACCACGACATCGCCCAATTTTACTTGCTTGAGCTATACTTTCTTTCTCCCTTATGTTTATTGGGTCCAAATTAGCACCATTCGGGATGCGGTACTTTGGCCTGAGCTCGTCGTGAGTTAACCCAGTTGCATGCCCTCATTTATACCCCGTAGTTGGTTATTTAGAGCGCTTGTGCCTAGCGGTTTTGAGCACATTCCTCTGTGTTTTGTAGCGATCCTCTCATTTATTCTTGAACCCTTTTTGCTTTCGGGATGAGGTCTCATGGCATGTGAAGGTCCATTCGACGCTCCTCTGGGGGTCGAGTTTGTTGACTTGTCTTCAGACTCGGAGTCCCCCGAGGACAATCCTTACCATGACTACGACACCTTAAGGCAGGCCCATATTCGTCATCTTGAGCACATGGCTGAACTTAGGCGTAAAATCTGGGTGGTAGAGAGTGAAATAGACTCAGTTTTGAGGGGAGATGGAGTACCTTTCCCCCTTGACCTTAACGACCATGTAGCGAACCTTAGGGTGACCCTTTTAGATTTGTAGATGGAGTTGGAGTTTATGGAGGGAAATCTCCCGCTTGAGCCTCCTACCCTGTTTTCCCCTAATGACTGTCATGGGGCCGTCCCGTCTTCTCCTCAACCCTTGTTCTCAATCAATCCTTGCTTAGTGCTTTCACACTCGGCGCCTCGATGGAAGACCCTTGCTAAGAGGAAAAAATGGAGGATAAAGTGCCTTGTTTCCACCTCACCTTTTTCTTTTGGTATTGTAGATATGCCGAAGAGAGAGCGACGACAAGTGACTGCTGAGGATCAAGACACTGGCCCCCTGTTGGCATCCACCCTAGTGTCCCATGTGTCTGAAAATAAATTGTTGGAGATAATGGGGAACTACCGTGTTGGCCCGGAATACACATTATACATTCCTTCGAACAAGTGCCGGGCTGATCGCCCAAGTCCGGGTTACGTGGCCATGAGCGAGCATATCTTGAAAGCAGGTGGCACAATCCCATTACACCCATTTTTCATCATGGTTCTCAATTATTTTGACCTTGCTCCGCTCCAGTTGGCGTCCAACAGTTGGCTGACCTTGAGTTGCCTCTTCATCGCGTATATGGAGCATTTCGAGCGTGCTCCCACAGCCCAAGAGGTGCATTTCATGTACAACCTTATGCCGTCTCCTAAATCCAAAGGCTTTTATTTCTTGCAAAAAGCCAATACTTCGGTCTCCTTGATAGAGGGCTTTGTATGCAACCCAGGGTCTTGGAAACAGGACTTCTTCTTTGTGAAGGGTCCCCTCTCTGTTCGTGAGCACTTTCACTCGGCTCCTAGTAAGTACTTCAAGCCTTTTTTTTTTTGGAACTTACTGTTTTTGAACTTATGTTTATGTCGGCAACTGTGTTGATTGTGTAGAGAATTTCGCCATGCCTGAAGTTCTCGAGTCGGAGGCAAATACAGTGGATAAATTTCTCGAGGCCGACCCTGTCGAAAAAAGGGCTGCACTTCTCTTCACCGTGACCAAACTCAACTTCCACAATCCGTCCCTCGTTTCTGAGCCTGAGTTGTTGTGGACTATTTTTGGAATGCAAAAGAAAAAGGTTGTTTTGGATGAACATCACTCGGATGGGGGTGAGGCTGAGCGTGTGCCAGAGGGGGTCTCCCCAGGACATGGACAACCGCACCGACCGTCTTTGTCTCCCAAGGGGTGCCCTCCTTTAGCCCCTATAGACAATGACATGGCCTCCCAGTCCCAGGATCAACAGGCCATGCCGAGGGGTTTCATTTGTCCTTATTCTGACGACTTTGATGCTTTCCCTCAGGCTTGCCTTGATCCTGGTCCATCGGGGGCTCATTTTTTTGATCTTCTTGCGCCCCCTCCTCCTTCGGCAAGCGGGTCATCTGTCCCTACCCAGCCAAGCGCCTTTGGCTCAAAAGGGGCGCCCTTGCGGCCTCTTATGGGTGACGGTATGTTCAGGTCACCACGAATCTTATTATTATTTTTCTTGTGCAGACCTATACAGTGGCTCAGCGATTTTCTGACTCAGCTCAAGACCTCTCCACGTCGAATGCTGAGAGGGACAGTCTTACGGTCCAGGTCCAGGGGCTCGAGAGGGAACTTGCTGAAACCAAGCTTAAGCTAGAGAAGGCCCTGAAGAAGGCCTCTTCCTCATCAAAAAAGAAGAAGAGGGCGATTTCCAAGGTCACTTGCTTAGAGACTGAACTTGAGGGTGCAAAGGCTACCATCGCAGCGTTGTAGGGGAGGGTCGCTTACTTAGAGGCGGACAAGGCAGATATTGAGTATAGATCCATAGAGCGCGCCCTCTACGGAGTATGGAGGCAGAATCCTAACTTCGATTTCTCCTCCTTCGGTTAGCATGCCGTTGCCCGGGGGGCTGAGTAGAATGCCCATGGCAGGAGGCCTTGAGATTATCATTCTGCGATTTTTGCCATTTAGTCCAATGTGGTTGTATGCTCATTTGAGCCCTATTTTGCTTGTAATTTCTCCGAGTCCTGATATATTATCAAAACTCTTTTTTTTTTTTTTTTATATATATACATATGTGATTATTCATCTTTATTCCTCTGTGTTCGAGGTCCTTTTAAGCCCACACAATGGGGCTCGTTTGGTTCTCTTTTTTATTTATCAGGCTTGAGATCCTTTGGAGCCCATGTGAAGGGGTTCAATAGGTCCCTCTTTGGTGCCTCTTAATTGTTCCTATAAGGATATATTGACCCCTTGGGTTATAGTTATCCTTTTATATATTTTTGCGCGCGCTTATTATTTCTTGCGAGAAACGTCCTTCTCGTCATTATTCTTAGTACTATTTTTGCAAGGGTCTCTTTTAGGACCCTTTTTGGCTACATGGCTTGGTGGCCGCTCTAGGCTTATCTGAGGGTGCTTCCCCTGAGGCACTTCCTCTTGTGGAATCATTTACTCTTATTTAGATGCTTTTCTTGTAGGACCTTTTGGCCTCCTTGATGTTCATATGGGTAGCTAATCCTTGTGAACTCAAGCGACACCTTACAAGGTCTTCTTCTTGATTTATAAGGGGTTTTATATATATATATAAGGGTCTCGTTTAGGATCCTGAGATAAGGGGTCCTTTTAGGGTCCTCTTGATATGGGGGTCCTTTTAGGATCCTCCTGATAGGGGGTCCTTTTAGGATCCCTCTGATATAAGGGGTCCTTATAGGATCCTCTTCTTTGCTATATAGGTCTCATTTAGGATCCTGAGATAAGGTGACCTTTTAGGATCCTTTTGATATCAGGGGTCCTTTTAGGATCCTTTTGATATAAGGGGTCTTTTAGGATCCTCCTGACATAAGGGTCCTTTTAGGATTCTCCTGATAGGGGGTCGTTTAGGATCCCTCTGATATAAGGGGTCCTTTTAGGTCCCTTTGATATAAGGGGTCCTTTTAGGATCCTTTTCTTTGCTATATATTTTTGTCTCCAATCCTACCCCCCTAAGTGCTTGGTGAAATTTATTCTAGCAGGCAATTTGGTAGATGCTATAGAGAAGAAAAATAATATGTGAAGTTGCGAACAGTTTCATTCATAGCATGCGGGTTACAATGACATATATGTTACATCTAATTGGGAGGTTACCCGGGTAGCCTCTTTGATTCCTACCTACTAAGTCAACATAACAGGGAACAAACTAAACATCGGTCTTCTTTGCATCAGGTGCAGAAGTCTCACTGGTAGTATTTCTTGAGGTGTTCCACATTCTATGATCGAGGTATGACGATGTTATCCATGTGGGCCAGTTTATAGGTGTTTGGTGGTATGCATTGAGCGACTTGGTAAGGTCCTTCCCAGTTCGCCCCTAGTACCCCCGTCCCCGGGTCTCATGTGTTGGGGAGTACTTTTCTTAGTACCAAGTCTCCTACCCTGAACATTCTCTCTCGCACCCTTGAGTTGTAGTACCTCGTTGCTCATTGCTGATATGTGGCTAGCCTCAGTTGTGACCTTTCTCTCTTGGCTTCCAATAGGTCCAAATTCTCGACCAATGCTGCGATATTAGCCTGGTCATCATATGCTTGCGTGCGGATGGAGTTAATCTTCATTTCTATTGGAAGGACAGCCTCACAGCCGTAGGCTAAGGTGAAAGGCCTCTCCCCAGTGGTGGAACAAGGGGTGGTCCTATATGCCCAGAGTACATTGGGGAGTTCCTCGATCCAATCCCCTTTCAACTTTTCCAACTTTGTTTTCAAGTTCCTTTTTAGGATCTTGTTGATGGCATCTACTTGTCAATTGGCTTGTGGGTGTACTACTGCGGAGAAACTCCTCTTGATTCCTTTTTCCTTGCAGTATTCCTCGAATATTCCTCTTTCAAACTGCGTTCCATTGTTGGAGATAATCTTGGAGGGTACTCCAAATCTGTAGACGATATATTTGTTGACAAAGGTGGTGATTTGCTTAGCCGTTATGTTGACTAAAGGCTCTGCTTCCACCCACTCAGTGAAATAATCGACTGCTACCACTGCGTATTTAGCTCCTCCTCTTTCTGTTGGCAATGCTCCAATCAAGTCAATTCCCCACACAGCGAAGGGCCACGGACTGGTCATGTTCACCAGCTCATTTGGTGACTGTCGGGGGTAATTTTCATGTCTTTGGCACTTGTCACACCTTCTCGCGAAGTCGCTCGCATCCTTCTCCATGGAAGGCCAATAATACCCCTGGCAGATGGCCTTTTTCTCCATGGACTGCCCCCAGCATGATTTCCACATTCCCCTTCGTGTGTCTCTTGTAAAAAACTTAAAGCCTCTCCCTTATCTACACACCATAGGAGCGGGATAGAGAAGCCTCTCTTATATAAGGCTTCATCTACTAGGGTGTACTGAGCGGCTTTGTAAGTCAGTTTATGAGTATCCTTTTTGTGCAAAGGCAAGGTCCCCTCATTTATGCCTCACTATGGGTGCAAACCATGACTCCTCAGCGCTATTGACCATGTTGATCTTTTCTTCTGCTATGCTTGGCTTGGGGAGGTATTCAACCGGGATGGACTCAAGCATGTCTTCATCTCGTGTGGAGGCGAGTTTCGCGAGTGCAACAATGTTTGTGTTTTGTTCCCTTGGGATATGTCTATGGTGTATTTTTCGAACTGATCCAAATACCCCTTCACCTTGGCGAGATATGCAGCCATTTTTGGACCTCTAGCTTGGTATTCACCCTTCACCTGAAACACTACCAGCTATGAGTCACTAAAGACATGCAAATGGGTTACCTTTAACTCCCTAGCTAGCCGCAGGCCAGCCAACAACGCCTCGTATTCTGCCTCATTTTTGAAAGCTTCGAATCCAAATCTCAAGGCATAATACATCTTGTGCCCTTCAGGTCCCGTCATTACTATGCCAGCACCGACTCCTCCTTCGTTAGATGCCCCGTCTACATGGAGGCTCCATTCTTCAGGGTGCTTTTCCTCTTCATGCACCAGTTCGTTCTCTTTTATTTCTTCCTCCTCATGGGGTCGATGTGCAAACTCGACTATAAAGTCTGCAAGTACCTACCCGTTGATTAAGGTCCTTGGGATGTAAGTGATGTCGAATTGACTCAATTTAATCGACCATTTTAACAACCTTCCCGAAGTCTCCGGATTGTGCAAGACTTGACGCAAAGGGGTGTTTGTGAGCACCTCGATAGCATGAGCATGAAAATAGGGCCTCAACTTTCGAGAAGCCACTATCAAGGCATATGCTAACTTCTCTATTTCTGGGTACCGGGCTTCTGCGTCTACTAACCATTTTCTCACATAGTACACAGGCTGTTGGTGCTTCTTTTCTCGTTTGACCAAGGCAGCGCTTATAGCATGCTCTGATACAGCTAGATACAAATACAACTTCTCCCCTTTTTCTGACATGGCCAAAAGGGGTGGTTTTCCAAGGTGTTCCTTTGGCTTGGTGAAGGCATCCTGGCATTCGTCATCCCAAGAAAACTTTTTGTTCCCTTTTAGGATGTTGAAGAAAGGGAGGCATTTGTCAGTAGACCTAGAGATGAACCTATTGAGGGCTGCTACTCCCTGTTAAGCACTGCACCTCCTTCTTGCTTCGTGGTGGGCTCATTTCCAGCAATGCCTTGATTTTTTCAGGGTTAGCCTCGATACCTTAGGAATTCACCATAAAACCCAGAAACTTTCCTGATGAAACTCCGAAGGTGCACTTGAGCGGGTTTAGCTTCATTCTAAACTTTCGAAGGGTGTCGAACATTTCCATGAGTTCGTTGGTGAGCTCTCTTTCCTTCTTTGTCTTTACCAGCATATTGTCCACATATACTTCCATATTCTTTCCTATTTGATTTCACTAGCCTTTGATAAGTAGCGCCTGCATTTTTTAAACCAAAGGGCATCACTTTGTAGCAATAAATCCCCTTGTCTGTTATGAATGAAGTGTGCTCTTTATCAAGTGGGTTCATGGGTATTTGGTTGAACCCGGAATATGCAGCCATGAAGCTAAGTAGCTCGTGCCCCGCTGTGGCGTCTACTAACTAGTCTATCCTAGGAAGCAGGATGCTGTCCTTAGGGCAGGCCTTATTGAGGTTAGTAAAGTCCACACAAGTCCTCCACTTTCCGTTGGGCTTCGGGACTAGCACTGGGTTTGATACCCATAGTGGGTAAAATGCCTCTCGGATAAACCCATTTGCCTTCAACTTGTCAATCTCCTCTTTTAGGGCCGCTTATCTCTCTAGGTCCAGCGCTCTCCTTTTCAGCCTCACAGGCCTTGCTTTTGGGTCGATATTCAGGTGGTGGCACATGACCGCTGCGTCTATCCCTACCATGTCCTCATGACTCCAGGTGAATACATCGAGATTGACTTTTAAGAATTCTACTAGCTTCTCCTTCACGTCACCCATAAGGTTTTTCCCCACCTTCAACTTTCTCAACGGCTCATTCATGACCGTGACTTCTTCCAACTCTTCAATCGGTTTGGCTCTAGGTTCCTCTGCGACTCGCGGGTCCAACTCATGTGGGTTTGTAACTTCATGCACAACCATTGCCATAGGCACTGAAGGCTTCATGGCCATGCAGAGGGATGCGTTATAGCATTCCCTCGCTTCCTTCTGCTCCCCTCTCACACTTGCTATTCCCCCAGGAGTTGGGAATTTCATAGATAAGTGGTACACAGAAGTTATCGCCTTCAATTCTCTTAGGGAGGGTCTCCCTAATACCGCATTGAAGGCCGAGGCGTAATCTACCACGACAAAGTTGGCCATTATGGTAGTTTGTCTGGGTTGTTCTCCCATTATGAGAGCTAATTCAATTGCTCCTAGGGGCTGTATTGAATCTCCTGTAAATCCATACAGGGAGGTATCGCGGGGCTTCAAGTGCCAGATGTTCAGTCCCATCTTCTCCAAGGCAGGGCAATATAGGATGTGTACAGAGCTTCCATGATCCACTAGGACCCGATGCACCCTCATTTTAGCAAGATGGACGGTCAGCACCAATGGGTCGTTATGAGGGAAATGTACACCCCGTGCATCTTCTTCGGTGAAGGTTATTCAGTCATTCTCACCCTTGAAATTCTTCGGGGGGCGTTGCTCCAAACTTAATACTCATGGTGGTGGACTCCGTCTGGCCTCCCTGGCATATTTATCTCGCCTCTTCCTTGATTCGCCCCCGAATCCTAGCCCTCCAAAGATGGTCTTGACCTCTCCTTGTACTTCTGAGGCCACCTCTCATGCCCTCGTCGAGGTGCTCCTTCTTCTAGCCTTTGGCTCTCCTTGTGGACATATCTTCCCAAATGTCCTCTGCGTATAAGCTCCTCGATTTCTACCTTTAAATGGTTGCATTTCTCGGTGGTGTGGCCGATATCTTTGTGATATTGGCAATATTTGCTGGGGTCTCTTTTGGACTGGTCTTTTTTCATTGGCGGGGGCCTTCTGAAAGGGACCTAGTTTTCATTCGGACGAAAATATGTTCTCTAGCGTGGGTGAGGTCAGTATAAAAGGTGTAGGGGCCCTGCCTGCGCTCATCAGTGCACTGGGGCTTCCGAGGTTGATCATCACTTGTTCCTTCATAGACCCTTTTCTTCTTTGCACCGCTTTGACTTTCCCAGATTGAGGGTTTTGGTGGGGATTGGCCTTTTCCAGCCTTAAGACTCTCGTGACCCTCTTCTATGCGAATGTATTTTTGTGCCCGCTCATAGAAACTGTCCAAATCTGTGACCTCTCTCTTGAGCATGTTATCCCATAACTTGCTTCCTGGGTGTACTCTGGCTGTGATGGCCAGTTTTAGCTCTCTACGAGTCAAACTCCTTACTTTGGACGCCTCCATATTGAACCTGTGAATGTAGCTCTTTAGAATCTCATTTTCTCCTTGCTTTACGTTAGTGAGGCTAGTGCCCAGCATCGTGTAGTCCTGCATGACGTGGTGTTGCTGGAGAAATTCATCGAAAAATTGCTGCCAAGATCTGATGGACCCTGGTCTAAGCCTTTTGAACCATTTATACACAGGTCCTTTCAATGTGACAGTGAAGCAATGGCATCTGGCCCCGCTACTAATCCCCCTTAACTTCATCAGGTCGTTAAATGCATCCAGATGGTATTTAGGATCCGTGCTTCCTTCATATGGGGGTCATATGGGGCTCTTTGAACTTGGCTAGGAGCCGGATGGCTTGGGTCTCCTTGATGAAGGGCGACTCATGGTCGAACTCGTCCTCAATGGCTTGTCCTCCAGAGGCAGTGATGATTTTGCTCCGTAGGCTCCTCATTTCTGTGTCCAGGTCTTGTCTCCTCTTGTTCAAGGAGTCCCTCAACGTGGATGGGTTAGGATCTCCCTTTCCTTTGCCTTCCCGGGGCGCTATAGGTGGCATGGTCCTTTTACCCGTCCTCTTGTTGTTGAGTTCCTCTCGTAAATCTGAGGGTGTTTTCCTTGAGGTGACTTCGACGTCGTTACAAGGGCCAGTGTTGGTCTTCGACTCTGCCTTCTGGGGATGCTTCGGTGGTCTGGGACGTTCATGCTGCTTCGTCCGAGGGGTGTTACTGGTGGAGAGTCATGTCCATCCATCATTTACTAGGACGGTGGTTTCTTCCCCATCTTGACCTCTCTCTTTTCGCTTAGGGAGTGTTATGTTTGATTTCCCTTGCAATAGGCCATTTAACACCTCTTACATGTTTTCCAGGGTGGTTTCTATCCTTTGGTTCTTACGGTGCAGTTCACGTATCTCGTCTTTGTAGAATCTAGATCTAGAACTCGAGCCCATGGAGTGGACCCAAGGGTGCTTGTCAGGTCTGCGCGTCGATGGGCCTTGATCCTGCCGGCTGGAGTTTGGCACCTGCGGTGGCCTTGGAGGCAGGAACTCACCTGCATCCCTTGCTGGGGCAGCCTTTGGCCTTGGACAATCCTCCTCAGGTGGGATTGTCGGGGATGAGACTTCCCTTTCATCTCCGTGAACCTCAGGCTCCTTTGGGGCCTCCACGTTTGTGGGTGGAGGAGGATCCTTCATAGAGCCTTTTAGTTATCTTCGTCGAGGTGGACCACCACCTCTCGCGGCTGTCTCAATCGTTTCAAATGTCGTGGCATCTCTTCCTTATCAGAATCAACGAAAGAATAGTTGCTTGACACTTATTCTTCCCACAGACGGCGCCAAACTGTTGACGGTGAGAACTCGTCAACTATGTCAAGTTAGAAAAATCAAAGTGTAGTGCTTATGAACGAAGAACTTCAAAAATAGTTGCAGAAGAAAAATGGGGAAAAGAACTTGTATTTCTCTTTTCTGCGTCCAGCTATAGTGTTTTTTCCAACCCCCTTCCATGTGGAAGTGGGGTTCCTTTTATAGTGGGCTCTAATGGCCCCTGATACATTGTGGTCCAGGGGACCAGATGGTACACAAGTACACTGTCACGAGAGTGGTCTTAGGGGTAGTGGTGTTGGCTCCAGTACATGGTCAGATTCCATGGGGATGTCTCCACTACTTATTTAGTACGAGTGTCAGAGGAATGGCACCAGGCGTAGTGGTGCTGATGGTGGTGTCGACTCTGACATCTGGTTAGAAGCATACATGCCATGTCCCCTCTCCTAGTACTCCCACTACTTGTCTGGCATGAGTATTTAGATCAGACATACGGGGTCTTAAAGGTCGTACCCCGTATGAGCTTCGTACTTGTACGGTCTTTTTGAATTATACTTGTCCTTTTACGTCTATACGTTGGAGTTTTCGCAGGTCCTCATAGGATACACCATCTTGAGGTGCCAAGCGCGAGACCACCTGGGTAGGCGCGGGTGCGTGAGGCGCTGGCCTGGGCAAGGCGCGAGGCCACCTGGGATGTTGCGGGCGCGCGAGGCACTGGCCTGGGCAAGGTACGAGGCCACCTGGGATGCCGCGGGTGCACGAGGCGCTGGCCAAGGCGAGGCGCGAGGCCACCTAGGATGCCGCGGGCGCGTGAGGCGCTGGCCTGGGCGAGGCTCGAGGCGACCTGGAATGTCATGGGTGCGCGAGGTGCTGGCCTGGGTGAGGCACGAGGCCACCTGGGAAGCCATGGGCGCGCGAGACACTGGCTTGGGCAAGGTGTGCCCAGCTACGTGAGGCTCTTTCCGCGGCAGAGACCCAAATGCGCAAAGGGGGTCTTGTGACCTTCGGGGTTGCTGGATACACGAGGCGTGGCGAGGCCATCTCCCACGAGGCCTATAGGGACGCGGCTACCTTCGCAAGATGCTTGCCTTCTTGCATTGCGGGCCTAGGTGTGTGAGGCAAGGGCATATCGGTCTCGGGAAGGCATGGAGGTGACGATCCTGCGAAGGAACATGAGGATCTCGCGTGGCACACCTACTGGGCTCGCAAGGCACGAGATGGGGGTCCTGTATGGCACACTTGCTGGGGCTTCATTCAGCAAGGTTTATCAATACACACCTAGGGGCGTAGGCACATGTATATACTTAAGCATTTTTGGGACCTTAGCACGTGTTTTGGACCTTTCACAAGTGTGGAATTTTGAGCATCCACAGAGGACTAACACTGTATGTAATGATTATATCAATGGACACTTTATTCTTAATAAAGTACTCAGTAATTATATGTCTATAATTATCAAGAGTTCAATCTCATATTTTTAGTGGAGTAATGATGAGATTAATAAATATGATTATTTAATCAAGGAGCTTTTATTAATAATATAATATTTATTGGAGCTTGATATTATAGGTCCATAGATCCCCTAGGTGGCTCTGTCAAGACAATATCAAGGTAAGAGTTGATACAATGGTATAACTATAATTTGGGAATTGAAGAGGAATTTTGTTCTTCGGGTCAAGTATGCAACTATATGTTAATTAAGGTTGAATAATTAATTTAGAATTAATAATTAGTTTCAAAAATATATTTATTAATTTAAATATATAAAATTTTGAATTTCATATGTTTATAAATAAATAAAATTTTGAAATTAATTACTTTATTTGAGTGGAAGAAAATAAAATTTGTAAGTCAAAAAATAGATTTTGATTTATTGAATTTTAAAAGATGATGATAATGATGATCATCAATTCGAATTTAGAATTTTTAATTTAGAATTTCAATTTTGAAATATGGTTGTCATCTTTTCCTTAAAAATATTAACACCTTATTTTGGAGGAGATTGATTTAGTTAAATAATTAAATAAAAGAAAAATACAAAATCCCTAAAAAGGGAATAGCAGTACACACCTGACACAGTCCAAGGACTGTGCCATACGTGTACCACTATACAGATATTGTATCTGTGTAGTTTTTATTTCATTTATTTAATTATTTAATAATTTGAAAATATTTTTTCAAATATGGTAAGTTAGACTTTTACCTAAAATCTAATCCTATCATCATTATTATAATATTTTATTTTACTATTATTATTAGGAATAATAAGATAACATCAATATCTATATATATGGTATAAAAGAAGATGAAATGCACAAGAAATAAACAAGAGACACACAATAGAAACACACAGTAGTACAGAGAAAATTCATAATAGTTCTCAGAGGTTTTATCAGACAAAAGCTGTCTCTATTTCTTCTTCTTTATTGTAAATATTCTTAGACCTTAATCCAAGTTCTCATGCGTTGAGAAATACTTGTGATTCCTAAAATGCAAACCCATGTTCTCTATGTGCCCACACACATCTTGAGGTGTAGAGAACACTCTAGAAGATCTTGGTTTGAGTACTCAAATTTTGGATAGGATGATTGATAAAATTATGAAAAGACTCAAGGGCACTTGATAGGCTTCAAGAGGTAAAAGATCATGTTCTTGATATTTTGTGTTTATATGTTGTATATATAAATATATTGTATATTTATATATATATATATTTGAGTTTTGTCTTAGTTAAATGTTTTGTTGTGTCTGTGTGAATCAAGTTGTCAATGCTAACCTATGATATGCAAGAAAATGTTGTGCAAATTTTCTAAATTTCTGATCTATTGAATCCGTGTGCTTGGTTAGACATCATTGGTAGCTTATTTTGATTCATGAAAAAAAAATTGAATGTTGAGCCATGCTTGGAATATTCTTTGCAATTTGAATTTGAATGTATGCATTGTTAAAAATTGGCTTGTGGTTTGATGAATGAATGAATCTAGAAATTGCTTGTTTATCATTTGAGATGAAATCCTAGATGAGATATGCTTAGGAAAGGGATTTAGGCAACTTATTGGAACGTTTGAGCCTTTCAAGCCAACCCAAGAGTAATTACCCATTGTTATCCTTGTTGAGCTTAAAATTATCCTCTTTGTTGTTTGACACCAATTGTGAGCCAAATAGACATTTTGTTAATTTTCATTCCTTTACCAAATTACTATGAGCATATGGATAGATATTGGGAAATGAATTATAATGGAATGTGATTATTTTTGTAATTTGGTGTATTGTAATGAAGAGTAAAAATGTTGAGAATTGAAAATATATATATAAAAACAACAAACAAACACAAAAAGAAAATAAAAGAAATTTGAAAATCGAAGCTACACTCTTGTTATGTTTTCACAAAAACAAGTTTGGGGGAGTTTAGTTTGAATAAAAAAAATGATCAAGTGAAATAAGTGTTTCTCAACCTTTACTTGGGTTCATATTGGGTTTTCTTTGGGTGAATTGTTAGTTTGTAAGTTCATATGCTTATGGTAATTTGGAGCCTAAATGACATATATCTACCCATTGCCTAAGCCTTTTGTTATGAGCCTAAAGTCCTAATGATTTTTTAGCATATTTTGTCTACATTAGTGGAGGGTGGTGAACAACGCAAGCATATGGAATATTGGTTTGATGGAGAGTTTTGGCATGCATACATTGATTAAATTGTAGAGTAATTTTTGTGATTATGGTTGAATAGGGATTCTTGGGATCGAAAGGGATTGTTGATGTGGTTTAATTGAAATTCTGGATCGTTTAAGAAATTGAAATTTCAGAATTTTGTGTGAGATTTTCTGAAATTGAGGCTAATTCAGTGTTGTTGACTTGATTCATAAGTTTGTGCAGTATGTGTTTTTGAGTTGTCTATGTGTGGGTGTTTAGTTTGAATCTTTACTCGAGGGCGAGTAAATGTTAAGTTTGGGTGAGGTTGTTGAGTCTAGTTTTATGTTGTGTTTAGGTTGTGTTTTAGGTAGTTTTTATTAATCTTTTGAGTTGTTTAGTGCAGTATTATGCTTTGCTTTGGCTTGTTTTCAGGTTTTAGCTTATAAATAAAGGAAAAGAACAATTGGAGCAAATTGGCAGAAAAATGATGAAAATTTGGCTTTTTGGTGTTGATTCCATGAAAAGATGAATCCTCAAGATATTTTATGGCTTCGATGAATTTTCGGGACCAACAACACAAAAATTGAAGGAATTCTTAAGGGTCGCAGCCCACGGCTCTTAAGAGGTTGGGCCGCGGCCCGCATTCCTTCTGAAGAATTTTTTTTGGTTTTAAACTAATTTTGAGAGGAGACGGAGGGAGGACAATTATGAACTAAATTTTTTTTCTAGGGATTTTAATGTAATCGCTTGGATCTATTTTATTTTCTATGAGGACTTCATGATTCTTTCTTCACTTCAATTCTAAGTTATTTGGTCTGTTCTTAATGCTTGTGGATGCTTGATCACCATTTGCATGATTTATGATTTTAATTCGAAATCTGAAAAGTGAGAATTGATTATGCTATGATTGAATAATCACAATTCTCATATTGGATGAAAATACCTATATAAATTGTGTAGTTTAGGATTATTGTGCTCAATGTTTTTTATGTGTTGGAATTTATCATAGGAATGTAGAAAATTCACATGTAAATTGAGTTCTTTGTTTGTTGAAAAAGAGTAAGAATCATTTTTGTTAATCCGCTGTTAGTTTAGGAAGAAGAATTGTGAAGTCTAATTAGTGAAATAATAAAGTGAATAGTTGATGAAATTAAAATCCCTTGTTCTTTATTTTTGAAGTTTTTACAATTATTTGCTTTCTTTCATAGTGTTATTTTATGTTTATTGCTTTTGTTATTTTAATATTTTTGAAACCAATTTACTGTTGACCAAATAGAAATAGAAAATTAATCTGTTGGTATTTAGTAAATCAATCTCCATTGGAACGATCTTTATTTATCATTGTATTACTTGTGTTGATTACGTATACTTGCGTATTAATTTTAGCGAACAGATATGCCAACCCGACATGGAATTATCCTTTCTAAAGAGCAATGTCCTAAAACACCTCAAGAAGAAGAGGATATGAGATAGTATCCCTACGCCTTTGCAGTAGGCAGTCTAATGTACGCTATGCTATGTACAAGACCTGACATTTGTTATGCAGGATGGATAGTCAGTCATTATCAATCCAATCTTGGATTGATTCATTGGATCGCAGTAAAGAATATTATCAAGTATCTTTGGAAAACTAGAGAATATATGTTTGTATATTCAGGTGTTGATCTGAACCCCATTGGATACACTAATTCTGATTTTCAATCAGACTGAGATAATCGGAAATCGACTTTTAGATCAGTGTTCACACTTGGTGGAGGAGTTATGGTCTGACGTAGTATTAAACAAACCAATATTGCATATTCTACCATGGAAGATGAGTACATAGTGGATTGTGAAGCAGCTAAGGAGGCTGTGTGGCTAAAGAAGTTCTATTCTGATTTGGAAATTATTCCAGATATGAATAAGCCACTTGTCCTATACTGTGACAATGATGGGGCAGTAGCTAACTCGAAGGAAACGAGAGGTCACAAGAAGCGAAAGCATATTGAAAGGAAATATCACTTGATCAGGGATATTGTTCACAGAAGAGATGTAGCAGTTATAAAGATAGCTTCAGAACATAACTTTGTTGATCCTTTTACTAAGACTTTGTTTACCAAGTCTTTTAAAGATCATGTTAGCAATATGGGTTTGAGGGAGATGTCTCATTTGATTTAGGGAAAGTGGGAGATTTTTGGGAATAGTGCCCTTTAAAACATATGTTTTGAAAAATGCTTCTGAAATAAATAATTGAAATGAATTTTTGCATATATTGTTCGTTTATTGAGCTTTTGGAACTAAAAGATTATTGAGCTCAAATTCATAAATCAGTTTATGAATTAACCTTTACTAGTAAAGTTAATGGTACTTAAGGAAACAAGATATAATTTAAGAGGTTAAACGGTAATTAATTCCTACTTTAGTTATGAACCATTAATAGAGCATTAAATTGTATGTAGTGATTAAAATGATTGACACTTTTATATTTTAAAAGCACTCAATCAATAAATGTTTATAATTACAAGGTGTTAGTTTCACTCATTGAACTCTATAAAAGAACCTTCACTCAGCCATTTTTCATCATCTTTCAAGCACAGTTCAGAGCCTCCAAGCTTCTAAGTTCATTCTAGAGAGAAACACTAGGGTTTTGGGGTTAAAAGCTTTCCAATCTAAGCTTTTATTAACACTTGGGAAGTAAGATAGAGTGATTTTTTGGTATTGAGATGTAGATCGAAGTTCTAATCCATCCAAGGTATTCTTTATCCTCAGGTTTAGTTCATTATAGCTCCTCTTATTCTTTTCATTTTTTTTTAAAATCCTAACTCGTTATAATAACTTTTGGTTAGGTGTTCAATTTCTTTGAAAGTGAAGGTTTTTGGTAAGTCTTTATTCCAATGGTTTAGATCTTCTATTCATCTTCTTTTCTCTAGAGGACTTATGGTTTTTTTATGTTTGGTTTTAGGAGTTTCCAATCCCGCTCTTGTCTCCCATATTTCAGTTTTTTGTAAGGAAAATTGAGTAGTTTAATTTATGATCTAGTTTATGTTTTGTATGACCTAACATTTCAGGTACAATAAAAGGGTAAGTGTGTCTGGACCTGAGGTGTCTAATGATTTATGACAGACTTATGTCCGGTAGGCTCGGTTGCCAAAATTTTATGACAGACCTAAGTTGATGTCCAGTGTATGACAAATTATTGTTTGGGGCTTGATTGCTACCCTTGTATAAGCACTTATATTTTTATTATATATGTCTTGTTATTATGACCTATGACCTATGACCTATGATTATGACTTATGACTATGAACTATGAACTATTAACTATGACTTAGATTACGATTTATGATTATGACTTAGGCCATGATATGACCTAGGGTATTATGATATTGTATGATTAGTATAAATAAGTTTTGTTATGACTCTTGTGAAATTTATGATATGTTGATTAAATGATTATATGACTAACTCTTGTTTGTATTTTCCTTACTGGGCTTAGAAGCTCACCCCTTATGATGTTATTATTACAAGCAATTAAAGATAGAAAGGCTGGTGGCGAGTGGGACCTTCGTGATGTACTCGTGGAGACCATATAGCGGAGGAAGATCAAGCAGGCTTATTTATTTTTATTAAAGAATGTTTTCTTTTAAAGTTTTATTTAAATGTTGCTCATTTTAATATGTTAAAGACAGTTATTTTATTTATGTAAGACCATGCATCCATATATTTTTGTTTTAATTTTTCATTCAATAAAAGAGCAATGTTTATGATTATGATCCAACGCTGTGTTCTTGATAATTTATGAGATATTATGGCGTTACATCAAATATGTAATTGAGACAAATTAATTAATTAATATATTAATTTTCAAAATTAATAAATTATTTAACTATATTTTCGAAAATTATTTTTTAATTAAAATGACATTTTTGAAAATAGCATTTAAATAATTACGATATTTAATTTTGAATTAATTAGCTTTATTTATTTATTTAAATAAAGTGAAAAAATATTTCTAATAATTCAAATTAGATTTTAATTTGAAATGATATTTATTCTTTGATTAAGTTGATAAATAAGTTATGTGTTTTAGATATTTTTAATAAATAATTATTAAATAATAATTAAAAGAAAATGGTTGGAACACATCCCTGAAAACAAGGATTAGTTACACACCAAGTACAGTGCATGCACTGTAGTTGGCGTGTAACAGAGTCAAAGAATGGGTCTTGGATATTTATTTTATTTATTTAATAATTGATTTATAATTTGAATTTTGAATTTCAAAAATCTAATTAATTATTTTATAAGTCTATCATATGGCTTTTAACAGAAAGAAAATAGCACGTATTATTATCTCTATCCCTGAAAAATGTCTCAGACCTAATATTCCAAGATCTCATGTGTTGAGAATATCTTGTGAATCAGAAATTTTTACCTACCATTACTCTACGTGCCCACAAACGTCTTGAGGTGTAAATATACATCTTGGAAGATCTTGGTCTGAGTATTTTGAAGAACCGCTTTGGATTGGATGTTCTTTGGAGATACAAAAAGATAGCGAGGATTCTTGATAGTTTTTCAACTGTTAAATCCTCATCTTTTTATTTTTCTATGATTAATGTATTGCATGTTAATGGATCCCATTATTTAAAGTTTGTTTAAATAATATTTTTTTTAAATCTCTGGGCCCAACACTTCGGGCTTTCCACTGCGCACATGGTAAACTAGTTACCAATAGATGTCACATTCTCAATGCCCTCTTGGATAGGTTGTAAGAACTCTACACCAACACAAAGACCACTAAGGAGATTTGGGAACCATTGGAGAACAAATACAATGTGGAAGAAGAAGGTACAAAGAAATTCCTTATTACTCAATATATGGAATTTAAGTTTAATAATGTAAAACCCCTTCTTCCCTAAATACATAAATTACAAATTATTATAATAAGTTATCTCCCTTAAATATTGTATTGCTGGAAAAATTTCTTGTTGGTGCCATAATAGTCAAGTTGACTTCATCTTGGAGGAGCTATAGAAAGAAAAATGTACACAAGAAGAGGAGATTTCCTTGGAGGAAATTTTCAAACACTTAATGATTGAGGAGGAATCTTGTTCTAGAAGGGTCTAATGGAGAGACTTCTAACGCTATTGTGGTGGCCAAATCCTCCAACAACAACCAAGGAAAATGAATTGGGAAGCCTAAAGGCAAGGGTTGCAAACCTTTGGGAACTAAGAAGAATGAAGGTCAATTCAAGAGTTCCAAAGGACCTTGCGTTGTGTTGGTATTAAATATGAAAATCAGAGTATGCAGTAGAATTGGATCTTTTTTATTTGAAAAAATTATTAATACCAGCCAGGATCATACATATATAGGTATATTAAACCACATACAAACAGATAAAAGATTACCTCTTGAAGCCTATCAAGTGTGCTTGAATCTTTTTGTATAAATCAACGATCTTCCAATCCTTATTATGAAAGCTGTACGCCTTGATTTTCCCATGGGCTGATTAGCAAGCTGAGCTGCTGCCTAATCATGATTATCTCGTGGACCTCCCCAAGACCGGAGCTTCCGTCATAAGGTCGTACATCCTTAGCTCGGGGCAACCAAAGGGTTCGCCAAGATTGCCTAAGACTTGAGCCTGGACTTTGAAGGCTGAAGGTCGAGTTAAGTATCCAGCTCGTGGTACGAGCAGAATATGGAGGCTATGACCCTTTGTGAAGTCAACACATGCAAGGTAAACGTGCATAAATCAGACATCACATGTCTGATATGCCCCTGACTTCTCGGACACGCAACAGGAACGTGCGTATTCAGACACCCACGACTGGGTTGGGCCGTGCGGCCCATTATCTCCTTACCTATTGATTTGACCACACTTATGTGTCAGGTTTAGGAATTAACCATGAATGTCACAGAGTTGATACGATAGGTAAGAAGGTCACGGGATGACCTTCTTACCAACTCCCAGGTGCCTTCTCCTATAAATATGGAGACCCTGGGAGTTGATAAGTGTTGGATGATCTCTTGTAAGAAATATCCTGTAATCGTATACCCAGAATAGAGCAATAAGTTATGTGTTTTAGATATTTTTAATAAATAATTATTAAATAATAATTAAAAGAAAATGGTTGGAACACATCCCTGAAACACAAGGATTAGTTACACGCCAAGTACAGTGCATGCACTGTAGTTGGCGTGTAACAGAGTCAAAGAATGGGTCTTGGATATTTCCTCAAAGAATGGCTGTCACTGAGGATGTAGCTAGTGCCGTGCTGGTACGTGAAGAAGACTGAGTTCAGAGACCAGTCTACTACATCAGCAAGAGACTTCTCGAAGCTGAATCCCGGTACCCGTTGATGGAGAAATTGGCATTCTGCCTTATCACAGCCTCGCAAAAGCTCAGGCCGTACTTCCAGTCCCACTCGATACACGTCATGACCGATCAGCCTTTAAGGAAGGTTTTGCAAAAACCTGAAGCATCGGGACATTTGTTAAAGTGGGCCATCGAACTCAGTCAGTTCGAGATTCTGTACACTCCGCGAACTGCTATAAAAGGTCAGGCCCTGGCCGATTTTATGGCAGAATGCACGGGATTCTAGGAGGATCCCACAGAAGACTCACCCCAGGTCACCTCGTCCCAGGCATCGTGGAGGATCTTTGTGGATGGATCATCCAACGAGAACGGCTCCGGAGCTGGAATCATTTTGATATCCCCCGAGGGACACAGATTCCACTCGGCACTGAGATTCGGGTTCAAGGCCTCCAACAACGAGGCCGAATATGAAGCTTTGCTGGCCGGGCTGAGGGTAGCCCAGGAGTTGAAGGCGGGCTCCGTCCAGTGCTTCAGTGACTCCCAGCTCGTGGTAAACCAGGTTCTGGGAGAATATCAAGCATGGGGACCCAAGATGGCCGCTTATCTGGCAAAGGTGAAAGCTGAGCTGTCCGCGTTTGAGCGAGGCTCGATCGAAAAAATACCTTGGGAGCAGAACTCTAACACAGATGTTCTTGCCAAGCTCGCCACCTCTGGGGAGACGGAGACCTTGGGGTTAGTACTAGTAGAATTCTTGGAGAAACCAAGTATAGAAGAAGTAAGGACGGAGGTCGAGATGATTGACGCCAGGCCGACCTGGATGACCCCCGTCCTTGAGTATCTCGTCGAGGGAAAGCTGCTTGAAGGTCGTAATGATGCACAGTGAGTACTCTATCAATCTCAGAGGTATACGATAGTAGATGGGGTGTTATACCGGCGTGGACACTCCCTGCCCCTCCTACGGTGTGTTCTTCCAGATGAAGTAAAGGCCATCCTGCAGGAGGTGCACGAGGGTTTTTGCGGACACCACACTGGGGGGCAGAGCTTGCCCTTAAAGGTCCTGAGGCAGGGGTATTACTGGCCAACTCTGTCCAAAGACTCGATCTCATACGTGAAGAAGTGCGACAAGTGCCAGCGATTCGCCGCAGTTGCTCGAGCTCCTCCAGTCGAGCTGAAGATGATCTCGTCCCCATGGTCGTTTGCCGTTTGGGGGATAGACTTGGTTGGCGCCCTCCCCACTGGAAAAGGCGGGGTCCGTTACGTCGTAGTAGCCATCGATTACTTTACGAAGTGGGCTAAGGTAGAACCTTTGGCAACGATAACGTCCAAAAAAGTGCTTGACTTCGTGGTTAAAAGCATTGTCTGTCGATTTGGCCTGCCCAAGAAGATTGTCTCCGACAATGGTACTCAGTTCGACAGTGACCTGTTCACCGAATTTTGTGAAAGGTACGGGATTGTGAAAAGTTTTTCCTCCGTGGCCTATCCTCAGGCGAATGGCCAGGTCGAAGCTGCCAACAAGACTCTAAAGGCGAGCCTCAAGAAGAGATTAGATGATGCGAAAGGGATCTGTCCAGAACAGCTCCCCCAGGTCCTATGGGCGTACCGGACCTCGCATCGGACTCCTATGGGTCATACTCCTTTTTCCCTAACCTTTGGGAGTGAGGCAGTCCTCCTCGTGGAGGTTAAGGTGCTTTCGCATAGGGTCCAATCTTACGACCAGGACTGCAACCACGAGCTCCTGTGCAATTCCCTTGACCTAGTTGGTGAAAGGCGAGAGGATTCGCAACTCCAGCTCGCCCATTATCAGCAGAAAATCACTCGCTACTTCAACACCAAAGTCAAAAAGTGCGCCTTTAGCGTTGGCGACTTGGTCCTAAGGAGAGTTTTCCTGGCCGGGAAAGATCCCAAAGATGGAGTCTTGGGACCAAACTGGGAAGGACCGTACCAGGTCATCGAAATCATTAAGGAGGGAACTTATAAGTTAGCTCGGTTTGATGGAGGGGCGGTCCCGCGGACTTGGAACGCCATCCACTTAAAGAAATATTATCAATGATTCACTTGTAAGGCCTGGAAGGCCATTCTTTATGTATTAATGAAGATGAGCTTTTGTACATGTTTGCAAGTGTAATCTAAAGTAACCACGAAAGACCCTTTCCCAGTTACTTGGGGGGCATATGGTACCTGGATATAACCAGGTCTCCTTAATGACTTAGAAATTGATTCATATCGATTGACCGTTCTTTTTCTTAAAAAACGAGAGATATTGATAAGGATTAAACGCTAACTAAGTCCTATCCTGGATATAACTGGGTCATAAAACTTAGAAGTTGATTTAAATCTATTGATCGTTGTTCTTCCTAAAGAGCTCGAGATATGGATAAAAGTTAACGCAAACTAAGTTTTCAAAATAAGTTCCTGGTCATAACCGGGTCACAAAACTTAGAAGTTGATTTAAATCTATTGATCGTTGTTCTTCCTAAAGAGCTCGAGATATGGATAAAAGTTAACGCGAACTAAGTTTTCAAAATAAGTTCCTGGTCATAACCGGGTCACAAAACTTAGAAGTTGATTTAAATCTATTGATCGTTGTTCTTCCTAAAGAGCTCGAGATATGGATAAAAGTTAACGCAAACTAAGTTTTCAAAATAAGTTCCTGGTCATAACCGGGTCACAAAACTTAGAAGTTGATTTAAATCTATTGATCGTTGTTCTTCCTAAAGAGCTCGAGATATGGATAAAAGTTAACGCAAACTAAGTTTTCAAAATAAGTTCCTGGTCATAACCGGGTCATAAAACTTAGAAGTTGATTTAAATCTATTGATCGTTGTTCTTCCTA
Organism: Humulus lupulus; assembly: GCF_963169125.1. NCBI lineage: Eukaryota > Viridiplantae > Streptophyta > Magnoliopsida > Rosales > Cannabaceae > Humulus > Humulus lupulus. The sequence goes on along the minus strand of NC_084802.1, from coordinate 108,147,358 downwards.
AAGAGCTTGAGATATGGATAAAAGTTACCGCGAACTAAGTTTTCAAAATAAGTTCCTGGTCATAACCGGGTCATAAAACTTAGAAGTTGATTTAAATCTATTGATCGTTGTTCTTCCTAAAGAGCTCGAGACATGGATAAAATTAACGCGAACTAAGTTTTTCAAAAAATTGTAACCAAAATGCGTAAGGGCAAGAAAGAGGATCAATTAAAAACGTTAAATCAAATTGTCTCGAGGTGGAAGCACCTCATGCAAAGGTTACACAAAAAATATTAAAAAATAGTGAAGGGCACAAGAGAGGAAACGCCCTAAGCTTCGCCAGGTGGCCCCTTGGAGGTTGCCATCTCGCCTTGCTTAGCCGCGCCAGAGCCTTCCCCGGCCTTGGAGGGCGGTTCCTTATCAAGGCGAACTTGGAACTTCACCAGCAAGCGCTCTCAGAGGCTCGCTGACAGGAAGGAGAAGTCAGCGTCTTGATTGTAGGCCCAACAATGGTAGAACAGGTCTTCCAGGGACTTTTCCGAAGTTGTCTGCTCGGCCTTTAGAGCGGCCTGGGTGGCCTGAGCCTTAGCCTTCGCGGCATCTAGGTCTGTCCGCAAGGTGGCGAGGGAGGTCTCGAGCTCTTGGACCTTCGAGCGGGTTTTTTCCAACTCGACCTGCGAGGCTGCCAAGGCATCCTTAGCTGCTTGCAGGGTAGTCTGGTGCTCGCTCCTCATGTCCTCGAGCTGAGTTTTGGTCCTGGCGATGCTCCGATGAAGGGCAACGGCGCTCTGCGAAGGTGAAAAGACAATTGCCATAGAAAAAAGAGAGAAAAAACAGGGCAAAGTGCAGTAATAAAAAGCCATGAAAGGGTAAAGTCAGTTTACTGTTAGGGTCATGCCCAGTGAAGACTCCAGCACGCCCACTGGGCTCATTGTCTCGATGGCCCGAAGCTCCTTCTCATTGAACTTGTAGATGTGGCTGACGGCGTAGTTCGCCGACTCATACACTGTTCCCCGGAAGGCCTCTGGGATCTTCTCCAGATCCTGGGGATTGACTGGGATGCGTACCTCGGAGGGTACAATCGCCAAGGTCCCATGCTCCGCTCCTACGTCCCGGGCGGTGGCCGGAGCTCGCGGAGGAGGTGGAGGCATGTTGCTTCCCCCTGCAGCAGGAGGGGCCGCTCCCACGACCTAAGAAGCTGGGGCTTGCTCCTTCTCCTTTGCAGGAGACTTGGTGGGGGTCTCGGCGGCGTGCTTAGACGTCCGGAGCCTCTTCATTTTTGGCCCAGCGGCCCCTGCTGGGGGGTTCCCCCCGAAGAACGCACCTCGAAGGCTCTCCTCGGGCTGAGACATCTCTTCTGTCAAAGCAAAGACATAATTAGTACAAGTTAACAATCACACAAACAAAAACAAGGGGGGAAAAGGAAAAATTCAAGTATGTGTATACTAAAGGGAATCCTACCCCCTGGACTAGAAGAAGAATCTAAGTTGATTACTTCCCGAGCTGGCGCAAGTTCTGGGTCCGAGGCTGACTCAGGGCTAGATTCCTCTACATATTGCCTAAGCCCCGGAGCTACGGCGCCCCTCCGGAGTGATGGCCATGACCGAAGGTTGGTCCCATACTCCTTGAATAGGATCGACCTAAAGGCTAGGGTGTTATCTACTACTACGGTACCCCTAGGCCGGCTATCTTGGTAGTCCAGCACGAGCCGGTCGACACAGTGGAGCAGGGTTGTGTTCAGGTCCGGATCACTTCGATGATGGTGGACGAGCTGCCTGGGATTGAACCTAGCCAGCCGGGGGTCTGCTGTGGCCCTATCTAGACTCCTAAACATGTAAGGGTTACCTTGGCTAGAAGGACCCGCGGCTGCTCCGGATTGGATCCTCTCCTCGCCAGTCCTCTGGGCGACCTCCAAAGCCCGCTTCCTGTTCCTCACAAGGGGAACTTCATCGTCCTCGTCCTCCTCATCTTTGTCTCCCGCGACCTCCTCCACAATGATGGGTCTGGTGTCGCGAGCTGGGGGAAGTCCCCGGGGCCTCCTGAGGTTCAAAGTCTGATTTGGGAAAATCAGCTTGCAGGCTACCATCATCTCGTCTGTTACGAGCATGCGATAATCTTTCTCACTGGGAGGCAAGCCCGCCAGTGTCTCGTATTGGGCCCCGAGGGTCACAGATTTCTCTGTCCTCGCGAAGATGGCTGCAGAATTAGTCTAAGTCAGAAAGGGATACGGGAGGAGCTAAAACGACACTTAACTTACGAGCTAAAGATGAAAAACACTTACGAGGATGATTGAAGTAGTGGAGCTCGTAGTTCCTGAACCCCGTCGACATGAAGAATTGATCCTTGAGGTCGTTGGGGTGGCTGGGCAGCTCGATAACCGCAGCCGTATTGGGAAATCGGGTTAAGTAGTAAAACCCGTCGCCTCGCCCCCGTTGATCTGGGCTGGCCTTGAGGCAGAAGAAGTACAAAATGTCCGCTGGAGTGGGGACCTCCCACTCGTGCTTCAAAAATAAATATCTCAACCCCTCCAACAACCGATAAGAGTTGGGGGGGAGCTGGAATGGGGCCAACTTCACATAATTTAGGAAGTCAGCGAAGTACCGGTCCAGTGGGAGGAATGCCCCCACCTTGAAATGCTCGCCACTCCAGGCCGTGAATGCCTCGTCGAGCGGCGCGCAGCTCCGCTCGCCTTCCGCGGGAGGTCGGGCAATCACTGACGTCCTCCCCAACACGATGTTGTGGGAGAGGAATATCTTATTGATCTTCGTCTGGTCGGTGATCTTTGAGACGATCTTCTCTGCCTTGAAGAACGCATCAGGAGCCACCTCGAACTCCTGCTCCACTGTCGGACCAAAGTTGGGGATCGGGGAGTCCGACATCACCGCCTTTCCTTTGTCTTTCTGGGAGGCCAAGCTGCTGACGGTCTGCTTGGAAGCATTCCTCTTTGGTGCCATCTGGTCACCTAATGAACAAAAAGAAAATATTTCAGAAAAGGCGACCCAAGCATGAGGAAAAATCAAATGTTATTTGCACGAGCTGAGGTAAGCCCAGCCCGCGAAGAGTGGGACCACGCGGTTCAATGAACACGCGCCTGTGCTCCCAACAGATCCCTGATTACTCAGAATTCGTGTGTCAGGAGGGTCAGGATAGAATTTGCCTTGGGGGGAAAGTTTCAGTAGGAAAAAATTGCAAAACCACCTGTGAAGCGTCTCCCCTAAGCTACCTGGTTTTGAACCCAAAATTCCAAAACTCCTACCCGGAAATTCTCCCCAGAAAATGCATCCTATAAACCATACTCCTAAACAATTTCCTACAGCAAAATACCCTAACCTAAAAGGCTTTCACCCTTCATACCCACAAAAACCAGTAAACCCTTGCATGTGGCTACAGTAAATATTTACCTAAGCTACAGTGAAAAATATTTTCAAAACACGCATGGTCAGGAGACTTACAGTGTTTGTTTGGGAGGTAAATGAAGGTGTCGCCTAGATTGGAGGTTCGTAGGAGTTGCTGTCTCCAAAGATTCGAAGGAATCCTCACGCTTGAGCTTCTTGAACACTGAGAATGGCGGTCGCGGAGAAGAGGGTTTCTTTTTCTTCTGAGATGAAGAGAGAGGAAGGAAAGAAGTTCTGAGAAATTTCAAATGAAAGGGTGGCCCATGTGTAGGGTGGCCACCCCTTTTATATATGTGAAGGGTCACGTGTAGAGGGCCGTTGGATGGCCCTGATGAGGGATCCAAGGCCCTCCACTCGAAATACGAAACGACGGCTGGGCATAGGCTAGGCCATTAAATGCGGTTCTCGTAAGACGTACCGTCACCAACCACGATGTTCCACATATCAGGCGCCTGCGTAAGAGGTGGAATGTGAAGAGTTCATGGGGAAGCCTAAAAGCCCCTACTGTGGTCTTATACGACGTGGTATACCAAGAGCAGGGGCTTGGGGGGCAGATGTACGCCCTGATTTTCCCACGAGCTGATTAGCAAGCTGAGCTGTGGCCTAATCATGATTATCTCGTGGACCTCCCCAAGACCGGAGCTTCCGTCATAAGGTCGTACATCCTTAGCTCGGGGCAACCAAAGGGTTCGCCAAGATTTCCTAAGACTTGAGCCTGGACTCTGAAGGCCGAAGGTCGAGTTAAGTATCCAGCTCGTGGTACGAGCAGAATATGGAGGCTATGACCCTTTGTGAAGTCAACGCACGCAAGGTAAACGTGCATATATCAAACATGACATGTCTGATATGCCCCTGACTTCTCGGACATGCAGCAGGAACGTGCGTATTCAGACACCCACGACTGGTTTGGGCCGTGCGGCCCATTATCTCCTTACCTATTGATTTGACCACACTTATGTGTCAGGTTTAGGAATTAATCATGAATGTCACAGAGTTGATACGATAGGTAAGAAGGTCACGTGATGACCTTCTTACCAACTCCCAGGTGCCTTCTCCTATAAATATGGAGACCCTGGGAGTTGATAAGTGTTGGATGATCTCTTGTAAGAAATATCCTGTAATCGTATACCCAGAATAGAGCAATAATATTGACTAGTGGAGTAGAAGGATTTTAACCTTTGAACCACTTAAAAAACATGTCTTGAGTCACCATTTCATTTTAAAAAGATCACATATCTGTTTCGGTTCATTATTAGCACTAATCCCTTTCTCTTCTTTTCTTAAATTACCTGTTGGTGAAGAACCGCGTCAACAAAAGCTTACACCTTGATCTTCCAGATCAATCCTCAAACATACAAGGACGCGTGTGGTCACGAATGATTCAAATGTTTATTTAGAACTCTCTAGATATACTCAGTACATGAGATCTAGAGAGCTTTGAGAAAAGAGAAGCAATAGAAATTTCTAGAATTTTTAGTTTAGGAAATTTTATCGTTTCTTTTCTTGAGAGAGTCTGATAGTAAAAAATAACTTAAAACTTCTTCTGAAAGTATTACTTCTTTTACGTTTATAAAGATAATTAACTAATTTAATTAATCTTTATTTTATTTAAAATAAAAACTGATCATTTACAGCTTATTTAATTATTTATTTAAATCATATTTAAGAAAGAATATTAAATATAATTAAATAAACAAATTAATTTTGAAATTCAAAATTCAAATCCCAGGGATAGAAAATATTCCTAGGTGGCGCCACTATATGGCTCTCCCTGATTTTTTTCGTTTGTTTATTTAATTAATATTTAAGATAATATATTTATCCCAAAATAAATATTAATTAATTCAAAATTAACGTTATCTTAAAATATCAGTTTAATAAATAAATAAATATCTTAAAATAAGATAATTATTAATCTCTCTCTATATTAATCCAAAGATGGTTAATATTTGTTTTAACATATAATTTTTAAGAATAAAAACTAAAAATTTAAATAATTAATTAATTCACAATTAATAAATTGCTCATAATTATCACATAATTAATTCATTGCCCTCGAAAATTAATTCCTTTACAATACAATCCTTCTCTCGAAAAATCTTCCTTATAACATCCTCACCCTTGAAAGTGTAAGACAGAGGTGACCTAGGGACCATTGACCTATAAATACAAAGCTCCAATAAACCAGATTATTAGTTAAACTCTTTATTCTAATAATCTTATTTATTAATTCCATGCTTACTCCACTATAAGTATGGAATTGCACTCTAAGTATTTATAGAATTATATTTACAAAGTTCTCTCTTATAGACCATTGGTATAATAAAAAAATGTAGTTTTATCCTCCATGTATTGGTTCGTTAATTAGAGCTGGTCAAGAATGTCCTTTTACCCTTCTAATTACCTCTTGATCCTTAAGTACCATTAATTCACTAGCAAATAATTAATCTATACTTTCAAAAAAATTCAAAATAGAATAAGCATGAAACTCAGGATCTCTCTCTTCCATGGCGAGGAGGCAAAAACCTGGGCTGAAGCTTGCAAAATCTGGCGTTGCTTTGGAGATCCCTTCATCCAATGGAGAGGATACTGAACAACAACGACCTGTGATAGCAGAAATTGAAGGCTTAGGGATCACAGCAGAACAGGAGCACGAGGATAGGATTTTGGGCGATAATTCGAAGAAGGAATATGAGTTTGATAAGGACCATGATAAAATGAATTGGGTTGCAGAGGTTGAAGAACAATCTTTCCAGGATTCAGCCAAGGAAACCTGGGAAAAATTTCGGGAATCACTTCCCTCAAATGGTTGTACAAAGCTTCACTACTCGGAACCGTTTCAGAAGGATGGCTAGGTAATTGCGAAATTGGATATGGAGGAGATTGAAGTGGAAGCTTCATTCTGGAAATTAGCTGTGATATGTGTAGTGATTAGGGCGAATCCACCTCTGGCAGTTTTTGAAGGTTTTGTCAAACGAATTTGGGGTAAACTTGGCATTGTGAGTGTTGCCCGAATGAATGCTGGGTTTACTATGGTGAAATTCAGAGATGAAGCAACAAGGGATTTAGTGTTAGAATTAGGTGTGGTGCATTATGATAAGAAACCAGTTGTCCTTCACCCATGGACTACTGATATTGAATCATTGAAGTCCATTAAATCAGTGCCTGTGTGGATCCGGCTACCTGATCTTGGGTTGCAATACTGGGGAGTGAATTGTTTGAGTGCTCTTGTTAGCACAATAGGAAAACCCATAATGATTGACAAAATTACTCAGAATCGCTCAATGATAAAGTTTGCTCGTATTTTAGTTGAGATGGAGATTGCTGATACTCTTCCGAAGTTCATTAGTTATTTCAATGAGAAGGGTCAAATTATGGAACATATTATAGACTATGAATGGTTGCCAACAAAGTGTACTAATTGTAAGAAATTGGGATACTCTGTAAATTCATGTAAGTTTGTCTCTGAAGCTGTTTGGAGGCAGAAGGATTTGAAGCAAAAGGAAGGAAAATCTGGCAATGAAAATGCAGGACAAATTGAGGCAGAGAAGATAGTACACCCAACTGATATGATTCCTGCGACTGAGACAACTGTAAGTCCGAGTGCTGCTGATTTACTTCATCAAGATAATTCTTCTCGGTTAGCTGCTGTCCAGACTTCTACTAATCCGGTAGAAACTCATTGGATTTCTCCGAAAACTACAAGAGTCAAGAGGCAGGGAGTCCAGCATTTAGTTAAACAGACTATAAACCAGTTTAATGTCCTTTAGGAATATCAGAAACCAACAACTACAGTCCCAACCACATCAAATAAGTATGGATTGCAGCAACATAATGAGTTGGAATGTTAGAGGGCTGAATAAGTTGAATAAACAGAAGATAGTTCTGGATGTTTGTAGACTGAATAAAGTTGGGATTGGGGCTCTTCTTGAAACAAAAATCAAGGGAGCAAAAATAAAAGAAGTTATGAATTCTACTTTTTATGGTTGGGATTATTACAGTAGTGAATCTGTGGAGGGTCGAATTTTAGTGATTTGGAAATCTAAGTTGGTGCATCTTGATGTGATACAGGAAAGTGACCAATTCTTACATTGTCAAGTGAGGTTCTACAATAAACCTGATTTCTGTCTTACATTTGTTTATGGCTCTAATAGTTTGGAGACTAGGAGAACCTTATGGAATGATTTGTCCCATTTTCATTGGCCTAGTAAAGCTTGGATGATTCTTGGGGATTTTAATGCTGTTTTTACTCCGAATGACAGATTGGGTGGCAGGCCTATCACAGTGAAAGAAATGGAGGATGCTAGACAGTGGTTTGATCTTGGTTTAGTTGAAGAAGTGAAGATTATGGGTCCTTTTTACACTTGGTCTAATAATCAAGAAGGAGGGGCTCGTATTTTTTCCAAGTTGGATAGGGTTTTTGTAAATGAATCTTTGCTGGATGAATACCCTTTGGTTTCGGCTTGTTCTCAATGGGAGATTGGATCAGACCATTCTCTTATTCTGATAAAAAGTTTGCTTGCTATAAGGGTTGGGTTGAAGCCTTTTTGATTTTATAACATGTGGATCTCTCACCCTCAATTTAGAGTAACAGTTTTATCTAACTGGTTGAAAACATTAAGGTTTAATGGCAGAGGTTTAGAGCAAATCAGTTGGAAACTTACTCGTCTGAAGCATGTCTCGAAGAAGTTTAACTGGAAGGTAATGGGGGATGTAGCTTGTAACTATGAGAGAAGCAAAAGTTTATACCAGCAAGCTCATTCTAAATGCTTTGCTGATCCGTCTAATAGTATGTTACGTAATGAGGATCGTGAAGCTTTTCTTGAGTTTAAGAGGCAAGAGAAATTGTATGCTAGTTTCCTCTATCAAAAGAGTAAAATAGATTGGTTACGTTTTGGAGATGACAACTCTTCCTTTTTTCATGCTAGTTTAAAGAAAAGGAAATTAGCTAATAGGATTGTATCCTATGTTTCTGATGACGGGCTGATTGTTGATGATTATGCTAAAGTTACTAATCATTTTCAGCAACATTTTCAAAGATTTCTGGGGACAGCTAGCCAAGCTACGGGTATTATAGATGCTCAAGCAATAGGTTATGGCTCGGTTTTGAACAGTGAAGCCCAACTGAGTTTGATCAAGCCATTCACTATCCTAGAGGTTAAAGCAGCGATGTTTAGCATCCATTCTCTCAAAATCCCAGGTCCGGATGGGTTTGGGGCGGGATTTTTTAAAGCATTATGGAAGGATATTGGTAAGGAAATTGCTTGTGCTGTTCTTGAATTTTTTGAGTCAGCTTGCATTCCTCAGTCCTTAAATAATACTCTCTTATCTCTAATCCCAAAAGTGGACCAGCCAGTAAATGCTTATGATTTTATGCCTATTGCTTGTTGCAATACTATATACAAATGCATATCCAAAATGTTGTGCAATAGGCTAAAACGTGTTCTTCCTTCTTTGATTAGTCAGAATCAGGGGGCCTTCATTAAGCATCGCTTTCTTGCCCATAATGTGCTTATTCTTCAAGACTTACTTAAAGGTTATAATAGGAAAAATATTTCCCCTCATTGTCTTATGAAGATTGATATTAGCAAGGCATATGACTCAATTGACTGGGATTTTTTGGAAAACCTCCTTAATGCTTTTTGTTTTCTGATGAGATTTATTAGATGGGTCATGGTTTTCCTTAGGGGGTCTTCCTATTCCTTAGTGATGAATGGAAGCATACAAGGTCAGTTTCAAGGAGCTAAAGGGCTCAGACAAGGAGACCCAATATCGCCTTTATTGTTTGTCATGGTGATGGATTATCTTACTCGCTTGTTGTTAAAGGCTTCTATGGAGAAAGAGTTCAGATTTCACCTTTTATGTAAGTCTTTAAATCTTGTTAGTCTTTGTTTCGTTGATGATCTCCTCTTGTTTTGCAAAGCTAACCCAAGCTCTGTCAAGATAATTCAGCAAGTGTTCAAAGCTTTCACCAAGACCTCAGGGCTTTCTATTAATGAAAGTAAATCTAGAATATATATTGGTGGGCTTACTACTGGGGATAAATCTACTCTGCTTCAGTGTCCTAATTTGATTGAAGGGCATTTCCCCTTGAGTTATTTGGGTGTTCCGTTGAGACCAACTAAATGGAGGGCAAGTGACTGTGAAGTTATCCTTGAGAAAATGAGAACTCGACTGAATGGTTAGGCTAGTCGCCATTTATCTTATGCTGGTTGGGTCCAATTAATTAACTCTGTTCTGTTGGGGATTCGCTCATATTGGATGAATATCTTTCTGTTACCTCAAAAAGTTGTCAGAGCTATCGATTGTCTTTGTAGAAAGTTTCTTTGGGGTGAGAAGGATAATAGAAGCAAACTTCACATGATCTCTTGGGAGCATGTCTGTAGACCAAAGTGCTTTGGTGGTTTGGGTTTCAGGGAGAGTTCTTCTTGGAACAAAATAATGTTGGCCAAGTTCATTTGGGCTGTTTCTTCCAAGCAGGACATGCTTTGGGTTAAATGGGTCAATTGTGTTTATTTAAAAGGTGAATCAATTTGGGATTATCTGTTAAAACATGATACCAGCTGGTATTGGAGGAAAATCATTAAATTCTGCCAGGTTGTGTCTAGAACTGAGTTGGAGGCTGCTGTTAGGAATGGAAAACTTCAGCTGGGCAAATTTTATTCGACTATGTTTCCTGGCAATTTGGTGCTTTATGAGAAAGCTGTTTGGTGTAGAATTTCGGCTCCTAAGCATCAGTTTATTCTTTGGCTTGCTGTGAACTAGAAACTGCTCACTAGGGATTGGCTTCATCACTGTCATGTGCCTCTTACATCTCTAAGCTGTCCGGTTTGTTATCAAGAAGATGAAAGTCACTCTCATCTATTTTTTGAGTGTGTGTTTTCCAGAAAAATTCTGCATTCTGTCCAAGGGTGGCTGCGAGGGATTTCTTGGCCAGTTCAGTACAAGAATTGGATCCGTTGGTTGTCCTTACCTCGGACAGGTTGGTATTCGATGGTGGTTCATGCAGCTTGTGCAGCTACTGTTTATCTCATATGGCTGAATAGGAACCAGTGTTGGCTTGATAAGAGTTGCTTGCCGGTGCATAAGATTGATCAATTGATTAGATTTTCAATCAAAGCTAGGGTGCTGAATTTAATAGGTTGTAATTGTTCTCCTAGAGAAAGACAAATGTTAAAGTTTGTTAGTAATCTGTAACTTGTGAGTTTTTGAGGTGGTTTATTCCAGCCTTTGTGAATTGTATTAGGTTGTTGATCAATAAAATTTTTCTTTTGATAAAAAAAAAATTAATTAATCTATAATCATATTATAGATTTGAGCTGAATAAATATTCAGTTACAAGATTAACCCTTAAGGGAACCAATATTCGACCCGTTAGGAAAGTATGGATTTTATTATTGTAACTCATGTTCCCAGCCATTCACGATATTGAATCTCCAAAACAAAAGTCACTTGCATCATTATACTAAGAAAGCTTAATGATTGAATCAAAAGATCCAACAAGCTCAAACATGAGTTCATGACTACTCAGGATTTAGACTGATCTACAAATGATCAACTATAATGATACTAATTAAATCTTTATGGAAACGTAAGTTTATAAAGAGAGTTAATTTATATTGGTCCTAACATATATAATCTCTATTATACACAATACATTTACCAAGATTTCTATCCACATTAGTAATCTGAATCTAGACTACTTGCATCCCATATGCTTAGTAAATCGTACAAGTAACCATTCATTAAAGATTCCTTACTTTAATATGTTACCGACTATTTTATCATTGCATAAGATCTTAATTCTCTTGTACTAATACAAGATCATATCCTCATAAATGAATATTGAATTTTCTTGATATTCATATAAATTATTCAAATAATAATTATAACATTAAAATATAATAAAATTATACTTTTATTTAATTCAATAAAATGTCTTTACATGCTTTTAGATTATAAATCCTAACAATCTCCCACTCGCCCTCAGATCAAGTGAGACATTTCCCTTAATCTCATGTTGCGTACATGACCCATAAACGACTTTGCAGGAAGTGTCTTGGTAAATGGGTCTACCAGGTTCTGTTTCGACGCTATCTTCATAATAGTCACATCAACTCGGTGCACAATCTCTCTAACTAGATGGTATTTCCTTTCTATATGTTATCCTCTCTTATGGCTTATGGGTTCCTCCAAGTTAGCTACTGCTCCACTATTGTCATAGTATAGGATTAGTGACTTCTCCATTTTTGGAATTACTTCCAGATTAGTGTAGAACTTTCTAAGCCAAACTGTTTCCTTAGTTACGTCACAAGCAGCTATATACTCGATTTCCATGGTTGAATCTGCAATACTGGATTGTTTAATACTTCTCCAGACTACATCTCCTCCACCAAGAGTGAACATTGAACCAGACATCGACTTACAACTATCTTCGTCTAATTGGAAATCAGAATTAGTGTATCCAGTAGGGTTAATCTCTAGTTCTCCTAAAATACATGATAATGTGCTTTACTAAAATCTATTGTTCCAAGCCAGGATTTGATTGATAACAACTTACAATCCCTACTGCATAACATATGTTGGGTCTAGTACACAACATAACATACATTAGACTCCCAATTGTTGAAGCATAGGGATACTTTCTGATGTTCTCTTCTTGCAGAGGTGTCTTTGGACATTGCTCTTTGGAAAGAGTAATTCCATGTCTGGTAGGTAACTAACCTTTCTTGGAATTCTCCATAGAGAACCTTTCAAGCACCTTATCTATATAATTAGCCTAAGAAAGTGCCAAGATCTTGTTATTCATATCCCTTAGGATTTGGATTTCCAAAGCATAACTTGCTTTGCCAAATCTTTCATTTGAATCTTTTCAGCTAACCACTTGTAGCGCACCAATTTTTTTCATTTTATTTATTCAAATTTTGTGCATTATTTTATTTAATTGTTAAGTGTTGTGAATTATTTTATTTATTTTTTAAAATTAATTGTTAGAATTTTTTGGTAGAATTTTGTGAATTTAATTGTTATTTATTTATTTTTAATATGTGAATAATTGACTTTTGGTTTAATGCACCAAGATGCATGGTAAGTAGTGATACACCCTAGTTATTGAGTGTGTGTGCATGGTTGCATGGTGCACTTGTGTAGAATTTTCTACACACTTTATTTTTTCCTTTTATTAGGTTTAGTAAGATTATTTAATTAAAAAATAAATAAAAGAAAGGGTAACAAGAATAGTGTGGATGGCAAGTGGGAAAGGATGGAATGAGAGTTGTTCATTTATATTTTTTTTCTTCAATCAAATAAATTAGAATTAAAAGAAAATAAGCACAATTGGGAAACTTACCCATTCTTTTCCTTAGGCTATTATGTATATATTAGAATAAAGAGGGGAGAAAAAAGGAAGAGAGCATTATGCTCATTTGGGACGTGTTCTAGAGAGAGAAGAAGAGAAAGAAAGAAAAGAAAGGATGAAGAAGAAGAAGGTCTTGGGGGGTCATAGGTATGATTTTTATATTGTTGATCTTTTATTAATTTCTAAGTCTATGGTTTCTTTTCCCCACTATCCTAAGATTTTGTGTTCTTCTTTTCATGGGTTTCGAAAACCCTAGGGTATTCAAGAGTGATTTCCATTTGGGTGTTGGTTCTTGTGTTCTCTCAAGGAAGGTATTGGAATCCTCACTCAACCTTGTGTTGAATTTTTTTTCTTGGGGAGATTAAGGATTTATGAATTGTAATAATATGTTGTCTTGTTTTCCTTTTATTTTGTTGGTGGTATGTTATTTTGATCATGCATGAAGGGTTTTGTGGTTTAATGCATGAAGGGATTTAGTTTTGATTTGCTAAGTATGATGATTGATGATATTTTATGTTTTTGTATATTTGGGTTTTAGCCTATTCATGTTTAGGGATCCCCTTTATATTTTGTTATTTTTATTGTGTTTTTATATTAGATCCATGTTCTAGGACCCTATATAATTTTTGGTATAATAAATAATTTGGACTCTTGTTATTGAATCCATGAAATTTGATGAATATGTTTATGAGATTATGTATCAATAAGTTATTGTATGCATGAATGATGATAGCAACATGCTAAGATGCATGTGGATGTAAATATGAATTTTGTTTTATATTTATGTTTAATTCATGAGGGTTTTGGCTAAAAGGGTGGAATGCATGATGAGTTGTTTGATTTTGTGTCACCCATGCATATAAGGAACATGCTAGGGTTTGTGAATTAATTTTATAGATTTAAACATGTATGGTAATGATGTAAATTTTGTGAAGCATGATGTAAAATATGGATTTTTTATTTGTTAAGCTTGCTGATTTTGGGGTTTTAATGGTTTAGAATATGATGAAAATAATGTTTTTGCATGCTTAAATAATTTTGCAAGTGCTATGAAGTTTTTAAGAAATTAAATGGAATTTTAATATACATTAAAATGATATTTTTACTCAAATAAATACCTACAAATTTTTATATATTTTTTTGAGAAAAATATGAAGTTTTAAATTCCATATGGTGATTTTTGAGAGTGTATATGGTTGCTGGAATTTTCGCTAAAATATTGGAAAGTTTTTTTTATGGAAGGAAAATTTGTGTGTTTGTGAAATAATATAACCCTAAGTTATGTCAATGTTAAAAATTGTATTTTTAAATGTAACCATGAGTGTTCATTTTAATAGATATGATTTTTCTTTATTTTAATTAAGAAAAATGTTGAGATTAATTCAATTGTGATTTTAAATAAACTAAATAGTGGCTGAAAGTTTAGTTTAATAATTTAAAAATAATTATTCGATTATTACATATGAATTTATTTTACTTAAAATTAAGTCTTAAAAATAAAACAAATAAAAATTATATTTTTCTCACACCTAAAAATTATATTTTTCTCACACCAAGTTTGTAATTTTATTAATTTAAACTAAATTGTTATTTTCTAAGGAAAACATGCTAATTATAAGTATTTCACATAATTTCTAGCCTTTATTATTTTTATGTAAATTTAAAAAACAATAATGGAATTTTTATATTTTTAAATGGCTAAATAAATTATTTTATGAAATAAAAATACTGTTTTAGAGGTTTAATCAACTTAGTGATTTCAAAGAGATAAATAATGGTAATAAAAGTATGTTACTAAATCCTTGTTTTGAAAACGATAGAAATAAGCGCGTAGGAATTATCGTTTTTAACGTCACTTTTTAACAACGTTCCTACATATGCACGTCGCATGCAAATGCACTATTATGTAAAAAAATATGTATAATATTCAACCATATGATTTTTATTTAAAAACCATGCATGTAACATAGGTATAATTTGCATTATTCTTTTGGTGATTTTATGTGTAATTATGCCTATTTGGAAATTATGAGTAGCTTTTACCTTGTGTGCATGGCCCATGCACACATGGGTTATATGAGTTGGGCACAAGAAAGTTTTATGTGATGCTAAAGAATGTTATTTGATTATGGTATAGGCTCGTTGTGAAGTTTGTCACTTCTGCTTTCCTTGGACTTGAGGTAAGGAAGTTGGATAGAATTTTGGTTGTTTATGCTATGAATGGTAAGATTGGCTTGTTTAGGGATAAATGATATATATGAAGATGTACCATGTGATATGATGTGTGAAATGTTGTTTTGATATGATGATGAATGTCAGGAATCATGTATCTTTCATTGGCTTTGATATGACTGGACTGAATGTATTTCTGTATGTTGTATGATATGTAATGGTTGTTAGCGTGATGAACGCGACACAACAAAGGGGTTGGTAAGGATATCAAGATGTAACCCGAGTTACTAAGGGTGTGAAGACATAACTCATAGGGCGGACGCGCCGAGGTTATTTAAGGACCAGAGATCTTGTTTACCTCAAGATGTGACATGGACAAGATAGCGGGCCATGTTCACAAGTATATGATGATCATGCTTATGATGATAAAGTTAGGATGATTATGTATATGATGATGATGTTTATGATGATAATGCTTATAATGGTTATGTTTATGATGAATATGCTTATGATGATGATGGTTACGATAAGAATGTTTACGATATGTAACGATGCATGAATATGAATATGTTTTATGTGTATACTTGTGTGTTATTTGTACTTCCTTACACGGATTTTAGCTCACCCCCCTTACTTTCCCTTCCAGGTAGCAAATAGGATTTCTCTGTGGCACCTGTGGTGATGTGGGAAGTTCCAACGTTGGGGTGTGTATGGCGTGGGGGCATCCTAGGGACGAGAAAATGACCAGTTTAACGCCGATTTCTAAAGAATAATGTTAGGTTTATTTTTAACTTTTAGAACTTATCAGTGCGACTTGAACTTTAATTATTTTTAAAACGTTGCATAAAAACTATTATTTTCCTTTTAAACTATTGGGCCCAACTTGCATGTTTTTAGCAAGGCCCAACCGAGACTTTTATAATAAGTGACTTTTCTTCTATAAACTTATGTGTATGCAAATATTTTACAAAGTATTAGAATAGGGCATTTTACACCACTTCATCATGTTTAACAGTGTCCGTACATCATTACCAATTAGGAGAAAGTCTTCCATGAAAAGAACTAAGAAAACCACCACTTTACCATTGACATTTTGTTTGAAGTTGTATGTTTTAATTGTCTCGTCAAAGGTGATATTCCAAGATGTAGATGCTTGCTTTAATCCATAAATCGATTTCAACAACTTACACACCTTATGATCTTACCCATCTTTAATGAACCCTTCTGGTTGTATCATATAGATACTTTCATCAAGATATCCATTCGGAAAAGTTGTCTTGACGTCCATTTGTCATATCTCATAGTCATAGGTGGAAGCTATGGATAAGAGGATGCAGATGGATTTCAGCATTGCCACAGGAGAAAATCTCTGAGTGTAACCTTTGGCTACTAGCCTTGCCTTGAAAGTCTCTACTTACCCATCTTCACGTCTTTTTTTCTTGAAGATCTATTTGCACCTAATGGGCTTGACATCTTCAGATGGGTCTACAAGTTCCCAGACATAATTGACATACATCGATTCCATTTCTTGGCTCATGGATTTTTGTCATTTCTCCATTTCAAGATCATCCATTGCCTCTTTGAAGGTTAACAGATCATCCTTGTCTATTTCTCATGTTTGTAGTGAGCAGCTTGTCTCATAACCCTCCCACTGCCACGTTGCACTGGGGTTTCCTTTTCAGGAATAGTGGTTTCCTTAGTTTGTCGTTTATCATTTAATGATGATGAAGAATGTGATGGAATCTTATTAGGTGTGAGTTCCTCCAAAACTACCTTGCTCCAAGGTTTATAGTTATTCATATAGTCGTGTTCAAGGAAGGTTGCATTTGTTGAAAAAAATACCTCTTGTTCCATGGGACTATAGACGTAACCGCCTCTTGTTTCTGGAGCATAGCCCACGAAAATCCATACTTGAGACCTCGAATCAAGTTTCCTGGATTTAGGTCTAAGAACATGAGTAGGACACCCCCAAATGCAAAAATGGTGCAAACTAGGTTTGTAACCATTCATGTTCCGGTGGTGTTTTGCTTATGGTCTTAGATGGGACTACATTCAAAATGTAAGTCTCTATTTGAAGTGCATATCCCCAGAATAAGAGAGGAAGTGAAGAGTAGCTTACATAGAACTAACCATGTCCAACAAGGTCCTATTTCTTCTTTTTGAAACACCATTTTGCTGTGGTATTCCAGGTATCGTGAGTTGGGATATAATACCATGCTCCAACATTAAATCTTTGTGTTCCAAATCCAAATATTCACCACCTCAATTTCATCGAAGTGTTTTAAGAGTCTTACCTAATTGCTTCTGAACCTCATCTTTGAAATCTTGACACTTACCAAAGGTTTCAGACTTCCTAAGCATTAGGTAAGTATGACCATATCTAGAGTAATCGTGAATAAAGGTGACAAAATACTCATATCCAGCTCTAGCTTGTACGTTGATTGGACCACATACATCGATGTGTATAAGCTCTAAAGTCTCTTTAGCTCTATTGCCTTTCGTTGATAAATGAGGTTTTGTCATTTTGCCTGCTAGACAAGACTCACAAATCAGAAGAGTTCCAACTCTTAGTTCTCTCAATGGTCGATCTTTTGTTAACTGATTTATCCTGTCTAGTCTTATATGACCAAGTGTAAGATGCCAAAGATATCTGTCATCCTCATTTGAAACCCTTCGTATGTTGTTTCCTTTCGGTTTAGCTACTTTAAATAATTCTGAGTTATTTAATGATCATTCATTTAGCTTGAGCATATATAGTTCGCTTGTATGCTCCGCTTCCCAAATTTTGAAACCATTCTTTGAAATAACAATCGAATTATTATTAAAAGAAATGTCAAAAGATTGTTCATGCAACATAGATAAAGAAACTAAGTTTCTAGAAAATACAGGAATAAAATAAACATTATTCAAAATAAGATAATTGTTCCCAAAAAATAAATGGATTGTTCGCTTCGATCTTGCTAAAATGAGCACTCCACTTCCAACTCGCATAGTCACCTCTCCATCAGCAACTTCCCTTGATTGTTCAAGTATCTGCATAGAAGAATAAACATGGTTAGTGGCTCATGAATCTAAACCCCAAGATAACTCATCTCTTGCACTATACAAGCTTCAAGTACAATTAAATCAGATTTACCTTTCTTTTTCAGCTCAGCGAGATACATTTTACAGTTTGTCTTCCAATGACCTTCAACTCCACAGTGAAAATACTTTCCCTTTGCTTCCTAGTTATTCGAGTTATTGACATTCTTGTTCTCCTTGGTTTTCAGTGTCTTCTTGCCTTTCTTGGAATTCTTGCCCTTACTTTTGTCCTTGTCATTGTTCTTCTCCCTCTTCTTTGTTTTATCCTGAATGGTTGAAGGTTTCTCCTCTGTAACTTTCGCCTCAGCCTCTTTGGTTATTGTTTTGTTAATAAACTCAAATGTCTACAGTTCATTCAACAACTGGGTCATGTTGAATTCCAACTTATTCATAATATAGTTGGTTGTGAACGCAGATAAAGTAGGAGTGAGTGATTCAAGTATGATGCTTACTTGTGTACGCTTGTCAATGACAACCCCATGTATTTCTACTTCATGGATCACGTTGATCATGTTCACGAACAAAAACACCCTTCTTCATCTTAGTAGTCATGTAGGCTCTAGTAGCCTCATGTCTACTTTGATCAGATTGCTGCCCAAACATAGCTTCCAGAGATTCCATTATCTCAAAAGCAGTTTCCATGTGTTCATGCTTTGTTCTCAGAACATCATTCATGAACAAGCATATAACACTTAGCCTTATAATTGGATTGAATCCAGGCATCATATTTTTCTCGAATATTCTTTAGGCATTGGCAGCGGGCTCTTCAGGATATTCCTTAGCTAGGACAAATTTATGGTTCTCACAAATCAACATTAAATTTAGATTCGATTTCCATCTTATAAAGTTATCACCATTAAGTTCTTCAAGTGAAAGTAAAGCAATAATCGGATTGCCATCGTTCGACATTATTGAAAGAAATAAAATACAATAATATTACTATTTGAAAAATATAAATAATTTGGAAAGTAAATATGATGCATGAATGCAACAATTAAAACACATAAACTTAGCATTTACTATTCCACGATAAAACTACCCAACAAATAAAGTGTCGCCTTAGGGTCGGTCAAGTTAAATTCAGATAGCTTATAAGACAATCTTATCTTTATTATTTAAAACTTAAAATAAATCTTTATTTTCTCTTTGAAAAATAAAGTACTGCTAGTTTGGTCAAGATACAATTATCCACCACAAAAGATTAATTGCATCTTTGTAAGTGTAACCCATTATTTCAGAATTCATGAGATAACTTAGAGAGTGTCGCCTTAGGGTCGATGAAGCCTAAAATACTTCACTCTTTCCTATCTTCGTAAGAAGTCAACCTTGGTATTAATATGTCTAGAAAACTTCCTTAGGGGGATGGAAACAAAGCCGCCTCGAGTTCCTAAAACACTTTGTGTGTGGCAAGAATGACAACTTTGTAAGGATTGTAGATTCAAGGGATGCCATAATAATGAGCCAAGGGTTAACTCAACTGAGGTAGAGTTAGTGGCAACACTAAGTGAGATTAATGTCATACATGGAAAGGTAAATGGATAGTGGTGTGATACATGTGCTACCATCCATGTTACTTATGATAGATCTTTATTCCAGACCTGTGAAACTTCAAATGAAGGGCATGAAATCCAAATGGGCACTAAGAAAAGGTCCAAGGTTGAAGGCAAGGTAACTATTGGTCTATTCTTCATTTCCAGCCAGAAGATTCTACTAACCAATATTTTGTATGTACCAGAAATGAGTAGAAACCTTGTGAGTGAAAATTTACTTAGAAAACCAGGAATCAAGGTTGTGATAGATTCTGGCCAGCTTACTTTGTTAAAGGGGAATGTTTTTGTGGGGAAGGAATATGCTTGTGATGGCATGTTTAAAATTTGTACCTTTATTGATAATATGAACAATAAAGCTACTAGTTCTTATTTGTGGCATGTTAGACTTAAGATTGATTAATTGAGATAATGTTGAGCATGATAAGTGCGAACTATGTGTAAAATCTAAAATGGTTAAGAAACTATGTCCTAGTGTTGATAGAAATTCTAACTTGTTAGATTTGATACATAGTCATTTATGTGAACTAAATGGCATGTTGACTAGAGGAGGAAGTATATGTTTTATTACTTTCATATATGATTACTCTATGTTCACATATGTATATTTTCTGAAGAATAAAGATGAAGCATTTAGTGTGTTTAAAGCTTATAAAACAAAAGTTGAAAATCAATTAGAAAAGAAAATAAAGGTTCTTAGAAGTGATAGGGGTAATGAATATTTCTCAAATTAATTCAACTTGTTTTGTGAAGAGCATGAAATAATACATGAATGTACTGCCCCATATACTCCACAACAAAATGGTATAACTAAAAGGAAAAATAGAACATTTCTTGAGATGATTAATGTTATGCTATTACATTCAAAATTGAGTTTTAATTTGTGGGGGTGAAGCCTTGTTATCAAAAATTCATATTTTGAATCGTATTTCAATGAAGAAAAATAATGTATCTCCATATGTGTTATGGAAAGGAAAGAAACCAAATAATGATTATCTTAAAGTGTGAGGTGTCTTGCCTATTGCAAGAGCACGGATCCTAAAAGGACCAAGTTGGGTCAAAGAGCTATAAGTTGTGCATTTATGTGCTATGCCTCAAATAACAAAGCCTATAAATTGTTACACTTGGAGTCTAATGTGATAATTGAATCAAGAGAGGTTGAACTCTTTGAGAACATGTCATGTGATGACAAAAAATCAAAAGAACCTATTCAAATTAAAGAGCCTCAAGAGGAGACTCCTAAAATGGGTGGTGAACAACCTTTTATTGCCTAGAAGAATCCAAAAGCTCATAGACTTGGGATCAAGTGAGAAATGCTCTCAAGTATAGACAATATATCTTATAGAAGGAAATAATGAGGAAGTTACATGGCAATATCCAATAGTACTTCATTTAAAAGATGATCCCAAAAATTTCAAAGAAGCTATGTCTTCAAGAGACTCTACTTTTTGGAACGAGGTAATAAATGATGAAATGGATTCAATTATGTCTAACCACACTTGGGAGTTGGTTGACCTTAAAAAAGGGTCTAAACAAATTGGCTGCACATGTTTATGTAGAAGGAAATACAATACCGATGGCACCATACAAACATTTTAGGCTAGATTAGTAGCCAAGGGATTCAAAAAAAGAAAGGGAATAGCTTACTTTGACACATACGCACCAGTAGCACGAACCACTTCTATTAGATTGTTATTTTCCTTAACATCTATATATAACCTTTATGTTCACCAAATGGATGTCAACATAGCATTTCTAAATGGTGATCTCGAGGAGAAGGTCTATATGGAATAACCAGAGGGTTTTGTTCTTCATGGAAATGAACATAAAGTGTGTATACTTTTTAAATCATTATATGGATTGAAGTAAGCTCCAAAACAATGGCATGAGAAGTTTGATAAATTCATTGAATCGAATGGGTTTAGACACAACAACGAAGACAAGTGCTCATACTCTAAGACTTGTGATGACTATGTCATATTAGTGTGTCTTTATGTGGATGATATGTTGATTTTGAGTAATGAATTGAGAGAAATAATAGAAACAAAGATGATTCTGTCTTCTAACTTTAAGATGAAAGACCTTAGAGAGGTCGATATCATTCTATGCATCAAAGTCAGAAGAAATAGCGGGAGCTTTATATTAAGTTAAGTCCATTATGTGGAGAAAGTGCTTGAAATTTAGGCATCTCAAAATTAAAGTGGCAAATATACCATTCGATTCAAACATGAAGCTTGGAATATGCAAGTACAATAGGGAGCAGATATTGGATATGCGATTAGTAAACTTAGTAGGTTTACTAGCAATCCAAGTATCAAGCATTGGTAGGCTATTGAGGATTCTTTGATACCTTAAAGGCACCAAAGAATATAGCCTTCACTATTCAAACTATCTAAGGATACTTGAAGGATATTCCGACACTAGTTGGATATCAGGAGTGGGAGATAATCTTGATAATCTCTCCACCACCAGTTGGGTGTTTACTATTGGAGGAGGTGCCATCACTTGGGGCTCACACTCAACCATGGAATCAAAACTTGTATCTTTCGTGACAACCGACAAAGAGGTCGAGTGGCTTAGGGAGCTCATGTTGGATACCCCTTTTACTGTGGATACGGTATCAGGAATGTCGATACATTATGATAGTCAAGCTACTATTGCTAGAGCATACAATAGTGTGTACAATGGGAAGTCTAGACATATAAGTCTAAGACATGAATATGTGAGACAATTTATTAAAGTGCAATGATATCAATCTCATATGTTAGTATATCCATTTACAAAATCTCTTTTGAGAATGTTAGTAAGTTCAACTTCAAAAGGGGGTGGGACTGAAACTCCTAGAAAAAGAAAGTCACCAATGATAGCAACCCAACTCCAAATTTGTCAATATCAAGGGAAAGAGCTCAATGGGTAAGAACAAGTCATTGATAAATGGATGGTTTCAACACAAATACTATTGTGAGTTCCATCCAAGATTGTTAGTGTTGGTTGTTACTGACTAAGGGTTAAACCAAAGGCTTTTAATGAAATTTAGTTGAGTGCAACAAGAATCTATAAAGGTAGCAAATATGTTGTAAGAACTTCACCTATGTGAACTTAGAAGTGGTGCTGCCTGTCATGGCAGTTGGATTTTCTCCCAGGAAAGTTCATGAAAGGATGAGCACATGGCAATATGAGTGCTAAGCAAGAAAAGTGGAAAAATGAATGATCAAGTGAAGGTGAGTGAGGTATCATCATTTTATATAAGGATTACTTACTTCAAGCTTTTAAGCAACCAACGATTTCGATAAGACTTTGTGGTATTTTCACTAAGATAAAATTCAAATCGAAAGGTACTTTATTTTAGGAACCAATATTGTTTTGAGCTAAATGAAGAAGTTTGCATTTAACCAAGTGTGTGAATGTTAAGATTGGTTAAAATACAAAGCCCAAGTGTTCTTACACAAACTAGGTGTAAAACACTAAATGGTTTCACACAATGAAGATGCGAAATTTGAGTTTTGATTGTAGGCATTTAAAATTTGTGTTTTTGGGTCCAAAGTGATACATTGAGGTATCTAACAATGCCCAAAATTTTTGGAGCATTTGAAGGTGTTTAAGGTCAATTTTGAGAATTTTGACTTGTCTAGGTGGTGTTGCGTCACCACCTTGGAGGCGGTGGATCGCCTAACACCCTAGGGTTTTTGTGATGCCCAGGCAATGTGTTGTCTATAGAAAGACGACGCATCGCTTCATGTGTTTATACATACACATGTTTTAAGCTCCAAATAATGTATTAAAAGTTTTAATCCCATTGGTTAAACTTAATAACGGTGCCTACACATAAAAGGGTTCTCATAGAGTTTTGATATACTTGATCACTCTCTCAAATCTCTTTCTAGCCTCTTTCTCTCTCTCTCTCTCTCTAGATCTCAAGATCATAAGTTTTCTCCAAAAAATTCATAAAGAAAGTGCTTGTCTTTGTGAATTTAAAGACTTGTTCAATCCTAGTTCCCTTTCCTACTAGAGAAAGCCTTAAGCATCCATCAAGGGCTAAGAAATTGATAACTTGGACAATGATACCCCTCGTGTATAAGCCTTGTTTTGATTATCGTCAAAGAAGATGAAGAATTTTCAAGTGGTGTTCTAAAAAGGGTTCCAAGCTTGCAAGAAGATCCAAGAGTTTGCTCTATAACTATGGTTTGCATTTCTCTATCTCAATCTTTTATTGGACTCTATCAAGGGTAATTGTGTGTAGATTCTTATTTTTCTGGTGAAGTAACCTTACTTTCTCCCACCATTATATACTTTAGTAAGAGTAGGCGTACATTAGGCTCCCTATTACACTTGCATATTCCAATTGAGCCACCATTCTTCCTTAATTCTTTTCATGCTTCATGTTTGAATCATACAATGTATTTGCCTCTTTGAATTTTAAGATTACTAAATTTGTCAAGAACTTTCTCGACATAATGGGCTTGAATTAATACAAAACCCCAATTATTTCTTCTAGCTTTGATACGTAGAATGGTATCAACCTCTCCAAGTTCCTTCATCTTGAAGTTAGAAGTTAGAAATCTCTTTGTTTCTATTATTCCTCTCATATCATCACAAATCTTAGAATATAAGCACTTCTTCGCATTGTAGGTCTAAAACAATCTAAAACAATGATTTTATCAAACTTCTCATGCCATTGTTTTGGAGCTTGTTTCAAACTTCTCATGCCATATAAAACTTCCTCCTCGAGATTTCCATTAGGAATGTCATTTCGACATTCATTTGGTGAACATAAAGGTTATATATAGATGATAGTGGAAATAATAATATAATAGCCTTAAATGTTTGTATGGTGCCATAGTTATGGTATTTTCTTCTAAATACTCATTTACACCCAATTGTTTTAGACCCATGTGGAAGTTCAACTAGTTCCCAATAGTGGTTAGACATAATTGAATCAATTTCATCATTTATTGTCTCCTTCCATAAAGCGAAGTCTCTTGAAGACATAGCTTCTTTGAATGTTTTGGGATCATCTTCTATTTGAAGTAATATTGGATATTTCCATGCAACTTCTTCATTAATTCCTTCTAAAAGATATAGTGTCTCTACATGAGCGCACTTTTAACTTGATCCCAAGTCTTTAAGCCTTTGGCTTCTTATAGGATTTAAAGGTTACACATAAACCATTTTAAGAGTCTCTTATTGAGGATCTCTAATTTCAATAGGTTCTTTTAACATGTTGTCATCACATGACATGTTCTCCAAGAACTCAACCCCTCTTGATTCCATTATCACATTCGACTCCAAGTATAACAATATATAGGCTTTGCTATTTGAGGCATAGCCCACAAATGCACAACTTTGAGCTCGTGGACCCAACTTGGTAATTTTAGGATTTGTATTCTTGCAATAGGAAAGACATCCCATACTTTAAGATAATCAATGTTTGATTTCTTTCCTTTCAATAACTCACATGGAGAAATATTATGTAACACCCTCCTAATCAAGGACCGTTACACTGTGTACTTAAAATTGTGTCAGACCTGCTAATTAGGTCATTTGGCTTAAATTGTGTAACTAAGGTTAGTGACAAGGGGTTAGGGTTAAAAATTTTGGTCAAAGAACAATTGATTTTTATTCCAAAAGTATTATATAACATGGGATCCCAAAATATTACAACTCAAATGTTAAAAAGGATAGATACATATCAAAAGTTACATCAGCCGACCTAAGTGACAAAACAGGGCTGTAACCCTAGTTCCTCTGAGATAACCCCAGCCGTGATGGTCGAGCAACCGCATATGTACATGCTACCACCGAAGCTCTCAAACTCATGGCTAGTCAAGCTTTCCCTTTCCCTTACCTGCACCACAAAGCACCCGTGAGCCGAGGCTCAGCAAGAAAATAGAACGTGCAACAACAATGAATCGTTGGATCAACCTGAGGTTGTCGCCCTATTTAGTTGGCTTTTAGGCCAACTCTCAGGCCTATGCCCTAGCTACGTGACCATAGAGTCACCTGGGGCCTTGCCCTTAGCTCTGTCTCACTAGCCATAGAGCTAGCCCAACCCCCGTGGTTCACCTTCAACCTTAAAGTCCACCAACGTAATAATACGTTGCTGGTTTAGGTCAATGCCTTTCGACCATCGCACAATGCGCTATTACCTCCCTTGACTTATAAGTCAATCCCTGATTCAGGATTTCATACCTTACTTATAAGAAACAGATGTGGATAGGCATATCCTGACAATTAAGCACATATTCATGCTAATAATTTAATCCCATTGGATAATTATTTCTGTAATACTAAGCATATCCACATAGTGGGGCCACATGCCCTAACCATAGAATTCATGTAACAGATATAAGCACTTAAACATTCATCAGCAAGCATTTAAAACAATAGCCCAACATAACCATTCAAGGGGCCCAAGCCTTAACCATAATCAAATAAAATAGACGGGCCAAGACCTAATCACAATAACACATAATGAATGGGCCAAGCCCTAATCACACACAACACGTTCTTGGTGTAGTTTTCTTACCTTAGGTCCAAGCAAACATAAATAAAAGCGACCCTCGAGCACGATCCCAGTTCCGAGCCCTTAGCGAAACCCTAAGCCACAACCATAAAATAGGATTCTATTAATATCGAACGATCAAAGGCTTCTGGACCAAGTCCTAGCCTCCGGGGCCTGGAGTTCCACCAAACCGGGTAGTGGAAACAATCCCAAGCCCTAAGGAAAAAGTTTCATTCTAAAAAATACTCCCCAAGGAAAATATGCCCAAGCGGGCTGCAACTTGCCCCCTATGGGTCGCGGCGCACCTCCTGACTAGCCTCTCCCTCCTCTTTGTCCAGAGGCACGGGCTGCGACTTGGCCTCTCAAGTCGCGACGCCCCCCAGGCAGAGGTCTCCCCTAGTGCATGGCTCAGGCTGAGTCGCGACTTATCAAGAACAAAGTCGCGACTTGGCCCCATGAACCCAAAAAATCCTCCATTTCCAGCAGCCAAATTCAATCCTAACCATACCAAATTTTACCCCAAAACATAATTCAATTATCCCAATCACCCTAATATGTTCCCAGCAACAAAACCCAACAGAAAACTAGTCCCCAAACTCACTACTTTACCAATTCAATATTTGAAACTCAAAGGCTCAAAAACACCTTAAAACAACCAGAATTTTACAGAATTTAAATGCTTAACCATAGCTAAGGGCTCACCTTTACTGAAGAATAAATCCACCAAATTTCTACTGAGTTCTTTCCCAAATCCTTAGCTTCAATTCAAGTGGTCCTAGCCCAAATTTCCCCTTAGTTCAAAGGTTCGCTTAGGAATGCTTGAGAGAAATGTGAAGGAGAAGGAGGGAGGCTCAGTTTAGGTAGTGTTCTAAGTGTTTCTTTTTGTTTGTCTTATAAAACTTAAGTTACTTAAGTTAATCCCAAGGCTCGGGGTACCAAAAACGTCCCCAAGGGAAAAATGGTAAATTTCCCTAATATTCCCTCCTAAACTCTCTAACTTCAAATATATCTCCAATTATTTATTTTCATAACCCAATAACCCAAATAAATATCTATTACCCAAAATACCCCTTGACTCGCCCCAAGTCAGGTATCGGGTCCCATTGTCACTTTCCCGCTAACTTGCTCCCTAGGATGGCCTCGTGCCGCGTAACCCAAAATAACCCACATAATAATGTAGTCTCTACATATATCACATATATGCACATAAATACACAATTATATCCACAACGGGCCAAATTACCAAAGTTTCCCTTCAAATAAGAAGCGGGCCCACATGCTTATTTAATACTCCTAAATATGCTCATTTAATCATATTATCACATAATCCACATAATTAAAATTAATATAACAATTAAACACATAATTTCATATATTTCTATCCCAGCCCCCTAATCAAGGCCCTAAGCCTTATTAGGAAATTTTGGGACGTTACATATTATTTTTCTTCATGGGAATACGAATCAAAACATGACATGCAGATAACAAGGCTTCACCCTGCAAATTAAAACTCAATTTTTAATGTAATAGCATAGCATTAATCATCTCAAGAAATGTTCTATTTTTCATTTCCGCTATATCATTTTGTTGTGGAGTATATGGGGCGGTACATTCATATATTATTCCATGCTCTTCACAAAACTAGTTGAAATCATTTTAAAAATATTCACCACCCCTATCACTTCTAAGTACTTTTATATTCATTTCTAATTGATTTTCAACTTCCACTTTATAAGCTGTAAACACATTAAATGTTTCATCTTTGTTCTTAAGCAAATAAACATATGTGAACTGTAGCATCCCAAAACTCCTAATCAGGATTACTATGATGATTGGTGTGCTTGGAGGGAAGAATAGAAAATTTTGTGATTTTAATTGAATATATATATGTGATTATGTGAATTATTATGATATGACTGTTTATGTAAGTTTATGTGTATTAAATATGCTTAAAGACCCACTTTTGTTTTTAAAAAATGGGCATTTTTGTAATTTTGATCCGTTGATGGTATATTTGTAATTTTACATGCTATGTGCTTAAGACCATATTATTATGTGGATATTTTCATTATTTTCAATAGGAGTCAATCATTTCGAGCAATTTAGCGAAAAAGTAACAATGCGGATTAATACCCGGGTCGAGGTGAGCCAAGGGGTATTTTGGTAATTTTACACATTTTGGGAGTTGTTATTAAATGTGAGTATTTAAGGGGAAATAAATTGTGTTTGATGAATTGGGTGATTAATTTGGAGATTAGGGGTGTAGTTTGAGGTTTAGTGAGGAATTAGGCTAAAATGAGCAAAATGCCCTTAGGGATGCTTTGGATATTTAGTAAAGGCAAGGGGGTAGGATGGTCTTTTGGACCGTGTGATTAGTGGATTAGGGTCCAAGTGTTAAGGGAACTACCACTCACGTTCAGAACACTCTTTCTCCCTTCAGTAGTTTCTCTCAAACTTCCTAGTACCCAAGAGCTTAAAGTGACCCATTTTTGAAGATTTCTGAGGTTTCAAGAGGGTAATTGGGACTAATTGGAAGGTGGAGCTGCTAAAGAAGTCATCCATAAGCTGGGATTTTGGATTTCACAGATGAGGTAAGAGTTTCTCAAGCTTTTGTTAAGTGTTCTTAATTAGTTCTTGATGCTATTGGGGTGTTAGCTAATTTTCGGATTTGAGGTTAACAAGTTGTTTTAATTGATAGGTTTTGGTTGGGTGTAGGTTTAGAACCTGTTGTATGGTGGTAATCATCCTTAACTACCATGAACTAAGGTTTGATTCTCAGTTTGGGGGCAAAAGTTTAGTGTTGAACTCTAATTTACAAAATTGGGATTTTGATATGTTTTTGGTTGTTCAATGATCTTTTGGTAGGCTAGTTGAGGCCAAGAATCTATGTTTGAACTACTGGGGGTCGATTTTTGGGTCTGGATTTGGATTTGAAATGTAGGGGAAGACACAATTCTAGGTTGTCACAGTTGTGCCATAGCTCTTGGGAAGAGCGCCATGAGGCGTATGGGTTTCTTTGAGGGTGGGTTTTCCCTCGAACCATCGAGTGTCGTGTCTCTAAATGGGGAAAATTATAGGAAAAGCTCTCTTTTTGTTGGAGCAATGTGGCTTAAGATTCACGATTTTTAGAAAGGGGTTCTCGAGTCGCTTTAGAGTCGCGACTCTGTAGGGGGGGGGGGGGGGGGGGTCGCGGCGCTAATGTAGTTTTGAGATGCATTTGTTTAGGATTTTGGGGAGGTAGCTTGGGAGGCTTGGGGAACGATCCCACTTTCCCGTTTAGTGGAATCCGAGGTTCCGAGGGAAAATACTTAGTCTTGTAGCCCATTATTGGAATTAGTTCATGATAATCATATCATTTATGTTGTGACTAGGGTTTTTCCGCTAGGCTCAAGAAAGGAACCGTACTAGGGATCGTATTACCAATTGCACATGACTTGAGGTAAGAAAATTGACAGTTGCACCGAGTGCAAGGTATGGGCCCTGATTATTGAACACGGTTATGACCGTGCCTTCAACCTATTGAAAGCTAAATGTTTTCTCTATATATCCATATGTTCATATAATTGTTGTCATTGATTGGATGGGGGCCATTTTTGACAATATACATGCATAATGTAGGTCGTAATGGCATGACCATTGTAGAGATGGGGTACACATCTATTCGGCATAAGCCATAATACTGGTTAAAGAATACCTGTGAATGTGATTGTGGTTGTAAGGCATACTTTATATTATAATGTCTATTTGCTTTACTTGTTTTAGTTTTCTTACTAAGCCTTGGCTCACGGGTGCTTTGTGGTACAGGTAAGTGTAAATGAAAGTTGGACCAGCCATGAGTTTGAGAGCTGTAGGGGCGACATGTACATACTCAGCCTACTCGGTTGCCACGGTCAAGATACTTTTGAGGAATAGGGGTTATTAGCTCGATTATGCCTCTTAGGTCGCCTAGTTTTAAAATTTTGTTGTAACTGTATTTTTTATTTATTACATTTGGGATCCGTTGTATATAGTCAAACCTTTTTAATGAAAAGTGTGGATGCCAAAAATCCACCAAAAAGAAACTCTTTAGTCCCTGGTTGGAACATAGGGATAAGGGTCGCTTATTCATGCTATTGGGCTTAAGCCTGTAGGCCTTGTTGAATACAGGAGATCATCTCATGAGAAATGTTGATGCTCATAATCCCATCAAGAGAAAGTATGAGGCCGAGGCAAGGCCCTAAGGCCACCGTAATCTCGGGAAGCCATCGCGCCATCACAACACGAGTCTGGGTTCGTTTCTCGTGGAGTCGATGCCAAGTGGCCCACGTTGGCAAGGCATAGGTGCCAAGGCTCAGTAGCCTCGCGAGGCCCCTCTCACCCATGCACTCGGCCCCACGGCCTCGCCCCATGGCCTCGCCCATGGCCTCCTCCATGGCCTCGGCCCCATGGCCTCCTCCTATGGCCTCGCCCATGGCCTCCTCCTATGGCCTCGCCCATGGCCTCCTCCATGGCCTCGGCCCCATGGCCTCCTCCTATGGCCTCGGCCCCATGGCCTCCTCCTATGGCCTCGGCCCCATGGCCTCCTCCTATGGCCTCGCCCATGGCCTCCTCCTATGGCCTTGCCCATGGCCTCCTCCTATGGCCTCGCCCATGGCCTCCTCCATGGCCTCGGCCCCATGGCCTCCTCCTATGGCCTCGGCCCCATGGCCTCCTCCTATGGCCTTGGCCCCATGGCCTCCTCCTATGGCCTCGCCCATGGCCTCCTCCATGGCCTCCTCCTATGGCCTCGTCCGTGGCCTCCTCCATGGCCTCGCCCATGGCCTCCTTCTATGGCCTCGGCCCCATGGCCTCCTCCTATGGCCTCGCCCATGGCCTCCTCCATGGCCTCGGCCCCATGGCCTCCTCCTATGACCTCCTCCATGGCCTCGGCCCCATGGCCTCCTCCTATGGCCTCGCCCATGGCCTCCTCCTATGGCCTCGGCCCCATGGCCTCCTCCTATGGCCTCGCCCATGGCCTCCTCCTATGGCCTCGCCCATGGCCTCCTCCTATGGCCTCGCCCATGGCCTCCTCCATGGCCTCGCCCATGGCCTCCTCCATGGCCTCGCCTGTGGCCTCCTCCATGGCCTCGGCCCCATGGCCTCCTCCATGGCCTCCTCCATGGCCTCGCCCATGGCCTCGCCTCATGGCCTCGCCCATGGCCTCGCCCATGACCTAGGCCCCATGGTCCCGTGCCAATGGCCTTAGAGGTGAGAACACTCGCAAGGGGCAAGGTACACGCATGAATATGGAATGTACCTACAAACCTAAAGAAGTCAGAGTACGGATATAGTATCCCTACCAAACAAGTAGTGGGAATGCCAGGAGTGGGTATGCAAGGATAGGAGTTATGGTCCGTACGTCTACGGCCATAGGTCAGAGCCGACACCACTACCTCCTGCGCCACTACGCCTGCCACCACGCATCAGACATGGATACAGACAAGTAGTGGAGACATCCTCCTGACACCCGCTCCTGTACGGGGTGTACGACCACAACCTCTGGAGCCACTCCCCTGACACAGTACGTATGTACCACTTGGTCCCCTGGACCACTATGTACCTAAGGCCATTAGAGCCTACTATAAAATGAACTCTAAGACCACCTGAAAGGGGGTTGGAAAATTCATTGTATGCAGAGGCCATTAAGAAATATACATTTTTTCACTCCATTTTTCACCTGTGTTTATCCTTTCATAAGTTAATTCTAAGTTCTTATCTAGAGATCGCCGCATTTACCTTTGAGTTTTCCGACCTAATTTCGTTGACGAGATTTCACCGTCAACAAAAAGTTTAACTTCATTGACCAAAATTTTTAATACCGAGATTTTTGTTTAACCTTAATTACAATTTTATGTACAAATGATTCAATCTTTATCAGAGCCGCCAAGGTTAATGATTCCTGAAGATATGTTGAGTGTGTACGCTTGCTACTAGAGATAAGCTCGACTCATTGTTAACTTATGTGTTCAATTGTTTAACAAGAATATATATGCCTTGACTACATGCTAGAATTGGAAGCATGAAATATACTGATAGGGCTTAGCCCTTTACTATTATGTGAATATGAAAATGCATGCTTATTAGTGTTGTTGTTGTATGCGAAAACTATTGAAATGCTTATTAGCATTATGATTGTGAGTGTTTACTTATTTGTTTGGTTTTGAACCGTGGGGTGGTTGCTGGAACCCGTTATCTTTGCCTGAAAAGTTGAGTCGTTGATTACAGATATACTTGGGTAATTATGTCAAGGTGATTAGAACGACTAGCTGGTGAAGGTAATGAAGCTAGAGATGATGACCAAGGTTTGAACCCTCCACCTGCTCAGCAGGATTGGGAGCGAGTGCTTACTAATATGCTAGTGAGGCTACAAAGACAGGAAGATGAGATTCGATTTTTGAGACAGCAGGTTCCACCAAGGAACGCTGCACCGGCTCTGCCACCTACTGTGGTACCAGTTTTGGGACAGTCAGAAATTGAGAATAGGTGGGAACTTCTATATGAGAGGTTCAGAAAACAACACCCTCAAACCTTTGCTGGAGGTCTAGATCCATTGAAGGCTGAGCAGTGTATGAGCATGATTACCTCTATCTTGTATTTCATGAGGGTGGTGGGTAACGACACGGTGGCCTATGCTGCACACATGTTACGTGATGACGCTCGCATCTGGTGGAAGGTTGTAGCTCACACCCGGAACGTAGAGGTATTGAGTTCAGATGAGTTCTAAGGTTTATTCAATGAGAAATAATGTAATGATGCATTTCGCATTGCGAAGGCAAATGAGTTTACCAAGTTGGTTTAGGGAAGCATGACTGTGACCGAGTATGCCCTGAATTTTGATAGGTTGACCAAGTTTGCATCTAACTTGCTGCCAACCAATGTGGCCAGGAGGGAGAGATTTGTTCGAGGATTAAACCCCATGATAGCACGGGATGCTAGAATCACCTCATTTCGTGGAGTCACTACATATGCTCAGGTATTTGAGAAGGCCCTTACTGCTAAAGGTGCAGAGTATAAGATTTTGCATGAGAGTGCCTTTATGCATGATGCTTAGAGGGTGGTACCTCCATTTATTGGATCTGGTAGGGGCGGGGCCCCTAGTGACTAGACGAGGAAGACCCCAGACACTTTTACTACTCCTAGTGCAAATACTAGGGGTCGTGGTACTCAGGGTGGCTGTCAGGGCGGCAATGAGGCCTAGAGAAATTATCCAGTGTGTGCTAGGTGCAGGAAGCGCCATTTGGGAGAATGTTGTGGTAAGGCATGCTTCCTCTGCGGGATAGTGGGGCATCTCTAGAATGACTGCCCATAGTTAAAGATGGTGGAATAGAAGAAAGGTGATAGTTTAACTCCAGTTCAAATGTTCACACTGACCTATTTAGAGGCTTAGGCTAGTCCCTCGGCAGTGACAGGTCATATTTTTAGTGCTGGCTTTGCTTATATTGCGTTGATTGATTCTGGTGCTACACATTCCTTTGTGTTAGGATTGATGTCCTAAAAGCATGAAAATACATTTTATTGGTTTTAAATAAAAGTACAATTTTATTGTATTTGAATGTTATAATTATTGTTTTATTTAATTATATAATATTATCAAGAAAATTCCCTATTCATTTATGAGAATATGATCTTGTATTAGTACAAGAGAATTAAGATCATATATAATGAACAAAATAGTCAGTAACATATTAAAGTATGGAATCTTTAATGAATGGTTATTAGTACGGTTTGCTAAGCATACAAGATGCAAGTAATCTAGATTCGGATCACTGATGTGGATAGAAATGTTAGTAAAGGTGTTGTATATAATAGAGATTATATATGACAAAACCGATGAGAATTAATTATCTTTATAAACATGCCGTTTGGCGCAAAGATTTAATTCTTATCATAATAGATGATCATTTGTAGATCAGTCTAAATCCTGACTATTTATGACCTTTCGTTTATGTTTATTGGATGTTTTGATTCACTCGTTAATGTCTCTTAGAATAATGAGGCTAATGACTTTTGTTTTGGAGAGTCAATATCATGAGTGGCTGGGAACATGAATTACAATAATGGAGTCCATGTTTTCCTAACAGACGAATATTGGTTCCGTTAAGGGTTATTTATAAACTGAATAGTTATTGAGCTAATTATAGATTAATTATTCACTAGTGAATTAATGGTACTTAAGGATCAAGAGGTAATTAGAAGGGTAAAATGGTAATTTTGACCAACTCTAATTAACAAACCAATAGTAAAGGACATAACTACATATATTGATTATATCAATGGACTACAAGAGAAAACTCTGTAAATATTATTCTATAAATACTTAGAGTGAAATTCTATATTTATAGTGGAGTTTTCATGTAATTAATAAATAAGATTATTAGATTAAATATTTTAATTAATAATCTGGTTTGTTGGATTTTCGTATTATAGGACCATGGTCCCCATATCACCTCTGTTCTACACTATCAATGGTAAGTATGTCAAAAGAAAGATTTGTAAAGAGAAAGGACTAAATTGCAAAGGAATTAATTTTCCAGGGCCAGAAAATAATTATGTGATAATTATGGATAATTGATTAATGGTGAATTAATTAATTATTTAACTATATAGTTTTTATTTTGAAAAACTATAGGTTAAAATTAATATTAATCTTGTTTGGATAAGTATGAAGGGAGAGAATAATAAATATCTTATTTACGATATAATATTTATTTATTTAATTTAAAATTGATCTTTTAAGATACAATTAATTTTGAATTGACTTATACTTATGTTGGGATAAATATATTGTCTTAAAGATCCTATCCCCATGATCTCTTTAGAAGCCCACACGGACCAGTGTAAGGCTACGTACCGCTGTCAGTTGTAAAGCTTGGTTATGCCCAAGCCGGCCCAATGGGCCCTGATTAATGTGTATTATTTAGCAAAGTCCTTTGTATTAAGCCTCCATTAGCGAGCAAGCCATGATTATATCCCTATTGGGCCCATATTAGTCCAGCCCAAGCCATTGCATCCAACTCCCTATAAATAGGACTAGTTGTGCATTGTAGAGGCCCCCCCCCCCCCCCCCCCCAAATTTTCTCTTGTAGCCAATTACTCTGCTCATACTTGCAGAAAACTCCATTGTAAAAGCTTTCTAAGCTCTAATACAATAGACTCGTGAACTAAGGCTCATTAACGTCCCAACCACGTAAAAACTCTGTTTGTTTATCTTCAATCCTTTCTTTTTAGCTCTCTTATTTCTCATAATTCTAGTTTCCGAAAAACTCGGTAAATATTTTGTGCTTTCATTGAGAGCCGAAGAAAGCTTGAAAAATTCTTGAATGTTTGCAACAACGGTGAACACCAGGCACACCGTATTTGACCCTGCTCACCAACAACAACAAGGAAATGAAGAACCATTGCCCAAACAAACCATTCCCTCGAGACCAAACTGAGGGAACACCCTATCAAGAGCCCCTGCCCGACAATTCCTAGAATTTTGAGGATAGGGCTAACTACAAGAGGGTTACTATGAGGGTGACAAAGAAAAATGAAGGGGAGTACCAGGATCACGAGGTTGAAGATCCTGGTAACCCTGAAGAAGAGATGAATCTTGAATAGGAGGACCCAGAAGTGGTTCGTCTGAGACAACAAGTCCTGGATCAAGAGGCCAAGATAGCTGAATAGAAAGATGCCACCCGCCAGATGCAAGAGTCCCTCCTTGCTCTTCAGCCCTCATTGCTGCCCAAGGAATGGTAGCTAATCATCAGACCATTCCAATTCAAGGAATGCAACGGCCGGCCCCACCGGTTAGGACCGGCACGCCTAAGAACACGAGCCCAATCCCTCCTCCGAGACCACATCCCGAAGATGGCCCGTCGAATCTAGCGAAAGAAAAAGGAAGAGCCAAGATGGTTGATCTCGTGGGAAAAGCAAACTCACAGAGGAAAACTCATCCCGTTCCACAAACTAGGGCGAACCCAGGGCAGCTCCCTAGGAAAGAACGAATTCGTCCTGTCTCAGGACGGGATCATCCAATTGATCCGCAAGGGAAGCGCCCGCAGGATGCCAAACCCCAGACTGTCGCTAGACAGATTAGAGGGGAACAACATTTTCATCCCAGTGCCTCCGTGAACAAGGATCACAGAGGACACCAACGCATAGAAGATCCACAAGCCATCAGTTTGGGAGACGATACTTCCCGGATAAACTTGCGCGATGGCCTAAATGCCTGAAAGGAACGGCCCGCAAGGAGAAGATTTGCCCTCGAGGGGGAAATCTAAGGAATAACCTCAACGACATGAGGAACAAAAGAGTCCCCTTGGATGATGGAATGGCGAAACAGTTCGTGGAATAGCTGGCCACATTAAAGAAGGTCACGGACCGCTTGGTCCAAAAACAAGAGGGAGGAGGCTCCAATTCTGAAGAGGAGGAAAAAGAGTCATGCGCCAAATACATCCTAGATGTGGTGCTACCAAAAGGGTTCAAAATTACAAACCTACTTGCCTACACCGGGAACGCAGACCCCAGGGATCACTTCTCCCGCTACAACCGCCTCATGACTATAGCTCACGTCTGCAAAAATGGCAAATTCCTGTGCTTTTCGATCCCTCTAGCTGGACCCACAGAGGAGTGGTGGAAAATATTTAAACTAGGATTAATCCAATCCTGGTCCGGATTACAATCGGCTTTCCACAAACAATTTGTGGCCGCCATGAGGATGGATGTGCAAATTAGCGCCCTTGCGAATGTCAAGCAACATCCCATAGAGACCCTCAGGGCCTATATCGAGCGCTTCACGGAAGAAACATCAAAAACTAAAGTGGATGATGGACAGCGCCTGGTGGCTCTCCAGGCCGGGATTAGGGCAAGATCCCCACTCTGGGATGATATGCAGCGCAGCAAGGCGGCCACCCTTAAGGAATTCATTAGGAGGGCACAAGGTTTTATCAATTGGGAGGAGGCCTGAATCCAAGATTTTGGGTGGCAGCCGGCCTCCCAATCGAGTACCAGACCTTTCCCGGTTATGGGATGCAGTATCCCATAGGCCATTATCTGACACCCCCGACGGCGCCAGGATCAACTGGCACTCATGGAATGACCTTCATGACCCCGACGGTCGATAGTCCCACTTCATCGGGGTATGCACCAGCAGAATCTGCCCCATTCTCTGGGTATGGCATGGTGCCGATCGGATACAGCGCCACCCCTAGCGAAGCCCAGCCGTCTCAAGTTGGGGGAACAGAGGCGAGCGTGAACCCCTCCAAGGGGAAAAGATCGAGAAAGGACATAATTGATCCGAGCCCTCCAAAAAGGGCAAAAGGGGTTACGAACCCCAATATATAGAATATACCGATCTGGTGGACACCATGGAGAGCATATACCTAGCAACGGGAGTACTGTCCATTACCAGAAACCTACCCCCATGTTCAAAGGTGGAAAGAACTCATGGGACACCAACAAAAGGTGTGCCTATCACAAGGATGTGGGTCATATGACCGAGAAATATCATCAACTGAAGGACGAAATTGAATATCCGATCAAGTTAGGCTATCTCCACCAATGGGTCAGACTGCCAGTGGGAGTTCCAGGATTGCCAGCCGCTCCCAGACAACCTATGGCTCCGGGTGCACCTGGATTGTACCGACCTCCACAGGGAGGGTACTCCACAGTTTCGGGAGCACAAGCCCCTCAGGGGGCCCTGATTGTGCAAGCACCCGGGCTCAGGATGCCCTATCCTTCTGGAACCGCGCCCCATGGATAGATGGTCACGTAGCCACCATATTGGGAGGGCCGCATCTGGGAGGACCGTCCCGGAATGATAAAACACACTACCTTAATGAACTCGACCACAACCACGGGGTATGCGCCTTGGTTCAAAATCTGGCGCAATGCCCTAAGTTGATGAACTTACCCATCATGTTCACATAAGAGGACGCCCAGAACGTCTACTTCCTGCATCATGATCCTTTGGTCATCGATACGCAAATTGCCAACAAAATGGGGTCCAGAGTGTTGGTAGATGATGGAAGCTCCGTCGATGTGCTGTTCAATCTGACCTTCATTGGAATTGGCTTGACTGAGGCAGGTCTGGCCTATTGTCCAACGCAGATCTACGGCTTCAATGGGGATTCACTACTCCCCATAGGAAGATCCAACTATCCGTAACATTGGGGAACCAGATTCAGGGCTCGTTCAAGTTTTGCACGTTCGTGCCGGTGGGTTGCCCCACTACTTACAATGTTATCTTTTATCGTCTCGTACTGGTCGATTTCGATGCCATCACCTCCATCTGCCACCTTTACATGAAATTCCCTTGCGACAATGGAGGGGTGGGAGCAGTCCGGGGAAATTAGAAGAGCGCCCGGAAATGTTATCACATCTCTGCCCGACCAATTTACATGGTCTGTGAAGAGCCTCTTGAGGAAGAGAATGCTGATCCAATCCCGCCCCCACAACCGACGTAGAGGATAGTCCAGGAGGAAGATGAATTGGATCTGCGAATAGGAACGGTCAGGGCACTCAAACCCATGGAGGAGGTAGAACAGGTGTCTATTAGTGACAGCGACCTGACCAAAGTAATCCGAGTCGGAAGAAACCTGAACTCAGAAGTTAGGGCTACTATTATCACCTGAGTCAAAGAGAACAATGATGTGTTGGCTTGGACCCACTTGGACATGACCGAAATCAACTGCAATGTCATATGTCACGCCCCAGACATTGATGTGAATCCAACTCCAGTCCGGCAGAAGCGGAGAACTCTAGGGGCAGAGAGGGTTGAGGCCCTCGAATTGGAAGTTAAGAAGTTGTCCTCAATCAACTTCATTCGAGAGGCCTTCAATCCTATTTGGCTAGCCAATCTAGTGTTGGTACCAAAGCCAAACGGGACATGGAGAACTTGCATCGACTTCACTGACCTTAACAAGGCATGTCCCAATGATTGTTTCCCTCTGCCCCGGAATAATCAAATGGTTGGTGCAATATCCGAGTATGAAGTGTTAAGTTTCATGGATGCCTAATTCGGCTATAACCAAATATCAATGCATATAGCAGACCAGGAACACACTAGCTTCTAGATAGACAAGGTTGTGTACTGCTACATCGTCATGCCCTTCGGGCTCAAAAACGCCAGAGCCCTTCAGGAGTTTGCCATCATTCGGAAGTATAGGATGAAGCTGAACCCCAAGAAGTACACCTTTGGCATCGCATCTGGAAAGTTCATGGGCTTCATATTAAGCTCACGAGGAATAGAAGCCAACCTGGATAAGATCAAAGCCCTAATCGAAATGTCCTCACCACAGAAGCACATAGATGTTCAGAGCTTGACGGGAAGAATAGCGGCCCTAAGCCGTTTTGTCTCGAAGTCCACGAACAAGTGCATCTCGTTCTTCAATATCCTTCGCAAATGCCAAAGGTTCAAATGGATGGCTGAATGTGAAGAGGCCTTCCAAAAGTTGAAGGAACATCTGGCCCAAGTGCCAATCTTGTCAAAGCTAGTGGATGGGGAGTCGTTATACCTATATCTGTTCATGTCTGAGAATGCCATCAGCACTGCACTAGTGTGGGAAAAGGGAAAGGTCCAGCTCTCAGTCTATTACGTGAGAAAAAGGTTGTTGGGCGGGGAGTCCAGATACCCGTTAATTGAGAAATTAACATTTTTATTATTGATAGCGTCCCAGAAGCTGAGACATTACTTTCAGGCCAACGCCATAAAGATATTGACAAATCATCCCCTACGACAAGAATTACAGAAACCCAAATCATCGGGAAGACTCTTGAAATGGGCCATGAAGCTCAGTCAGTTTGACATTGCATATGTCCCTAGGATTTCCATCAAGGGGCAAGCCCTGGCCGACTTCATCGTGGAGTGTACAGGGATCACTGAAGATGAAGAACCCATCAACCCCGTCACGCCTTTATGGAAGGTCTTCGTGGATGGAGCCTTAAATGAAAATGGGGTTGGGGCCGAGATCATCTTAATATCCCCCCAAGGACATCAGTTGCAGAGCGCCCTACACTTCCAGTTTGAAGTGTCGAACAATGAGGCTGAGCATGAAGCCATGTTAGCCGGATTACGTCTGGCCCGGGAGGTAGGAGCAGCAAGTATAAAAATCTACAGCTACTCCCAATTGGTGGTCAGGCAAATTTCAGGGGAATACCAAACAAAGGGGGAAAGGATGGCCGCCTACGTGACGCGAGCCCGGGAGTTACTCCAATCCTTCAAGAAATATCTCATCTGCCAAATCCCCAGGGAACAAAATGTGTTTGCAGAGACATTGGCAAAGTTGGCCACAGATGTTGAAGCAGAACTCTTAGGGCTTGTCCCGATCAACCATCTTCCTGTACCTAGTAATCAGGCCCCCGTAATCAACACTGTAGATTACTCCACGTCCTGGATGGGCCCCCTCTCATCCACTACTTAACCACGAGGGCGGGGGGGGGGGGGGGGGGGGGTGCCTGGGGGCAGGGCGGCCACCAGAAAACTTCAGTACCAGGCTCCCACATACGTCATAATGGATGGAAAAATCTATCGCAGGGGGTTATCCATTCCATATCTCCGATGAGTGTCCGGGATAGAAATGAGTGCAATCATGCACGAAGTGCACAAAGGGTTTTGCGGAGATCACACAGTCGGACTCAGTTTGTATATTTCTGGCCAGCGATGAAGAAGGAATGTGTTGATTACTTTCGCAAGTGCGAACAATGCGAAAGGTACGCGAAGATCCCGTGAGGTCCTCAAACAGAAATAACCCTGATGACCAGTCCCTGACCCTTTGCAGTATGGGGAATCGATTTGTTAGGCTCGCTCCCGGCCGGGAAAGGTGGTGTAAAGTATGCCATCGTGGTTGTTGACTATTACACTAAGTGGGTCGAGGCTAAACCAATGAACACCATCACCTCCAAAAAGGCCCTGGACTTCGCCATCAATAACATTGTGTGCCGATACGACCTCCCTCACAAAATCGTGTCCGACAACGGTAAGCAATTTGACAGCGTCCACTTCATTGGCTTCTGTAAAAGACATGGCATCATCAAAAGCTTCTCCGCAGTCGCAAGGCCTCAAGAAAATGGACAAACAGAGGCTTGAACAAGATTTTGAAGGGGACATTAAAGAAAAAGCTTCAAGCCTGCAAGAGTAAGTGACCAGAAGAACTGCCCCGCGTCCTATGGGCGTACCGGACCACAGAAAGAACGACTATTGGACACACTCCCTACTCAATGGTATATGGATGTGAAGCAGTCATCCCAGTGGAAACGGCAGTCCCGTCTCACAGATGAGACACGCATGATCCCGTCCAGAACCAAGCCTTACTCCAAGAATCCTTAGATCTCATTGAAGAGATCCAATAAGAAGCTCAGGTTCAGCTTTAGATGTATCAGGGAAAGAACGCCAAACACTTTAACTCTAAAGTTAAAAGTTGAAAATTTGAAACCGGTGATCTAGTCCTTAGAAGAGTCTTCCCTGCAACCCAAGATCTGGGAGTGGAGGTTCTAGGACCAAACTGGGAAGGACCCTACGAAATCCACAATAAAGTATGTCAGGGAATGTATCGCTTAAGGCGACTAGACAGAACAGAGGTCCCAAGGGCCTTGAATGCATAACACCTACACTGGTACTATCAGTACTTGGGAGGGCCTGATCCTGTTATTAATTATTCTTGTAAATGATGTACTCCCCAGGGCGATTTCTTACTTAATAAAAATGGTGTGTACAAAACATCATAAAGAAATATTGTAAGGAAATAAAAGTCAGCATCCTTCTTCGTACTTTTTCTGACATGTGACCCAAGACTACAATCTTCGATCACTTGGGGGGTACGACCATCTATACGAACAAGCCTAGGAATAATAACAAAACAAGATGCAAAATGAAAGTTTAGTCCTGACCCGGATCATATAGAGCAGGGGTAGCAGATTCCAACAGGATGCAAGGCTTAGGCCCAGTCCTAACCGGGACACACATGGTCCGGGGATACAAAACCCAACAGGACGCAAGGCTCAGGCCCAGTCCTAACCTGGACATACAAGGTTCGGAGGGTATAAAACCCAATAGGACGTATGGCTCAGGTCCAGTCCTAACTCGAACATACACGGTCCGGGAGTACAAAATACCTAAAAAAAATGGTTGACCCATCATGGTCTCAAGTAACCAAATCTCTGTCCCTAGGATCACCTTAGAAGCCCACGTGGACCAGTGTAAAGCTACGTACCGCTGTCAGTTGTAAAGCTTGGTTATGCCCAAGCCGGCCCAATGGGCCCTGATTAATGTGTATTATTTAGCAAAGTCCTTTGTATTAAGCCTC
This sequence comes from Humulus lupulus, assembly GCF_963169125.1. NCBI lineage: Eukaryota > Viridiplantae > Streptophyta > Magnoliopsida > Rosales > Cannabaceae > Humulus > Humulus lupulus. Next base: position 108,105,023 of record NC_084802.1, on the reverse strand, counting down.
CATTAGAGAGCAAGCCATGATTATATCCCTATTGGGCCCGGATTATTCTGGCCCTAGCCCATTGCATTTAACTCCCTATAAATGGGACTGATTGTGCATTGTAGAGGGGGCCCCTGGATTTTCTCTTGTAAGCAATTACCCTGCTCAGACTTCCAGAAAACTCCATTTTAAAAGCTTTCTAAGCTCTAATACAATATACTCATGGGCTAAGGCTCATTAACGCCCCAACCACATAAAAACTTTGTTTGTTTATCTTCAATCCTTTCTTTTTAGCTCTTTTATTTCTCTTAATTCTAGTTTCCGAAAAACTCGGTAAACAATTAGAAAATAAAATATCTTTTAGTTGATTAAGATATTTTAATATCTTAAGCTTAAATAATTATTTGAATTTGATTCTTTAATTATTTATATCCAACTAAATTAAAAAGATTACAAAAATGGTTATTTAATTAAAAATTAGTTTTAATTAAATAAATTAATTAGAAAGTTTGTTTCTAATTAATAGGTTGGGGATAAAAATGTTCCTAAAGATTAGCAAGAAAGCCTAAAGGAGAGGAGGAGCATTCTTAGAGATTCTTGAAAGCTACATAGGCTTAGACTACAATTTTATTTCTAATTTTTAAAGGGATGTAAATTTTAGAAATACCCAATAGTACTCGGTTCATCATTTATTGTTTATTTATTGTATTTAGTTAAATAAATGTTCATTGATGTTTTATTGATAACATGATCATGCGTTAGTCAATTATATGTCATTCATGAAACCCCAACCAGTTTCTCATTATTCATGCATATTTTAGAAACATAACTATCTAGGATTGTCCTATTTGTTTATATGAATTGTGTTTGGAGAACCCAATTGCATGTAAACTACTAAGTTAAATTAGTTAAAACTGGGTAACTCACACCATAATAAAGGCAATAGATTTTATAGGCCTTTAAGATAACCAACTTTATGTAAAAAGTATTTTAGTAAAGTTTGATGAATGTAATGGGTAATTATCTTGATCACGTTAATTATAGAAACAAGATTTTTTATAATTATAAATGCATATTGTAATTAGTTACATTCATAGGGTTATTAATAAACTAGTAATTAATTTGGAATTAATTGATTAGTTTAATAAAACACATTTAATCTAAAATAGTAATTGGGAGAATGTGAAAATCTCAATGTGACCTATGGTCTCCATTGTTAGTACAACACCATGAGATATGTATAGGGCCTCAAGGTGGCTTTGTTTCCGTCCCCCTAAGGAAGGTTTCTAGACATATTAATACCAAGGTTGGCTTCTTACGAATATAGGAAGGAATGATGTATTTTAGGCTTGACCAACCCTAAGGCGGCACTCTCTAAGTTAAGAGTTGTGAGTTCCGAAATAAAGGGGTACACTTACAAAGATGCAATTAATCTTTTACAATTGATAATTGCATCTTGACAAAACAAGCGGTACTTAATATTTAAAAGCAAAAATAAAATGTTATTTTAAGTTTTAAATTATAAAGATAGGATTGTCTTATAAGCTATCTAAATTTCACTTGTCCAACCCTAAGGCGACACTTTATTTGTTGGCTAGTTTTATCGTTGAAAAGTAAATGTTAATTTATGTGTTTTAATTATTGCATTCATGCATCATGTTTACTTTCCAAAACATTGATATTTTTTCAAATGATATTATTATTGTATTTTATTTATTTCAGTAATGTCGAACGGTGGCAATCCAATAACTACTTTACTATCACTTGAAAAACTTAATGGTGATAATTTTATAAGATGAAAATCAAATCTAAATCTTATGTTAATCTATGAGAACCAAAAATTTGTCCTAACTGAGGAATGTCCTGAAGAGCCCACTGCCACTGCCCCGAAGAATGTTCGAGACAAGTATAATGCTTAGATTCAATCCAATAATAAGGAAAAGTGTTACATGATTGTGAGCATGAATGATGTTTTGAGAAAAAATCATGAATCCATGGAAACTCCATTTGAGATAATGGATTCTCTGCAGGCCATGTTTGGGCAGCAATCTGATCAAAGTAGACATGAGGCTACTAGAACCTACATGACTACTAAGATGAAGTAAGGTGATTCTGTACGTGAACATGTCTTGCACATGATTAACGTGATGCATGAAGCAGAAATACATGGGGCCATCATTGATGAGAGTACACAAGAAAGCATCATACTGGAATCACTCACTCCTGCCTTTTCTGCATTCACAACCAACTATATTATGAATAAGTTGGACTTCAACATGACCCAGCTGTTGAATGAACGGCAGGCATTCGAGTCTATTAAAAGATCCATTACCAAAGAGACTGAGGCAAATGTGGTAGAGGAGAAACCTTCAAACTTTGAGGAGAAATCCAAGAAGAGAAAGAAGAACATTGATAAGGACAATGGAAAGGGCAAGAAGTCCAAGAAAAGCAAGAAGGCGCCAAAAGCCAAGGAGAACAAGAATGACAACAACTCCAAGAAGAAAGAACCAAAAGGAAATGTTTCCACTGTGGAGTTGAAGGTCACTGGAAGAGAAAATTTAAGAAGTATCTCTCTGAGTTGAAAAATAAAGGTAAATATGATTTTCTTGTACTTGAAGCTTGTGTAGTGGAAGACAAAATGTCACCCTGGGTTTTATATTCAGGAGCCACTAACCATGTTTGTTCTTCTGTGCAGATACTTGAGTCATCAAGGGAGCTGGCAGATGGCGAGCTGACCATGCAAGTTGGAAGTGGAGCGCTCGTTTCATCAAGATCAAAGGGAACATCCCGTTTAATTTTTGGGAACAATTATTTAGTTTTGAAGTGTTTATTTTATTCCTGGACTTTCTTGAAATTTAGATTCTTTATCTATGTTGCATGAACAATTTTTTTATATTTCTTTTAGTGATAATGTGATTGTTATTTTGAAGAATGGTTTTAAAATATGTCAAGCAAAATGTTGTACCCTGATTTCAGCACGAGTCCTTCACTCAGCTCGTGTACAGTTAGCAAATAAATATGTGGAAGAAATAATCAAGGAATCCATTTATTATCTACGTGGACAGCCTAGTTTTCACGGTGATTATTCAAGCTAGGGATGCATTGGTTACGAAGCGCGAGCTCATGATATTCATACGGCCTCCATAGTACAAGCTCAGGGATATATTTAGCTCGAGGTAACTTAAATATATTGCGTACCTGCGAATCCCAAAAGACTCAGGTACTTTTAAGCAATCATTTATGGCCAGCCTGTAACATTTAATCTCCCAGATATTAGGAGACCATTTATTTTGTGATCAAATCATATCCTAGTATAAATGGGAATATTTTGTATTAAATGTAATAAATATGTAAATCTGTGATTGACTCACGCGGTTACCCAAACCTGTCCATTGAATTTCTCTATAAATACCGGGAATATTGGAGAGAAAAAGGGACAATTATTTTGTAATACTGAAACTCTGCCAAAATAGAGAGAGAGAAATAGTAATAATATAGACTCATGGACTAGGTGGATTTTAACCACTGAACCACGTAAAAAGATCTGTCTTTGAGATTTCATTTCTTATTTTGGTTTATTATCAAGCACTAATTAACCTTGTTATTTTCTTAATTCACTGTTGGCGAAAAATCGCGTCAACAGTTTGGTGCTTTCATTGAGAGGTGAGATTAGGGCTTTCATCAAAATCCCAGTCAAATCTCATCATGGTGGGCACTCGCTCAATGCACGTTAATGAGATAGAACAACCTGGTGGGCATGAGGTCCCTCATACTGCTGTTTCAAACGAGCATGGCCCTGAAGTTCAGCAACGTCTGGGAAAGAAACAGGTGGGCCACGGCGATACTGGGAGTTCGGCGTCATTACCACCGAATCGAAACCCAGATTACAGAAATGTGGTTGAATTGGAAAATATACAGTTAAGAAGCCACCTTGCCAAGGAAAACAGGAAAATTGAAGAGGTTTTGGCTTGGTTACTCCTTCTTGAAATAGACATTAATGTTGGAAAGAGGAAAAGTAGGTCTCATAAGTCCCACAGGAATAATCGATCCAAACCAAGTCGGTCAGTTAGAACTGCCACCTCAATTTCTATGCCTGCGACGCAAGACCGCCAAAATGCTCAACCTAGTGGCCCTCGGAGGGGTCATCAGCACATCAGTTGATCGGTTAGAATTGCGACCCCAAGTTCGATGCCTCCATCGCACGCACTTGGGAATACCCATGGAAATCCACGAGGAGGGGCTGGAATAGGTTCACAAAGGCAAAATGTTCCAGCCAACATTCATGCGTCACGATCAGTTCGTCAGGTGCAGAGAGCTAGAAATGATGGGGCAGAACAGAGGTGGGCTAATTTAATTCGCCCTGATGGGACAAGTACTGCCTCACAAGTTAGGCATCCCCCGTCACCCATAAGACATCTGACATTGCCTCGTCCTAGATGGGACATTCTTGCATATGGAGATAGAAGAAGAAACCCTCCTCCATTTACCCGTACCTATGTTCCACGGACACGTGTTGAAAATTTGGATCCTCGGCCTCCACCACGAGTTGTGAGCTTCGCAAATGGAAATTATTGGACAGAAAGTCATCGAAGTGGTACGTCCGGTAGGTCCTTGGGCGATCTAAGGAATCATCTAAGTTTGGCTCAAAGCCCTCGATATGATCCATGGCCTAATCTGCGCAATCACCTAAATTCGCAGAGAAGAAATTTAACTCGTGATGAAGGAGACAATTACACTCGTCAAGAGGGAGGTCCTTCCGAAGTACATGATAACGGGAATGCCCCACAAAACCAAGCCCGAACATGGAGGGACAACAACTCGCCACACGCGTATGATAGGATGGGAGCTATTGAACAGGCCCAGAATAATCTAGGGGCCAAGGACCAAACCCTCAAAAAGGATAGCCCAAATGGAGGAGCTAATGAAGAAGCTCCTATCGGAGAAAGAGAAAGATGAGTGTGACTCAGAGGATGAGCTCGAGCTTTTCGCCCCGAATATTGCAGCAGCCACATATCCAGTGGGTTTCAGGATGCCACATTTGTCAAAGTTTGGCAGAGATGGGGATCCGTCTAATCACCTAGGGATTTTCAACACCATAATGATGGCTCACAATGTTGGACCCGATCTAAGGTGCCTTATATTCCCCTCGACTTTGATTGGTCCAGCCAGGCAGTGGTTCAAACAATACATGAGGCATTCAATCAGCTCATGGAAGAGTTTTTCCACTGATTTGAAGAGAGCCTTCAAGGCTTCCTCGGAACCTCGAATGAAGGCTGACTCATTGGCTAATGTAAAGTAGCAGCCGAGTGAATCATTGAAAGTGTATCTAAGTAAGTTTGCCAATGTCACTGCGCGAGCCAGAGATGCTGACAAAAGCTCCAAGCTCATGGAAATTAGGACATGAATTGTTGTTGGAGGCGACTTGTGGCAAGAGTTATAGAGGAAAGGATTTAATACTATGGGTGACTTCTTGACACGAGCTCAAAGATAGGTTAACCTGGAAGAGGCGTGAGTTTCTATCGCAAGAACCAGCCTAGTCCCTGTCCAGCCTGTTGGAGCGGTAACAGATGTTGCAGCTACGGCTCAAACTGTTGCCCAGAATAACCAAAGGGGAAATAACAAGAGGAAGGGAAATGGTGAGGGAGAACAGAGCGGAACAAAGAAAAACAAGTCTGCGGAGAAATTTAAACTGGTCTACGCAACATTTACCGATCTCACGGATACAAGAGAGCGCATCTTCTTAGCTAATTCTACTTGCCTTCCATGGAAGAAGCCAGAACCACTGAAAAACCAAAGAGCGAAGAGAGATCCTTCGAAATTTTGCCGATTCCACAATGATATTGGTCATAATACTGATGACTGTAGACAACTAAAGGATGAGATCGAGATTATAATCAGGGTAGGGCCTTTGGCCCAGTACGCCTGGAATCGAGCGACTCCCAATCAGCCCGCTGGACAAAATCCTCTGCCTGCTCCTGAAGCTCCAACAAGTCAAGCCGGAGCTCGGGTGAATTAGGAAAATCCTCCTCTGATAATAGGAGGAGATATAGCCATCATTTCGGGAGGACCTCTTTTGGCAGGCACGAGCAGAGGTGCCCAAAAGAGATACATCAATGAATTGAAGTCCCATAATGGAGTGGAGATCGTCCCGGAACAACAATTATCAAAGCAGCAATGATTGGAGAATCAACCAATCATTTTTACGGAGGAAGATGCCAGCCATGTCTAGTTACCACATAACGATCCTCTGATCATAACTGTTCAGCTCGCCAACTGGAGAGTTCGGAGGACACTAGTAGACAACAGGAGTTTTGTGAATCTACTTTTTAGGTCCACCTTAGAAAAAATGGGATTGTCGGTGACCGAGCTAAAGGTAACCTCAATGATTCTATATGGGTTTTCTAGTGAAGGGTCGGCTGCAAGCTACTTGTCTGCAAGCTACTTGAGTTCGTGGTCGGCTATCGAATTAGTGGTAACATTGGGTGAAGGTCCACGAATTGTCTGCAAGCTACTTGAGTTCGTGGTCATCGATTGTCCAGCCATGTACAATGCGATTTTGGACCGACCTACGTTGATGGCGTTTGAAGCCATAACCTCTATCTGCCACCTAGCAATCAAATTCCCCTCATCTGCAGGAATATGCACCATCAGAGGTGATCAGCTCCCTGCTAGGGAATGCTATAGCATTTCTATGAAGGGAAAATCACAACCCAGGCAGCAAGCAATGGCCATAAGTGACGGAGGTGAGGAGTCCCAGGAAGTGGAAGTTTCTTTCGAGATGGAAGAACCTCAAGAAACAAAGGATAGTGACGTCGTCCCAAGTGATTATATTGACCCACGAATGGGCAAGGACAGATCAGAGCTCCAAGCTATTGAGGAGCTCCAAGTAAGCTTAGATCCCAAAGATGCTTCAAGAGTCACTAAGATTGGGAAACATCTTGGTGATAAAAGGAAAAATGAGCTGGTTATGTTTTTACAAGGGAATCTAGATGTTTTCGCCAGGTCGCATGAAGACAGAGTGGAAATAAGCCCGAGTGTGATCATGCACACTCTAAACTTAGACAAAAGTGTGTCTGCAAAATCCCAAAACCAAGATGTTTGGAAACAGTCCAAGTTGAAGCACTGGAGGAAGAAGTAGCTCGGCTGTTAAAGTGTGGGTTTATTCGTGAAGAAAAATACCCGATCTGGGTCTCGAATCCTATGCTGGTCCAAAAGCCAAACGGAAAGTGGAGGACCTGCATCGATTTCTTCGACCTGAACAAAGCTTGTCCTAAAAATTTCTTTCCACTACCGAGGATTGATCAATTGGTAGATGCCACCGCAGGACACGATCTCATGTCCTTCATGGATGTGTATTCTAGATATAACCAGATCGCGATGAATCCTGTGGACCAAGAGCATACTAGCTTTATGACTCCAACTAATGTTTATTGTTATAAAGTTATGCCCTTTGGGCTGAAGAATGCCGAAGCTACCTACCAATGGTTAGTCAATAAAATGTTTGTTGGTCAGATTGGGAAAAATATGGAAGTGTATGTCGATGATATGGTAGTCAAATCCAAGACTGTCGATAACCATGTATCAGATTTGAATGAATATTTTGAGATTTTGAGGTGGTATAATATGAGACTGAATCCCCAGAAGTGTACTTTCGGAGTGGCTTGGGGAAAATTTCTGGGATTTATAGTCAATATAAGGGGGATAGAGGCAAACCCTAATAAAATCAAATCATTGCTGGAAATGCCCTCACCTAGGTTGTGTAAAGAAGTTCAGAGTCTGACTGGTAAGGTGGCAGCCCTGAACCATTTTATTTCAAAATCCACTGACAAGTGCTTGCCGTTCTAGAACTTGCTCAGAGGAAACAAGAAATTTGAATGGACTAAGGAGTGCACGCAGGTATTCCTTGACCTAAAAATGCACTTGGACAAGCCCCTAGTGTTGTTTAAGCATATGTCTAGAGAACCTCTATTCCTTTATTTGGCTATGACAGAAAGTGCAGTTAGTGTCGTGTTAGTTCGAGAAGAAGACCGCGCTAAAAAACTGGTGTATTATATAAGCAAGAGACTTCTCGGAGTTGAATCACGACATCCACTGATAGAAAATATGGCTTTCTATATAATATTGGCTTCAAGAAAACTCCGGCCATATTTCCAGTCCCATTCAATTAACATCATAACCAACCAACCTTTAAGGCAAGTATTGCAAAAACCTGAAACGTCGGGATGTCTTTTAAAGTGGGCGGTTGAACTCAGCCAATTCGAAATATTGTATGTACCACGGACCTCAATCAAAAGTCAGGCCCTTGCTGATTTTGTGGCTGAATGCACCGGATTTCAAGAGGAGCTTTTGAAGGAACCGGTGTAGGAGTTGTGGAAAATATTCGTAGATGGGTCATCGAACGAGAACAGATTCGGAGCTAGGATCATATTAATCTCTCTAGAAGGACATCGATTCTATAAAACGCTGACATTTGGATTCGAAGCATCTAACAACGAAGCCGAATATGAGGCCTTGCTAGCTGGACTTAAAGTAGCGAAGGAGCTCAAAGAGAAGGTCGTACAATGTTATAGCGATTCCCATCTCATGGTCATTTAGGTGTTGGGGGAGTATCAAGCTCTAGGTACCAAGATGGCTGCTAACCTAGCTAAGGTAAACAGGGAGCTATCATAATTTGAGTACAGTACTGTTGAACAGATACCTCGCGAGCAGAACTCTAATGCTGACGCTTTGGCAAGGCTTGCCACCACCAAGGAAGCTGAGACATTGAATGTAGTGCCAGTGGAGTTCTTGGAAAGTCCAAGCGTGATAGAAAAAATGGTAGAGGCTGAGATGATCGACGCAAGGCTGACCTGGATGACCCCCATAGTGGAATATCTTACAATAGGAAGGCTACATGAGGAAAGAAAGGATGCAAGAAAAATATTCTATCAAGATCCGAGGTAAGTGATATTGAATGGTACATTATACTGACGTGGTCATTCATTGCCTCTCCTACGGTGTGTTCTACCTGAGGAAGCTAAAACCATTCTGCAAGAAGTGCATGAAGGCTTTTGTGGAGATCATGTGGGGGGCAAAACCTAGCATTGAAAATATTGAGGCGGGGCTATTTTTTGCCCACTTTAACGAAAGACTCCATCTCCCATGTTCAGAAATGCAACAAATGCCAGCACTTCGCCACAGTTGCCCGAGCTGCTCCAGTCGAGCTGACTATGTTCTCATCCATGTGGCCATTTGCGGTGTGGGGAATCATCTTGATAGGGTCCCTATCAATGGGCAGAGTTCGTTATGCAGTTGTGGCAATCGACTTCTTCACAAAATGGGTAGAGGCTGAGCCTTTGGCAATTATCACATTGAAGAAAGTCCTAGACTTTGTGGTAAAAAACATTGTATGCTGGTTTGGGCTTCCTAGAAAGATCATGTTAGACAATGGGACCCAATTTGAAAGTGATCTTTTCACCAACTTCTATGAAAAGTATGGCGTTATTAAGAGTTTTTCCTTGGTAGCATATCCACAGGCCAATGGATAGGTCGAGGCTATGAATAAGACCCTAAAGGCGAGCCTTAAGAAGAGGTTAGATGAGGCCAAAGGAGTCTGGCCTGAGCAGCTCCCGCAAGTACTTTGGGCATACCAAAATTCCCACAGGACCTCCACAGGACACACTCCTTTCTCCTTAACTTTTGGAAGCGAGGCCGTCCTTCCAGTCGAAGCTAGGGTGGCTACTCACAGGAAAAAGACGGTTAGCCATGAATGAAATGATGAATTACTTAATGCATCATTCGACCTGATTGATGAGAAATGAGAGGATTCGCAGTTATAGCTCGCCCATTATCAACCGAAAATCACTTGTTACTTTAATTCTAAGGCCAAGAGACGTAGTTTTAGATTGGGCGACCTGGTTCTCCGAAGGGTCTTTTTGGCAAATAAGGATCCCAAAGACAACATTTTAGGCCTGAACTAGGAAGGACTATATCAAATCGTGGAAGTTTTGCGTGAAGGAACTTTCAAGTTAACTCGGCTTAGTGGAGAAACATTCCCACGGACCTGGAACGCCATGCATCTAAAAAAGTATTATCAGTAGTACAATCATCCATGTAAGGCTTAATAATAAAAGCCATTTAATTAAATAACAGGGGATTATTGTGTAATTTTTCTTGTTAAAGTGGTTTTAAATAATTTTTCTCTATAAGGTTGTACTAGCTCGTGTATTGATGTTTGTAAAAGCAACCAAGAAAATCTCTACATTCTGGTTACTTAGGGGCATATAACCCGATGTGGATCAGAATAACGTTGCCGGATGAGTCTAAATTACTTAAAATCCTGGGCACAACCAGGTACAAAACTATCCTGGATACAACCAGGTCAATAAACTTAGGAGCTTGGAAAATTGATTATTCGACCGCCATTTAAGAGCTCGAGATGTCAAAAATCCTAACACGAACTAAGTTTAAATCACTTAAAACCCTGGATACAACCAGGTCCCAAAACTTAGAAGTTAGGAAAATTGAATATTCGATGGCTTTTCTAAGAGCTCGAGATGTCAATAGACCTAGCATAAACTCAGTTTTAGTCATTTAAAACCCTGGATGCAACCAGGTATGAAACTTTGAAAGTTGGGGAAAATTGTTAAAACCAAGGGTTTTTTAAAGCTCAAGTTATCAATAAACCTAACATGAAGCAAGTTTCAAATATTTAAAATCCCGCATATAACTAGGTCCAAGGCCTGATTCTTAACAGGTATGATATAAATCAACACATTATGTTTGGATATAACCAAGCTTAAAACATCTATTCCAATCTAAAAATCGATTCCTAAAATCTCGAATGTACAAGTCTAAGAAATCATAAACATGAGAAATAGTCAAGGAAAGATAAATAGATTAAAAGTTAGATATATAAATTGAAATTAAATTTGTCCTGAGGAGAAAAACCTTGAACCGAGCCTAAGGGAAATTGTTTACAAATAGATATAAAAAAAAAAAAACAGAAAAGATGGTCATTGAGCCCCTCTAGGATGCTCTGAGGACGTGACCTCCTAGCCTTCCTGCTCGACCACTGTAGAAGCATCCCTCATTTCTGACGATTCTAGCAAGATCCGAGCCTTGAATTTTTCCAGGTACGGTTCCCACAATGCAGGAGCCATGAAAGAAACGTTGCCATCCTGGTTAAAAGCCCAGAAATGGTACAACATATCTTCCATGGAGGACAGTGAGGCCACTTTTTCTTCTTTGACTGCAGCCTCGGCCTCGAGCAGCTTTGCCTTGGTTTCGTCAACCTTGGCCTGGAGCTGGGCAGTTTGGGTCTAGAGAGCAGTCAAGGCCATCTTTGCAGTTGCTCGCTTTCCTGAGATGAGGCAAGTGCAAACTTGGCATCGTACTAGCTCTTTTGAGTAGCTGCAAAGGAAGCTTTGGCAGCCTGCTCGCCCTCTTGAGCAGCGGTCAGGGCGGTCTTGGCGGCATTGATCTCAGCCTGGAGCTCATCGTTTCTGGCCCTAGCCCGGGCTGTGTTACGTTGTTGAGCTAGGGCAGACTGCAAAATAACAAGGAAAGTTAGATGTATCCTTTGACAAAATAAAGAGAAAAATGTCACCAAGGAATGATAACATACTGTGAGGGTCATCCCCAAGGCTGACTCCAGGACGTTCTCTGGGCTCCGCTCCTCGATCGTCCTCAAGTCCCTCGAGCTGGCTCTGTAAGCGTGCCCCACCATGTGGCTCGCCGTCTCGTAGAGGATTCCCTGAAAGGCTTTCGGGATCTTCTCCAAATCCTGGGGATCAACTGGTACGTAGACAGTAGCAGCTGGGGCAGGAGGAGCTGGGGGATCAGCTTGTATTACTTGATCCTGAGAAGGCGTGAACCGAGGTGGAGGTGGAGGAGGAGGAATCCTCTTCTAGGTAATGGAAGACATCGAAGTTGTTGAGCTTGTGCCTTTCCCCTTAGCAAGGGATTTTGAGACATTTCCCCCCTGCTGGAGGAGCCTTCTTTGTAAATCTGGGCCTCTTCACGATAGGGCCCGAGCCAGATTTCCCGTTCTGGAAAGTCGTACGGAGGACAGGAGCTTCGGGTTGTTCCATCTCGTCGCCTGAAAAGAACAAAAAGGGGATTAGTTCAAAAGTAAAGTAAAAAACATACACAAAGAAAATAAATAAAGATCCTACCCTCTAGGCTGGGGGAGGAGTCTATTGTCATGACCTCCGACCTCGGGATTACTGGAGGAGAAGGAGAATCTAAGTCTAATATTTCTTGGACCCTAGGTGTAATGCCCCAAAATCTTAATGCGGTTTAATGGCTTGATTGGTAGGCCGGAAGGGCCATAATTGATTTATTATTCCATTAAATGATTATATGCATGTTTATGTGAAATATATTATTATATCATTATATCATTATATGATGATAAATGCATGCATGTGGGTCCACATTTAATCATAGGGGAATTTTGGTAATATGGCCCGTTGAGGGTGTAATTGTGTATTTTCATGCATGTTGGTGAATTGATCTGGCCACATTATAATGTGGCTTTGTTCGAGCCATTCAGCATGAGACAATCTTTGAATACAAGTTATCGGTTTGGTCATAACGGGGTTGATTTTGGGGCTTGGGGTGAGTCTCGGGGTGATTTGGTGATTAGATCATTATCGAGAATTAAAGGGTAATGGGATATGATTTAATTGGTATTTGAGAATAATGGGAATTGGAGAGCATTAATTATGATTAACGAGATAGGCAGGAAAGGACGGCTTTGCCGTTCGGGGCTATTAAGAGGTGAGTTAGGCATGGGGGGTATGTTGGTCATTTGACCTAGGTTATATATCAAGTGGATGGCTGTAGAAAATAGAACCAAAACAGATCCTTATTCTACCTCCCTCACGATCATCATTTCCCTTATTTTTTCCTTTGAATTTTGAAGCAAGTTTGGGGATTCAAACTTGGAGATTGAAGCTTGAGGTCTTAGGCTAGTGTTCAGCCATTGAAGGGAAAGCAAACCTAAGTTTAAGGTAAGGTTTTAGTTCAATTTTATGGTTCCTTGCTCTGTTTTTTGGTTAGTTTTGAGATTGAAGATTTGATCATAGGAATGGGAATTTGATGAAGTTTTGAATGGTTTAAGGCTTAGGTTTTGTTGGATATATGGCAGTTAAGTTGTGGTAATAATTAGCTTTGCTTTGTCATATTGGGAGTGTTTTAATAGGTTTTTGAAATGAGTTCAAAGGGGAAAAACAGGGGTTTTTGGCTGAGTTTCAGGTGGGGTCGTGGCTCAGTTCTAGAGCGTCGCGGCCCAAGCTTGTTAAACAGGAAGGGTGGAGCTAAAGGGTCGTTGGGCTGCAGCATCGGGAAGGTTGAGCTGCGGCACGTGTGGGTGGCTGGAGTTTAGGCGCCTTTATTTGGGAGGCAGGCCGCAGCATGATGGATGTAGGGCCGTGACTCTTAAGAGCATTTTTGGCCAGAAATTTGCTTTTGTCGTGGGGATTCAAACCTTAGGCCTCAGGATCGTCCTACTACCCAGTTTATTAGGATTCGATGTCCCAGAGGCTAGGTCTTGGTCCGGGAACCTTTTTTTATTCATTTTATTGATGGAATCCCATAATTGGTTATGACCATGTCACCGTCAAGGAACTAAAAGCCTGATCGTTCTCAAGGGTCGTTCTTTTACTAATTCTCGCTTGAACCAAAGGTAAGAAAAATGCACCCCATATGTGACATGCATGGTTATTCATGAGGCATGTTGAGTGTTTAAATGTGGACTTTGATTTCATATCAAATTCTTAGAAATCTTGCTTATTTGTTAATGCCACTGACTTATTAGTCAGAGGCTATAACGGTGTCAGTATTAACTGTGAAGTTGTGACTTACTAGTCAAGTTCGGCAGTAGTACTGAGCACTGGTGGTATGGTATTGGCTTAAGAGTCAAGAACAGTTTTAGCATATTTAACACAAGAGGAAAATATTAGATCTAATTGACATCAACATTGAATGGCTCATCATGAGCATTAATGTCGAACCGACCTCAAGTTTAATGAAAACTAAAATCGCTTGTATAGTCTCATGACTAGTCACTTAGAGACAGGGCTAGAAGGCCCAGGTGACTGCATCATCACATGGCTAGGGTACGGAGCCCAAGTTAGTGACTCACTCATTGGTCACTCATTTGATTCAAGTTGTGACTCCATGGTCACACATCTGATTTCAAGCTAGTGACTTACTCATCAGTCACTCATCTCATTAAGGCTACAAGCCTCAGCAAGGTTACCAAAACCTTGAAGTGATATTCACTTATCTGTTCAGGGCTATAAGCTCTGTATGATTATCATGATCATCATTTGATATTACATACATGTAGTAATGAGTTTTCTTGCTGAGCTTTGGCTCACAGGTGCTATGTGGTGCATGTAAAGGGAAAGAAAAGCTCACCCAGCCTTGAGTGGAGAGCTTAGGTGGCGATGTGTACATATGCGGCCGCTTGACCACCACGGCCAAGGTGTTTCTCAAAGGAACAAAGGGTTAACCCTATTTTTTCCGCTTAGGTCAGCGGGTTGTAATTTACACTGTAATGATCATTTTGTATTGTAAATAACTTGTAAACGCATTTATGGGCCCATGAACAGGTTTATGTTTTAAGTAAAATATATCATTTCCTTTTAATCGAGTTTTTCACCTTAGCATGTTAATAATACCTAGATGCACGTTTATAACCAAAGGACTCGATGAGAGAGTTAAGCACAGTTTGAAGCTCACAGTAATTATCTTGGAGTAACCAAGGCGTTACACTAGGAGGTTCGGACTCAGGTTCTACCTCGGGGCTGGACTCATGTACATGCTTCCTAAATCCAAGGGCAAAGGTGCCCTGGAGCAGAGAAGGCCAGCTCCTACAATTGGTCCCATACTCCTCAAAGATAGCGGACCTAAAATTTAAGGTGTTATCTACAACAACGGTGCCCTTGGGGTAACTGTTGTCATGACGCAACACTAAGTGGTCCACACACTGGAGCAGGTTGACATTACGGTTTGGATTGTTAGGGTGACAGTTGATGAGCTGATTGGGGTTAAATCTAACTAACCTAAAATCGGCAATAACCCTATCTAATGCCCTATAGGGTATGGGTTAACATTGCTGGAGGGGCCGACTGCTGCCCCCGACGCAGCTCATTCTAAATTGGGTTCTAGATTAGCTTGGGGAACCTGCCTCTTCCGCAAAAGAGGCACCTCATCCTCTTCCTGTTCCTCGCCTTCGGTGGCCGGTGAGTCCTCTTCATGAGAGGGCGAGAGCTCGTGGATTACCGGGAGAGTAGCCCGGGTCCTTAAGGTCAACGTCTGGCCTTGCCTAATCAAATTGCACGCCAGCATCGTGCCATCACTCACGAGCTGGTGGTAATCCTTCTTATTGGGTGGGAGCCAAGAAAAAGTTTCATATTGACCCCCAAGGGTCACTGTCTTCCTCGTCCTCGCAAATATGGCTACACAAAAAAAAAAACTCAGTTAGCACATGCGCAAGGAAAATTTCTTGAAAAGAGTAAAATCTTACAAGCTGAGATCATAGACTAAAAAGAAAGAAAAAAAACTTATGAGGACGGTTGAAGTATTAGTGCTCGTAGTTTCGGAACCTGTTCGCAATAAAAAATTGGTCTTTGTAGTCGTTGGGGTGGCTTGGGAGCTCGATGACTGGAGCAGAGTTTGGGAACCTGGTGAGGTAGTAGAACACGCCACCTTGACCATTTTGTTTTGGGCTGGCTTTGAGTCAGAAAAAATACAGTATATCTGCCGGAGTGGGGAGCTCCCACTCATACTTCAAAAATAAGTATTTCAGCCCTGCCAAAAGCCTGTAAGAATGTTGGGGAAGCTGAAAGGGTGCCAACTTTACATAATTTAGGAAGTCGGCAAAATATTGATTCAGGGGAAGGAAGGCCCCTGCCTTCAAATGTTCATCGCTCCAAGCCGCGAAGTCATCCTGGAGAGGGGAATAACTTCATTCCCCTTCGAACGGAGGTCGGGCAATAAGGACTCTGGTCCCGACCTCAATGTTATGGCTCAACATAATTTTGTTGACCCTTCCTTGGGTTGTAATCTTGGATGTGATTGTCTCTGCCTCGAAGAAAGCGTTAGGGTCCACCACAACTTCCCTCTCCACCACTGGGCTGAAGTGAGAAATGGGAGATTCTGAGGCGATCTCTTTCCCTTTGTTCGATTGTTGAACAGACGAGCTGGGTGCATTCTTCTTTGGTGCGTTCTTCTTGGGAGCCATCAGATCGCCTAACAAGCAAGAATGATGAGTTATTTAGTAGGCGACCTAAGAGTTGGTCAAGGTTATGGCACGGAAGTACGGAGGAGAATGTTGTCTCTGATATACGAGCTGAGTTAGTCTCAGCCCGTTGCGTGATGCCACGTGATACCCTACGCTATGCGCCTCAGTTTCCTAACAGACCCCTGATGTTTAGGGATCGCGTGTCAGAAAATCAAGCCACTACTCTCCTTGGAGGGTAATTTAGAGTAAAACCACCCAAGAAGCGTAACCCATAAGCAACCTAGTTTCGAACCCTAAAAACTTTTCATCTTCTATATCCCAAATGGGTATTTCCTAAAATTCATCATAAATTACCCAGTTTTATGAACATCATAGTTCTAGAGATATTTTAAGATCTACTCAGTAAACCTAAGTTGAAGCCTATGTGCCAAAAATATTTGGAGAACAACCTAATAAGGACTACGGTGAAATGCGGGTGAGCTTGATTAAAAAAAAAAGAGACAAGTAAAAGAAAAGTTTCTTAAAAATCAAAAGACTCACAATGTGTTCTTCGATAAAAGAAGTAGACTTCACAGGGGAGAGTTCCTGGGAGACTCCTGAGTAATTGAGTAACTGGGTTTCTAAAGGTTTTTGCAACAGATGGTTTTTGGGTTTTTCTGAGAAGGAAGAAGGGTTTGGAAATGCCGAAGAGAGAAGATGTAGAAATATTTCGAATGGAAGGTGATGAATCCAGGAAATTTCCTACCCTATTTATACGTAAATGACATAAAATAATTTGGGTCGTCCGATTTGGTTAGTACAAAATCCAAGGGATGTTTTTCAAAGACAAAACGACGGAAAAAAGGTGACAAGACAATTATTTTAAGCCTCGAAACCCGAACTGGCACCAATTGTGATGTACCATGTGTCCAAGTACTCGAGTAGTGGGCAGGCATGATTTAATGCAGCAGAAGTCTAAAAGTCCCTACTGTGTAGGTCAAAAAGTGACGTCATGAACCATGGGTAGGGACTTGGGGGGAAAATGTTGTACCCTAATTTCAGCACAAGCCTTCACTCAGCTCGGGTACAACTGGCAAATAAATATGTGGAAAAAATAATCAAGGAATCCATTTATTATCCACGTGGACAACCCAGTTTTCACGGTGATTATGAGAGCTAGGGATGCATAGGTTGCGAGGCGCGAGCTCAAGATATTCATACGGCCTCCATAGTATGAGCTCGGATTTATATTCAGCTCGTGGAAACTCAAATATATTGCGTACCCGCGAATCCCCAAAGACTCAGGTACTTTTATGCAATCATTTATGGCCAGCCTGTAACATTTAATTTCCCAGATATTAGGAGACCATTTATTTCGTGATCAAATCATATCCTAGTATAAATTGGAATATTTTGTATTAAATGTAATAAATATGTAAATCTGTGATTGACTCACGCGGTTACCCAAACCTGTCCATGGAATTTCTCTATAAATACTGGGAATATTGGATAGGAAAAGGGACGATTATTCTGTAATACTGAAACTCTGCCAAAATACAGAGAGAAAAACAATAATAATATCAACTTGTGGACTAGGTGGATTTTAACCACTGAACCACGTAAAAAGATCTGTCTTTGAGAGTCCATTTCTTATTGCGGTTTATTATGAAGCTCTAATCAACCTTGTTATTTTATTAATTCACTGTTGGTGAAAAACCGCGTCAACACAAAACATAATAACAAATTGTATATGCTCAAACCAAATGAACGTACATTCAATAATTGAGAATTATTTAAAGTAGCAAAATCAAAAGGTAACAAAAGACAAAAAAATTTGAACGAGGATGACACATATCTTTGGCATCTTAGACTTGGTTATATAGGTCTAGATAGGATAAGCCGATTCCCAAAAGATGGTCCTTTGAGAGAACTAAGAGTTGGAACTCTTCTGGTTTTTGAATCTTGTCTAGAAGGAAAAATGACAAAACGTCATTTCTCAGCCAAAGGAAATAGAGCCAAAGAACCTTTGGAGCTTGTACACAGCAATGCCTTTGGTCCAATCAATGTACAAGCAAGAGGTGGGTATGAGTACTTCGTCACTTTTATTGATGATTACTCAAAATATGGTCATACTTACTTAATGCTTAAGAAATCTGAAACCTTTGGTAAGTTTCATGAATTCAAAGCTGAGGCTGAGAAGCAGTTAGGTAAGACTCTTAAGACACTTCGATCTGATCGAGGTGGAGAATATTTGGATTTAGAATTCAAAGATTTCTTGTTGGAGCACGGTATTCTATCCCAACTCATAACACCCGAAATGTCACAGAAAAATAGTATTTTTGAAAGAAGAAATAGGACCTTGTTTGACATGGTCAGGTCTATGTTAAGCTACTCTTCACTTCCTCTCTCATTTTGGGGATATGGACTTCAAACGATGACTTACATTTTGAATGTAGTCCCATCTAAGACCATAAGCAAAACGCCACTGGAATTGTGGAATGGAAACAACCTAGTTTGCACCATCTCCGCATTTAGGGTTGTCCTGCTCATGTTCTTAGACCTAAATCAGGGAAACTTGAATCAAGGTTGGAAGTGTGTATTTTTGTTGGCTACACTCCAGAGACAAGAGGCAGTTATTTCTATAGTCCCAAGGATCAAAAGGTATTTGTTTCCACAAATGCAACCTTCCTTCAATATGACTATATCAATAACTATAAACCTCGGTGCAAGGTAGTATTAGAGGAACTCACAGCTAATAAGATTCCATCACAATCATCTTCATCATTAAATGATAAACAGCAAACCGAGGAAACCATGATTCCCGAAAAAGAAACCCCGGTGCAACGTCGTAGTGGGAGGATTATGAGACAACATGTTCGCTACGAACATGAGGCACATGTCCTTGTTTCTAATATAGACAAGGATGACCCATTAACCTTTAAAGAGGCAATGGATGATCTTGAAAAGGAGAAATGGCATGAAGCCATGAACCAAGAAATGGAATCGATGTATTCCAATTCTTTCTGGGAGCTTGTGGATCCACCTGAAGATGTCAAACCCACAGGGTGTAAGTGGATATACAAGAAGAAAAGAGGTGTAGATGGGAAAGTATAGACTTTCAAAGCGAGGCTAGTAGCCAAAGGTTGCACTCAGAGAGAAGGTGTTGATTATGAAGTAGCATTATCTTCTGTGGCCATGCTCAAATCCATTCGCATCCTCTTATTCATTGTGGCTGCCAATGATTATGAGATATGGAAAATGGACATCAAGATAGCCTTTCTAAATGGCTATCTATATGGTACAACCAGAAGGGTTCATAAAGAAAGGGAAAGATCAAAAGGTGTGCAAATTGCTAAAATCCATTATGGATTAAAGGGAGCATCTAGATCTTTGAATATCACTTATGATGAAACAATGAAAACATATGGCTTCGAACAGAATTTTGACGAAGCATGTGTATATAAATACATCAAAGGTAAAGTGGTAGTTTTCTTAGTTCTTTACGTTTATGACATTTTGCTCATTGGGAATAATGTAGAGACATTGCCAAACGTGAAGAAGTGGTTAACCGAAAATTTCCACATGAAAGAATTGTGTGAGGCGAGCTATGTTATGGGAATCCAAATCCTAAGGGATAGGAAGAACAAGCTCTTGGCACTTTCTTAGGCTAATTATATAGAAAAGGTACTTGAAAGATTCTCCATGGAGAATTCCAAGAAAGGTTAGTTGCCGACCAGACATGGAATTGCTTTCTTTAAGGAACAATGTCCTAAGAAACCTCAGGAGAAAGAGGATATGAGAAAGTTTTCCTATGCTTTAGCAGACAAAGAGAGTCGAAAGTCGACATCTGGGTCATTGTTCACTCTTGGTGGAGGAGCTGTTGTCTGGAGAAGCTTTAAACAATCGAGCATAGCTGATTCAACCATGGAAGTCGAATGCATAGCGGCTTGTGCAGCAGCTAAGGAGGTAGTTTGGTTGAGGAAGTTCAACACTGATCTGGAAGTTGTTCCGGACATGAATAAGCCACTAATCCTGTATTGTGACAACATTGGAGCAGTAGCTAATTCCAAAGAACCAAGAAGCCACAAGAGAGGAAAGCATATATAAATGAAATACTCTCTAGTAAGAGAGATTGTACACTAAGGTGATGTGACTATTATCAAGATAGCGTCAGAACAGAACTTGGTTTATCTGTTTACCACGACACTTCCTACAAAGTCGTTCATGGGTCACGTGCGCAGTATGGGATTAAGGGAGATGCCTCACTTGCATTGAGGGCAAGTGGGAGATTGTTATGATTGATGCCCTAAAAGCATGAAAAGACATTTTATTGGTTTTAAACAAAAAGTACAATTTTATTGTATTTGAATGTTATAATTATTGTTTGAATTAATTATATAATAATATCAACAAAATTCCCTATTCATTTATTACAATATGATCTTGTATTAGTACGAGAGAATTAAGATCATATATAATGAATAAAATAGTCAGTAACATATTAAAATATGGAATCTTTAATGAATGGTTACTAGTTCGGTTTGCTAAGCATACGAGATGCGAGTAATCTAGATTCGGAGTACTGATGTGGATAGACATCTTAGTAAAGGTGTTGTATATAATAGAGATTATATATGATAGGATCAATGAGAATTAATTATTTTTATAAACTTGTCGTTGGACATAAAGATTTAATTCTTATCATAATAGATGATCATTTGTAGATCAGTCTAAATCTTGAGTATTAATGAACTGCTGTTTTTGTTTATTGGATCATTTGATTCGCTCGTTAAGGTCTCTTAGAATAATGAGGCTAATGAATTTTGTTTTTGAGATTCAATACCATGAATGGCTGGGAACATGAATTACAATAATGGAATCCATTCTTTCCTAACAGATTGAATATTGGTTCTCTTAAGGGTTAATTCTGGAATTGAATAGTTATTGAGCTCAAATCTATAATTAGATTATAGATTAATTATTCCCTAGTGAATTAATGGTACTTAAGGATTAAGAGGTAATTAGAAGGGTAAAATAGTAATTTTGACTAGCTCTAATTAACGAACCGAAAATGGAGGACATAACTACATATGTTGATTATATCAGTGAACTACAAGAGAAAACTCTATAAATATAATTCTATAAATACTTAGAGTGCAATTCCATATTTATAGTTGAGTAATCATGGAATTAATAAATAAGATTATTTGATTAAAGAGTTTAATTAATAATCTGGTTTATTGGAGCTTTGTATTATAGGTCCATGGTCCTCATATCACCTCTGTTTTACACTATCAAGGGTAAGGATGTAAAAAGTATGATTTGTAAAGAGAAAGGACTAAATTGCAAAGGAATTAATTTTCCAGGGCAAGGAAATAATTATGGGTAATTGATTAATTGTGAATTAATTAATTAATTAACTATATAGTTTTTATTTTAAAAAACTATAGGTTAAAATTAATATTTATCTTGTTTGAATTAATATGAAGAGAGAGAATAATAAATATCTTATTTACAATATGATATTTATTTATTTAATTTAAAACTGATATTTTAAGATAAAGTTAATTTTGAATTAACTGATATTTATGTTGAGATAAATATATTGTCTTAAAGATTGATTAAACAAACAAATGAGAAAATCATGGAAGCCCTAATTAGGTTAGGCGACACACACTGTGCAGCACAGTGTGTGGTGCCTAACTCATGGATTTTTATCCCTGAGATTTGAATTTTGAATTTCAAATAATTTTGTTTAATCAGTTATTTAATTATTCTTTTTAGATATGATTTAAAATAATAATTAAATGTAAATATTTGAATTATATTCGATCACTGTGTGAACTTTCAGATTGCTAGATTGGAAGATCGTTGATCTTATACAAAAAGATTCAAGGACTCTTGATAGGCTACAAAAGGTAATCCCTGGCTAGTATTAATATTTATAAAATGGGTCTATATATTCTGCTGCATACCTTTGATTTGATCATTTAATACCAAAAGTTTTATTCTAGTAGAGTGATTGATAAACTATGTAGACCTTGTGATGTATGTGTTCTAGAGTTTGGGACTTTATTGCCTACTTTGGAATTGGTGGTTTCTAGAAGATGGATTACATCTTTACCAGTAGAAGTGGATAGTAGGGAGTTGTTAGTAGACCTGATTGATCTATCTATGGAGGACTTTGATATAAGTTTTGGCATTGATTGGTTGGCCAAGTATAGGGCGACTATTGATTGTCAAACGAGAATGGTGACCTTTAAACCTTAGGGGAAGAACTCGTTTGTGTTTGTGGGTGTTGTGAATGGGCCTCGCATTCCTATGATCTTGGCACTGAAGGCTAGAGACCTATTACAAGGGGGTTTCATAGGATTCCTAGTGAGCGTAGTAGATACCACCAAGGATGTGCTAGTTGGGCCGGTAGAGATAAGATTGGTCTGTGAGTTCTTAGATGTGTTCCCAAAGGATCTACCGGAGTTACCGCCGCATCAGGAGATTGGGTTTGTCATTTAGTTGGTACTGAGAACAGAACCAGTATCTAGAGTGCCATACAGAATAGCTTCGGCAGAATTGAAGGTACAACCATAGGAGTTACTTGATTTGGGATTCGTTAGACCCAGCTTCTCATTGTGGGTTGCGCTAGTGTTGTTTATGAAGAAGAATGATGGGGCATTGAGGATGTACATTGACTACAGGGAGTTGAACAAGCTGAATATCAAGAACAAGTATCCACTGTCGAGGATTGATGACTTGTTTGACTAGTTGCAGGGTATGACAATATTCTCAAAGATTGATCTTCATTCTGGTTATCACCAGCTAAGGATCAAAGATGAGGATATCCTAAAGACAACCTTTCACACGAGGTATGGGCATTATGAGTTTCTGGTCATGCCTTTTGGATTGACCAATGCCCCACCAACATTTATGGATCTAATGAACAGGGTGTTCAAAGATTACTTGGAAAGTTTGTGATTGTTTTCATTGATGACATACTAGTCTGCACTAATGAGAGACAGAGCACAAACAACACCTCTGATTGGTACTACAGAGACTGAGGGAGCATAGGTTACATCGTAGGTTTAAGAAGTGCGAGTTCTGACTACCTCAAGTGATCTTTTTTGTTCACATTGTTAGCACGGATTGAATTATGGTAGATCCGGCCAAAATTGAGGTGGTGAGAGATTGGCCAATGCCCAGAAAAGCCACGTAGAATAGGAGTTTCCTGGGTTTAGCAAGATACTATCAACATTTTGTTGAAGGGTTCTCAAGGATTGCAATGCCATTGACAGAGTTGACACGCAAGAACTTGAATTTTGTTTGCTCTGCAGATGTGAGAACAATTTTCAAGAGTTGAAGCGGCGGATGATCACCGCTCTGGCATTGAGTCATCCTTCAGATCAGGAGAAGTTTTTGGTTTATTGTGATGTGTCAAGGCAAGAGCTAGGTTGTGTTCTAATGCAGACTATTAAGGTAATTTCCTATGCCACAAAATAGTTGAAGGAATATGAGCAGTAGTACCCTAATCATGATCTAGAGTTGGTTGTAGTGGTATTCGCACTGAAGGTGTGGAAACATTATTTGTATGGGGAAAAGTGTGAGATTTATACTGATCATAAAAGTTTGAAGTACTTTTTGACGTAGAAGGATCTGAACATGCGACAGAGACGTTGGTTAGAGCTGGTCAAGGATTATGATTGTGAGATTCTTTATCATACAGGGAAATCCAACGTGGTAGCAGATGTTTTTAGTCGGAGAGGTCCGGGACAGTTGTATAGCCTAAAGCAGATATCCAGGGAATCAACAGAGGATATGTCCAGAAAAGGGATAGAGTTTATTGTGGGTAGATTGGCCAACATTACTCTTTAGTCTACTCTCATTGAGAGGGTAAGAGAAGCTCAGAGGAATGATCCTCAGTTGGAGAAGCATCGGGAGGACATCCTAGCTGGTGTGGCTAAGGACTTTACCGTTGCTGAGACATATATGTTGAGGTACAAGGATCAGATTTGTGTTTCGATAGATGCCAGTATTAGACGAGAGATTATGGATGAGTCTCATACCACTTCTTATTCATTGCACCTAGACACGACAAAGATGTATCAGGATCTGAAATCTTTGTACAGGTGGCCAAGAATGAAGACAGATGTGGTTGAGTATGTGGCAAAGTGCCTAACTTGTTAGCAAGTGAAGACTAAACCCTAGAGGCCAGCGAGGTTATTGCAGCCAATGGATATGCCTGAGTGGAAGTGGGAAGACATCACCAAAGACTTTGTTGTTGGATTTCCTAGGACAGTGGGTCAGTACAGCTCGATATGGGTGATCGTGGATCAATATACCAAGTCGGCTCACTTTTTTCCAATAAGGATGAATTTCACTGTGGATCAGTA